>NC_141926.1:41614606-42242457 GCF_057802395.1 Ceratotherium simum simum | reverse complement strand
TTTTTTCTCACATTTATTAAAAGTGGATAATTACCTTGTTTCCACTCCTTTTTCAAAAGCATATATTGAAAAATAATAAAAAGGGGAGAAATGCATGGATTGACAAATGATATGGATTAATATGAAATCAGTACAAACAAAACTTTAAATATACTTTAAATTAATCTTTATCTTGCTTTGAATAAAAAGATGATTGCCTAAAATAGATATATAGAATGTAATATTAAATATTATGCTAATGACCAGTCATCAATAAGCATCTCATACTGATTATACACACACACACATATACACACACAGGCATAGGGAAATTTCTATCTAATATGCCTGCTATTTTTGTCGAAAATATCTGGAAACCCTATTTGATAGTCCGGTCCCAAAAACATATTCCAGCAATTGAGTTAAGAAGTCTCAGAGTCTGTCGTCCAATGTCAACAGGGAACATTAGTTCTTTGTCCTCATTCCAAGCTGTTGGTCGAATACCACAGAATGGGCTCTGCTCTGCATATTTCATCTCCTACGAGCATTGGAGCATAGCTGACTCTTGTACCGTGACACACACATCAGAAGACAATGGCGACTTGCTTTACCATTATTTGCCCACTCATTGAGAAAGCTCATCACTGTATATTGTGCCATTTCTCTGAATAGATTCTTAGAGTTGACAAGTGCCTTTCCCTACAATCCTCTGCCATTACCTATGCTAATAAAAGTATGCTACCAGATAGATCCATCTCCTCACATTTATCCAGCTTTAATTGCATGCACAGAAGAAATCCCAAACATTCCCCAACCACCAGTAATTTTGTAATGCCTCACTCCCTAATCCCCAAAAAGGCCTGCTCTTCAAATTTTAATACTTAAAAAAAAATCCATGTAATTTTAAAAAAGAAAAAGGGATACAGTTCGTGACTGAAGAAATATTTTTAAGCTCATTTTTTAACAAAGTGCCTCAAAATCTACTAACTTCCAAATACATATTTGGTCTTTCATAGGGTTTGATTGTCCAGTTGGACAAGAACACGTATACATGCTCCACAGGAAGGGAAAGAGACGCAGTGGGGTAAACAGGAGATAATAGTACAAAACTGGGACCTGATGAAAAGAAGTCAGTTTCACTACATTCTGCCATTATCCCAACTAGACTGCACACTTCTAGATGGTAAACACAGCACAGCCTTGCTGAAAAAAATTTAGTATTGATAGTGGCCGGTATAAATTGGGTAGACTGGGATTATGGGAAGGCAGAGAGTGGGGAGGAGATGTTTCAGAGCAGTATCCCAAGAAATCACAGATTCTAATTTAGAAAGAAGAAAAAAAAGGCACCCCCAAAACCATTACAACAGAAACACATACATCCCCAAACCATGCTTCACATGAAGAAAATGATGTGAACAGAAGTAGGCAAACATATCTAAAACATACTTGACCCAGTATTCTAAAAGCATGAACCACAGATGACTGCCTATTTAAAAATGCAGATTTATTAGCCAAATCCCATATCTACTGTATCAGAATCTCTAGAAACAAAGACTGGGAATTTGTATTTTTACAAGCTCCATGTGTAATTATTCCGTACATTAGAGGACCACTGCTATTTCTGTAATATCTTCCCAAAATAAAGGTCAATGGTTTATTTATGAATGTAAAATGTTGGAGAATGGAAGAAGAATAAAAATAAATCCAATGATAAGGATTATAGAAGTGGTATTTTTCTTCTGATATACTAATATCAAAAAAGCATTAGTGAACTAACAATAAAACCAACATTCTAAGGTCTTAGCTTCCTAAAATTTGGCAAAGTCACAGTGGTGAAAATGGTGTGCTAAGAAATGGAAGATTTAAATGTTTCTATTTTCAAATAAAGGAATTATATAAAATTTGAGTATTGAAATAATGTAAAAAGTAAAGCAGATTCATTATTATTGATTAAGGTCTAAGTCTACACACATCAGTAGGTAGGTAGGTAGATAGGTTTAGAGAGGGGGAGAGAGAAAGGAAAGGATATAGTTCCATTTTTTCCAAATACAATAAGAATGGGGAAAAACACAGAATTTTATAGGAAAAGAAAACGGTCTCATTAATAAAAATCAATTAGATATAATAAGTTTCTGTTTTTTAGGTCTTCAACCCCAGAACTCTTCTGGTGAAGATCAAATATCCATTCCTCATTAAGAAGACCAAAATCTCTTCCTGTGTGCTAATCTCACCATCTGACAGATGTCAGATATTATAACATTGTTCTCATTGTGAATGTTTACATATAATTCAAGAATCAAAACATAAATAAACAAATGGGACCACTGTGTAAGCCCTAGTACAAGAGTAATTCTGTGCTCTGGCTTACAGATTGGAAACAGATGTAAACATTTGTAATTAAGCATGTTTCAGGCTGCCTTTCATGCACAAAAACAGTTGCTTTAGAAATTGTGGGTGGGGCTGGCCTAACACAAACATTATTTGTCTTTCTGAAGTGTAGAAGGAGAGATTAGAGTAAATGCAAGCACATTAATCATGAAATAAAATTTTTAGGGAGGTCACTTACATGTGAACTTTTGGTGTCACTCAAAAATGAAAGGTTTGAAACTGCTTGAATCATTTTCTTATGTTTATGAACTAATAAAATCATAAGATGGGAAGGAATGTGATGGAGGGCATTTGCTCCTTCCCACTGCCACATTTCAGCCATGCCAGGTAGATGGTATTTGGGCTTCGTTTTCTGACGTACAAGTATAGCATTGGAACAAAATACCAAGTAACCCCCAATAACAGGCATTAATGCACATGTTAAATGACAACACCCATTTTCCCTTTTTACCTTGGTAATTGTACTCCAGTTTTTAGCTGATCATAGTACTCCTTGCTAAACAATCACATTTCCCATTGTTTCTTGTAGCTAAATGTGACTACGTTCTAGACAATTTCATGTAAGTGAACATATATCAGAGTTCCAGGAGGTCCCTTTAAATGAATTTCCTCCTTTCTTCATTCATGCACAGACGAAGTCCCTTCAAGAATAGAAGCCACCTGTTGAGGATGGTAGCGTGTATAGACGGGAGCCAGCGACTTAAAACACTGCGAGTGAAGCTGCCATACCAGCTTTGAGTTGCCTACCTCCAGAATTCTCTTATATGATAGAGAAATAAGCTTCCGTCTTATTTAAACCACTGATTATTTGTTTGTTTGTTTATTTATTGGCAGCTGAACCAAATTCTGTACAGAATACAGATCAAATTCAACCAGTGTGTATGGCATGCTTGCTATTGGCCAGATGTGGTTTTACTATTTGAGGCTACAATGGTGAACAAGAATGGACATGTTTAGCTAAGAGTCTAGTGCAGGGGTCAGCAGACTACCACTCACTGTCCAAAGCTCCCCACTGACTGTTTTGGTGAATAAAATTTTATTGGAAAGCAGTCATTCTTATTGTCCGTTGCTGCTTTCATGCTGCAATGATGGAGTTGAGTACTTGTGACAGGACCTCATGACTGCACAGCCTAAAATAATTATTATCTGGTGCTTTACAGAAAAAAGTTGACAACCCTGATCTAGTGGGAGACAAAGGCATATAAGTGGACATTTGGAGTATCACGCGGTATGTATAATATAAAGGGTTCTGGATGCTACATATAGGGCAGTAAATAATCTGGACTTGAGAGATCAGAAAACATTTCCCAGAGATGGTGACGTTTAAGATAAACTTAGAAGAAATGAGCAGGTGTTAGCCCAATAAATGAGTCAGTGAGAGCTTTCTAAGTTGAGCAACCTGTACAAGCCTACAACTCAGAAGTGACAAATGCTGTCAAGTGAAAGGAATACTGAAAAGTGCCCCATGGAGTGTGGAAGATGAACACCGACCTTACAAGAGGCTACAGAGGATGCCAGAAGGGGCAGGAGTGAGCTCAGGAGAGCTGTGAAACATCAACGTTATGATTTCCTTGTCAGTGAACTTGACTAGGTATTTGCATTTTAAATTTTATTGTCTTTAATTTTGGCTTCAACAGAGTTACAATTTATTTTAGGAATGCAATGGTATCGGATGCAAAGTGAGTGAGATGGTGTCGGGGTTGAGACAGCAGGTACAGAACTTGCCTTTGAACCAACATTGCCCATTAGTCCCGGGGGGCCAAAATTAAGTACGAATAACAAGCACTGGGGTTACTCGCTGAAAGGCAGACGCCAGGTTCCACAGTTCAGAGGCACTGATTCAACGATCTGGGCTTGGGGTCACAAATAGGGATTTTAAACAAGTGAAAAAAGTTATTTTCCATTAAATTGATCCGGAAGCTATTCTGCAACATGCCGCTGCAGTGCTGACCCATCCGTCAGAACCCCTGCGACACAAAAATGCAGAATCTTTGGTGACATCTTGATCTTGTGAATACAAATCTGAGGATGGTGTACTTGAATGTGTGTTTTAATAAGATTTCCAGTTTATTCTGGTGTACAATACAGTTTCTGAAAAACATATTTCTATATTTCTGGTTTCTGTTGCACGAGCCCATAAACATTCATGACACTCGATGCACAGGACAGAGAAGCAAGAAGCAGTGTCTCTAAAGCGGCATGATTAAGAGGGGCACAACGATGACGTGAACATGTAGCAACTGCCAACAGGTGTCTTCTCTCTGTTTTCTGCACTTTCCCATTGTATGTCTCCTGGAATCTCTCACCCTGTTCCTGAGCCATTCCTCACCTCACAGCTCCACATAAAGAGGAAAACAGTCAATGCGTTTATATAGAGGCTGAGAACAGAGTCCTTGCTGTAATTTCTGGAGTCATAGTCATTCCATTCCCAGCTGTCAACTAATCTTTTCTAATAACACCTGACACGTATGTAGAACTCAGCGTCCTAAAAAACACCTTCATATACACTATCCCATTTGATCCTGAAAAATACTCTGCAAAGTAGGTATGGATTATGGCATTCATTTTCCAGAAAAGAATGGGAAACTCTGGTATGACTATAGCTGGTCAGAAGAGAAGCCCAGGCTTAAGCCAAAATATTCTGGCTCCAGGTCCACAGCTTAAGTGTTTATTCATGTTTAACACACTAAAAGGATAATCCATTAAGAGTGACTGCTTAGAGTAAATGTAAGACACACACACACACACACACACACACACATTAAAAGATAGCTATTTTGCAATAAAAGGCTCCTTCTTATCCATTCCCAATACAGCAGTCTCCCCAGCCATCTATGAAAATAGACGAGGTCTTGGCAAATGTCAGCTGACTCTCTCCACTACTGAGACTTGCCCTAAATTGTGTCCTCAACACTAACATTGGAAAGGCGAGTCTCTGCGTCAAGTCATACTGGACACAATATCAGTCTTATCTTCTAATTGTCCCAATGAATAAGGCAAGTTTTTCTAAATGTATAGGTCATTTTTGAGTCCAGAAAAGAAACCGTTCTGGATATTTTAAGCAGAGAAAGAGCTCATAAAGAGAGCTAGTTTTTTGTGTGTGTGTGAGGAACATCAGCCCTGAGCTAACATCCGTGCTAATCCTCCTCTTTTTGCTGAGGAAGACTGGCTCTGAGCTAACATCTACTGTCAATCCTCCTCCTTTTTTTTTTCCCCAAAACCCCAGTAGATAGTTATATGTCATAGTTGCACATCCTTCTAGTTGCTGTATGAGGGACTCAGCCTCAGCATGGCCGGAGAAGCAGTGCATCGGTGCGCACCCAGGATCCGAACCCAGGCCACCAGTAGCGGAGCGCACGCACTTAATCGCTAAGCCACAGGGCCAGCCCAAGAGAGCTAGTTTTAAAGATATTGGAAGGGCTGGAGGAACACATGTGAGAGATGAGGGGTTTTTTAATTTAGTTAATTTTTAATTTAATTTGTATTTTATTAAGGTAACATTACTTCATAATATTATATAAATTTCAGGTGTACATCATTATATTTCGATTTCTGTGCAGGCTACATCATGTTCACCATCCAAAGTCTAATTGCTGTCTGTCACCATACACATGTGCCCTTTTACCCCCTTTCTCCTCCCCCTCTCCCCTCCCCTCTGGTTACCATCAATCTGTTCTCTGTATCTGTTTGTTTGTTGTTGTTTATCTTCCACATATGAGTGGAATCATACAGTATTTGGCTTGCTCCATCTGACTTATTTCGCTCAGCATAATTTGTATATGTATATACCACATCTTCTTTATCCATTCATCCATTGATGGACACTTAGGTTGTTTCCATGTCTTGGCTATTGTGAATAATGCTGGAATGAACAGGGGTGCATATATCTTTTCTAATTAGTTTTCATCTTCTTTGGATAAGTACCCAGAAGTGGAATAGCTCCATCATAAGGTAGTTCTATTCTTAATTTTCTGAGAAATCTCAATACTGTCTTCCATAGTGGCTGCACCAATTTACATTCCCACCAGCAGTGTATAAGGGTTCCCTTTTCTCCACATCCTCCCCCAAACTTGTTATTTCTTGTCTTTTTAATAATAGCCATTCTGACAGGTGTGAGGTGATATTTCACTGTAGTTTTGATTTGCATTTCCCTAATAATTAGTGATGTCGAACACCTCTTCATGTGCCTGTTGGCTATCTGTATATCTTCTTTGGAAAAATGTCTGTTCAGAACCTCTGCCCATTTTTAATTGAGTTGTTTGGTTTTTTGTTGTTGAGTTGTATGCATTCTTTATATATTTTGGATATTAACCCCTTATCAGATATATGATTTGCAAATATCTTCTTCCAGTTGTTAGGTTGCCTTTTCCTTTTGTTGATGGTTTTCTTTGTTGTGCAGAAGCTTTTTAGTCTGATGTAGTCCCATTTGTTTATTTTTTTCCTTTGTTTCCCTTGCCTGAGTAGACATGATATTCAAGAAGACACTGCTAAGATCGATGTCAAAGAACATACTGCCTATGTTTTCTTCTAGGAGTTTTATGGTTTCATGTCTTACATTCAAGTCTTTAATTCATTTTAAGTTAATTTTTGTCTATGGTGTAAGATAATGGTCTACTTTCATGTTTTTGCATGTGGCTGTCCAGTTTTCCCAACACTATTTATTGAAGAGACTTTCCTTTCTCCATTGTATGTTCTTGGCTCTTTTGTTGAACATTAGCTGTCCATAGCTGTGTGGGTATATTTCTGGGCTCTCAGTTTTCCATTAATCTGTGTGTCTGTTTTTCTGCCAATACCATGCTCTTTTGATTACTTATATCTTTGTAGTACATTTTAAAATCAGGGACCTTGATATTTCCAGCTTTCTTCTTTTTTCTCAGGATTGCTTGGCTATTCGAGGTCTTTTGTTGTTCCATATAAATTTTAGGATTCTTTGTTCTACTTCTGGGAAAAATGTCTTTGGAACTTTGATAGGGATTGTATTGATTTGTAGATTGCTTTAGAGAGTATGGACATTTTAACTATGTTAATTCTTCCAATTCATGAGCACAAAATATCTTTCCATTTCTTTGTGTCTTCTTCAATCTCTTTCAACAATGTTTTATAGTTTTCAGTGTACAAGTCTATCACCTATTTGGTTAAATTTATTCCTACGTATTTTATCTTTTTGTTGCAATTGTAAATGGGATTGTATTCTTGATTTCTCTTTCTACTATTTTGTTGTTAGTATATAGAAATGCAACTGATTTATGCATGTTGATTTTGTATGCTGCAACTTCGCTGTATTCATTTCTTATTTCCAATAGTTTTTTGGTGTAATCTTTAGTGTTTTCTCTATATAAAATCATGTCATCTGCAAATAGTGACAGTTTTACTTCTTCCTTTCCAGTTTGGACCCCTTTTATTTCTTTTTCTTGCCTAATTGCTCTGGCTAGGACTTCCTATATTATGTTAAATAAGAGTGGTGAAAGTGGGCATCTTTGTCTTGTTCCCATTCTTAGAGGGACAGCTTTCAGTTTTTCCCCATTGTGTATGATGTTGGCTGTGGCTTTGTCACATATGGCCTTAATTACATTGAGGTACTGTCCTTCTATACTCATTTTACTCAGTTTTTACCATAAATGGATGCTGTATTTTTTTGCATGCTTTCTCTACATCTATTGAGGTGATCATGTGATTTTTAATCTTCATTTTGTTACTGTGGTGTGTAATGTTGATTGATTTGCAGATGTTGAACCATCCCTGCATCTTTGGAATAAATCTCACTTGATCAAGGTGTATGATCCTTTTATGTATTGTTGTATTTGATTTGCTAATATTTTGTTGAGGATTTTGCATTGATGTTCATCAGTGATATTGGCCTGTAATTGTCTTTTTTTGTTGTCCTGTCTGGTTTTGGTATCAGGGTAACATTGGCCTCATAGGATGAGTTAGGAAATGTCCTTTCCTCTCCAATTTTTGCAAGAGTTTGAGAAGTATAGGTATTAAATTTTCTTTAAATGTTTGGTAGAATTCATGGGGGAAGCCGTCTGGTCCTGGATTTTTATTTTGGGGGAGGTTTTTGATTACTGTTTTGGTGTCCTTACTAGCGATTGGTCTATTCAGATTCTCTATTTCTTCTTGATTCAGTGTTAGAAGGTTGTATTATTCTAGGACCTTATCCATTTCTTCTAGATTATCCAATTTGTGGTGCATAGCTTTTCATTTTATTCTTTACAATCCCCTGTATTTCTGAGGTATGCATTGTAATTTCTCTTCTCTCATTTTTTATTTTATTTATTTGAGACTTCTCTTTTTTCTTGGTGAGTCTAGGTAAAGGTTTGTCAATTTTGTTTATCTTTTCAAACAACCAGCTCTTAGTTTCATTGATCTTTTCTATTGTCTTTTTAGTCTCTGTTTCATTTTTTTCCACTTGGATTTTTATTATTTCCTCCCTTCCACTGATTTTGGGTTTCAATTGTCTTTCTTTCTCCAGTTGCTTTAGGTGTATTGTTAGATTGTTTATTTGAGATTTTTCTTATTTCTTTACGTAGGCATGTATTGCTATAAATTTCTCTTTTAGTACCACTTTTGCTGTATCTCATAGATTTTGGTATGTCATACTTTCATTTTCATTTGTCTCCAGTATTTCTCCTTTGATTTCTTCATTGACCTAATAGTTGTTCAGTAGCATTTTGTTTAATAACCACATATTTGTGACTTTTCCAGTTTTCTTCTTGTAATTGATTTCTAGTTTCATACTGTTTTGCTCAGAAAATACGCTTGATACTATTTCAATCTCCTTAAATTTATTGCGACTTGTTTTGTGGCCTAATATGAGCTCTACCCTGGAGAATGTTTCATGTGCATTCAAAAAGAATGTGTATTCTGCGTGTTTTGGATGAAATGTTCTGTGTATATGTATTAAGTCCATCTGGTCTAATGTGTCATTTATTTATTTTTTTTTTGTGTGAGGATGATCAGCCCTGAGCTAACATCTGATGCCAATCTTCCTCTTTTTTTACTGAGGAAGATTGGCCCTGAGCTAACATCCATGCCTATCTTCCTCTACTTTATATGGGACGCCACCACAGCATGGCTTGTCTAGCAGTGTGTCGGTGCGCACTCGGGATCCGAACTCGCGAACCCCGGGCCGCTGCAGCAGAGCACGTGCACTTAACCACTTGCGCCACCAGGCTGGCCCCTCTAATGTGTCATTTAAAGTCAATGTTTCGTTATTGATCTTCTATCTGGATGATCTACCCATCGATGTAAGTGGAGTGTTAAAACCCGCTATTATTGTGTTACTGTCAATTTCTCCTTTTATGTCTGATAATATTTGCTTTATATATTTAGGTGCTCCTACATTGGATGCATAGATGTTTACAAGTGTTATATCCTCTTGTTGGATTGTTCCCTTTATCATTATGTAATGCCCTTCTTTGTCTCTTGTTACAGTTTTTGTTTTAAAGTCTGTTTTGTCTGATTTAAGTATTGCTAGTCCAGCTTTCTTTTTGTTTCCATTTGCATGGAATATCTTTTTTCATCCCTTTATTTTCAGTTTGTGAGTGTCTTTACGTCTGAAGTGTGTCTCTTCTATGCAGCAGATATATGGGTCTTGGTTTTTAATTCATTCAGCCACCCTATGTCTTTTGACTGGAGCATTTAGTCCATTGACATTTAAATAACTATTGATAAGTATGTACTTATTGCCATTTTGTTTCTTTTTTTCTAGATGTTTTTGTTGTTCTCTGTTCCTTTTTTCTTCTCTTGATCTCTTCCCTTGTGATTTGATGGCTTTCTTTAGTGTTATGTTTGAGTTCTCTTCTCCTTATTTTTTGTGTCTTTATTATAGGTTTTTGGTTTGTGGTTACCATGAGGTTCATACATAATAACCTGTGTAAATATCAATCTATATTAAGTTGATAGTCTCTTAAAAGCCCTACACTTTTACTTACCCCTCATACATTTGATGTTTTTGATATTATATTTTACCTCTTTTATTTCTGTGTATCCCTTAACCTCTTATCATAGATATAGGTTATTTTAGTCCTTTTGTCTTTTGACCATCGTACTAGCTTTATAGGTGGTTGATCTACTACCTTTCCTGTATATTTGCCTTTGCCAATGATACTTTTTCTTTGATAATTTTCTTATTCCTATTTGTGGCCTTTTCTTTTCCAGTTAAATAAGCCCCTTAAACATTTCTTGTAAGGCCAGTTTAGTGATGATGAACTCCTTTAATTTTTTCTTGTCTGGAAAACTCTTTCATCTCTCCTTCCATTCTGAATGATAAACTTGCTGGGTAGAGTATTCTTGGCTGTAGGTTTTTCCCTTTCAGCACTTTGAGTATATCATGCCACCCACTTCTAGCCTGTGAGGTTTCTGCTGAAAAATAAGGTGATAGCTTTATGGGGTTTCTTTGCATGTAACTTGTTGCTTTTCTCTTGCAGCCTTTAGGATTCTATCTTTATCCTTAATTCTTGACATTTTAATTATAATGTGTCTTGGTGTTGGCCTCTTTGGGTTCATCTTTTTTGGTACTCTCTGTGTTTCCTGTACCTGGATGTCTATTTCCTTCCCCAGGTTAGAGAAGTTTTCAGCTATCATTTCTTCAAATAAGTTCTCCACACCTTTGTCTCTCTCTTCTCCTTCTGGGACACTTATGATACAGATATTAGTACACTTGATGTCATCCTGGAGGTCCCTTAGACTGTCCTTATTCTTTTTAACTCATTTTTCTCTTTTCTGTTCAGGTTTGGTGATTTCCTCTACTCTTTCATCCAGCTTGTTGATCTATCCTTCTGTGTCGTCTACTCTGCTATTGATTCCCCCTAGTGAATTTTTCATTTCCATTATTGTATTCTTCAGCTCCAATTGGTTCTTTTTCATGTTTTCTAATTCTTTGTTGAAGTTCTGACTGTGTTCATCTATTCTTTTCCCCAGTTCAGTGAGCATCCTTATGACCACTAGTTTGTACTCTTTATCAGGTAGATTATTTATCTGTTTCATTTAGTTCTTTTCCTGAGGATTTGTCCTGTTTCTTTATTAGGAACATATTCCTTTGTCTTCTTTTCCTACTTCTCTGTGCTTATTACTATGTAATAGATAGATCAGCTATGTCTCCCGATCTGGGAAATATGGACTAGGTAATAGATGCCTTATGGGGCTCAGCAACATTCTCTCCTCTCATCACCTGTGCCAAATGCTCCAGGAGTGTCCCCTGTGTGGGCTGCATGTGCCCTTCTATTGTGTAGGGGTCGCTATTGTTGTGGGCACATGGGTAGGCTAAGGTTGCCCCCAGCCATCTAGTTGTGAGGCTTGGCTACCTGTGGCTGCTATGGGTACTTCATTGGGTGGGGCAAGTCCCCATCACCACTGACTGTGATGTCTGGTAGCCCACAACTAACTACCACAGTTTTGCTGGTAAGTGAGGCCCCCAGTGTGGCTGGTTGTTAGGCCCAGAGGCTCACAATTGCTGTAGGCCCCCAGTGAGGCCCCCTGTACCACTCAGCTGCCTCTGAGTGGGTTAGGCTTCAGGTAAGGCTGGCTGCATGGTGCATGGCTGTTTTCAGCTCAGTTAGTGAGTGGGGCAGGCTTCAGGTAAGGCTGGCTGCATGGTGCATGGCTGTTTTCAGCTCAGTTAGTGAGTGGGGCAGGCTTCAGGTAAGGCTGGCTGCATGGTGCATGGCTGTCGTCAGGTTGCTTTGGGGCCAGGCAGGCCTCTGGCAAGAACTGGCTATGCTGTCCTGCAGTGCATAGCTGCCTCAGGAGTGCTGATGGGTGGGGCAGGCCCAATGCAGGGCAGAATACAACCATTTCACGTGTCAATAGGAGGGCAGATTCCCTGTGTGCCTGTTTATGATGCCCCGCAGCACAAGTCAGATTTGGGCTCACAATTCTGCTGTGGGCTCATTGGTATGTGGGGCCAGTCCCTGGGGCGGGCTGCCTGCTGCTTGGCTGTGCTTGATTGTCTCTAGTGGATGGGGCAAACCCTGCGCTAACAGGCTGGAGGAAGGAATCCAATGGTGTCTGCCAGCATCTCTGTCAGCACAAGTGAACGAGGTCACAATAATGGCTGCTGCCAATGTCTCAGTCCCTGGGGAGTGGGCGTAGCCAACTCCTGCCTCGCCGGGATGCATTCTGAACTTAGTAAGTAAGTGAGTCTCTTTTACCAATGAACTATGCATTTTTCTATCTGGTGTTTTTGTGCTGGTTTTGGGTTGAATGAGTTTGTGCGGGCCCTTTAAAAGCAGATTTTTCTTTCCCTGAAGTTCTATGGTCTTCCTGGGAGAATTTTCCATTGGTTTTCAAAGCCAGCAAAGCCAGGTACTATGGGATCTTGTCTCTCTTGTGTTAGATCTAAGGGCTGGGGTGCTAATGTGGAGTTCAAATCCCCCACTTCTCTGGGAAAATCTTCATACCTTTGAGATCACTCCTGGTCATGGAGTGCCACAACTAGGGTGTGGTTTTTTCCTTAGTGGGGCTGTATCTCTGCCTCTTCCATTGTATCTGTGTTGTTCCTTGTAGGGGTTCTTTGTAACCGGTTTCCAGATCTCTCTCAGAGGAAATTTTTCCACATGTAGTTGTAGGTTTGTTGTGTCTGTAGGAGACGAGTTCAGGATCCTCCTTTGCTGCCATCTTCCAAACTCCTCCCTTACCTTGTTTAGGTAGTAGTGTTTCCTGAACTGATAAACATGACTGCATGCTTCAATGATTGGAGCACTGGATCAGAAGTCAGACTCATCAATGGTTCCTTGAACAGTCAAGAATGAGGTAAAGTCTTTAAAGTTGTACACCAAGGGTCCTGGGTAAGAGTTGCCAAGGTGTCCAATGATGAATTCAATCCAATATGAGTTGTTGCACCAGAAAGTTCTGGAGATCAGAAGCCCAAAATGGGTCTCAGGTTGTCATTAATTTCAATCCTTTCTGGAGGTTCTAGGGGAGAATCCATTTTGTTGCCTTTTCCAGCTTCCAGAAGCCATCTGCATTCCTTAGTTTGTGGTTCCCTTCCATCTTCAAGGACAGCAATATCTAGCCAAGAGTTTCTCACATTTCATTACTCTGATACTGAGAGAAATGAGTTTTAACTGAAGAAAATAAAACTTCAGAACTTCTAGAGGTCCATAGCTGCCAACACGCAGGAGCTTACACCTGCTACTGCTGCTACTAGTGCTGCTGGATCATTACTGACTTATGCTGCTGAAGGCACTTTGACAACTCCAGATCAGGAGGGACCTGCTGTCACTGCTGGGACCACCAATGTTCCTAGAGCCCCTTGTAGCCTAGAGTAGTTTCCTTGCAGCCACTGCAAAAACGAGAAACAAACTACCTTCCATGTTCATCTTGCCTTCTAATCTCTAGCCAGTTTATCCCCTTTGGCAGAACCTAGATGGAAACCAGCTCACAAAGGAGTCTAGGAAATAAATTTTTTAGCTTCTACCTTCTTGTGATAGAGAGAAGAGCATAGAATGGCAGATATGGACGTTAGTTCTAGCAGAAAATTGATGGCAGAACTTGGTCCATCAAAACCATCAAAAAGTTTAAATAACCTGACAGATTATATGCTGAAAAGAGTGGAGATATAAAATAATATACAGCCTTCATAGGAAATAGAAATATATATAGTTAAAAAACTAGAAATTTAAATTTTCAGTTCTTGTACAGAATAGTTAAATTCTCTACATTATTAAACACTCCATTAAAATATGGTCAAAGAATTCCATGAACACAACTAAAGCAATTTTGACCTAAAAATTAAAAAAAAAAAAAAATCAGTGCTAATTTTGAAAATCCTTTAATCATTTTTATTTAAATGAAAGTTTTACAAAGACTATACATACACCATGTATACACACACACACACACACACACACACACACATATATATACCAAAAATGACTAAATTCAAACAGCTTTCTGGATATGTATCCAGAAAGAGATTTAAATTTAGTAATAATTTGAAATTTCGTGTTCAGCTGAATACATTGGCCCAGAGGCAGACATATTTTCAGGATTTAGAAGTACAGGATTCTGGGTATTCATTTCATAAGTAGACTTGCACACTGTATAAAATTTGAAAGTGCTTAAAATCAAACTTACTTGAACATGAAGGAAAAATTTTGCAGTCTCAATTTGAAATGAGAAATCTCCTTCCAATATAGTATACATTTCTTAATCTCCAGTTACATTTACCTGAGAGATTTCCATCTACATTTACGATGCAACTAAGTTATTGCATTTTAGCAATAACTTTGAATTACTTACTTGGAATCCATTTGATGCACAAGGATACACTTGATCAGAAGGCAATTTTTGAGATGTCATATTACTCAGTTCCCATCACATCTTAGATTAGCACATGACTAACTCTTATTAGACATTTTTAAAAATAGCCCCAATGAAGAAAATAGAAATACAGCCTAAGAAACATTATGTTATGTTTCAATTAAATTTGGTCAATAGTCCTCCCTTTTTTACATTAGTCAATGCAAGTATTAGGTGCTGGAGGTAAAAATATGTCCCAAGAAAACTTTCTTTTCAATGAATAATACAGTTATATGCTTAAATAAATAGAAACAGGGGGATTGTGGGCAAATGATTGACAAACATGGATTTGGCCAATTTTGCCCTTCCAGACGACAGAAATAGGAGAAACTGTCTATTGAACTCCACCCATAGCCTCTGATGAAATCAACAAGGCAAAATAACAAAGGAAAAGAATATTAGAAACCTCTAAGTCTCATGATAATGTTGACGACATTTATTTTGCATTTGCTCCAGACCAAAAAGCTACTTTACCAAATATTTTGGCAACTTCAGATTAGATTCCACTAATCATGGAAGGGTGAGGGGTATATGGGAACTTTCTGTGCTTTCTGCTCAATTTTGCTGTAAAACAAAAATATGTGGTAGAGCTTGGGTGAGGACAAAAGCAAGAGAAAACAGATGTGCCAGTGGTGGAAAAACATACCACAGACCAGTAATTTTCAAATATGAGCATTATCAGAATCACCTGGGGGGTATGTGGAACAAATTACTGGGTCCAGTCTCCAGAGTTGTGGGTACTATTTTATAAGTTATGTAGGTATAACAAGAAATTTTGAATCATCTGATAATTGTGAATGCTTTGTTTATTTTTTTATATTATCTGAAGTACTCTAGAGAAGATGATGTAAAGTCGTTATTTTATTAATATACATAAGAGGATTTCACTGTTTGTAGTCAATTTTAAATGTCTAAGAAATTTAGTTTATTTCCTTTGTGATTTTTTTATTTACTAATTATGTCAATAGTGTTAAAATGTTTAGAGAAAACATCCTCACAGTTCTTTAAACTTAAGAAGTTGATCATTCTACAACCCACAAGTAGAAGCGATAGCTCCATACCCAAACACACACAAAAAAATTCAGGCATCTTAGAGCATTCTGAATTTCAGCCCTTGTTTTGGAAAACGCTTACACTTCTATTATTATTCTACCTGTCTTAATGGATTACCCAACAAAAGATAACAAATTCTAGCTCCATGCACTAAGGATACAGGCTAAAAAGTACCCTCAGTTGATGTGGCTCACTCTCATCTACATAGAATTACCCAATGGGGACAGCCAGTCACCTTGCCCCAATCTCTCGGATAAGGAAGAGTGGATGACTCCTGAAGTTGTGTTCTTTATGAAACTTCCTTCTGTCCCCTTGTTTCCCATGACAATTCATCTTTCTTCTATCTCCCCAATCATCTTAGGGCCAAGGTTTACATTGTTTTTAAAGTAAAAACTAGAAAATCTAGAAAATTAATACATATTAATATACAATTAATAGAGAAAACAAATTTCCTCTTTCTCAAGTAACATAAATTTATTTTAATTGTAATTACCAAGAGACAATGTGGTCAGTGTCCTTATCTTTCAAATATAACTCAGAAGTGATTATACTGGTGGAAAGTCATGGTACACAAATTATGCTACACTCTAAAGCAAGAGTAACATGGGCCGGCCCTGTGGCTTGGTGGTTAAGTGCGCGCGCTGCAATGCTGGTGGCCCGGGTTCGGATCCCGGGTGTGCATCGAGGCACCACTTCTCCATCCATCCTGAGGCTGAGTCCCACATACAGCAACTAGAGGGATGTGCAGCTATGACATACAACTATCTACTGGGGCTTTGGGGGAAAAAGTTAAATAAATAAATAAAATCTTTAAAAAAAAAATAAATAAAGCAAGAGTAACAAATATACTGCACTTGTGCTGTTAATATCGTATGCCCACAACAGACATTTATAAGCAATTAAAGCACCCACACAATCTTTCTTGATACAGTATCGATACTGATAAATCAGAACTATGAAATTAAATAAAAGTTATTTTTCACCTCAAACCTAGGGTAATATATGTGTTAACAAGATCAAATATAATCTTATGGATGATTTCCGAATAATCCTAAGAATGGAAAATATGTTGACAAATGTTCACAGGAAATCATTGTTCCAATTTTCATAAAAGGTAAAATGGATAATATCTGTTAAAAAAATAATGCCCTCCAAAATTATTTAAAAGATGCAAAAACTTAGTGGCTTAATACAACAAGCATTTATAATATTTTTCCAACTTTATTGAGACATAATTAACAAATAGAAATTGTATACATTTACAACGTATAACATGATGTTTTGATACACGTATACATTGTGAAATGATTACCACAATCAAGCTAATTAACCTATCCATCGTCTCACATAGTTTCATGTGTGTGTGTGTGATGAGAGAATTTAAGACCTACTCTCAGCAAATTTCAAGTATACAATATAGTAATAATAACTGTAGTCATCATGCTATACATCAGATTTCCAGAATTTATTCATACCGTGTAGCTAAACCTTGTACACTTTGACCATCTCCCTACTTCCCATACCCACAGCCCCTGGCAACCACCATTGTACTCTCTGCTTCTATGAGAGACTTTTTTAGATTCCACATATAAGTGAGATCATGTAGCGTTTGTCTTTCTGTGCCTGGCTTATTTCACTTAGCATACTGGCATAATGTTCTCCAGGTTCATGTATGTTGTTGTAAATGACAGGATTTCCTTCTTTTTTAAGGCTGAACAATATTTCATTGTATATATATATAATATCACATTTTCTTTCTCCATTCATCTGACACTTAAGTTGATTCCACATCTTGATTGTTGTGAATAACGCTGCAATGAACATGGGAGTGAAGCTATCTCTTGAAAAACCTGATTTCATTTCCTTTGGATATATACCCAGAAGTGCAATTGCTAGATCATATCGTAGTTCTGTTTTTAATATTTTGAGGAACCTCCATACTGTTTTCCACAATGGCTGTACCAATTTACATTCCTACCAACAGTGTACAAGGGTTCCCTTTGTCTGCATCCTTGCCAACACTTGTTATCTTTTGTCTTTTTGATAATATTCATTCTAATAGATGTGAGATGATATCACGTAGTTTTTATTTGCATTTCCTTGATGGTTAGTGATGTTCAACACCTTTTCAGGTACCTGTGGACGTTTGCATACCTTATTTTAAGAAATGTCTATTTGGGTCCTTTGCCAATTTTTTAATCAGGCTATTTGTTTTCTTGCTATCAAGTTGTTTGAGTTCCTTATATGTTTCGGATATTATCAGATGTATGGTTTGCAAATATTTTCTCCCTTTTCATAGGTTGTGCCTTCATTTGGTTGACTGTTTCTTTTGCTGCACAAAAGCTTTTTAGTTTGATGCAATCTCATTTGTGCTTTTGTTGCCTGTGATTTTGGGATCATATCCAAAAAATCGTTGCCCAGACCAGTGTCAAGAAGCTTTTTCCTATGTTTGTTTCTCGTGGTTTTACAATTTCAGGTCTTGTGTTTAAGTCTTTAATCCATTTTGAGTTGATTTTCATATATATTGTGAGACACGGATCCAATTTCATTCTTTTGCACATGGTTATCCAGTTTTCACAACATCATTTATTAAAGACCCTATCCTTTCCTCATTGTGTGTCTTGGCAAATTTGTGAAAGATCAATTGACCATAACTGTGTAGACTTATGTTGGACTTTATTCTATTCCATTGGCCTATATGTCTGTTTTTATGCCAGTACCATATTGTTTTGATTACTATAGCTTTGTATATATTTTGAAATCAGATAGTATGATGCCTCCAACTTTGTTCTTTTTGCACAAGATTTCTTTTGTCTGTTTGGGGATCTTTCGTGGTTCCATGTGAATTTCAGGGTTGTTTTTTTCTACTTTTGTGACAAATGCCATTGGAATCTTGACAGAGATTGTATTGAATCTGTAGATCACTCTGGGTAACATTCATTATTTTTCATGAGTCTATGGGTGGTTCTGATAATCTGGGACAGACTTGATTGATCTTCTTTGGGATCACTCTTCAGTCTGTGTTTAACTAGCTGGTCTAGATAGCCTCTGCTGAGCATCTCTGCTCTGCTGCATTTGGTCTCTCATCCTCCAGTTGGCTAGTCTGGGCTTGTTCTCATGATAGGGCAGAATCCAAGAAATGGTGGAAGTGCTTATGTCTTCTTAAGGCCTAGGACTGGGCCTGTCATATTGAACTCTCAAATAGAACTCTCACCATGATCTATGGGCCAAAGCAAGTCACAGAGTCAGCCCAGATACAGGTGTAGGGAAAACAGACTCCACCTCTTGACTAAAGAAGCTATACAGTTACAATGCAAAAGACACGCACAGAGGGAGGATTTTTGCAATCAATTTACCACTGTAATTTTCTCCAAATGCAGACACAAATCTCAAGCATAATTTCAGAATAAATTATTAAGTGGATTCTGAAATAGATGAGACATATCTGAATTTAAAATGACATTAAACTAGATCATTTCTGTAATATATGTGGAAAAGACGGCAGCATGTAGCTTTGGGCTGAGGCAATAGTTAGGCAGATTTGTAATACATTAAGTGGCCATATTCAAACATGTTTATTTACAGAAGAGTGTCAACTTAAAGAGACATTTTCAGTGGCAGAACATAAAGCTTTCTTCTCAATCTTATTCTGTTTAACATTTATCACCATTTATCAATGACTTGTACGAAAACATGATTATCTGAATAGAAGATGACACGAATCTGGAAGGAATAGATAGTATTCTGGATGACAGTATTAGTATCCAAAAAGGACTTGATGAGATGAAATAAGGGACTAAATTAAGTGCAGCAAATTTCAATGTAAATTTTAAGGCACAGCAATAAAATAAAAATCTCAAAATGTCCAATTATAGACTGGCTTAGCTGGATAAGCTGGATAAGCATCTAAAGAGTTTTAGATAATAGTAGCTTCAATAATAGTCAACAGTTTCTGTAATTTATATAAAACATCTGTGAACATAGGTCACATTAATATAAAAACAATGCATATTCTAGAATAAAATAATAATCCTTTTTTCCTAAACTTCAGTGCTTACTGTAACTTCACCCTACAACTAAGCTGTCGAATATAATAGTGATAATTAGTTTTAGCGCTGTTTTTGATATTAAATTTCAGTTGACTTCTCAGTGCCATTTGAAAATCAATTTCTTTGGGCATTCAAATTCTCATTAAATAGTAAAAGAGCATTAAAAAATAGCAGATATTATGAGTACCACAGACTCTAATTACAATGTAATAAAATTAGAAATTAATTGTGAAGTTTATATATACTATCAGAAATGGAAATAAGAAAAAATTATATCTAATTTTTATACTATTAATAGAGATTAAATTTTAAAAGATACAATGACCCACTAACCTAAAAATAATTGAAATTATATTTTACATAAAAATTGATAATATATGGTGACACACACACTGAGGAAAATATACAGAAGTATTATTTTCAAGTTAAAAGAAAGTGATAGACTTCTAGCTTCAGCTTAAGACATAGAAAGCTGGAAATAATGTGACTCCCACTCTAACAAAAGGAAAAGTCATTATAATCTTACAATCTATAAAATCATTACTTTTCCTGAATTCATCAGATCAGTGAAATTTGGGGACAACCACTTTAGAGATTTCCAAAACTTTGGGGAGCAATAGGATCATTGAGAAATCATCCTCACCCCTTGAGACCCTGAGACCCAGGGAAACAGGGCCCGCCTAACACTGGGGCTGGACCAGGACAACAGAAACCCCTCTGACTCCCACCAGAGGGTAGCAAGCACCAAGGGTCAGGCAATAGCAGTCTACTGCTTGGGAAGAGACAAGAATGTAGGCAGACCCTCCATGAGGCACACGCACAAAGGGAACACACAGAACTGAAAGTGAAGGAGACTTTGAGGAAAATTTTCTGGCTGAGCACAAAATATAAGAAGTTCTAGAGGAATGTGAAGCCAATTACGAACTGAAGGCAACCTTAACAACAAAACTTAAACCCCGCTCAACTCTGAATAAGATTGACCCAATCCCAAAGCTAAAAGCTGAGAAGATGAGGCGCAGAATGTGATTCACCACAGTGAATGCTCTATACGCACTGAAAAATAATGTGTATTCTCGATACAGAACAGTCACTATGGTCAGTCATATTCTGGCCTAAAAAACTAAACTTCAACAAATTAGAACTATTTGAATCAAACGAAGTAAGTTCACTAACCAAAGTAGAATCAAATTAGAAATCAATAACTGAGATATCTGAAACATCCTCAAATATTTGTGAATTAAACAGCACACTTCTATATATCCCATGCATTAAAGAAGTAAAAATAAAGCGAAAATGTTTTGTATTGAATGAAATAAATCAATATATATCAAAATTGTGATAGCTTACTAAACAAATACTTAGAGAAAAATTTATACTATTAACACTAATGTTAGAAAAGAAGAATGGTCTCAAGTCAACGATCTAAAATCTTATTTTAAGAAACAAATATGGGCCGGCCCCGTGGCTTAGCAGTTAAGTGCTTGAGCTCCGCTACTGGCGGCCCGGGGTTCGGATCCTGGGCACGCACCTATGCACCTCTTGTCTGGCCATGCTGAGGCCGCATCCCACATACAGCAACTAGAAGGATGTGCGGCTATGACATACAGCTATCTACTGGGGCTTTGGAGGAAAAAAAAAAAAAAAGGAGGAGGATTGGCAATAGATGTTAGCTCAGAGCCGGTCTTGCTCAGCAAAAAGAGGAGGATTAGCATGGATGTTAGCCCAGGGCTGATCTTCCTCACAAAAAAATAAATACATAAATAAATAAATAAATACAAATAGCTTTAAAAAAAAAAGAAGCAGATATAAGAAGAGTAAATGAAGTCCAAAGTAAGCAGAAGAAATGAGATGATTATCATTAAGAGCAGAAATAAATTAATTTTAAAATAAGCAATAAAATATCAATGAAACTAAAAGATGGTTCTTGGCAAAGATCAATAAAATTGATAAATCTCCAGTCTGACTATCCAAGAAAAAAGAGAGAAGAAGCAAATTACTAGGAACAGTAATGAAAGAGGAGACATCACTACAAAATATAGGAATATTAAAACTATGATAAGAGAATACTATAAATAACTTCATGCTTCTAAACCCAATAACTTAAGTGAAATGGACAAATTCCTTGAAAGATAAACGACCAAAGTTGATTCATGAAGAAATAACCTGAATGAGCCTGTAACTACTTATAAATTAATATTTAGTTTAAAAATCTTCCCACAGATTTCCAGTTTCCAGTTTGATGTAAGGAGCTTGGAAGTCACCAGTCTGTGCTAACAAAAAGTAAAAAGTTGAACAAACTGAAAAATCAACTCTTCCCGCATCCTTAAGAGAGGGAAGGACACAGGGCAAAGCACTGCCCGCAAGATGGAAGAGAGACAGGCAAACGCAGGGAGTCCTGGCTTATAGGAGCAAAGACTCAAAAGTGGAAACCAGTTCAAGAACCAGTGCTGAGTAGGAAAACCTGAACTGTAATTGACAAATTGCTGAAGGCTCAGTGTGGACAACTCTGAGAGTTAAAAATTCCAGGGGGACCTAGTCACAAGAGGACCCCCATAATATTGTGAGGTTTATCTCCAGGAGCTTGACCAGAGTCCCACAGTGAATATCAGAGAAAAATCCCCTCAGGCTTCCATAAGAGGAGGGGAAAAGGTACCATTTTGAATTACACCAGAGTACTCTGTTTTTCTTAACAAGGCCTGACCTCAGGGGAAACTAGTTAACCGGAGCCTAACCTCTGAGATATTGTCACAGGCTAAGTGACCTTGTGGAAGGTAAATTCTCACCTCCAGTCAGTTCTAGCCTTCCACATGGGAGAAGGGAAAGACCCAACTCCAGCCTACTCTAACAATCCTGCCCCACCTAGAGGGGAGGAAAAAACTGAGAAACACTTGTGAAGTTCACAGTCCAGAGGCACAGGCTCACTAAAAGACTGAGACCTAATCATAGGACTATAGAATGTTTCCCCTTCCCCACACCTCATCACTGCAGTTGGCATCAAATTGGCATCAAATGCCAATTCACAGCAGTTCCTTTACCTAGTATATCATATACAGCTATGAAGAAAAATTACAAGGCTTACAAAAGGCAGAAAACACAATTTGAAGAAATATAGCAAGCATCAGATCCAGACATGGCAGGAATGGTGGAATTATCAGACCAGAAATTTAAAACAACTGTGATGAATATGGTAAGGCTCTAATAGATAAAGTAGACAGCATGCAAGAACAGATGGGCAGCATATGTAGAGAGATGAAAATTCTAACAAAGAACCAAAAAGAAATACTAGTGATCAAAAATACTGTAACAGAAATGAAGAACACCATTGATGGGCTCATTAGTAGACTGGACACAGCTGAGGAAAGAATCTCTGAACTAGAGGATTTATCAGTATAATCCACACGAAGACCTTAACATCAAGGTTTATAATAGTTGTTCATAATTGCATACTTACATCTTGGAAGTAACCAAGATGTCCTTCACTAGGTGAATGGATTAATAAACTGTGGTACGTCCAAACAATGGAATATTATTCAGGTCTAAAAAGAAATGAGCTATCAAGCCATGAAAAGACATCGAGGAAGCTTAAATACATATTACTAAATGAAAGAAGCAAATCTGAAAAGGTACAACTGTATGACTCCAACTATGTTACATTCTGGAAAAGGAAAAGTATGGAGAAAGTAAAATGATCACTGATTTCCAGGGGTTGGGGATGCAGAAGGGATGAGTAGGCAAAGCACAGAGGATTTTTAGGGTGATGAAACTACTCTGTATGATACAATAATTGTGGATACACGTCATTATACACTTGTCCAAACCCATAGAATGTACAACACTAAAAGTGAATCCTAATGTAAACTATGGATTTTGGATGATTATGGTCTGTCAATGTAGGTTCATTAATTGTAATGATGGGGTTCAGGACAGGCCACCCCAAAATATACCATTTTGGCGTATTGATTATTTTGAATTAAAGTTACTTGAGAAACAGCCAGTGCAAGAAGGACACTCTGCCCCTCCTCTTTGTACCTCTGAAAGTAGAAAATAAATCTCCCATATGAAAGGCACCCTTCCTGCACCCGGAAGTAGAGAGACATCTTTATCACCAGCGATAGGGAATTCAGGGCCAAGAAGGCGGTGTAAACAAACTCTGCTTAGCTTCTTCACTAATTAGTGCCCAAGCCTAAGTTTCTTTGTCCTGCTAATTCTTCACAAATTTAATGTTTTTGTCTAAAAGGTATAAAAGCTGTCTGCTTTGGTTACTTCTTTGAGCCTCATATCTTTAGGGTTCCCAAATGTACAAAATTATATTTTTCTCCTGTTAATCTGTCTTATGCCAATTAAATCATTAGACCAGCCAAAAGAACCAAGAGGGTTAGGAGGAAATTTTCCCCTCCTCAACAGCAACAGATGTGCCACTCTGAGGGGGATCCTGGTAATGGGAAGGGCAATGTATGTGTGGAGGTGGGGGTATATTGGATATCTCTGTAGCTTTTTACTAATTTTATTATAAATCTAAAATTTTTCTGTAAAAAAAGACTTTAAAAAAAATCTTCCCCTGGAGAAAACTTCAGGATCAAATGTCTCTACAGGTAAATTTTATCAAATATTAAGATAGAAATAATACCAATTCTACAAAAATTCTTATAGAAAACAGATGAAGAGGAAACACTTTCCAATTCAGTTTGTGAGGCTAGTGTTACCCTGATAATAAAAGCAGGCAAAGAGACTACAACCAAAACAAAACAAACTACAGAACACAGTCCCTCTGAGCATTGAGGTAAAACTTTTCAATTCAATATAAGCAAGTGGAATCCAGCAGTATGTCAAAAGAATGATAGATATAACCAAGTGGAGTTCATTCCAGAAACGTAAATCTAGTTTCACATTCAATATAATTCACCACACCAGCAGACTGAAGAGAACAAATTATCTTCTCAACAGACGCACAAAAAGCATTGGCCAAATTCAGCAGCCTTGAACTATGAAACATCTCAGCAAACCAGGGTCAGAAGAGTGTTTTTATAAAGTGATAAATGTCTACAGCAAATGCTGAAACACTTCCCTTTAACATTAGGAACAAGGTAAGGATGTCCACTCCCACTACTTCTATTCAATATCATACTCAATATCCTACTCAAAGCAATAAGACAAGAAAAATAAATAAAAGTCATGTCTCTTGGAAAAAATGAACTAAAACTTTTTGTATTAACAAAGTTCATTATTGTCTATATAGAAAATCTCAAAGCATATGTAAAGGCAGAAAGACACAGAAACATGGAGCCAGAGACAAAGAGAGAGAGAAAATACTGAAAGAATTATTTAATGTAATATTTTATGAAGAGAAAAACCTAAAGATAGCAATTGTAAGAAAATGAAAAATTTTAAATTTAAAATATACTTCACAAAATATATAGATAGAATAATTTATTTATAAATTTTAGAGCTAGATTAATATATATATATGTGTATGTGTATATACATATGTATATTCAAGGAAACCTAGACAAACCATAGGCAAAAGAAATCAAGAAACTGAAGCAAACAAATACATTTTGAAAAAAGTGAAATGATGTAAGAGAATTAAACAAATATATTTGAAGAATATACACAATTATAATTAAACAGAAAAAAACAAGAAAATTAATGATTTCTTGGTCAAGTAAAAATTTTCAAAATTAGATGAACAAATGTTAGGAGAATAATAGAAAAATTGTCAAGATAAAAAACAAAGAAGATCTGCTGGGTAATATTTTTGGCCCACGTGGCTTTACTAGTAATTTATCCCAAGCTTCCAAATAATAGAAAATAGATATTCAATATTAATTGTTCTTCAACATATAAAATAGAAATAGTAAACTAAAAGACCAAATCCAAAAACTACTTCCTTTTATACAAGTCTAAAATCTAAAGATTTTAATATTTAAGACAGAATCAAAAGAGAAAGCAAACACAAATAATTGGAAACCACCTACTTTGGACTATAGCTGTCCTCTTTTCCTCCATTATCTTCTTATTTCATATTCATTCTAATTCTTCAAAAATAGGCCCCACAGGGGCTGGTCTGGTGGCCTGGTGGTTAAGGTCACATGCTCCGCTTTGGCAGCCCTGGGGTCACAGGTTCAGATCCCAGGCACGGACATATGCACCGCTCATCAAGCCATGCTGTGGTGGCGTCCCACATATAAAGTGGAGGAAGATGGGCATGGATGTTAGCCCAGGACCAATCTTCCTCAGTGAAAAGAGGAGAATTGGCATCAGATGTTAGCTCAGGGCTGATCTTCCTCACACACAAAAAATAGGCCCCACAGACACACACAATTATGTCACATGACCCAGGACTGATCACTTTTATTAGTCCAGTTCGCTAGATACAGTGAAAGGTAGAATTTAACCAAGAACCATAGGAGTTCTTTCCTGATCTATTGGGTGGACTTTGGATAGAGAAGTCCTCTTTCCACTGAGGATGCTTCGATGGGAAGACGTAGTGCTCAGCAACTCCAACCTAGTTACACATTCCAACGGGCTCTCCTTTTTGCTTAAGTTAGTTAAGATTTATTTTTATAATTTTTCAATTGTAATGTGCCACCACAATCTATATATTAACATTAAGGAAATGCTTATTAAACTCTGAATGTAACTTTTGTATTAAATAAAAACACTAAAATATGAATAAAGTTTGTGTGATGTGATAATGGGATTTTTTTCGATATTTCTCTACTATTGTATTAAATTGGAATATATTTGTTTTTATATTGAAAAATAAGAAAATATAAAATCATGCATGGAATGTTACATCCTATAACTTTTGGAACTATACATTTAATTTGATTTTCAGACGCATCAACATCTTCATGAATTCAGACTGTACTTTATCTTATTGTGTGTTTGTGCATGAAATATCTTCCCATTACAGCTATTTCCAAACAATCATAGTACCAACTCCTTTCCTCATGTACCACCAGTTTTACTCTCTAGTATGATTACTCAATAGGTTGTGGTCTCAACTACTCCACTATTAATTATTGCTATATTTTTTCATCTCATTTAATATACTATCAAGAATAGGATTGCTACTTTTCATAGTTTATTTGATCTATCATGATTTTCAAATCTTAGGTAGCTTAAAGCACAAATAATTCAATTACTTACCAATTAAGAATTCTTGCCGAGAGCCAAGTTGAATAACAAAGAATGTACATAATCCCTTCACTAAATTATTCTACATTCCCAGTTTTTATCTAAGATTAATACAAGGAACAACTATATGAAGAATAATTTGTATTTCCAGTAAAAGTTATCAGTTAAATTATTTCTAAAAGTTTTCATCCAATGTGTTACTAATCTTAGTAAATATCTTAGAAAATAAATATCTGTGATATTGCAATAAATATCTTAGAAAATTGAGTTTTTTTGCTGAATTTGACATTAGCATCTTTGTTACTAAATATCTCTCCAAACATTAGAAATTCCTTGCCACTCTGAATGCTCTCGTATTCCTAACCTACTATCAGGCAGGGAAGAAGTGCTCTTCTTTTTTTCTGTCATGATCTTAATTAAATTTAAGCATTTTAAAGTTAATACTCAGTGTTTTAAATATCTTCCAAAATTTCAAAAGTAAAAGATTAAAAAATTTTATTGTAATTGTTGATAAATAAATCAATCCCTGTAGAGATTCATATAAAATAGAGATGAAATAAAACTTACCAATTTCATCATCAATAGATGACTGCTATTAAGGTGTTTGCAAATAATCTTTCTGTTGTATCATGTATATGTTCATATATACTTGTGACATATCTATAAAAAATCAATAAGTTTACATGCTTTTTTAATCATTTGTATATTCAATTCAATTTAACTTTCATATTATTCTATAACTATAAATAAA
Source organism: Ceratotherium simum simum (assembly GCF_057802395.1). Taxonomy (NCBI): domain Eukaryota; kingdom Metazoa; phylum Chordata; class Mammalia; order Perissodactyla; family Rhinocerotidae; genus Ceratotherium; species Ceratotherium simum. The sequence continues at coordinate 42,214,794 of NC_141926.1, read as the reverse complement.
ATATTTTAATACAACCTTTTTGCATAATGTATTAACTTCCTGTTAAACAATTTAGCACAAGACAATTTATTCAAACAGGAAAAATCTTCTATTCATTGTGCTTTTCATATATAACCAACAATATTAAAAGATCCATTTTCTATGGAAACTTTCAATGTACTACAGGTTTACACTGTTTATTATTTCTGTCAAACTAGATTAATGTCTTTCTATAAATTTAGCACCTTTATTAGCCTATAATTATTTCAGAAAAACAGAGCTATTTAGTCAAATCCACATGAGGAATTTTATAGATTTGGAAATTTTTTCTAAACCTGTCCACTCTAAGTGGACTCACAGTTCAGCCCTTTCCTGTTTCAGGGCAGGATTCTCCTTTAACATTGCTGTCGTCCTGACAGCAAATTTCTCTCACTGTCCTAGTCCACAGGCATCAAGACTTCTATTTTGTGACTCTTCCATTTTTGCCCTTTCTCCTTAAATACTTGTACATAAGCTAATATTTGGCACCCATGTTTCTCAGAATGGATTTTAAAATAGAAATGTCTGCCCTCTTAGTTAGTGCAAGGCCAGCCTCCCGTCCTCCTGCTCAGTGTGCCGCCGACAAGACACAGAGCAACTTGACAGCAATGTGTGTGGTGGCCAACGGTTCATGGAAAACTGGATGAGAGGGGAGCTGAGGCTGTACTCTCTGCTATGTGATTTTTTACATCAGCCAGTTTTTCTTCATAAAGGCAAACTTAGACTACAAATTGGAGGCAGCAAACATAGTGATCAAAAATGTGATTTTTATAAGTGCTATTGTTATCTCACTGTTTGGCTTCCCAAGAAGGACCACACATGTTTTACAGAAAGACTGTTGTGAGAATCAACAGCCCTCTGTGCACAGCACAGCACAGATATCATGCAAGGTTTTGAATTAGGCTACTTTTAATTTTTTTTCCAAGTTGAAAAATATGCTAAATTTGGATGATTAAGACTAAATCTCATTCAGCTTGATACTGCTTCTCTCACATCTTCTTAATGCCCTGAATAGCTCCAAATTTCTAGTAAAATGAGCAGGATAACCTTTTAACTCAAATGAAGATTTTTGCAAGAAATGAGAAGTATGAAAAAATGTTTAATAAATTTTAAATGTGTATATAGAATATTGTCATGTCTATCTGTTATAGGTAGTCACCAGACTATATTACTGGATATTTCACTACCTGCTTACTGATTCTGCATCATTTTATTCTTTTTTCCCTCACCCAAATATACAGCCATAGAGTTGTGTCCTTGTTTCTGTGAGGTTTTTGTGTTATCCAAAAAGTTAATAATATTTAGGAATTTAAGACACTGTTGAAATTTATTTTATGACTAAGGAAACATATCTTCATTGATACTAGTTATTATTTAGAATTGCATCTTAAAATTACACTGTAGAGACTTCCAATAAAATATTTTATTTCTCAAGGATACCTATACTTAATATTTGGTTGTTACTTTAATGAGTACGTACTTGTAGGATGAATTTTTGTCTCTATCCACTTTGCCTTAATATCATATTAGTGTTTAATCAGGAGCTGTATGATATAATATTTACATTTTGTTCAATAAAAACCTAAATTCATTCTGAAACTGTTGCTGGAGTGGCCTATGTAAAGTAAGTAACTGTCTACACAGAGTGGTTTTACAGATGTCGGGAAGGTCCTATAACCAAAAACTGACCTTCATCCCCTATAATTTATATTTGAAAATTTTTAATTTAGGTTAAATAACCCGGAAGTGGAAGAAGCACTATAAATCGTTACAAAATTTTCAGATTTGTTCTGAGAGCAGGTATGGATAGGGGTGAAAACAGAGAGTATAAAGACCCTGACCCGCCAAGCTGCTGGGAAGTGAAGGGTGCACCCAAGCGGAGTGCGGTCCACCAAGGATGAAGAAACAGAACTAAGTTAGAATCTGTCTGCAGTTATCAACAGATGTAGTGCTTTCTTATGCAATATGAACAGGAGAGGAGGAAAGGGGGCTGGGCATGGATGATGTCAAAACCCACAGTAAAATAACTGTTTTTCAAATTTAACTATTTGGTTTTCAACATAGGTGGGTTTAAATAATAACCTTGCTATTTTCATGGAACTAAATTAAGAGACAGGTGACAGTGCCAGCCTGATAAAAATGTCCCCTTGCAAAATTTCTGCTCATAAGATCAGGTTTTCTTTTCATTGTTAACTCCAATCAAATATTACCAAAGAATTTTCTATTCTTATTGAATATTTTAGTTTTCAAAATAGCATTAAAATCTAATATTTTTTCTAAATTCTTAGTGAAGCTAAAATGCAGATTTGTTTGTCTTATTTAAAGCAAATGTTAATGTAATATGGCTGTATTTTCACCATGTCAAATCAACTCAGTCTATAACAGCAAACTACGACAACTGAAGGAAGGTTCTTTTGAATCCTGTTTATACTTACAATAGAATAATAAAACTCTCAGATTAAAAAAAAACACTTGCAAACACTTCCAAGGTAGAAACAAAAACAGACCTTTAACTTAATTATAGAACTGTATCTTCCCAATGGTAGAGTGCATGCCAAAAAATGCTCTTAAATCCAATTAAGATAATGAAATGTTCATACAATTTTATTAACTATTAACTTTTTAAAGCAAATGACTGCTTAAACGAACCTAGTCAACTAGGGAACTAGACCTCATATCTTCTTCCTTAAAATGCCCTAAAGTCATTCACGTGTAGTGTGTGATCAAACTCCTTGTTTGATCCTGTGTCCTCTCTCTCCACTACACCTGGCATGTCTCCCCGCTATGGTTGATATTTAAAAATGTTTATTATTGAAAATACCGGAGAAGATATTAAGAAATTTGAGAGTTTAAGGAGGTTTAAATGTAGAGCAAATCATCCCTAACCGGTCTGTTTAAAAACTGGATTAAACCTTGATTAAAAAAATGCCTGGAACTAAATACAGATTTGTTTACTATCAGTTGTGGTTGATTTATTTCTTCCTGAGACTATCATTTTAATGATGATAAAAGATAATACTTAATTACACATGTTTTATTTGAATATTATTTTAATAAGTACATTCTGCAATAAACTGGAAGGGTACGTACTCTAAGCAGCTTTACAGAGTACAGTCGACATGAGCCAGACTGTAAAAGAAGAAACCAGGTGTAGAGGGGGGCCTATAAAAAGGGCCAGTTGTATGTACAAATAAGTTAATCAGTAAACAAAATCTGTCTCCGCAGATATATTTGCAAATCAAGGAAATGACTTCCCTCTAAACTGAAGAAAGGATACTTATTTCAGAAAAGTGGTCATATTGGCAAATTTATGATAAACAAGAGATGGACACTGAGCTCTTGTAGTTGTGGTAGAGAAAAAATGTAGGGGCACGCAGTACACCAAGAATTGATGAGAAATTTAATAAACATCTTCTGAAAACTGTAAAAATAATTCTCTTATTAGAAGAATTACACCATCAAAAATAATTCTCCTATTAGAAGAACTAAAAATAAAGTTTGTTTTGTTTTGATTTGTTTTTGATTTTTGATAAAAGTGCTGCTGAGTGACTAGAAGTTATGGACAGCCTTAAAGCTAAGAAAAAACCAGTGGTGAGTTAGAATAAAGTGTGCACCATACAACTCTAATCTTATGAGATACTCCCTAAAAGAGGGGTTTCTCTGCCCAGTTAATTGAGGAGAGCTTATTATATATTCCCATCTTGGAAAGAACTGTACACTAGCATATCGAAATCAGAGAATTATAGAAGAAAAACACAAATTCAAACATAAACACGCAACACGGTTAATTTTATTTAACTCCACATGAAACCCTTTGGCAACTTAACAGCCATGAAAGTGTCAGAACTGGTATTCCATTAGCAAACTTTGGAAGAGTTGGTACATGGTTCTTCTCTGAAACAGGTGAACAATATCCTGATTAGTTGTAGCAGTGTTTGATGCCAACTCAAGATTACCGAGTGCAAATGTATTGTAATGAAACACTTATGATTTTAAAGCATCTTTCTCTGAGCCTTGCATTATCTTTCAAATTAAAATGTCATGGGAATGTAAACTAATATTTATATTTAATAGATTTAATAAAAAGCTTTATAGAAATAATAAATGATTTCAAAAACTTTCTCTTTTATATGGGGATCTATGCTATTGAATACCATAGATATTCAGATTTAAGGCTATAAATAACAAGCATTTCTTGCCAGGGGATAGGAATAATCGCAGTAACAAGTACCTTTTCTGGAAGGATTCCTATATCCCAGGCAGAGAGAAGTTCCTCTTCACTAACAACTGACATTCCAAGAATTTTGTTTTACGTTAGTGGCAGAATTACCATAGATTTGAGTCTGTAGATGTCAGACTCCAAAAGGTATGTAAATTTTAAGCTTATTACCTGGAAGGAAAACAACAATCTCTAGGACAGAAGCTTTTTAAATGTCAACATAAAAAGTGTCATGAAACGTTACAGTCAGCAGAGGAAAGATCATTTCAGAGAGTAAGATCGGGTAATGCTCAGAATGTGACTGCCATAAATTAGCCAATAAGGGATCTAAACTTTAATCTGTAGATTGATTGATATAAAATGTGCTTTCTCTCTTTTAATTCATAAAATAAATATAGCTCTAATTAGTACATTGTAGACACCAGTACATCTTTCTGGCATTTTTCAGGTGTTCACGGTTCCCCCTTTTCCTTGCTATTGCTATAGCTCTGACCTACAGATGGGAAAATGGAACTAGAAGGAAACAAGCTCTTTAAGGGACCATAATTACCACAGCATCGCTGCTGTTCCAAAAATCTGTTTCTGTCCCATGTAAGACTAGGAATTAGCAGACTGGGAAGGTGGTCAGGTGGCCACCAGCCATGGAAGGAGTTACCTGTAATAGAGATGAGGCAGAGAAACAGACACTGGGGACTGGGATGCAGAGCACTTACATCATGGGGCTCCAAAGCTGAAAACAGAGTCTGTGTAAAACTTAGGAAAAGAAGAATCTTCAGAGAGTCAGAGAGCCATCAATGCAAGCAGCCGGTTGATAGGTGAACAAAGGAAGCCTTTGTGAGAACACTGGCTAATTAAGTCTTGCAATTACCAAAAGAGCTTTCTTTTTGTGGAGGAGAGAGACATGTAAGAGTGATGTACAAGTTCAGATTGAAAATACTTACTCATATTCTTTGGGGGAAGGGCCATTTGCCTACTAAACAAAGCCAATGTCGCCCATTTCCCGCTTGGAGCAGACATGGGGAGAGCGGGAAGAGACGGGCTTCTAAAGTAGGTGAAATTCTTGGCCATGAAAGGTGCCTTTGACTCAGAGTTTCAATGGATTTAACCTTTATTAAATATAGAACCCCTATCAAAATAGCTATAAGCTGAGAGAATTGCTTCCAATACACAGTCCTTTTCTGAGCAGTCATAGAAAAAACAAAGCTCGATAAGCTCTTGGGGCTGGAGTATTCTTCTCCCATATGGGAGTTATTATTTCCAGTTCAGTGTGTCTCAAAGTAGGGGTCAGGTCTCCCAGAGGCCATAGAGGTCTGAGAGGGTTAATACAGAACAGCACTACAGAACTCGGAAGGGATCAGAGCTGATGATTGTGGTGAACCCTGAGCTACATAAACCAGATGAAAAGGTTGCTACTTACTAGCCCCAGCCTGCAGTTGTCTTCTAGCAAATGGTCAAATATGCTCCATCTCCAAGAGGGGGCTCCAAACTGCTATTTGATGACAGTGGCTACAAGGAAAAGCTTATGAAAATCGGGGGACATTTGTGTTTCTGTGGGGATAGCGTGTAGCCAGCAGGAGAATCTGGAGCAGGTAGAGTAAGGAGGAAAGACACAGACTTAGAGCAGTTTCAAATTTGTGAAGGAAGTTGGCAAACCTCTGCAGAGGCATAAACCAAAGCCCCAGGTGCTCTGAATATTCTGGCCACAGGCAATATGGACTGCAATTCCTTTCTTTTCTTGATAAAATCTTGTCCAACTATTTGCTAATGATTCCTCCTGTCCTTAATCCTTTCTGTTGGCTCTTGAAATCTACCCAGAAACACTGTATTCCAGAACAGTAACTTCATACTACAAATGTCTCAGGAATCCGTGGAATAAGTAATAGAGATTTTGTTCTTAACCACCTAATTACTGTCTGCTTTCTGAGCCCTTTCTCATGCTCTTACAAGCAGTGACGAACAAGGAGACTGAGAGGTGGGATGGAGATTTTGATGATCATCAGCATCAGCCCTTTCGTCCTTCACAACCGTTACTCACAGAACGGCAACTAGACCCTCTTCTTTTTCCAGCCTTGTTGACACCCGTGGTAATTACTGCCCGGAAGGTGACTCTCTGAAGCAATGTTTCACTTCTCCTTAACTGCACAAGTACCAGCTTACACACTATCAGCACTGATGAGCAGTGACACCCTCCTGTCAGCCAGGTAATTTGTTGGCAGAAAACGCCATAGACATTTTAGTTTCCGTCTTTCAAAATTTCTCATGAAAACGAGGCAGCATAACTAGTGCTGACCTTCCACTATTTCAGCTGTCAATCAGCTGTGAATCCTGCTCAAGTACTGTCTGCCTTATTCCATGCAAACACATGGGCATATGGAGCATCATGGGAGGACTAGATAGTGTAAGAGGGCGTCCTTCTAAAAATTAGCCTCCTGATAGAACACAGTGATGGACTGAGGGAGGACAACATGTTATAACTGCTAAAAAGCAGTATTTTTCAAAATATTGTCCAGGAAATACCTGTGTCAGCATCATTATGATTCCTGATACACATTCAGATTGTGAAGCCACACTGAGGCCTCCTAAAAAAGGATACTTGCATATGAGGCTCCTGAAAATAAATTTTATACAAGCACCTTTCAAAATTCCCTCACACTAAAGTTTGGGAATGACTAGTTTAAAGTTAGCATGCATACATTCACAACCATAAGGCCAGAGAACACTTTTCCTTCACTGATTTCAGGAAACATTAATGCACCTTGTTTGCGCAAGATGCCATTACATTATAAACATATGAACAAGGTATGGCACCTACCCTCAAGAGTTTTAAAGTTTATCAACCCAAGAAACATATTCAATTAAAGACTGTAGAATGGAAGCTATAAAGAACTCTTTTTAAGAGTGGAGTACCTGGCACGCACTGAGAAAATGCCATAAGTCTGAATGTATCCATTGCTTTGCCTTGTACATAATATGGTGTACTCTTAAAGTTATGTATCTTTAATATTCAGCAGTTATTTATAGTTGAAACTGTAGCACAAGATTTTAAAGGATGCAGATTTAAGCCCAGGATCAACTAATAAAATGATTATCCTCTGACAATCTGGAAAAAGTCTGCACTTAGAAAACTTTGTTGTTTTCAGATACATGCAAATATATGTGAAATATCTGGAATTTAGCTTATCTAGAAATCTATAGCTTTTCCAAATATGTCTGTGTTCCTTTAGCAAGATGTAATAGGTGATTTATCATGATCTTTTATTTCTGCATGAAGTCAAAGAGCATCCTAAAGACTGTTGAGATCTCCGCCTCCAGGAAAAAGACAGCATCAATAGATAAGAGATTGTTAGTAAAAAATAGAATAAGTATCCCCAAATATTCAAAAAGGGAATGAATTAGACCTACCTGAAACTCAGATATGCTTACATAGTTTGGGAGAGTTTATTTTACAAGAGGATAATAGATGGACATCTTCACTTATTTGTATTTCTTTTTTGAAGAATTAAGATTTTAATTTTGCTAGAGATATTTATATCAATCTCACTATCAAGATCATCTAGGTGATAATAAATATCCAAAAAAGTCTATTTATTTTGACCAAAATTATTACTTAATGTTTTCTTGAACTATAAATGTATAAGGCCTGATCATTTCCCACTGTGCTGGTATTCCTCTTGGGCAGGATCTGACAAATCAGAGCCATTTCTTATTGTTGAGACAAAGTGCTGAATCTCATTGCACTGACTCAGCTGAGCAGGAGGTGGGGAGATTAATGGACAGCCATCTGCAGGGAAAGGCAGTCTGTGATGTTAAGGGCCTTGGTGGGAGAAACATTCCCCCAGTGAAAGAGAGAACACACACTTCGCCTTCCATTCACCCCACAGCCAGACATCCTGTTGTATACCTCTGAGTCCCTTGCAGTAGGACTACTGGAAATTTATTTCTCTATTCCTTATTGGTTGAATCAAGACCCACTCATCACACGTTTTATCATAAACTTTAACCACCATGATACTTTTAAAGGAGGTCAATTTTATTTTCATCAATAACATATGCATTCTACTTAAAGTAACCAGCATAATGGTAACAAAGAGTCTCTCCAACCACATATGAAAACAAGATAGACTCAAGGGCACTTCTTAAAGTCCAGCATACATGCTAGACAATGCTGAGGAAAATTGTAAATAGCTATGTAATGGAAAGAGATAACAACAGATTAAAAGAAAACAAATGGCATACCACCTAGCTACTTTTTGATTCTTTAATATTTATTTAAAATTGGCATAGTGTGAGAGAATGGGCAGGCAAGTGTTTCCTGTATCAGACGAAATATGTTCCATTTTTAACACGTGTTCATTTGTATGGCAGCCAGAATAAAACCCACATTTTGCAGTTTCATATTTACTATTTGTCTAGGATATTTGACACTCTAATGTATCCCGTTCATAGACTCCCAAAGAGTGACAGAACTAAAGCAGCACTAAAGTGAGTCAAACCATGTTTAGCTAAGAGACAATTTGTCAATATGGGTAGTTCAATTTCAAGGCTTGACTTATTTCACTTGGTGTGTTAAGAACGTGAGAATTTTGCAGATGCAAATATTTGTTCTGTAAATACTTACCAGTAGCTGCGGTGCACCAGGTGCCGCTTCCAGCCGCTGCGGGTGTAGTGATAAAAAGAGGACTAACCGAGTGCAGAGCAGAGCCCAAGTCAAAGGGGGAATGGAGTTATTCAACTCAAGGTCAAGTTAGATGCAATCTAGAATGAATGTCATCACTCTCTGTTCTCCCAGAATACAAACAAGTCAAGATTATACTTTTTGTTTCTTTTACCTGGCTGCACTTTTGCATTTACTCTTTTCCTTTGTAAATTCAGTTTTCCATGGATAATAAATGGAGACTGAATGGAAAAGAACCGGAAGAGCTAGAAATTTGGTTTCATCTCTCACACTAATTAACCTTGTGGCCTTGAAAAAATTAGTTAAATTTCTCTGAGCCTCAGTTTGCGGGGATAGTTTAGAGTTTTACGTAAGAGGTAAAATGAAGCTTCACTTATGGGAGGGTATATTGTCAGCTGTATTGTAAACTGGGCTTCCCCAGGGACCTCACCAACCGCACACCCAGGAGAAGGGGTCAGTTCCCGAGGGTCACAGACAGCAGTCGTCACTGCGCGTATGTTAGGAGATCTCCCTCTACTGCACTTCTCATTTCTTATTTTCTCAGATTTACTTTTCTAAGCAGGGGGTAAATATTAGCTGTAAAGGAAAAAAACAATAAATACATTTTTTTCAGCTGAAAAAGTTATACTCAAAATACATACATTTGTATAGTAACTTAAGATACTTACAGGACCTCATGTTTTACAATCCGGTTGTAAAGTCTCCCTTTTATGTTGTCTCAAAGGAACTAGTCAAGAATGCAGGGTCGGGGATCCTGAGGCGAAATGTAGTAGAGTTATGGCTAATGGTGATATGAACAATTTGTCTTTAGAAGAACGATGAGGACTGAGATTTTCTCTGTTTCCATCAAGTACTTTTATTTTATTTGTAATCCCCTTTTTTTAACACAAGTGAGTATGTATATACATATTGCCTCCTCTTCTACCAGACTCAATCTGCAAAAAGAGTTGGGTAGAATATCCTCATTGTATCCTTTTTGATCCTTTCTTGTGGGAGTGCTTATCTCAGCAAAACATGGAAGAAAGATAAATTCATTCCACCTGGGAAAAGGTTCACAAGTTTCTGTTGTTTTGTAAATAACTAAATGAAGTTATAAATACTGTTATTGCTTTCTATAATATCTTTAGACTAATACAAACATGTCCTTCCTCCAAAAAATGGATCAGTGTTAGCTGTTTTGCATATGTCTCCCAGTAAACATTTATAAACTTTAATCTCTAAACCATTATCTCCTTCCTGGCTCAGCAGGAAATTCTGCCTGTCATTAAATCAGTAACCCCTTATGTTTATGACTAGCCAGAGCTGCAAGAGCCAGACTGAAGTGTGGAGTAAAACTTGTCTAATTAGCCTCAGTCTACACATTACCATGTGTTGACAATGCCTTTCATAGGTTATATTATCCAGGCAACTGTGATGGCTGACAAAACATAGAATAATTCTTCATTATTATGTTATCTTCTTGCTATAACTTCTCAAGCATTTCTTTTCTTGTCTTTCTTTTTTCTATTTTCTTTCTTTCTTTTTTTGTTTTTACATTTCCTGAATTACTCTCAGCATCATGACCTTTAGGTGCCTCATTCCTGCTTCCTGAGAAGGGGTCATAGGCAGGGCTAAGTTCGAATATGTTAACATCTTAATATGGTCAAACCTCTTACCCCTCTACTTTACAACTCTGTCTGTTGCTTTAGATCTACTTCAGAATCCATAATTCATTGCTCAAGATAGCAAAAACTGAGTAAGAATTGTATAAAATTCAACTACTATAGATTCAAGGAAAATAGATAAAGGAGAAAAAAAAATGGTAGAAGAAATGAACCACTCTATTAAAATGATCTAATAGTTATTTAAACAATGTCAACTCAACTTAAAATCCACAAGGAGGTTTCCAGGATTTAAATTTCTGAAAAATTCTATTCTGCTATTTTGAGAAAATAAATAAAATATTTGGGCTTTTATTACTACAATAAGGTGACAAATGTGTGATAATGTACCTCTTTTTGTGCAATTGAAAGTAACTTTCACTTTTTTCCAAATACTAAACTGTATAAATATTTTTCAGCCATTGTCTTACATGATGTTAAGATAATGTAGAATGCAGGTGAGCTTATTTCATAATCTCTCAATTAAGAAAATAATTTTAAACTAACATATAAATAAAACATTTGTACTTACTTGCTACTTGCAGGAGTAATTTTGAATGAATGGGATCAGTTGATTTAAAAAATAATAATTGGCATGGGAAATCTGTCATATCTAGAATTCTCTCTCACATATTTTTTGGTCATGTATTCTATACTAATTTTCATCATAATTTAAACTGTATGTTTTAGATTTTAACTCATCTTATTTGCCACATATATTTTATTTCCCTTTGTATTTACACATTTTTAAATTTTTACAACTCATTTTCAGTTTGCATCAAGTTTAGAGCCTAGAATCTAGAATGGAGTTAATAAAATAGTTCAGTCTGTCTCTGACCTGCTTTTCAGTCTTGACTATCACTATTGTGCAATATTTCATAACATACTTAATCTGGGCATCTATCTCCTTCTTTGTCGTCATTTCAGTGAAACTTCTGGCTGAAGAAGACAAAAACTAATAGCATTCAATGAGACAAAAAAAATATAAGTATATACATTTTCCTAAATGATGATAGATGACAGTGTTTAAAATGCACAATACATCATTCAGAAGTTTATTTTTAAATAATCACCCCTAAGTGAATTTTGATTAGAACTGTTGGTATGGTTTGAGAACAAAACTAAGATCCTAGATTATACACTCATCAAAGTACAGGGTAAAAGAGAAAGAAAACTTTTTATCTTACCACTTACAACTTTCTCAGTTGTCAAAAGGCCTGATTCCAGCAGTGCTTTGCCCCCGTCTTTGAAAGGTTTAGGGACTCCTTCCTGAAGGCTCCGACTCCCCCTAAAACGCCTATTTTCCCTAGAAGTTTCTCTTCTCTGGGTGCCCGTCCTTGGCTGTTAAGTGCAAAGTACCACACACTTTAAGTCAGTTGTTTTGCTTGCCTATTCTCTAAGTTTCAGGAAGTCACACTTTGTATATAGGTGGGTGATTACAGTACAAAGAATAGTCCCAGAGACCAATATGTCAATAAGTCTAATTTAGATAATGAGTTACTTAGATAATGTCTGGTTCTGAATTGTTTTATTCAATGTCTATTTCTGTTTTACTTCTGAACCAAGTGGTTTTCTGAAAGATATGAGAAATTTATTCTAATTTATTCTAATTTGATTTCTACTCCTATACCCAAATAGTGAGCTGTATAAGTATCGCTTCCACCACAGGATTCTCAGGAACATCCCTCTGCTTACGCCTCTGTTTCTGACCTCACGATTCAGTTCCATGATGTGGCTCCTGGCCTCTCCCAAGGGCCTTAGTTGAAGTTAACCAGCGATCTCCTCATGTAAAGTGAAAAGCCTCTCTTCGTGATCACTACTCCTAATTTTTTCCAAACTCTGTGACACCTGGAACATCTCCCTGAAATTGTTACTTTGAATTCACAGTCATTGCAGGGTTCTACTTCTGTTCCTTACACTCTGTTTACTGCCTCTGTTTCCTTAGTTCCTCCCATGTTGATAACTGTTTAAATTGTGCCACATGGCTCATATTTTTTATCCCTCTATTCTTCATTTATTTTCTCCCTAGGAGGTTTCATAGTTTCTAATGTCTTAAACTACAATCTCCAGTAAAATGATTTCTAAATTTACCAGACTTCTCTGGTTCAGCTGCATATAAAAGTCATTTTCAGTGGAATGTGTAATCATTGTCTGAAATTCCTAATGTTGACCAAATAGATCAAGATTTTCCCCAGATTTGGTTCTTCCTCAAACAGCTTTATTTTCTCCTATTAGAGCCATCATTTTCCAAGGTTTCAGGCTCACTTTCCTGCCATCCTTCCTGGCTCTTCCTTTTCGATCTACTTAATTGTTACATACAGTAAATTCCTCCACTTCACATTGCTTTCATTTTTCCCTTTCTTTCCATTCCCACTTCTATAACCCCTTCCAGGTCAAGCTATCTAGACTCATACATAAAAGTCTAGTTTTACGATCTCCTCAGCTGTCTTCTTGCTCCCTTAAATACACCCTACACACTACTGCCAGGAGAACCTTTTTAACCCATTAGTTTTGCACAAGTCTCTTTGTGCTAAAAGTTTGTCAAAAGTTCCACCATTTCTATTATGCAAAACAAGACTGAATTTACTCATCTTTCTAAATTTGTTTCTTTTCAACCTCATCTCTTTCTACTAAAAATATGGGAAACTATATTTGAGAAAATGATTTTAACTCTATTTTCTTAAAATTTAAACTTGTATTATTTCAAAAATTGATATCTTTCTACTTATAGAAAAGATCTATGATTTAGTTATTAGTATTGACAATGCTATTTGCATAATTGTATCTGTATTCATTTTTGTGCTCTTCACTACAGGAGGAATGTGTACCTTCCCTTTGCATCTTTTTCTATATACTATCCTCAACGGTAGATTTGAATTCCTTCTTACTTTCTGTGAGATCCACAGAAATGTCTAGTCTTCACTCATCTCAATTTCCTACCTTTATAATAAAGTCAATTTGGCACTGACCACTAACAAATTTACATTAATTTTCTTCATTTTTTTGTAAACGTTATGAGTTCCGCAGTGGAACTTAAGCACCTTGGAGGCAGAAATCCAGTTATAAACTTCTTTGTCACATCAACTTCTTAAAACATTCTTCATTGTTAAAGAAGAAAGGGAAAATAATAAAAAAGAGAAATGAGAAATACAAAGAGAAAATAGGATGCTCTCACCAGTTCAATCAATAAATATTTCAACAAATTTCTCTATGACTACCCAAAAGTAGGCCAAGGTACAACTCAGAAAGCTGGCAATATATATATTTTAAATTTTTAATGTTTTCCTGTCAACTTTATCATTAGTTGCTTCTCACATCTCATATTTTTTTATTTTCATATAGACCTTATATTGGGTCTATCAGATCTAAGCCTTGGAACCACCATTTTAAACAATCTTTTTTAATTCTAAACCTTAGATCAATATTTTCAAGTGGTTATGGGCATGTTCCTTTTGTTTTTGTTAATTTCACTTAAGTATGAGATATAAACAATTTGTAGACAATATCCACAGAAATATAATGAAAGAAAAAAGTAATTAAAACATAAGTTAATGGGAAGCTTCCCCCCAACAATGCAGATTAACAAAATAAATAAATATAATCCACGTTGAAAATGTATCCAATTTTTGGTCAGTGAACCTTATATTTATATTGATTTCCATCATAATTTTAAAGAAAAATTCCTTTAGCTTATGTTTTTATACAGTCATAATTAAAGCAAACAAAAAATTTTAAATTTAGTTTTAAATCATTCAATAAGTCTTTAACAATGTGTTGCAATAAATATTAAGAAGCACATATTTGTGACAAATTAAAGCTTGAAGATTTAACTACATTACAACTACTATTTGAAGCTCTGTGTAAATGGCTCTTTGGAATAAAGCAAAGAAACAAACAGATGGTAGACCACATTTTGTAAGGACTTTACTTGAATCTCAGGCTAATTATGGATAGAATTGCAATATAAGCTCTTTTTAAAAAATTGGACCTAACAGTAATTCTCTCTTTAGATTGTCACTTTATGTTTAAATTGTATTTAAAGGACATCATGATGTTCTGAATCTATGCATTAGATCAAAGCTAAGCTCTTTCAAAATAAATCAGCTAATGTCAACATCAAATGTGTTTCCAGGATGAAAGTTAAACTTCCAATTTTAAGCTATCAAGGAACACTTAAATACTATGTCTCTAATCAACATAATATCAGAGACTTCTAGATATAGAGTGGACCCTAGAGATATCTCTTTCAACCCCCTCATTTTACATGGAAGCAGTATCCACAGAGATTAAAATGCAGCTTGCTTAATGTCTCACAACATTTATGATAAAGATAAGAGGCTAATCAGGTGTCCTGGCTCTAGGGTAATTCTTTCTCCATCATAACCTTTCTTGGGATGGACAGCAAGAATCACCTCTGTAGCCCACTAGAGTAAAGTGGAAGCCTCTCTGGGAGTTCCTTGCACAGTAGTTGAACTGAGGACGGAGATAGTAGTTAAAACTAGATACATAAGCCCATTATTGTCATACCTATAATAAAAGATCTTGAATAAACCTTTTCCTAAGTTTGTGAGTTTTTCCTGAGGTGAGTATTCAGTGAATGTTCTTGCCTTTCCTTTTCCAGAAGAGAAGAAAGTGTTTGGCTGAATAGTTAGAAATTTTCTGCTACAAATCTCATTTCTGTTTATCTTTTCTTTTAAAGAATGTACTTTATATGAACTAGCTATTTAATTCACATATCTTAAGTACAAGTGAGCTTGTCAGTGCAATGGAAACTGAACACATACAGAATGAAATTTATCGCAAAATTTTAAAAAAACATAGAAAAGAAAGGATAAGGTAGTCATCTCCTTTTTCATGTCCTGTGTGGTATCATACAAGTTGATATAAAAGTTATGTTTTTATGACACAAAGAGGAGGTCTCAATTAATGCCATGTGGTACATTTATGAAAGGTGAACATATTGTAAAAATAAAAGACATGTAATGGCTGAGCACATACTAGAACAGTAGAAATGGATCTCTAAGTTAAGGTAAATGATATTAAATGTGGACTCAAAATGAATTTGTGAATGCAGATAAGTAAATTTACAAAGCACAATTTAGATCTCTTAGTTTAATATTATGGCATTTTCTAAGACCCATAATTTAGAAGAGGATGATTGAGAAATCTGGAGTGTTTATAATTCAAAGGTGAGTAACTGTTTGGGAAATTAGAACTATGACAAGATGTTAATGAACATTATGAGAAAAATAATGAACAATATGAGAAAAATACAGAGCAGCAAAACAAAAGTGTAGACCAATCTAACTTTTGGTACAAAAATTCTTTAAATATTAGCACATCATTTCCAGCAGTATATTTAAAAATATACAAAAAGTTATTTTTTTCCTGGAATTCAAAATTAGGAAATAATGGAACATTAGGGAAAAAAACTATCAATATAACTAAATAGTTACCTATTTAATTATATTATAAGATTAAAAGAAAAGTGTCTTTATAGGATCTAAAAAAAGATGGAGGGCTGGCCCAGTGGTGTAGTGGTTAAGTTCTCGCGCTCTGCTTTGGAGGCCTGGGGTTCACAGGTTTGAATCCCATGCTCAGACCGATGCACTGCTCATCAAGCCATGCTGTGACGGCATCCCACCAACTAAAATGGAAGAAGATGGGCACAGATGTTAGCTCAGGGCCAATCTTCCTCAGCAAAAAGAGCAGGATTGGCAAGAAATGTTAGCTCAGGGCCAGTCTTCCTCACCAAAAAAAAAAAAAAGGAGAGAAAAATTTTTTTTAAATGGAAAAAATATAGAGCTAATAAACAAGTTCAGCAAGGTTGCAGGATAGAAGACCATTAAAGAAAATAAATTGTAAACATTGGCTATGGAAAATATGAAAATAAAATTAAGAAAACAAATTCATTTACAATAGCATTGAAATAAAGACAACACTTAGGAAAAGATTTAACAAAAAGGGAGCAAGTCTACATCCAAAAATACATCATTAAAGAAATTAAAAGATCTAAATAAATGAAAAGACATCCAGTATTCATGGATAGGTGGCATGGATAATGTTCATCTCAAGATGGCAATACTACCCAAATTGATCCATTCAAATTATACACAATTCCTATCAAAATTTTGCTGGCTTCTCTGAAGAAATTGACAAGCTGATTCTAAAACTTACATGGAAATGAAAGGGAACCAGAATAGCCATCTCATTCTCAAAAAAGAATAACAAAGTTGGAAGACTCAATTTTCTCAGTTTCAAAACATATAGCTACAATAATGAAAACCGTATGGTACTGCTGTAAGTATAGACATATAGATCAATGAAATAGAATTGAGAGGACAAAAATAAGTGTTTATTTTATTTTTGATGAATATGCCAAAAAAAAATCCATTGTGGGGGACAAATAGCCTTTTCAACAAAGGGTGCTGGGACAACGAGATATCCACGTGCAAAAGAATGAATTTGCAGCTTTAACTCACACCATATACAAAAATTAGGTCAAAACATTATAAATTTAATAGCTAAAACTGTGAAACTCTTAGAAAAAAACTTGGACATAAATCTTCATGATATTGGATTACAGAGTTGTCTTACACATGGTATCAAAAGCACAAGCAACAAAAGAAAAAATAGATAAATTGGGCTTCATCAAAATGAGCTTTTATTCTTCAAAGGACACTACCAAGAAAGTGAAAAGACAATCCAGAGAATGGGAGAAAATATTTGTAAATCAAATATCTGAAAAGAGACTATTATACAGGATATATAAAGACCTCTCATAACTCAACAGTAAAAAGACAATAGCTCAAGTTAAAAATAGGCGAAGGTTTGAATAAATATTTCTTCAAAGAAGATATACAAAAGCTAACAAGCACGTGAAAAGATGCTCAAAATCATTAGTCATTAGGGAAATGCAAATCAAAACCACAATGAGACCACTGCGCACACACTAGAACGGCTATAATAGAAAGATGAGATAAAGAGTGTTAGTGAGGATACGGAGAAATAGGAGATGCTGTATGTCCTCTTGACTGGCTCCTAGGACAAACCCTGGACACAACGCTCTACTGAGCTTCCATGGTTGGCAACACTTCTGCGTGTTGTCACACATTATTGCTGGGAGAATTAAGCATGTCCATGCGACTCCACTGGGAGAGGACACCTAGAAGCTTGTGCCTGGTTCTCCTGGACTTCGCCTCATACTACTTATCCCTTAGCTGATTTTAATCTGTATTCTTTC
The DNA here is from genome assembly GCF_057802395.1 of Ceratotherium simum simum. Taxonomy (NCBI): domain Eukaryota; kingdom Metazoa; phylum Chordata; class Mammalia; order Perissodactyla; family Rhinocerotidae; genus Ceratotherium; species Ceratotherium simum. The sequence continues at coordinate 42,196,999 of NC_141926.1, read as the reverse complement.
ACTGTAATAAACCATAACCACGAGTGTGACAGCTTTTTTGAATCCCCTAAAGCGTTCTAGTGAATCAGCAAACCTAAGGGTGGTTTGGGGACCTCTAACACACAGTCACTCCAAGCAATTTTCTTGAGGTCCCTTCGAAGGACTTAGGACGGTGAACTAAATGTACCCCTCCCTCTGCTCTCAAACAGGAAAGCATGCGCTTGTGGTCTTGGGCAGACTAGCTCTTTTCATGAACAGAGAACACCATGCTGCCAAGAATGACACTCTTCTATGTTTCCAGTCTCCCATATATATCTTTCAGTGCTCTCAATGGTCAGGAATTTTGGTTTTCTACAGTGCTGGTGGTGATGCAGTTTGGATGCAACCTTGGAAATATATATTTCTTATGTTTCAACATTTTACTTCTCAAGCTCTAACCAAGAGAAATACACATGTTCAAAAGGAAATGTGCATTATTGTGCATTTAAGAGCATTAAAACCTTGGCAAAAGTAAAAATGTCACTAAGGGAATGACTATTCAATTCTACACAACAGTTAAAGAATAATAAGATAAATCTTCGTATATTAGCCTAAGAAATTAGACAGTTGCTATAGGTAAATAACTACAAATTCAGAACTCCTTGAATGAAGGGAGGCCAGGTCTCCTTGATGAACGACCTTGCTACACTGCCAAAATGTATAGTTAATCTTTCTCCCAGCCTTCCCCAAAGGGACCTATGTTCATTTACCAGGATGACTGTGCATTGGGGAAAAGGAAATAATCAAACTTTTCAAGGATTACTGTATACCAGCTCTGAACTAACACCAATTCTTGATACCCAAAATCACTGTGGCCTACCAGTCATAGTAGGGGCTTATGGAGGTCAGGTGATCAATGGAGTTTGGGCTCAGGCCCATCTCACAGTGGGCCCGGTGGGTCCCTGAACTCATCCTGGGGCGATTTCCCAGTTCTAGAATGAATACCTGAACAGACATACTCAACAACCGGTAAAATCCCCACATACATAATATATACGTCATATTATGTGTATATATCACATATATATATACTTTTTAGAGTTATATAGATCTACATGAACCCTGAGAAAGAGCAGACCAAACTGATATCAGTGGCTGCCTCTGAGGAGATTGAGGGTGATGATCAAAGCGGACATTAACCTTATACAAAATGCTTTTAATTTTGTAATACAAAAGAGTGTATTCATTGTTAGATTTTTAATTAAAATTAATTTTTTTAAAGAAGAAGATTCTAACGTGGCTAGGGTTATTTAGCTTGGATACCTGAAAGCTAAAGAAGAGCTTAAAAATCATTTTTAAATCTATCAGTCTTTTATAGAAGTATGGATTAGTAATTCCCTGTTATCACTCAGATTATAGCTCAAGGATATGGAACTAATTTACATATCAAATAATGTATGTCAGAAGGTGTCACGTACCTCATAAAAGTTGAATAGTGAAATAAATTGCCACGAAGACTGGCCTCCTCTTCCGTGTGGGTCGTTAAACACATTCCCATAAGTCTGGGGTAAGATAAGCATGTGGACTGAATGATTATAGAGCAGTGTCCACTATAAATTCATGGGCATCTAACCAGGTCTTTACAATATTTCATACAAAAAAAACCTAAAAATCAACTGGCAAACACACCCTGAACCAGCATGAGGGTCCTGTCACACAGCCACTCCAAGCAATTTTCATGAGGTCCCTTCTAAGGTTGGTGGGGGATGGACCAGATGTTCAGCTCCCTTCCCTCTCAGGCTGGAGGATGTGTGCTTGTGCTCTAAGGAGGACCGAAGCCAAATGCATCAAGCACCTCCTACGAGATGTTGTTTGTACGGCCACTGTGTGCCTTGCGATGATAACCAGATAATTATTTGGCCAATTCTTGTCACATTTTAAAAAACTCAACATAAACCCTCTAATATGTTAAAATATAATAAAATGCATGTTTATTCACAAAGGATGCAAAGCTGAAGTGCAAAATGGTAATACAATAATTAAACCAACTTTCCAAAGAAGAAATAGGAAAAACAAACATGATATTAATACTGTTTTTAAATTGAAGATTAAAAGCCCATCCAAGTTGGTCATCCTTCCCCAAATGATGTTTTGATCAAGCCCAGTGCTATTTCCCTTTCTACTTGAGTACAGCTGTAAACAGGTCTCCAAATCCAGGGAAAAGCCTGATTCCATGAACCCACCCACACAGTTTTGTAAACATTCAGGATTCTGCATGTGGTATCACTCAGTTATTAAATGGAAGCCTGTGCTTTCACTGTGTCTCTGTCACTGTGTGGGTTTCTCCAGTTCAACGTAATGCATTATTGTGTATTAGACAAGCAACAAACTCTGCTGATTTGAATTGCAAAAATATAACAGATGAAAGAATTCACTAAAATAAGAATTCTGGGGCTTGAGATCCCTCTTTCACAAGACCCTCTGGGATATGACAACAAATGGTAGAATGCAGCTCTGTTTTTGGTATGCATCCTCATTTCCATTTCAGAGCAGCTTTGTCCTAGGAACAGCTGCAGGGTAGAAGGAGGAAGCATGCACACATGTAAACAAACTCTGATGTAAATATACTTAGTCAATGTTCCTATAAGAAAAAATTAATTTTTTAGTGTGTAACTATAAACTCTAAAAAATGTCTTTGCCTCTTATAAGCAATAAACCCTTGTGAGGTTATGAAAGCTTATTTCTAAACTTGAAGCATTTTAAGCAATTGTTCCAACCTAGAACAAACATGGCTATATTATGTACTACTCTTGGTATTCATTCTTCATCTTATATTTTGGCAAAACAAAACTCTGCTACTGATAACTTCCTTGTCATGACTGAGGTAATTCCCTAGATAATCAGGCTGTCACCTGACTTTCAGCGCTCAAGTCTGACATTCAACGCTTCCGTAAGACAGAGTCTGAATAGTCTTAGCAAGTCCTTCTTGGACCTGAAGTTCTAGTACTGGAGATCCAAGAAATGTCTATTTCTGATAGAAATGAGTGACGGTGGTATCCTATAAGATGTTTAAATAACGCTATAGCTCATATCATTGTTTTCACAGTTTCATACCTGGAAAATCCTCTTCCTCTTACATGTGCATCAGGGAAAATTTATATTTGATAGAGTTTAAAGATTTTTGAAAGATTAATATTGTTTTGAAACAAAGTGATAAATATTTCATCCTGCACTATTTTGCTCAAGGATGACTGGAATCACTTACGTCTCCTGATGTAAGATAAAAATGATCTGTGGAAGCATCCTATTATCCGGGAAGAGCTTCATGTCTGTCTAGCAGCAAATTCTGAATTGACTGATTTGTGTCTGGCTTGATGCTACTTGAAAATAAAGGCTCAGGTCCTGCTTGCACACACTTCTTCTCTGTTAGAACCATCAATCAGGTCTCTGCTAGCAGAAGTTTAGGAAGTGATTGAATTTATATTGTTGATTTCAACAACAAGATACCAGGAAGAGTGGGTGCAGATAAAACTGAGATAGCTGTTATAAGGGTAGAAGTACTAAATATTTTTGAAAGATTCTACATATGGTATCACTCAGTTGTTAGATGCTTTATCTTTTTCTGTCATGATGATAAATTTTCCTTAGTCCTGTGTAATACACTATCTCTTATATTAGACAAATGAAGAACTCTGTTCAGTATTCTTCCAAGAGGTCACTAGCCAGCTGCAGGCCATTGCCTAAAGATATACATTAAAAATCAGATAGATAGAATTAGCTTCACTGAAAAACAAACACTGGCCTTCGCTGTATGCTATGTGTTATTCTCAATAAAATACCTTGTATGAAAACATTTTCGTGACCGGCTCTAATACTGTAGTTATAAATTAACATTCTCACATCTTTTCTTCGTTCAAGCAGTTTTACTTCTGTCATTGACCATGCTCCTGGTTGAAGACTGTTTGTAATCACTAAAATCTCTTTGAAGATATTCAATAGTAACTTTGCCAAACATTGTGACAAAACTAGACGTATTTCAGTTCAACATTATAAGTATCATGTGTCATTTTTCTAGCCATAAAGAGCCTTAGTATGGTATCTACATTGCATACCTCAGGGTGAATGTCTGGTCTGGCTGAAACAACCAAGAAAACATGCCGAACTATTTAAGAATCTAAACTATTAGCAGGAAGCTGTCAAGGAAGAGTTGAGGTGACCTCATTGCTTTAGTTTGTGGCAAAAGGATTTTAAACAGAGGTCAGGCTAAGGTCAAAACTAATAGATAAAGATAGACTCTTTAGGGAAGAATTTGTGTACATGAAGATGCTTTTCCTTCAAATCCATTCTGATATATGTCACTGCTCTCAATTTGATGTGTCATATCTTGCATTTCCATTTTCTGTCAAAGATCATGATTCTACACACACTAGTGTATGTTGGCAACCAACGAACCAGGAGCGGCTGCACTTAAACGGTGGTCACAAACCTCCCGACTCCATTCCTTCTGTGTCTCACACCCTGAGATGTAGCCCAGCTCCCCAAGGAGACCCAGGTGGCAGCACCGGCATCAGCCACAGGTCTGATCCATGAGCAGGGAAGCCCTATTTCCTGCTGATGGCTCCAGAAGGAACACTGCTAATCCTCTCTCTCTGCCATTTCAGAAGTGAAACTGAGGTAAATCCTGGCCCAAACAGGGTTGATTCCCACTTCTCCTCTCTCCCTTTTTTTTTTTTTTTTGTGAGGAAGATCAGCCCTGGACTAACATCCATGCTAATCCTCCTCTTTTTGCTGAGGAAGACCGGCTCTGAGCTAACATCTATTGCCAATCCTCCTCCTTTTTTTTTGTTTTTTCTCCCCAAAGCCCCAGTAGATAGTTGTACGTCATAGTTGCACATCCTTCTAGTTGCTGTATGTGGGAGGCGGTCAGCATGGCCGGAGAAGCCGTGCCTCGGCGCGCCTGGGATCAGAACCGGGGCCGCCAGTAGCAGAGCACGCACACTTAACCGCTAAGCCACGGGGCCAGCCCCTCCTCTCTCCTTCTTCCTGGGATGTCAGAACATGTACCATTCACATATTTAGTGATATCAAACTAAATCATCAAAAAGATATAATCTACACAGAAATCAAAATATAATGATGTACACCTGGAATTTATATAATGTTATAAACCAATGTTACCATAAGAAAAAATAAATAAATAAAGACATTGGCTCAATACTGGAGCAATGTAGGAAAAGGTAAGCAAATCAAAATTTCACAGACATATAGAGTATCATATCTCATATTTTATAACAGTGCATGAGAAACTAAAACATCAAGGGAACTTCATCCCGCGTGTCACCAGGTCACCCTGCCCATGGTGATTCCTACCCCAACACCTTTGCCAGCACTTCTGTTTGGGGCCCGTCTGCTCTAAGGTCTTTGGGCACTATTTCACGATAAAGAGACTCATTACAAAGAAAACTGAGTTTCCCACTATTTGAAGAGAGTTATTCTCAAGTTTAACTTTAATAATTTTACATTTTCATCAGATGAAAGCTTAATATTTTTGTTTTCAGTTGTTGTTTGCAAGGTAGCCTCACACTTTCCCGGTACGAAGCTATAAAGCGTCTTATCCTAGCAACCAAATTGGAGATATTCATATTCTCCTCAGAGAAGTTCATATATGAAGAACCTAAAAGGGGCACATATGATACTAAATTGATTTAGGCATGATGAAATAAAAATTGTGTTTTATACTTGCTGAATCTTGGGAAATATGGGTATTTAATTCTATTCTCATTGATTAAGCTACTTCTAAGAAATCTTAATGTCCTTTACACTTGGATATGACTAAAGGAAAAGTATCATAGAATTTCCTGCTGAATGAATAGTTCTGAAGAGGCACAGGCATTGCCTTGGGAAGAGTGACACAACTTGAACACACCACAATAGGTAACACGTTTCTTAATGATCAGGGTGCCTTATATATTTTGCCATAAAATTTCTAAACTTAGAAAAACACAAAACAAATAAAAATCCATTTCAGTCTTTGACCATCATGTCAGTAGAAAATGTTGTGCTGTGATTCAGTGCAGGACAGGACAGCATTTCCCAGCATGTGTTCTGCAAAGCAGATACCTAGTGAAACGCATTCTGCGGTCAAATAAATTTGAATGATGCAGAATGAGCACAGTTAAACAGATGTTTCAGTGCTGCACTTTCTGAGACTTAAACAAAGAGCAAGCACACAGATTCACCAATAGGAGGTACAGAGCATATAACATTTCCCAAACGTAATTAGTTATAATACCACTATTGCTTTTTACAAAGCAGAGCATTTTCTGCAAACTGTATCTTCCCCCCACCCCACCCCAGGAGCCCTTTTGTTTTCATTTAAATGTACATAATTTTTAAGAATAATTATTAGCAATGCACATTCATTATGATTCCTGGAATTGAATCAACTGTAACTCAAATTGGTGTGCTAACTACTATTTGTCTTTAGTAGTGAAAACAATTGAAAGCACAAATTGGCATGTAAAACCATTTACCACAGCCGCACAGGTATGTGAGGATGAGTTCAATTTTCTTTCTTGCATAGAGACTTCCTAATGACTTTGGTTGGATTTCTAACACACTTAGATTACAAAAAGTTCTAGATATTACAGAAAGATATTAGACAAAACATGTAAGCTGCATAGCTCTCATCGCAAGCAACTGTTCAGATATGAGTTCTGTTTTTAATAGAATAGTAAGTTGTGTCATATATTTGCTGTGTTCTAGGACGGAAATTAAGGTGAAATAAAATATCACTGACCATCCATAAGGCTATCAGAGAGATTTACAAAGGTTTTTATTCCCAGGGAATAGAAAAAGTGGGCACAAAGAATTTTGAATAGTTATGTATAATTTGAAATTTATTTTTCCATCAGTTACATTTCTAAACTCCCCTTTGTTTGTTCATACCAAATGAAAAGAGTCAACAATTTGTTTTGATGCTTCACAACAAAAAAATTTTAAAAATACACACATAATCCATTATGACATCAATTTTAGTAAATGTTAATTTTAGGCAATCATGTTTCCTTTTGGGGAGATGATGAAGCCACCAAAAAATATTTCTTTTTGAAATCAGTGAATATAATTTAAAATAGTCACTGTTTAGATTCCATAACTGTTACACAGTTAAAGAAGCACCAGCGGAAGATGATGAGTCTATGGGCAGCTGTGGAAATCTTTCTCAGTATTTCTAAAAAAATGCTTAAGGTACTAAAACACAGCCAAAAATTTTTCGTGAGGAATTCTGAAAATGGTCACAGGTCAGACAGGGATTCTGGAACTAAAAACCCTTATAAAACTCAAAAATTGTGAGCAGCTGGTTCTATACAACTCCTGTGAAGGGGAGCACACCGGTTCAAGAGTTTTCTTGTCATGCAATCAAAGGACAGAGACATTAAGGTTGCAGATGTAGAGTGGTGACACACCGTAATTTCATACAGATCATAAGATGGTTTGCTGACAGAAGAATTACTAGACCATGAGGCCTGGGGTCCATGAAATGGATTAAAGCTTTATTGCTCTTTGGAGTTCTGACAATGACAAATGCTCTCTCTGATGTTGGGATTATCTTGTCTGAACTTTTGTTTCCTTAGTTTCATGTTTCACTTTTTCCTTAACCATCCTCTAAGATCACAAATAACTTCTGTTTTTTCATTGTTATTGGAAGGTATTTAGAAACACCACTTTGTTTTATGCCTTCACCTCTGGTATCACATCCATGCATAAGTCATTTTTAAATTTCCAATATCTTGATAAAGGTTTTGAATGTTAATGACATGGTCACATGACCTAACTCCAAACTCCTATTAAAAAAAACGAAAGAAAGGAAAAGAATGCAAGACAATGAGAGAGACTTTTCAAGAAAAATTTAGGTACAAATATTATGAGTATTAATTACTAATACATTTGTGCAATTGCTGGCATCAATTAATGAAGGCAGATTTTTGATAGCAAACTTTTAATAACAAGTCAAACTCACATCATATATGTCTTTTCTACAACAATCATACACACACACACACACACACAAAGAGATTCACAAAGAAGTTCTCTGATTTAAGTTGGAAATAAAGATTTAAGTAAATTTCAAAAAGCATTTTGCAAATGCATTAATTTTTCTTTATTGAAATGGAAAAGATAACTGATAGGAAGAAAAGTTTTTTCTTCTTTTGACTCTGAACCTGATGGCACTTTTCTCTCTTCCTGTCATTCTGTCTTTGTCATTATCATGCATTGTGAAAACACTACTTCTGGTAAAGCAAGTGGGTGAAATCTTTAATATGAAAGGAGTTATACAGTACACCAATTCAGCAAAATTTGATGGCATTGATATTCAGTGTTTCTCTAGTACCTGATAAAAAGTGTGTTGAAAGTCTTGCAGATGGAAACACATTAAGATTTTACTTATTGCTAAAATTTCCCAGTAAACCAGATTGGAAATTTTGTTCTAAAAGCATTACTTCCCAACAGAGTTTCAGACTGCATTTGAAAGTATTATAATTGCATTTACTTTTTAAAAGTTGAAATGATTGAATAATGGTAGGTGTGGTATAGCTAAACTAACTCACCTGTTAGTTTTTCTGTCCTACAAAAAAGAAAAACAACAATAACATAATCTATGTACCAAATAGAAGTTATATCAATTGGCACAGCAAAGCGGCATAAACTTTGCTTTCGGGAAGGCAGAGAGAGAGATCAGAAAAAATGACTCTTTTTCAATTGTAATGTAGATTTTTAAAATTATAAAGTAGAAATTTCCTGTGATTTGAGATACATAATGAGGGGAGATTTTTAAGAATAAGTGAAGACTACATGAGAGCTTATTCCATTTCTTTTTTTTTTTTAATCTCAGGCAACTAACATAGTGTTTTGGTACATGAGTGTTTAATATTTAATAACTGTTGAAACGATTGACCAGCTGATTACAAACAATTGAAACTCCATCGTGTACTGAACACTGTTTTAGATCTTAAAGTAACCATTAAACAACAACAGAAAGAATATCCACCACCATCAATGAGTTTATAATATTAAAGTATTTCAATTTTCTGATACAAAAGCAGTGGATTTGGAATTAGACAGATCTGCTTTTAAATCTCAGTTGTCTCTTACTAGCTGTGTCATTAGGCAAATATGAGCTTTTATAAGGCCCAGTTTCAACATCTTTAAGTGAAGAAAATAATACCTACATCACAATTATGGTAAAGGATTAAAAGAGAGATTTTTCTGGAGTGTTGTCCCACACAAAGCAGTCAATAAAATATTAGTCCTTCTCCCTTGTCTCAGAAGACTAAAGATCAAAATTGATAAAGACTCATTCTTTAACATTTGAGAACTTCAATACTGGCAAACACATTGTGTGACATTGTTTTTGCATGGTGTAATATTGGGAAAACAGGACATCCAAGGTTTTAGAATGGAAAGTCAAAATGTCCCTCATACCTTCACCTTCTTTTGTTTCTTCTCTAAAGATAGGCGATGGTTTCTTGGGCAGGCTGCCAGAGTTAGGGTTGGTACCCCGAAAGTTCTTAGTCAAAAGGCATCTTCCACTTTTCAAAATGCCACCTGAAATATAGTTTTCATAGTAAAAAGAAAGCTGAGAAACACGAAAAAATTTATAACAAAACTACGTACGTTATAGACTTCATTATATATCATTGCATTTTTATGGAATTTCTAGAAAAGGAGAATCTATGGCAATAGAAAGCAGATCAATGGCTTCCTGGGGCTGCGGTTGGGAGTGAGGAACTGCAAACGGGCAGAAGGGAACTTAGGTGAGGGACGTATTTTAAAACCGGATAGTGGTGGTGGTAGCATGACTGTAAAAATTTACTAAAAATCATCAAAATTGTACACTTAAAACGAGTGAATGTTATAGTGTGTAAATTGTATCTCAAGAATAAGATATAAAAACAAGTTATAGTCCAGAATTATGTTTGCATTTGGAGAATATCAATATCTTCACATCACTGATTTAAACCTGCCAATTTTTGCCTGCACTCTATTTAAGAAACCACACCTTTGAAAACAAAGTCTATCATTATTGTCTCTACACCTTCCTCTCACTCTCAGCACCAACAACAAGCAGGCTCCGCCACCAGAGCAGGGCAACATCTTGTTCATCTCTGTATCTTTAGAATATCTCACACAGGACCTGGACATCTATAGATAGTCACTAATATTTCTGTTGAACAAATACACATTATGCGTTATGAAGAGTAAATTTAAGCACTAGGAAGAGTAAATAATGTTCATATTTCCAATGCACTAGTCAATATGCTTTCACTGAGACTGTCTACATATATTCATCACAATAATATGAAATTATTTGGAAACATAGTTGAACACCGCATTTAGCAATAAATGAGACTAATAACAATTTATCCATGAAGAAAAAAAATACTAACACTAAAGTCTGCAATGTAATTTACATTAACTTTGTTTCATTACTTAGGGATTTTTCAATAAAGTTTATCTTTGCATCCACAAAGAAAGGGGGTCTTTTACAAATTATAAAGTAAAAATAAACAATATATAATGTAATTGATTTAATAATTTTGCATGTTTCATATCTGTTTCCTAGTGTTTGTGAAGTTTCAGTGACATAACATTGTACTTCCTATTTGGTGTTACCATATCCATTTAAAAGTGATTACAATTGATTTTAATTACATATTTATCATATACACTTATGAATAAATTATGATGAACATCTCTAAAGGAAAAATTAGTAGAGTTTCAATACAGAACTATCAACATTTCGGTTTTTTAACTTATAAGGCATATTGACATTTTGGATAGATTGATTAAGAATATTTCTCAGAAAAATCTAAGTGAGTTGAATCTGAATCATATTACTTAAAATATATGGAAAAGTAACACAAACACTTTAGGGAATCCAAATTATACCTAAAACAATAAATTGAATGTAAAAGTGAATTGCATTTAGAAATTGCAGACAATCTTTATATTATTGAAACATGCAATTTGGTATATTATAGACCCTGCCTAGCACATGGTTGATACCCAGTAAATATTAATAGAAATAAGGAAGAGAAGGAGAGAGGAAGAAAAGGAAGAAAAAATAAAAAAGAAAGAGAGAAAGATAAAATATAGACTCTTCCATGTGTTTTTTTAGGAAGGAAAACAGTGGAATCCCCAGTAATGTATGGTCTACTTTATGATAAAAAGCATCCTGTTAGCTGTATCATTAAATGATGCAAAGATCCCCTGAAGGCAAATGTAGTGGCTGAGACAGATGTCCTCAGTCATGAGAGTTCATACAAAAACATGCTCCATATGGTCTAGTACCCAAGATGGATGGCTCGACTGGCCCAAGAACAAGAGGAATACGCAGCTAACAGTGGAGAAGAGGAAACAATACAAGATCAGCACCATGTTGATAATAGTGTTGATAGTATAGCAGCTAATAAGAGCAGACCAACTAACAATGGCGCGTTTGAACATCCAGGACTGAGCTTTTCATTTTTAAGTAGCATTTTATAGCCGTGTAAGTCTCAGTTGCTGCATACACGTAAAACAAAAGTGAAGAGGAGGCTGTATCAAACCTCATCTTTTGAAGTATACGTCCTTATCTTTACTAAGGGTAGAAAAAGTTCTTAAAATTGGTTTTAGAACTAAAAGAAGAAATGGCACCCAGCCCTTTAGGAAATTGCTGTCTCCTGCACATGTCTAGATAGCGAGTCAATGTGCTGTAGTCCTGTTATGAGATCAACTCCAGAGATCCGCATCTAACATTTTAATCTAATACTTCCTGAAATAAGTAGCTACTGTTAGGAAAACCAAGAAAAGTGCCTCTTGCCCACAATTTAATAAGGAGATTTCCACCGTGGGTAAACAAATGCAATCACAAAGCTATACAAGGCTATAACCCTGCATAAGAGCCAGACTTTCTTCTCTAACAACCACATTAAATCAAATAGCTAGCCAACTTTTTTCCATGCACTTACTGTGTAGGATCAAATAGTTCTTTTAATCAGAATACAAATTTGCTGAATGAATCAGATCTTCTCAGAGCCTCACATTTTTTCTTTTAATTGTTAAAAGATGTTGGAAACATTTTCAATCATTTCAGACTAAATCTAATAATTTATGTGTCCTACATAGCAGGAAACTACGCTCATGGAGTAGCCATTTACTACACTTAATATCTACACACTTGAAAAAACATTTCCGGCCCTCTAAATGTATGTAGCCCACTGTAAACTAGGATTATATGGCCTATAATCTAAAACCAGGAAATGGAGATCAAGTTTTGTATTATTTAAATTGGGACTGAAAAATAGCTTCCACAGAAAATCAAAATATTCTAATTTCACTGAAAGAAGCTTTCTACCTCACATAAAATTATTATTAAATACTTCAAATGTCAAAAACAAAAGTTATTTTATTAACAATGAGAAATAGGAGAAGGCTTGTGCTGTATTATGAAAACAATTATTGATCAGTTTTAATGTCAAAAATTATTATCAGAGTTGGCCAAACGTCTAACCATGGCTCCCAAATGGCTTCCCAAAACTTACCTTTTGAGTTCACTTTCTTCAGAGTTCAATTTTGATGAACATAAATCCTAAAACCAAGCCTTTCACTTGAATCGATGTAAGTATATAGGAGATAGGAGAAGGAAAAGGATCACACAAGTAGGTAAATTGAGGAAACACTGACCTATGCCATTTCAGTTTATCTTTCCAGCTCCATTAGCTTGATATAATTATTTTTATTTACGTAATGAAGAAACTGAGTCTCTTGAATTCAGCCAGCATTTAGTTCAACTAATAAAAGCAGTTAAGAGTCTTGAACTCAGTTTTGTTTGACTCTAAATCCTGATTCTTTTCCATCACAGTATGTTTTAACAGGAAGTACTCTCAGTGACTTAGAATAGCTGATGATATTTATGTTTATTCACTTATCCATTCAAAATAGTCACTTTTTAAAAGCCCTTTAGTGGTCAAAACACCTGGGGGCATACAAATAAAAACTATTTTAGCTAATCCTTCAGACGCATACAGTGTGATGACTAAGCTTGCCCTGTAGGCTGTTTCAGAATGTAAAGAACTAAGAAAAATGCAGCCCATTCAGTGAATGTGGGTTTATTTAATGATGCCTGGATTGGGGAGAGCAAACCATCTTAGCATCTGAACTCCTGCAGGAGAAAACAGGACGAAGATTCTTTTCAGGCTTCAACAGTAGCTTCAACAGCCATCCTTGCTACACTCTTTCCCTCTCTATTCCACCAACATATCCAAAGCCCAGAATCATGCCTGACACAGAGTAGCTATCCCAAAACAAACAAACAAACAAAAAATACATTATTTGTTGCTATTGCACGAACGCATGGACTTGTGTACTTAGTTTGGTTCTTATGGCTAACTCAGCTAACTTCATGCTTTTATGTCTGTTGTCAGTGTCCAGTGATAAACTGAATAGTCCCACAGCTGTTAAATAAATTCTATTTATAATTTAAAAATCTCCTGAGAAATAAATCTCTAGGCCGAGATAACGTCACTGTGGAATTCTATGAACACTGAAAGAAGAATTAACAATTTTACACAATCTATTCTGGAAACTAAAAGAAGAGGGAATGATATGTAACTTATTTTATGAAGTCTGATACCAAAAGCCCAATGAGGAAGGTAAAGTAAAAATAAAGAAGTAAAATAAAGAAAACTACATCTACGTGTCTCTCATGAACTTAGAGGCAAAATTCTTAACAGAACCTTACTAAATTGAATCCAGCAATGTATTAAATATTTATACACCATGAACAAGGGAGACATGTTCCAGGTATGCAAGGCTGGTTCAATACTCAAAAATCAGTCAGTATAATCACCAAATCTACAAGCTAGAGAAGAAAATCACATGTTCATACCAATTGAAACAGGAAAAACATTTGAAAAATTCTAATACCCATTCATGAACAAATTCAGAAAACTAAGAGTACAGGAGAAGTTTCTCAACTTGATAAAAGCATCTACGAAAAACTTACAGCTAACATCACACTTAATGGTGAAAGACTAAATGTTTTCTTCCTAAGACTAGAAATAAGACAAGAATGCTTGCTCAGCACTCTTATTCAACATAGTACTAGAAGATATAGCAAGAGCAATAAAGCAAGAAAAAAATCAAAAACACACAGATTGGAGAGGAAGATATAAAATTGTTGCAATTTTTAGATGGCATGATTGTCTACATAGAAAATTTACAAAGAATCTACTAAAAATAAAAACTTAAAACAAATAAGTGAATTCAACAAGGTAGCAAGATAGAAAATCAAAACAAAAAATTTAATCATTTTCTAGGAACCAACAATGAACATGTGGAAACTAGAATCAAAACCACAGTATCATTTATAATTGTACCAAAGAAAATGAAGTACTTGGTATAAATTAAACAAAATCTATAAAGAATTTCTATGATGAAAATTAGAAAATTTTGATAAAAGACATCAAAGGAAACTTAGATAAATGGAGAGACATATCTTGCTTGTAGACTGGAAAACTTAACATAGTAAAGATAACTATTCTACACAAGTCCTCTATACGTTTAGTAAAAAGCATATCAAATCCCACCATATTTTATATAATATTTATACAAATTGCAAAATTTACTTAGGAAATATCATTTACTTATTTTATGCCCTTGAAGATACAAACACTCTCAATTTTCCTATAGTCATTCTCAGCCAAGGGAGGGCAGAGGACAAATCAGTTGATCTCTGCTGTCCAGCTTAATAAAAATAACATCTCCCACTGAGACAAATGTTAAGCAGGTTTGCTTGCAGTCCATTATAAAAGACTAAAGTTCCTTAAACTTGAGTTTCCTTTCCCTCAACACAACCCACCATGTATACAGGCATGACCTGGCTCTCTGCATCACCCTGTGGAAATTGGGGCTTAGGGAATCAGCACATGAAAATGATGACACTCTAGCTACTGCTATTGTTATGAGTGCCAAATCACCTATTGCCTCTGACCCAGAAACCTCATGTCTTCCACCAGCATCCCTGTTGGCTTGTATGGGCAAAATCTCAGACTCTTCATAATTCTTTTTTTTTTTTTTTTGTGAGGAAGATCAGCCCTGTGCTGACATCTGCCAATCCTCCTCCTTTTTTGCTGAGGAAGACTGGCCCTGGGATAACATTCGTGCCCACCTTCCTCCACTTTACATGGGACGCCACCACAGCATGGCTTGCCAAGCCGTGTGTCAGTGTGCGCCCGGGATCTGAACCAATGAACCCCGGGCCGCCACAGCGGAGTGCTCGCCCTTAACTGCTTGCGCCACTGGGCCTGCCCCAGATTCTACGAAATTCTTGATAGCTCTCTTTCTCCTCCCTCTCCCATGGGATGCTTGTACTTGGTACCAGCTAGCGTGTTGTGAGGAAGTCCAGGCCATGAAGACAGGCCATGTGTAAGTGTTCTAGCCAATAGCCTAGCTATGTCTCCAAATGAAAGCCAACATTAACAACTAGACATGTGAGTGAATGAGCTTTCAGATGATTCCAGCCCCCAGGCTTTGAGTCTTTCATCTGAGGCTCAGAAAACATGGAGCAGAGACAAGCTCTCTGTACTATGCCATATCTAAATTCCTGACCCACAGAAAACATGAGAGGAGTGACTTTAAGTGACTTGGTGTTTTAAGCCACTAAATAATGGTGCATTACCATAGTAATTGAAATAGTCATAAAAAGAGACAAAGAAACAAAAAAATACACTTTGTTTTAATATTTCTTGATCTCTTTTATGTACATGCTGTTTTAGAAGGAAAGCATTTCCCAAAATATTTTAGCCTTATTTTTGGCCTTGACATTTACTAATTCTTAAATTTAGTAAGTCATTTCCCATATACGTATTCCCTTCCTTCACAGTAGAAAAAAAATATCATAGGATTCTTTTGTTACCTGTAGTGATATTGCATTAAACATATTTGTCATTCAACAAACAGTTATGAGTTTATTCTATGGGCCAGGCCATGAACTAGATTATATGTTAGATTAGCTTTTCGTTTACAAAACTCTCTCTCTAAATGTTTGAGAGAAACATTAACTTAAGTGGAACTCAATTATGCGTTATTCACTGGATCCATGGCATATTAGTTGAAAAAGGTAATATTAATCATTTGTCCTCTAACAATACATTTAAAATTCATTCAACAAATACTTATTGTGTGCCTGCTCAGCTGTTGTGAGCCCAGCACTGTGTTAGACATTTGGTAAGTGGTCCGTTACTATTAGGCTACAAATTATAGCAGTGTCATGCTAGAAACTTCCATGCTCAAATGATGCCTCAAACTGAACCATAGCCAATTAAACAAAGAAAAAATTCCTATTTGAAAAATGTCTTTGAAAATTTGGAAATAGAACAATTTAATCTATTTGATTCTGCAAGCACATGCTAACCTTTCATGTATTCAATTTTATTACCCTAAGTTATCACTGTAACATGATTTCAATACGCGATAAGAGTATGAAAAAAATATATATGTATATATATAAAATCTCTAGAGTCAGAAACGTGAAACAAATTGAGTATTAAAGGATCTCCAGCAGGGCCGGCCCCGTGGCTTAGCGGTTGGGTGCGTGCGCTTCGCTGCCGGCGGCCGGGGTTCGGATCCCGGGTGCGCACCGAGGCACCGCTCCTCCGGCCATGCTGAGGCCGCGTCCCACATACAGCAACTGGAAGGATGTGCAGCTATGACAGACAACTATGTACTGGGGCTTTGGGGGAAAATAAATAAATAAAATCTTTAAAAAAAAAAAAAAAAAAAAAAAAAAAAAAAGGATCTCCAGCCCAAGATAAATAATAACACTGGCAATTTGAGCATTCTCTGAAGGAGAGTGTCCAAATGAATTTTGACTAGTGTCTTTTTCCATTTTTGTGTTGCTGAGTTGCTGATATGAAATATATATTTATTATATGAAGCGTACCTATGGCAATTAAATTCACATAGTGTTATCTATAACAATTTGTATTGGCTTCCTTCCAAGGCTTTTGATTTGCCATGTACGAGAATAAACAAGAACCATATGAAAGTCAATAAGTTCTTGATAGTACATGACACTCTGTGTTCTCTCATCCTTGATTTTAGCAAACATTCCAAGGTTTTGGCTTCCATCATTGAGGGTGATAGGTTTCAAAAATGTAAGGGCTTTTTTCTTGGCTTCAGATAAGAATCCCAAACTTAACACACTTCCATAAATCATTGGCGTGGAAATCTGTCAGAAAATAGCACGAGAGTACTACTTTTTCCTTGTGGTATTTGGTGTTTCCAAATTAGATTATTTGTTGAATGTTCAAGGGAGCATGTTTGCTTGAAGGGTTCACCATATGTCAGACAAATCTCATGCTCTTGAAATGGAGTTCACAGAAGTGAAATCAAGGGTAACTGCCTGTTCCTTCCTCTACTATGGTAGCAAGAATCAAAGGATTCTGCAGAAATGTGTCTCTACTAGGAGATTCGTTGAGTAACGTCATGCACTGTGAAAAGTGGCAAAATGGAGACTACCCAATATCTTAAATCCAGACTGCGTTTTCTAATTTCTCTTCAGATTTTATCCTTGTTAGTAATATTATACTGACAGATCATAGAGTAGTCATTCAGAGCAAGGGTCCTGGAGTTGATTTTGACTTCAGCTCTTCTACTCGCTAGCTGTATGACCTGGTGTGATTGTTATCCACTCTAAGCCTCACCCCATAAAGTGGATGACACAATACTCATTTCACAAGGCTGTTGAGGAAATTAAATGAAATAATATATATTAAGTGCTTGACACACAGTAAATGCTCAATTGATGTTAGGTATAATTTTTTGGAACAGGTAAATACATACATATCTATGTACATATTTGTAATAGCAATTATCAAGCAGTTTTTAAATTCTATTTGTCGTTATTATTACTATTGACACTTTTATTATTTCTAATTTAAGTGGAATATTATCTTTCTTCAAAGAAGAAAGACGATAGCAGACCTAGTGGGAAAATGTGATTTAATTCTGACTATTCTCCATAAACTTGTAACTAGGTTTTCCCAGAGAATTTCAGGGTGAGGATTTCCGTAAACCTCCAAAATCTTTCTTTTATGGTGTATTTAACTCTACCTCTTATTTTCCCAAATTGTGTCTAGATCCCCTGGGTCAATAGAATGTGTATCCCAGATGCCCCGTAAGAAGGGCAGTTTTTAGTAGGCATGTTGATGTTATTTGTACATAGGAAAGGAACAGAAAGAATTAGAAAAGCTTTGGCATTTACCTTGTTAAATTTTTATAACTAAGCTCTGGTTCAAGGGTCTACTTAAATGAATTAACTGCACTAAGAAAAATGGGAGCACTGAGACCAATGAAAGGAGTCCACAAAATTCTATGAAAATGAACCAGTTCTAGCAGAAATCAGTATGTTCAATGATCCAAGATATACAACTAGAACATTAACTAGTTTTATTGACCTGAAGGAAATTCACACTTTTCTCTATAAGGACAAAAAAAAAAAAAAAAACATCAGGGACATTCCTCTTTATTATATTATCAAGAATTGTTTCAGTACATTAATTTAACTCAAAAGTTTGGGGGATGCCTATTATATACCAGGCATTGCAGTGGGCAGGGGCACAGTGGTTTACAAGACAGAGTTTCTGTTTAAGGTGCCCTCGGCCATGAGTAGAGACAAGGCATAAAGAAAAGACAATGTTAGTATAAGATGATAAGTGTTATAATAGAGATTGGCTAGGTGATTCTGGACAAGGGTACAAAAAGTTCAAAGACTCTGATGCATAAAAAAGAAAATAAAGTGTATCATATTCCGAGAACTACAAGTGGTTCACTGCAGTTGTATATAGTGTGAGGAGGTAGCAGACTGACAAGAGAATACAAAAGGAAGCAGGGTTTTCTTCAAGGCAGGTCTTATGTACCAATACTAAAGAATATTCTGTATTCTAGACAGGATAAGTTGGCAGCTGCAGGTTAAATTCAGCCCTGGGATGTGTCTTCTTCATCATTAGATGGGTTACCATATCTAAAATATATAAACATTTCTCACCAAAACTCAGATTAGGATGAAAGATCAGGAAATCACATTGGATCCAAGTAGCCTTGTCCCTGAGAAGTTGCTTTTGGAGGAACAAAGGGTGCTTTTATGGGTCACTACACTCCCCAGTTGCTTTACTCACTTATATTACCTGCAGGCCCCTGAGGCATTTGTATTTGCAAGCCTCCTAGGGAGGAACTACGAAATTAAATTCGCTCTAATATATTAGTCTGACTGATATTGGAGATATCAGGACCGGAGGCAGGTACATTATTTAGGATTTTCCTTCAGTAATCTAGATAAGTAATAAGCGACCAGCAGAAGTTGTGGTGGGAAAGAAAAGAATAGAAGTTAGCACTCCTAAAATAGAATTATGGCTTAGGTGATCTAAACTGAAAGATAGAGAAGAGTGAGGATGACATTTTAATTTCCAGGTTAATCAACTTGAGAGTCATTGTCTCAATTTAGGAACCTCAAGAAGCAGACACCAAAAAGGCATTAGAGCTACAAGAAACTTTTGGTGGAAATGCCTGTGAAGGATTGGGACAGAGTAAGAGAAGGCATAGGCAGCTTATAGATTGAAATACACGTCTGACAGCTATGAAGGAAGAGAGCAAAGGAGGGGCATTGGCTAGGAAGCTCAGACTGCAGTGCATCTCTGAGAAGGCCTCAGCCTGGATGATTACAGCATGAGATCAGAGATTGCTTAGTAAAAAGAGTCTGTCACTTGAGAAGACATGGCCCTGCTCTAGGACTCCCACCATGCTCCATGGCCTGGTATCAACTATGCTGGGGATTTTGAAAGTACAACAGCTTGAGGTTGTCAGCTAATGCTCTCTTTCTAATAGGTTCTCTCTTGAAAGGAGATCTGAACAGTGCACTCCCATAGCAGACACAGGTGCCATTAATAAAAGTACTGGCTTCACGTAATGAGAGAAAAGACTCAAAAATGGTTGCCTGCAGAGAACAAGAAACGGGTGGAGTTAAGCAAGAGATTGATGTTTCCCTAATAAGCCTTTTGAATGATCTGCCTCTTACATATTATATATATAAGGAAGAGGACTTGCAACAGAGATTGCTATCTGGATTCCAGACACTCCTATCTTTGCTGTTTAGGCACACTGCTTCCCCCACTTCTCCTGCAGTTAAGTGCAGCAATAGGACTGAGTTCTAGCCAATAGAAGTGAAAAGAAAAGTGGTGTGTGCCACTAACAAGCAGCACTCATAAAGTCTGCCACAGACAATCCTACATTCCATTTACCAGCTGGAAATGAAGGATTCCAAAGCTTTCCACGCCACCAGATGGAGAGCGGGCATCTGAATCGTCGCAAGCAAGGCCACCCGGCAAACAACTACTTTGGGTTATTCTGTGTCTAAAGTTTCATGTTTTATTATTTTAAGCTGATCACATGTGGAAATTTAACTATTACAGCAGCTAGCGTTAACCTAAAAATGGTGGTGCAAGATAAAGACGTGTACATATACCACAAGTAAAGATGCGTAGATCTTTACATCGTATCAGAGACACCTTTTCCCTTCAAATTCTTTTTCCTAAAGCTTGAGACTCACATCTTCAATATCTATTAATTTATTAAGATTCGGCAAATACCATAAATTGAGCAAACTCATGATGTTAAACTAACTTCTCTGTATTTCCCAATTCGACTAACGGTGCCCCCATTCCCACAAACAGAACCTACATTTGACGGTTCGCTTCAATTCTCACCTTTACAACAATTCTCGTATCAAATTGGTAAGTTCTGTTAACCTGCTTTGTTTATGTGTCTTTGGAAGCATCCCATTCTTCACCTTCTATTACCACCATCCTGGAGTAAGTGCAGAGCTTCGCGTCTACAGCACCAAAATCGACTTCTAACAGCATACAATCTACTTAACCTGCAGCCTCTCCCCATATCATTTTTGCAAATTGCCACCGTCACTGTCTTCAAAGCATTTTGGGGATTACAGTAGCAATTATACGATGAAAAAAACGGAATAAGAAGATTCCAGTTTGAAATATGTTTATTTACTAGAGTGATCTTGGGAAGGTGACTTGGACAGTCTGAATCTTAATTCCCTCACTTGTTAAATCGCATAATATCTATTCACAGGATTGTTGCAAAGATTTAATGAGGTAACTTGTAAATGGTGATAGCAAAGCACCTGTCTCCTAAGAGTGCTTAATACATATTGAATGAATAAATACACCTCTTCCCCCTTACTTCGCTAGTCTCCTGCTTACGAGTTCTTCTCTTCTCCACACAACACGATCAAATGCTATTGCTCCAAGGCAAGCTCTGACCTGTTTTGTGACCTCTCCTCGTCCAATTCCACCTTGTGGAAATCTTGATCCGTTATCTTATATTGTGAGTTCGCTGTTTTTGTTTCTCATGTGTAATCATTTTCTTTAAGTAGATTGCAAATGACGAGGGACCTACTTTTTACAAAATATCAGGTGCTTCTTAGTGTTATTTGCAGCTGTGGTTGTTTTTAATTTTCATTTGTTTTCTTTGGCCTGTCCAGAATTGCTTCCTTCCTTTTTCATAAGTGATATTCTGACTTTCTTCTGGACATAAACCACTCTGACACCTCTAATCCCTGTAGATCATCAGCTCCACATGACTCCACCTGCTCTCTCCAAGGGCGAGCACAGGACTAAGTACTTGCCAATCCGAGTAATTCATTCTCCTGCCCAACGTGATTCAGATAGGGCTGTGAGCCTAGCAAGGCCCCAGGATTTCTGCTGGAACAACTGAAGGGCAGTCATTATCTCATAGGAAGTACAAGTGGAGTTATATTAACTAGAGCAATATTTTAAAAGACATAGTTTGTGGGCCGGCCCCATGGCTTAGCGGTTAAGTGCGCGCGCTCCGCTGCAGCGGCCCAGGTTCGGATCCCGGGCGTGCACCGACGCACCGCTTCTCCGGCCATGCTGAGGCCGCGTCCCAGACACCGCAACTAGAAGGACGTGTAGCTATGACCTACAACTATCTGCTGGGGCTTTGGGGGAAAAAATAAATAAATAAAATTAAAAAAAAAAAAAATAAGAGCAGACTGAGTCTTTCACTGGCTCTTCCCTTCCTTTAAAAAAAAAAAAAAAAAAAGACAAGTTTGTGAATTAACCCACTTGGAAGGAAAATAGGGTCAAGTGAAGAAGACACAGAATAAAAGACTTTACTCCTGGATCTATCTGTGCCTGATCTCTCAGCTAGGAAGTTCATCTCCAGACTTTTCAGTTGCATAGGCTAAAAATTTTCCTTTTTTCCTTAAGCGAATTTATTTGGTTTTTGTCACTTGTAATCAAAAGAGAACTGCCTAATACAGTTGTGTTCTTTAACCATGAAGATAACATTTACTAATTATTTTCTAGCTTATTGATGATGAGATTTAGACCAAAGAAAAATGTGGATTACATAACCTGAATCCCTCCTCACTAATGGAGAAAAAAGAAACAGAATCACATTCTTTGTGACGTAAATAAATTTCATTATTTTGCTGTTTAAATAAGCACATACTTTCATAATATGTAAAAATGCTTCAAAGACCACTTCTGTATGCCAATCTGTAAAAAATATTTTCATTATGTTTATTATAAAAATATAAATGTTTCCACTACAAATCATTTTACATTAGTAACAGGCCATCTACATTGTACAAAGTAAACTAAATGAGTAATGTTTTGAAAATACAAGTTTAAAGTAAATATGTATTGCCAATCTTATCACATTTATACATGGCTTAATTGATACTTAGTACAGCATGAACTGGGTGAGTTACCAGAAATAAATAATATACGTAAATCAAATTAAAGATACAAAACAGATCATATGGCACATAACATTGTGAAGGAGTTGCGGTTCTGTGTTGATTGAGAGTCAATGCAGTTCCTGTACAAAGAGATGGCCATAAGAATCCTAGTACCTCTACTCCACGGCTAAGAATCGTATACTGTTATGTTTACATATGTACAGGGTAAAAATCGTGAAGTAAATTTATAAGAGGTCACATAGAAAAATAGGGAAAATATGAGAGCAATAGACTGTGTATACCACCTCTACTTCAAATGGAAACCAGAGCCAAAGTAAGTGAAATAGATTCAATGATCCTCAACTTCTGTTAGTTCATGAAATGCACAGATTTTACTGAATACGTTCAGAATAGTATCTAAGAAAGTAAATGCTAGTCTGGGAAAAATGAGATTGGAGCCAGATTCAGATCTCAAACTAACATCCCACCACACAAAATGTTTGCTTAAAAAATGTTTTCTAGCTGCTTCTACCAGGCTTAAGTGAAATTTGTAATTAACTTCATAATCACATATATCTTTGTAAAAAGTTCATGCTCTTATATATCCAATATAGAATTCTAGTAAGATTATTTGACTATAAGGAATATTGCAGAAATTTAAGAAATAATCTCCTATTTGGAAGAACACAACCTAGGCTTTATTACACTAAATTTACAACAGATTAGCACTTGTGAATTTTGATCTGTGATTGTAAGCTGGATAGTGTGCCACTTCGCATAAGAACATAAAGGTTGCAGTATTTTTTATCCATTCTATTCTTGTGACATATGCATTTCTTATTCCCATACCATGATCATATCAGCATTAGAAAGAATACAGATAGAGCTAAAATGTTGCTTCACAATATATTAGTGGCTAGATCTCCACCAGGTACTTCTTTTCAAATATTATTGAATATGCTCATATTTGACCTTTATAGAATATTAAGTCTAAATTCCTGCAATGACAGATCTCTCTACTGCCTACAGATTTTGAGTCATTTGCTAGATAACCAGCAATTTTGAAAATGATATGCTCAACAAATGCAAAGAAGTTCAGTGCTTCTAATTTATACACCAAAATTATAACAGGTGCATTTCAGTGGAAGACTCTTAAAGATAATAACACCTGGTATTGATTATCACAATGTTTAATTAATTTAACTAAACCCCAGTGATGCAGGTGAGTAGTTCAGTTATCATCATTCCCTACAAACAGCTCAACAAGTTTAAGCAAAGATATTAAGTGACATTTCAAAGCCAGTCAGCAAGTGATTTTTTGACTCATGCATTGGCCTATAGGCTTTGTTGCCAATTAATGCAGCAATCTATACAGGATTCCAATTCTTTCCAGTGTAGTTATTCTCTATTCTGGAGCTCTAAAGAGCTTCTTTACCAATGGAGCAAGGTGATGGTCTCCTAAACACCAGAGCAGGGCAGGTATGTCATTGAGAATCCATTACATACAGGCCAGGATATTACACCAAATTAGGAGCATACAGTTTCTAATAAATGGAGAGACAAAAATGGATGTGATAATCCAGACTGCGAGAGATTTGGTTAGTGTATGAACAGAGAAAGGGTTTGGTTTCTTTCTTTTCATATATATATAGTTATACATACATATACGTGGCTGCTTCAAAAAATCTGGAAAGAAACCCATCATTGTCTACATCTAGTTTATCATGTTTCCTACTGCTGACAATTTGAGAGAGCATCTGGCACTTGGCTGTAACAAATCCAAATTAAAATATCAAGGCATAAATAGAAAACAATAAAAACAATTCAAAAGAAAATAAATATGTACTTTTCTTCAAAATTAAGACAATTTTTACATGATAATACTGAAGGAAGCTAACAAAAATGTGCAGTACTTAAAAGAACTACAAACTTCATTTCTCCATGCTTTTAACAGATAAAAGAGAATAACAGAATGAAAAGGCAGTAAATATGGCCAGATACTTTGAGGTATAAATTCCTCGATTTTGCTTGCTTTCAAAGAAACAAAATACCTGTTACAGATTTATTCTGTGTATAAAAATATCACAAGTCTTTTCTTTAGTGGCTATTAGTAAAAAGAGCCACCATGTTCATTTTGTTATTTCACTTATTTTGCTTTATGACAGTCAGTTTATGATCAATGGCTCTATGCTAGTTCTTCATCACTTTGCGCTGAAGAATTTTAATTTAATTCAGCAACTAATATAAAAAAGCAATTACAAAACAAAATACACCCACCCACCAATCCACTAAATGATAGGGGAAAATAAAGAGTTTTTCAATTCCATTTTAAGGCATTTGTACTCATATATGAGTGTCTCATTGGGCTTGGAACTGCCCCCAGTATCTCCAGTATCATCATCCACCTTCAGAGTAACACTACATCTTCCACAGCCACCACTTCCATCCAGAAATAGCACTTTACACTGGAACTGGACCATTCTTTGATTGTGTTTCAAGAGCTTTAATGCTACTGATGATCTTCTTTTGTGGCCCAACCACAGTGACACCAACCTTTTTCATGTCACTGTAAAAACAGAAGAAAATGTCTGGTGAGAATCATGGCTTCTTGAATAGTATGTAAGCAGAGATTTTCAATTAGCAAAGCTTGCACAATAATATATCCCAGTCCTTTGGACGTACTTTTCTGATTTTTGCATCATCCATGTATTATATCCTGGCCATTCTTCTCGTGGAAGAATATAGATGGGGTAGTGGGCTGAACAGTGCCCCCTCAAAATTTCTGTCCATCTGGAACCTCACCAGGTGACCTTATTTGGAAATAGGGTCTTTGCAGATGTAATTAAGGCAAGGATCAAGATGAGATCATACTAGATTAGGGTGGGCACTAAATCCAATGAGACTATCCTTATTAGAGACAGAAAAGGACATACAGTGACACAGAGAAGGCCATGTGAAGACGAAGGCAGGGACTGCAGTGATGCTGCCATAGCCAATGAACACCAGGATCCACCAAAAGCTAGAAGAGGCAAAGAAGGCTTCACCCCTACAGACTCTGGAGCAAGAATAGCCCCGCCAACACCTCGATTTCCAACTTTTGGCCTCCAGCATTGTGAGAAAATTAATTTCTGTTGCTTAAGCCAGTAAGTTTGTGGTAATTTGTTATGGCAGCCCTAGGAAACTACTACAGATGGTCACACATTCTTTGTGGAGCATTATCCCAATCCCTTGAATCTGGGCCAGCTCAGGGACTGCTTTGACTGACAGAGTATGTAGAAGTGACATTCTTCAGTTTTTTGCACTCAGGTCTTAAGAAACTGCTAGATTCCACTTCTTATCTTTTGAGACACCCTCTCTGGGCCCCAGAGCTGCCGTATAAGGAGTCTGACGACCCTGAGACTATGACACTGGGGAGGCCATGTGCAGGCACTTGGTCTACAGTCCCAGCTCCATCTCCATCTGCACCAGGGCACACACAGACGACGCCCTCTCAAGCCCTCTGGACTGGACCAGAGTCAGGTTATGAATACTTCAGTCAACACCGACACGAGCAGAAGAATCACACGCCTGAGCTCTGCCCAAACTCACAGCCCACGATGTTGTGATATATAATAAAAGGGTTCTTGTTTAGCCTTTAAATTTGAGGTAGTTTGCTGTAAAGCCACAGGTTACTGGAACAATTTCTTTCAAGTATAAAGTTCTTTCAACATAGAAAAAAATGACAAGGAAATATCCTTATTTATCAAAATTATTACATTTAAAATAATTTAAACTCAGAAACCAGGCATTAAAATAAAGATTATATGAACACAAAGAATTTCATTTGGGGGAAAAAAAGAGACTTAGCTAAACACGTGCAAATGATTAATTAAATATTCTTGAGTCAAGTAATCAGTTCATATATTCACCTCTTTCAGGTCCTGACTCCAATATCGCCCCTCATGAGACCATCCCTGACCTCCTATTCAATACTGTAAAACCTCTCTGCACTCATACCTGCACTTCCCATCTTCTTTCCTTGCTTTATTTTCTTCCAAGCCATTTATCACCATCCAGCATATTGCCTTTATTTCTCACTTCTTTTCTTTATTCCCTATCTTGTCCCACAAGAAGGTGAATTCCAATATGAACAAGGATTCTTATCCGTTTTGTACTCTGCTTATCAACCACACCCTAAACAATGGCTACTGTTTAGTAGGGGCTGAATATGTACTTACTAAAGAATAAATCAATAGTCCAAAGTATGTTTATCTGGGGAATTGACAGAGGAGTAAAGTATCACTTGGCAAGGAGCAGCAGGCAAATTGAAAATGGCAAGAAGAAAAAGCACACATGTGCAAACAGGCACACACATACCAACAGAGAAGGGGCTTCTTTACGGTGAGCATAAAGGAAAGAACAAAAAAATTCGAGTTCAATTAAAGAGAAATGGAGTAATTGATTTCTTAAGTGAGTTCCTAAGCAATAAAGAGGTGCAAGCAGACAACGGGAAACCACTCGAGAAGCAGTTTACAAGTTGTTTAAGCAGCCGTTGCATAAAATTAACCAAGACTGTTTGCATTCCTATCACTTGGGCTGAAAATGAAACTCCTGACGACCTGCAAGTTGCCTCCCTGCTGCCATCACAGGCTGGTAAACCCCCTACGGACGATCTGTGTCTGCCTGAGCGCCCTCCCGTCGTCCTCTTGAGCTGCCTCCCTTCACGAGGAAGGCTAGTGGGCGGTACGGTGACACCAGGCTTGCTGCTCTCAGTGGAACCATGGACAACGAAAGCTTTCATTAGAGTAGCGTAGGCTACTTACCCTGATCCCTGCTTTTGAGATCGTGTGTTCTATGGGATTTTGACTCTTTATATACCATGGATCTATCTTTAAAATGAAGAAGAAACATTTCCCTACTTGTCCACAAACTATAAAAAAGTCAGTTTATGAATCTAGAGCTAGAAAACAGGGCAGATAAAATATATGTGTACAAATCAATAGATCCTCATTCTTTTTGTATTTCTTCTTTCATCTTTCTTCCCATTCTATATCATATCTTTTATGACTCACAAATTTTTTTCTCTGTGTTTTCCTTTTCTCCTTCTTTACAATCTTAAAAAACAAAATGATAATTATGGAAAGCAGAAAGAAAGAATATTTTTAAGGTAGCATACTAACTTCCTGAGCTCTTTGAGAAATGTAAGCACAGTGATAGTAATACATGCTGTGAGGCTTGGCCCTGATCTCCCCTCTGAAACTGAAGCACCCATACTCCAGTGGATGGAAAAAATCAGATGCAGAGAGTTCACAGACCAATTTGGGACAAGTCTGAAGGGCTAGCCCAGCTCTAGGACTCTTGTTCCAATAGGAAGGGCTGAGTCCTGTCCCTCAGCCAACAACCCCCTGATGACTCCTTTACAGATGTATGTCCTGAGCTCCTCAAGAGCTCACTCCTCAAGAAATCTTCTGCAGAAACTGTTTTAGATTCTGTGTCTGGGAACCCAATATAAGCAAATACATACATAATTGTGTTTACATTTAATGCAAAGGATTATACTGGAGAAGAGAATTAAAGTAATTATCCCTATAGGTTATACCTTAGTGTGGGTTTTTATGTGCCCTCTACTCTCTGCAGCCCCTCCAGAATGCCTTCTACCCACCGCCCTGCCATGTCCAAAATAGTTCCAAACCTCTCGCTGCGGGAGCCCCAGTACCACTCCCCATATGCTCACATTGTCGTCACTACCTCCTTCAGAAGAGCAGCAGCTCAGGATGGAGGCCAGAGGTTTATAAGCTATCTGGTACTTCAAAAACAAAGGGATAGGGATAACACTTGGAACATGGCATCCAAGGGAGCAGGATAATGGCATGTAACAGATAATCCGCCTAATATTCATCCACACACTTACTTCTCTCTGCGGTTTCTAGGCTCCCTCGCCCTTTCTCGTTCTCTCTTCCTTTCTCACATTAACTTTCCTAAATCCATCTTACACTAGGAAATAATATTTTTAAAAATATGTTAATTTTACTGAATAAAACACATTTTTTGGACTTTTGAAAATTAGATGAGTTGAGTAGCTTGCATGTAAACAAAATCCCTAAACTAACTGAAATAAATTAATATTTATTTCAGTATGAAACTCGATTGACTTTTTCCTGTGACTCGATAGTCTGGATAGAAAAAAAAAAGAAATTCAGCATCCTTTTTTAGGTATTTCTGTCTTACTCTAGGAGAATCTCTAGAGTTATTCGGTCAAGGGAATCATTTCTGAATTGAATCTAGATGGCACAAAGAAAATAGAGATTGAAAGGAACCAAATTCAAGCAATAAACCCAAGACTGCAAAAGGAAGGATACAATATGGAGTTAAATATTTTATAGCATTTAAGGTGAAAATGTTGCCTCAAAAGATTTCCCCAAATTATTGTGTATTAAATATTTTTTATAAATCCTCATTTTTGTAATATAAACTAGGGGCATGAGGTACACCACACTGCAGAGACCCAAGAAATAAACAACTCCTTTCAAGGAGTTTTAGGGCAATAGATGTTAATCCTATGTTGTCCATGAATTGAGGAGAAAGGACAGAAGAAACAACATTACAGGAATTGAAATACAGAGAGATCTGAAAGCATCTGGCTCAGTGTCAAGGACACACCTGAGACAGCCGAGTGTCTCAGGAGAAGTCAGCTCTCATCTTGAATGTACATCACAGACTGTTCAAATAATAATAATTAAGTGAAAACATTCTAACCAGCCAAAAAGGAGCTTACTGGCCAACACTGTGTTGTTGAGACAAACATATCACTAACTCGGAAGTATAACCAATGTTGTCACTTCACCTTTCTAAGCAAATTCCTTTCTTACCACACTCACAGCTCACAATGTCTGATTATATTTAAACTGTGAACTAGCAGTTAATCTTATTAACAACGTTCTGCCTCATCCACTTCAACATACTGTTTCATAATCTAAGAGCTCTGAGTCTTGATATTTTATTGAGAATAAACATTTGTCTAACTTTGCCTTTGAAAATCTGGCAATGGTGCAGAAACGCTCAACTCCGTGTTTGTTCTTTGCTATGCTTCTCTGCTCTAAAGCAGGTGTCTTCTATATCATAACCCCAACTGTTTATATTACTAAAATAAGAATTTATAAAAATATTTAAATACATTAATATATGCTGGAACTGTGCCTGATCTTAATAACTACCACAGAAACTCAAAGTATATTGTCAAGTGGGTCAGAATTCTATTCAACAAACACTACGTTCTGCTTTAAACAGGAATGCCAACACATGTTAAGTACAGTAGAGTGAGTTTATTTTCTAAGAACAAATTCTCGTCTTCAATAGTAATATACCCTTCCTACAGATCGTTCTGTGACTTTTTGTGTTTCTGATTGGAATGCTATTTCATAAATGGTAAACTTCTTTACCTATTTGTGAGGCACTTTTATGTCTATTAATTACAGTGCACACTCCTTTTTGACATCTAATCTGTTGCTCTCTACAGTGACTTTGTTTAAATGATTGACAGGGTGACAATGAAAGTCTTTAAATATTCAACAATATTTAAATATTCACATATTAGATGGAGAGGATAAGACTTGAAGAAACTTGAGGCCACTAAAGGGTTTATTTAATGTAAATAAATAAAGATCAAAGATAGACTCTGACACAAAGATAGACACAGTTTCCAAACACTGTGCAAGCTACAAAACTGTGGACAACTTTTGGTGTATCCGCCCAGCACAAAACCTCTTCTTTGGAACAGTCCTCTATCCTACTCTCAGGAAAGGGTCTCCAGAGCCAAGTTCATGCTATCTCACCCCACCTCTTTTGAACATAAATGATTAGATCACGGCAAACATATGACTTCGGAGGAGCCAATCTACAAGCAGGGCTGAGCCCATCAGAATTTCTCTCCTGGGGACTCAGAAAAAAGAGAGTTGGACACTGGTCAGTTGAGTGGCATACCACTCAAGGTGGTATGACCTAGGGTTGAGACAGCCATTTTCAGCTACGTGCATGGGAACGCAGAAAAAGTCACAGTGCAGAAAAAGAAAAAACAGTGCAATCACATTAGAATGTGAAGTAAACTGGCTCTCATTCACAGAGAGATGAAGAATATAGCTTCTAGTTCTTCACTTCCAGTTCCCAATTACCATATCTTGTGAATGAGGACAAATTTTATGGATTATTCACTGGATTCACTTGATTCCTTATAAACTCCCTTTCCTGAAGCCCACGGATTTCTCATACCAAAGAATTCCTATTACCAAAAGACCCCTGTCTAAGAAATACAGCATATTATACTTGATTATTATTGGCTTTTAACACATGAAACCATAAATTAATACTAATTAATGGATATAATTATGCATATTGTCTTTCCAAGCTGACTATAAGCCTTTTCAGGAAAACAATAAAGTCATGTATTAAACCTATTTATAACTTCGTTTTCTAGCATGAGATCCTTCACAGAGTAGACATTCAATAATAGATGATGACATAAGATGTTTATTTAGTAGCTGTGAAAACTACTTTTAGACTTTAACATGTTTCGCAGTATACCAGCTTATCCACCTAGTTCTCAATTTTCTATTTCCATGAGGTTAGGCTTTGTTAAAAATAACAGAAAATCACAAATGCAGGAAGATACTCATTATCATGCTATATCTGCTTATGTTTTAAATTAGGGGCTTGATTTTTGTGGGTTTGGGTATGGGTGTGTGTATCTGTTGGTCTATCTGAAGAAGGTCTTAGTTCAATGTAGACCCCAATCATGGGGACCTATTGTGAGGGAGGAAGCCACATCAACATGCCAATCTAGAAGGGGTCATTGACAAAGAGACCCAAGATCTAGCTCAGTGATTACAAGGAGACATAAGTACCTCAGTGACTCAACTCGTATTTATAACATGTTAATTCAAAACACATATGTTCACTAGAAAGTTCAGAATCATTCAGTCTCAAAAACTTTTCTCTTACTCTGTGGAAATCTTGGCTATGGTATCACAAGAACTGTACTCCACGCCTGTGAAGACTTCCTTGCACTGTGCTGTCCGGACACTGTTAAGCCAGTCACCTGTTGTATGGAAGGTAGAGATGTTGACGTTGCTTTGGTCCAGAAGAAGGTTTGATGGCCTGCAAGTAAAGAAAACACCAAAGCGAGAGAGACAGGAGTCAGCAGAGATGCTGCGTGTCAAAGTTTGACACCAACATCAGCAGGAACTTCCAGACTTCATGCGGCATTCCTGCGTATTTGTGGAATTTATCTGCCATGAAGGCTTCATCTGTTCACATTGGCAGCTTGCAAGAACACTGTGTAATCATCTTGTCTCAGAGCTCCTCTTCTCCATTCACGACTGCTTTTTAAATCACTGAAACTTTGCCAGTGAAATGCATAAATGCATAAATATATCCATACATACTTTTATAACTTAATTTGTTTAACCATTAGCAAAGATGGTGGTAATTTAGGATGCAATTATAGCAGACACAACACACTGAGTATTTTGTTGTCTGCTTTTGTGGTGGACTTGGTTTCCAATACTAAATCCTGCACACTGGATGTTCATTTGTAGGTACTGTACAGGCTGCTGTCTACAGGACAGTTTAACAACCTAGACTATACTTAAAGCAGGACACACAGTCAGCACAGATTTAAATCAGGTCACAAATGTCATTAAAAATATAAATTACAAGAGCAATAGAAAAAATTAAATGAGAAACAATAAATGAATACTTGTATATGTGACAACATCAAACGGAGTTCATGATAAATATAGAGACAGATGATAGATGTTGTGACTGTGATTTATATTGCACAATACAATCAGCAGTAAGAGGAACTTGTAGGATTATTTTATATAATTACAGGCATGACTGCAGATCTATGACCAACCACAAGATCTGGTGCGTCACAGGAACAGAAGAAACAGAAAAGAAAAGAGGAAAAGGGAAAGAAAAAAAGAAAAGAAAGGGGAAGACCATGTTTTCCTCGCTGAAGAGCCCCAAGAAGCAGCCGTTGGTGAACTGCTCTCGGGGTGTTTGTGGCAGCGCGCAGTGACCTCTGTGTTTATAAGTTTGGGCCCCTTGTAAGACTGGGACCAGTCACCAGGAGGACAATTGATTGCTCTCTCTCTTTATTCTTTCCTCTTAAGGAAGGGAGCTTGAGCAAAAAGCAGTTACAAAGCCCTTTGTTTTGAGATCAATGATAATAATAACAGCAGCAATAAGGACCATACTGAACATTTATGAGCACTTACAGTGTGTCAGGGACTACACTAAGCACATCACACAGAGGTGAGGACTTGAATCCTTACAGCATAAGCTGGGCACTGACGCTCTGCCCCTGTAACAGGTGTGCAAGCTGAAACTAAAAGAGACTAAGTTACAAATCTGAGTTCCTTCAGGCAAAAGAGAGACAGAAAGACAGACAGACGGAGCTGGGATTTAGACACAAGTTATTTTATACCAAAGCCCACACTCTTGGTCACTATGTGATAGATACCATTCAGGTGAAATTTTGTTCATATTGCATTTCCCCTGTTTTCCCCTGAAGTATTTATGATTCCAGGATGTGGCCTCTTTGATTTTTATATTCCGTAAAGTCTAGTGGTTTAGTGCTCACATGCTAGAACCATAAGGCCTGGGCTGAATCCTGGGTAGAGCACCTCTTGTCTGTGTGACCTTGAGTGATTTTCTCATCTTGTCAGCTTCCTCATCTATAAAACGGGAACGATGGTGATAACACAGATTTCACACAAATGAAGATTAAATGAGCATACGCAGGTAGCTCTTAAAGCAGTGCTGACACTAACAAGCTGTCAGTCAGCAATTTGTTATTCTGACCCAAGGTAACACACCTAGCAAAATCGTTGAAGGCCTTAAAATTTCAAAAAGAAAATAACATAGTAAATTCCAGTTTATACAAATTGCTAGGAATGTGATAATCTTGTTAATTCCCTTTTGAGCAACTAGAAGTTTAGTTACGTATGATATTATATGCATAAATAGGGCAACAATCTTGTGAAACAGGTATTATTTGGGGCCTCATTAGAATAGTCAATAACATCTACAAGCTCACAACACTCCTAAATGGATATGCTATTCCACCTTCTGCAGTTTCTGTTTTCATTACTGCAGTAAAATATATTCTTCACATTAAAAGTGTATATGTCATAACCTAAACTTTATTTTACAGTTGAGAAAGTACATTTGGATTTTTACCTCTTCAGAGTTATCATTCAAATCTTTCACGTTTTGTGATACTGCAGATGGGTTTAATCAGCGCTGAGCTCTTGAAACTTTTTAAAATTATTATTTTTTAAATCCCAATATTAGGGTTTTTTAAACTACAACTTCACATTTTTTTATATATTGAAAGTTAATAATTTGCCTAAACGAAATCCATCATTTGAAGTGCTTAAATTCGACATTTAGAATTAGTTGTCAGAAGATACCAAAATAAAGGAATAACATATTGACATGCATTTATCCTTATTTTAGAAATGAGTTTAGCTCTCTCAGGCACCAATTCCAGTAATGAATAATACTGGAATATTAAAAATAGCATGAAATAACAGTAAAATGAACCATCCAGATAAAATTAAACTGCATAGTGTTTTACCTATAAATACCAACCACTGATTATTATCCAGGGTGTGTGGCAAAAGTTCATGTTCTCTCGGCAAAATCTCTCGTGAAGAAAATCCATAAATGAGCCAACTCTACCCATAGGTAAACAGGATTTTTAATTGGGGATGGGGTATTTCTACTACTGTTCATGATATTTCCCCAACTCACTCCCTGATACACGAGAGACATGCTTAAGAGTGAAGTTAAAATTCTTAAAGCTGGGCAATTTGTATCAGACCCCAGACTTTCATGCTGTCGTTAGGGACACGGGAAAGAATGTAAGTTGACTCTTCATCTGGATTTTGATGGGGATACATTAAATTTATTTGATAAAAATAAAATTTTAATGCTGAGTTTAAGAAAAAAAATGGCAACATGAGATTTTGGTTCTGCCTGCACTCTCTTCCTCTGTGGGAAATGCACACCAACACCTAGCCCCCCGTGTGGCAGTCATGGTGGAGTGGAGGAAGGCTGAAAGTGGACTCCTCAACCTTCCTTCCATCAGACTCAACTCAACTACTTCAGTCTACTCTACCTCAAGTGTTTCAATCCTAAATTAAAATTCTGAAGTTTATAATTTGTATTTATGTGTTACGGTTTAGCTTTTTTCAACTAACCTCAGAGATTATCTTTAAAAAAAAAAGGAAGAAAGAAACAAAAATTAAGCATTATTTTGCAAAGCATTAATTTTCTTTCCTTTAGGAATACTTAGAAAACTACAAAATATCAATATAACATTTTATAAATCATTCTCTTCTGAACCATAAACACAACTAATTTTCTATGATTCTTTAAATTACTAATCTGGAAAAGAAAAAGAACAGTTTATTTTCATAATTGCAAATTTCTTGTTTTTGTTCTTTTCCTAAGAACTTGAGGAATTAAGGATACATATGTACAAACCAAGTTTCAAAACTTACATGCTATTCTTGGATTGTTTCAGCATGGCCATCATGAGTGAAAGAGCCTTTGTTCCTATTGAATACTATATGTATGTAACATTGGACCCGTTGGATAAGTCATGGAACCAGTAAATAAAATTGATAGGAATAGCATTAAATCAGGCATGAGAAAATTTTTTAATAAAAGTTAAGTGAGACCTAGAAATGAGACTATAAGATATTAAACTATCTACAAGCCTGTGCACGTGCGAGCGCAAATATCCACACACACAGACACACACCCAGGGCTTCAATTTCCACAGTAGCTGTAGCTTAGAATCTAATGTCGACTCTTAGTCCCACGAACAGCAATACTTTTTTATTTATGGGTTTGTGGGTATGAAGAATCAAACCCCAGGACATTTATTCAGAATATTTATGAAGTGTGCCTCATGCCAAAATGCAGAAGATTTTCTTCTCAATTCAAAATGGTTTGTATTTTTAAACTCAACAGTATAGCCAGACTCAACAGAAGTTTAGAGAAAATTAGTATAAACAAATTGAAATAGACCAGGACGTGTGGATTAGGGATTAGAGTGACCCCAACAGAGTTTTTCTGTTTATTACTTGGATCAAAGTCCAACGAAGACAAAGAATGACCTAATTTTAATGCCAGTGACCTTAGAACAACCAGTCCTGCAAAGTATCATTTTTCCACTTCCAGGATTTCTCCGGGGATTTCAAATAAATTTGGTTCCTTTCCTCCTCTGAGAGGACATCTGGAGAGTTTATCAATGGATAGGAATTTGTCTCTCACTGTGAAGAGCCTGTGATGTCTCTTCATGCGCACCAAGGGAATGCAGACTTGCTGAGCAGCTGTGGGCATTGGCGTCTTTTAGACCCAGCCCCAGACGTGGGTCTGAAGGGGAAATTTATAGGCTGGGTGATGCACACCGTGAGCTCACACTTTCGCTAGACAAATTAGATAGATTTCAATCCGTGCAGCTGTAAACGACGTCCTGCAGAGCTCCACCTGATCTGTTACAGCTTTTCATAAATCAGTACCTACAGGCCGCAGACCGCAGTCATTAAAAGGAAATCATGGAAATTACATGTTTGCTCGAGGGAAGCAAAAAATAACTTTCCTCCCTTTCTCTCTCCTGCCTTGTATGTAAGTTTGTGAATTATTCTTTTATGTATTTTCATACTGTTGCATTAAAGAGGTACACATATATTTCTTCCCATCAACTCCTATTTTATCTGTAAATGTTTTCATATCAATTAGCACCAGATACTGGGGAACAAATGTCAGCAACAACTGCCAGTCCCAAGAATATCTTCTCATAATGACCTTATTTCAATATTGCATTAGAATTCTAAATCTCCAGGATTGAATGTTAGGCTATCCTTTTAAAACATAAAAAAACCCCTTTTAGTTTACAAAGGGTTTTATTTTTCAGGTATTAAAAATAATGATTAATACACATTTCTTGAATGAATAAGTAGATGCCTACTGAGTCTAGAAGTAAATATCAATAATTTGGAGATGTGTGCTATACCACTATAATTATCTACTTTTTTGTCTGTTGTGAACAGTTTCAGGGAATATATTAATTCTTTAGAGTAATTTCTTATAGGCAAACATTAACTATACCTACCTTTATTGTCTGTGATGGTAATATAATTTTTCAATATCTTTTATAATTTATTGTTAATTTTTTTTATTTCAAATGATTTCTTCTCACTATATTTCAGGGGGAAAGTCTTGCATTTGCCAATTTTTTAAATAGGGA
The DNA here is from genome assembly GCF_057802395.1 of Ceratotherium simum simum. Taxonomy (NCBI): domain Eukaryota; kingdom Metazoa; phylum Chordata; class Mammalia; order Perissodactyla; family Rhinocerotidae; genus Ceratotherium; species Ceratotherium simum. The sequence continues at coordinate 42,159,917 of NC_141926.1, read as the reverse complement.
TTTATAATGATCTTGGTCTTTTTATCTCTAACATTAAGAATTCCAGATAGGATTAAATGAATTTAGTTTGTCATCAGTAACCAAAAATAATTTCGAGTATATATAGTTCCTAACAGGAAATTAGTATATAAATGACACATTAAAGAGAAGGAAAGTCATTGTGTTTACTTTAATTATCTCTAGGCCTTAAGGACAGAAATCTGAGCAGTTATAGCTATTATATCTGGTTTAATTCCTCCCAGTGGTAAAATTACCTACTTTAACTTTTAAGATTAAAAAAGAATCACCCGGGTATTTGGCATATTTGCTTCCCTCTAAAAGGTTCTGTAGCATATTTATTCAGTGAGGAAAGCCATCCTGTTAGTCTCAGAACTGGAGGTCAAAATCATTTCGAGAAACAGATTGTTTTTTGGTCATTCGACTTCTCCTAAAGGATATAATATTTGTCCAGACAGCAGTTTTTCTCAAAAAGAATTATATTATGTTTTCAGAGATCAGAAGTATTTTATTAATGCTAATTTAGTGCCATTAATAGTGAAAAACTGTATGTATTGCTTATTTTTGCTATTTATCCTCCAAGTAATAAAGATAAATCTCTTCAAATCTAGCAATCAACGCAATGGAACAATATATTTAAAATCATTTCAGTTAAATTAACTAAGTATGATTGGGTCTTCAGAACCACATTCTAAATATGTTAGTCATATTATTTAAGTCTTTATGCCATGAATTTTGTTGCCTTCACTTTAGAACCTCATTCTAAATATGTGGAATGTATTGTTTAATTTGTTATATAATTTGTATATAATTATACCTAAACCTCTTAAAATTTTATCCCATTTATCACTCTAAAACAATCAAAATAGTTCTCTAAAAAGAACCCAATGTCCTTGTCATTGCTCACTTGAATGGCTTTTTTCCTCAATTGTCTTTTTCTTCCTCACTCTTTTGCAGCTTTTGATAACACAGTTCATTCTATCCACTGTCAGAAAATCCTTGGGATGTGGTCTCTGTGATCGTCTGTCTTGTTTCTAGCTGTGATGTCCCTTGTTTCTGCCTACCATTTCACATCCTTCTGCTCTGTAATTGGTACTGTTCTCCAAAGCTCTCAATAGAAACTGCTTTCTTTCTCTCCAGGTGGAAGTCTATGCAGTGGGTTAGTGTTTTGAGATATTAAGGAATGTTCCATACTTTTTTCCTTCTAGGATAGCCATCCACTGGCATTGATTGGCTCTACATCCCCTTATAAGGAGGCTGAAATCTCCATAAGCTACCAGCAAACCCTGTTACAGACGATGGCATCATGCACTCATTTCAATTAGCTTCTTGGCTCTTACAGACATTGAGTTAATGACTTCTGGACTAAGTGACCAAGGCATTTAGAGGCTTCAGAAAGATCCCTGGACCCCAGGGCAGCACAGCAGCAGTAGGGAGAAGCTGAAAGTACAGTACAGCAGATTGACAGGAGGGAATGTCTCAGTGTCAACCTATGTGAACCAACACCCTCCATTATTCAGAGATAAAAGTTTCCTGATAATCTATGGGATATGAGAGCTTTAATTAGAAATTAAATAATTTTAGAAAAATAAAAAAGGTTATATTTACGGTGAAAACCAGCATTGCTAGATTGAGATTTGTACCTATTAAACATGTTTCTGACTGTGGCTTCTTTCATTTTCTTTACAGAGAGAATGCTCTAAATTGTATGCCTCACTCTAATTTTAACGTCTCCCCCAGACTGAGATGTGAACTTCCAGCTTCTCGTGGGACTTGGTCTCATCGTGCCCAGAATGCTCATCTGCCTCACAGACCTGTTCTTCCTTCTGCCCTTCCCACTGCTGTCAATGAGAGCCCTGTTCTCATAGCTCTCCACACTCAGAACCTGGAAGTGGTCCCTGGTACTTTCTCTGTCACTCTGCACATCTCATCAGTCACCATGTCCAAGAACATTCACTTCAGTAAAACTTTTTGAATTCACACCTTTTCTTTGTATTTCCTCTACTCTACCCTAGCATAAGCCCTTTCTGAGATCACTGAAATCACCTCCTAACTCCTTATCATGGATTTCTTTCCCTCCAGCCCTTCTTAAGTGTAGCTGCCAGAGAATTAGTCCATAGGCACAGTGCAACCTATCACTTAGTATCTTCAATGACTCTCCTCCTCCTCACGGACGAATGTCCAAATTTCTAGAGATGACATTAAATCTTCGATTATCTGATGAAAGCATCCATCAGTCTCTTTCTCTACAATGTCTTTTATCCTATATTCCAGCATAATTGTATTATGCAAGGTCTTTTGGAAGTGTCCTGAGTTTTTGTGTGTCTGGGTTTTTTGGACAGTGTTCCCCTAGCCCGGCATGGTCGTATCCTGTTATCCGCCTGTAGAAATTTCACCCACAATCTGAAAGTCACTTCTCTACAACTGCCAGTGCATCCCAAAGCTAAAAGTAAACTCATCCTTCCTTCATGATTCCTGAATACCTTGTCTTCTTGCGAGATTTTTTACATATCTGATGGGTATTACAGTATTTCTGAACATTTCTTTTCTTCCCATATTTAACTGCAAGCTATTGAGGGTAGAGGCTGTGTTTTATTACCTCTATAACCAACACAGAGCCTAGCATAATACTTAAACACAATAACTGCTAAATAAATATTTGTAGCTTCATACTGATGTACAGTCAAAACTTCAAACTCATACTTGTCTCCACTGATTAGGAAATACTAATTTTAGGAAAATAAATCAACTACTATAAAACAAATGTAACATAAAATTTAATATAACTTCCCTTCTTTTCTCACTCCTCCTTGCAATATCTAAGTGAGTTCTTATTCTGGCACACTTTGACCATGTGATCATACACCTTCTCCACTACCAGCAACGATATTCACAAAGACACTCTCAGTGGAAGATTCTATGGGAATGACTCTGTTATGAATCATCAACTCTAACTAGGGTTGAAAAGTGAAATCATGCATTATAGAGAGGGAGGGGTAGGGACGAAGAGAGGGCTAGGGAGGGATGGGAGGAGAGGGAGAGAGGATCTGCCTCTGACAAGCAGGGGTACTCCCCTCTTCCTCTCTTGTAATTAGAGGAAGGAAGGACAAGACGGGTGGGTGCAGCACCAGAAGGTTTTTGTTTTGCTGCTGGAATGTCCCATCTGATGGCTTGTATTTTCTCAATAAAGTATGTGGCAAAGGCATCAGTGGAAAGCTAAAGGGAAAGGGAATGAATTTAACCAGTGATGAAAAAGGATGAAATACATTGTCAAAAGTGGGAAAGCAAATTTTCTAAAGGAAAAAAAGATTTCTTGAGGTTGTTGCTAATAAATTTATAATGATACAATCCTCCAAGTTGTGTACTTTAATGGTAATGAGTAAACATATGAAAACAATTTCCAAAACTTTTATATTTAGTGAATTAAGATAGATGGAACTTCTTAGAAAAATATTTATATTTTTCCTAAAATTTCCTAAAATTATATGAGTTGTGACAAAATATATGTAATTAATTCAGGCATTAAAGAATATATATTAGGAGAAAATATATTCAATAGATTTCAATAAGAATGGAAAAATGAATTTAAGAAGTATGTTAAAATTTGGATGCTAGGGCATACTCTGACATACTATGACCTGATATTAAGACTATTTTCCCACATAAAATTGGAGTTAAATTTCTCTAGATCATATTGTATGAGTTAGTCTTTATATTGATAACATTCTCTCAGCTGGGTTCCTTGATACTTATATTCCTCAAGATGGAAGAGACATGCTTTTGTTTTTAGTCTTTCAGCAGGAAATCTCATGCTATTTAATGATGATGAAATTCTAAGATATTTTTAACTTCCATCTTGCCTAGAAGTTAGTCTACATTCAGGCTTGTTTTAAGTCTTTGGAAAATAGGAACCTTGGAAATATAGCTTCTTTTCACTCTCTGTTGTTTAAACAAAAAAAATGAAAAAAGGAAATCTGGAGTGGTGGGGAATTCTGGGGAAGGCCTGATTCGTTCCTTATTTAAAATAAAGCTTCAAAAGTAACAATGCTTCTGAAACATTGAACTGCCTATATTGATAACAACATCCTGTGGAAATGATTTGAATGTCTTTTTCATGATATGGAAAGAATTGAAAAGATGTTCTTTTTTGCTATGATTGCTATTGAGTAAAGATCAAAAGAAATGGCTTCAGGGTGCAAAATGAGGACCGTATGGCCCAGGGAGGGACAGGTTTCTTATCCTGTTCTTTGTTAAACTGTCAGGTGGATTACCAAAAGAGTCTGTAGAGTCTCTCTCTGTGGAGTTTAAGACAGAGATTCATCCTTACAGGATAAGTTATGAGTAGTTTTACCTACTAAGAATATATCACCAACTTCAATTTTAGTGACCCCTAAATATTATTCCCACAAAATATTCTATGATTCTTATATACTGAGATTAAGGCTTTGATTCAGATTTCCCTTATTCAACTTATTCAAATATAATGTAACAATTGGATCAAGTGTGCTCTAAATAATTATTCCTAGTAAAATAAAAAATCATTTACTCTGTCACAAAGTGCATTAGCAAATGCTGTATCAATTTGAAAGTCATAACTCTTGGAGACTGTCAGTAAAGAGAGCAGATGTGCAAAAAAGAAACAAGAGAAGAAAACTCCTTCCAATAAGGCATTATATTGTGTCTTTTACACATGAGACACAGTACATCACCATTATGGAGCTTTATACACACCACTTAATACTGTGGATTTATGTGCACACGAAGTGTAGTTCTTTCACTAAAACCCTGTAGTTTTCCTATAAGAGCACATATGATCAAAATGTAAAAGAACTGTTTTTCTCTTATGTATACAATGAGAATATAAATCATTAAACCAGACAGATATCTTCGCCTTTAGTTTCTCTCAGAAGCATCAAATATATTAACCCTTCTTTTCTTCTCATATGAGAAAAAAATTCATCTCTCCTCTCCCATTTCTTCCATTGCACTTTGTAGGTACACTTTAATTTACATTCTAATGTTTCACCTTGCTGCCGCAGTGGTGATGATCTTCAGACTGCCTGGGTTCCGGATAAGCTTGTCCAGAATGCTGACAATCTGCTCAAACTTGGGTCTGTTGTTCCTATCTTTCTGCCAGCAGTCCAGCATCAGCTGATACAATGCAGCTGGGCAGTCCATGGGAGGCGGCAGGCGGTAGCCTTCATCCACAGCTTTAATTACCTGTGTGAGAAGCAAGGTTTCCAGAGACTTAAGAGGTGCGACTTCTTTTAATTCTTCATGGGCATGGCACACTAATATTAATATTTTAAAGCTAAGTGAAAAAGTTCTCATTTTAAATTGCTTAAAAGGATAATAACATATCACACAAATATTACTCATGCCCAAGAATATTATATAAAGGAAGATCAAGAGAAAGTGAATTTAGGAAAAAAAGAGTTTGGAAAGATACTTTTCAGATTAAAATCAAAAGAAATGTTCTATGATATAAAAAATTCTGTGAGTTATAAAGAAATTATTATTTGGTAATATAGATTTCAATGGAAGCTATATATGAATGAAAGTAGAAAGAATTAGTATACAGATTTTAGTTATACCACAGTTCAGATGGCACCTTCCTAATCATAGTAAGTTCCTTTGGGAAAAGCCCATGTGCTGCACATTTAAGTACCTATTAGTTCATTAGCATTTTAAAATCATGTAAAGCAGTGATTTTCAAACTTGACTGTGTATCAGAATCCTCTGGAAGGACTTATTAATATGCAGATGACTCACCTCTGATCCCATAACTCTGGGGTAAGGCCAGGATTTGCATTCCTACTAATTCCTCTGCCATGCTAAAGCTGCTGGTGTGGTCCAGAGACCACACTTTGAGATCCTCTTATATCAGAGGATTTGGAAAATAGAAGTGGAAAAGTGAGTCTGATCTTCCCAGTACTATTATAACAGCTTGTTTGAAAAAGCACGGTCAGGTTTTTATATCCAAATACATTAAAAGCAGTTTTATATGTGGTGAGTAGGAAATGACTCAAAGCATCTCAGCTTTCCTTCTCATGTGTCTTTCGGCTGACACTCACAGTCTCTGGCTAAGCATAAAGAAAAACCTGAGTGCTGATCACATATGCCAATACCACCCTTTTACTCCGCATTAGCAAAACATGACCTATAAAAACAAAAATCCTTTTGAAAAATCAGATCACAGTTATATAGAAAGTTAAAGATCATTTTCTCCATCCAGAGACTTCAATTTGTATAACTAAATTCATGTGCAAGTTTAATGCATTATGAGAAACAACATGCTAGAGATTGGTTGTTTTGTCTGACTTTGGGAAATACTATATTTAAGTAAACAAAACATTGGCATAGATGCAACTAATTAAATCTACAAAGGATGACAGATGTGCATCTTACTAATATTACATAGACACAATTTTGTAGCAAAAATAGTTCAAGCACTCCCTGATATCTATTGGTTATCTTGTTAGTCACTTATTTCATTACATTTTGTTACAAATGTCTTCACTTTGTTAATATCCTTGCATGATTTGGAAATGGTCTCATTTCTTCTAAGTATTCTATTTCAACGTCACAAACTAGGAGCCACCTGGTTTCATTATGCTCCACTTCCTTGCACAGCTTGATCTCTCAATCTGAACCCATAACTCATAGACTACAAATACTTACATCCTGATTGGACATCTCCCAGTATGGTCTCTCTCCATAGGACATCACCTCCCAGAGAACAATCCCGTAACTCCACACGTCGCTGGCTGATGTGAATTTGCGGTAGGCTATGGCTTCTGGTGACGTCCACCGGATTGGGATCTTCCCTCCCTTTGAACATAAAATCATGTGCACATACATGGTCAATGCATAAAACATAGAATATACATTACGACCTGAAATCTGATTGCATGTGTCAGGGCATTTCTCCTCTGAAATGGAACATGAATTCCTGCTGATATATCTTGCTTCTCTATTTTAATTCCAGGCAGGAGTGAGTGACATACAATTTACTGCAATATTTACTTCCAATCAATTTGGAAGAATTTTGAAAAGATGAAAAGAAAAAATTTGAAAATTGTTTAAATACTGACATTTTATATCAACTATGGTACATTAATTGGTCATCTGCAACAAAACAACTTGAAGTAGATGTGCTGTACCATATATTAGAATTGAATGAGGTATCTCAAATCAGTCTTTATTGATTTAACATAGATTTATGCTTGACAAACCATCTTAGTTCAGAATGTGAATAAGTTAGTATTCCTCAAGGACTTATACCACTCCTTGACACATAAGTTCTTACAGGTATTTGTTAACTACATAAATTCAAAATAAAATTATACTTCTAAAAACCTCTTCAATACATTGATCAATCATCTTAATTAATTCACTCAGTGCCTCACTCCATCACTAATCACTGAAGTACCTTCCATGTACTAGTTAGGCACCTTATGAACAGGGGAGCTATAATAACCACATTCCCAGAACTTACAGTGTAGAGGAGAAGACTGCTTCTATGAGTTATGGGAGGTATAAAGGTAAAACTCCCATGGAATTTGCTCTCAGTTTAATAAATACATTTAATAAAGACGTGCCAAGTAGCAACCATATGGGAAGTATTATGCTAGTCACCCTGGGTGAGACAAATATAAATAATATACTGGCCCTTCTGTTTGGAAAATATCAGACAAATTGGAATGACAATTAGTTGTTGTGAATAACTAAATGCAGAAAGAAATAAGTATCTAGTGCTTTGCTTCTCAAACTTTACAACGCACATGAGGCATTTGGGGCTTGCTCTCACTGCAACGGACACTGCTTCAGCAGCTCCAGAGTGCAGCCAGGCTCTGCACTTCTAACAAGCCCCAGGTGGTGCTGACCCTGCTGGTCCCGGCCCTCACACTGAGAGGAGGCAGTAGGAGGCTGCTGTGAGGCAGAGCCTGGAGTCAGGATTCTCACTAGAGAGACTCAAGAGGTCATGTATGAATTGAGCCTTGAAAGATGCATTAATTTTTGATAAAACAACAACAAAAAAGGCATGGATGTTCCAAGAATTCACGACATCAAAATCTTAAGCCATATTCATCAAAATGTGTTCCAATAACATTGCATCTCAAAGCACTTCACTGTTTCTGAAATAATGCTCAAGGAGGACAATATATTGCTTTAGAGAAATGGGTTGGAACCTTAGGAGATAAGTTATTAAGTCTCATTATGCCTGAATTTCCTCATCTGTTATTTGGAAAAGCAATAGTACTGGTTCATAGCATTGTTGTACAGCTAAATGACAAATTGCAGTAAAAGATTTAGCATAGTTCAATAAAACCTCAAGAAACATTAGTTTAATACTCCCATACTCTGAGGGAAATGGCAGAAATCAAAGCACAGAATAGGAAAATGTATGTACTGGAAGAACAGTTTCCGGTGAGATAATACCACACAATGTGTGGAGGAACACAACGGGAGAAGACGGGAAAAGGAGAAATTGGGATTTAACCACAGGTATACTGAGTAAGTTTTATCCTGTGGAGGAGAGTGGGATATGTGATTAGAACTATCTCAGTAAACTCGACACCTCTCTTTGGTGTTTTCATACAAGTGAGCTGTTCAGAGAGAGTACTGCCAGAAGAACTTTGAAGGAGTAGGGCTTACACTGAGTTTTGAAGAATGCATGAAACTGTAGAGAAGTGAGCACAAGATAAATCGAATTGGAGAGATGGGAGCCAGACCCAAGAAAGAGACTGGGAGTTAGTGAGAGACACTACAGTGCTCAACATGCACTAGAGTAATGAGGGTCTAGAACCAGAAAACAAATAGAAAACATTCACAGACATGTAGACGAGAGGGCATAAGGTCTTAGAAGATGCCTCTTTCTTTTCCTTCTCACTCACTCACTCACAATCCCTCAACTTGATCACTCGGTGGAAAGCTTCACTCCCCACAGTCCCTTACCTTGGCTGGACTCCTGCAGTGTGCTCTCCAGTGTAGCACACGCTTACAGATTCAAGCAAATTATTTCCAGAAGGATTCTCCAATCAAGTGCTTTCACTGTGTAAATCTTATTAAAATGTCTAAAACCCACACAGAAAGGAAATGTGTTTGGAAAAAAATGTATGGTAAATTATTTTAATGAAAACACATTTTGCATTCTGCTTTCTTGCTAATATGCTTTGTCATTGTTGCAGTTTGCTGAACACATACACACACAGACACACACATTATTGTTAGGATAATAACTCCAAACTTTTCAATATAACGATTTCTGAATCGGTGGCTGATCAAATAATTCTTGCAGTATCTTTAACTTTGCACTAATTATTAACAAACTACTACGGCTCTTAGCTCCCTGTGCTACTTCGGCAAGTCCGTCGACCACGTTGTACAGCAGTCACCTGTGCAATGATGAAAGGCTTCTGCCTGCGGTGTCTGCTGGCTTCGGAAATGTGGTTCATGGCCTTTTATTTGTTTGCCATTTGGGTTTATAACCTAAGCTTTCCTCTGGCTCCTAACTACATCAAAGCTGGAGTTGCTGCTCTTAGGAGAAAGCAGAAGGAAGTGGGACAATTTGACTTTTTTCATTTATTCCGAGTAAAAGAGTGGCATCCAAACAGCTCAACAAGTAAACCAGTTTGCAAGTTAAAGTTAAATGTTTCCTCAACTTACCCAGAAGTTTCCAGTGATCAACCTTTTAGTGTACCAGTTTATTTCCTTAGTGGCTGGGCTCTGTTCCAGGTTACTGTTTAGTGAGTTCATATACTTAAATATATTTATTTTAATTACAAATAGAAAACTCATAATTCATATTTTCCTATATGATATTCATACAACTCATTCCAAATGAACAACCGGCTAACTTGAACTCTTTATTTAAAAGAAAGTGTGAATGAAGGAGTATAGTTTGCCTTAGCTGAATGCTGTTGTTGAAACCCCTAGATAGTTTTTAACCCCAGAATTTTAACCCAAGAACATTCAGCTTTCTCATTAGAAGAGTTTTATTATCTGCTTCCAGGCACTGTTTCAGAGTGGTTGGTTATGCTCTGAGAATGAAGTGATCATCATGGATTCAAGACTCTCATCCTGCCCCTAGCCAGTCATCTTGTAAAAGAGGCTATCCATTACTGAGGGAATCAGGAAGAGAATAAAGGTGACTGAGGATTATTTATTATTATTTAGGAAATATTTTTTGTCATTGGCAATGGATTTATAATATACATAAAGGAACTAATAAAGTGTCTAATCTTTAATAGAGTACTCAATAAGTGTTTTGCCCTCTCTTCCTTTCCAATTCTCTTCAATTGGTTAACACACCTTTACCATTGGTATAAAGAATGTATTAAATGAGGCTATAAGAGAAAGTTCATTGTCAACTATAAAGTACTATTCAAATTTAGCATTTGTTGCTATAGCTGCTAAAAATAAATCAGATTAAGAATAATTATAAATCTTTTTCTTTTTCCATCATTAGCAAACAACATCAAGTCACTCTGGCTTTAAATGAGAGAAAAATAAACCAACACTGTACACACTTAATTTGCAATCAAACGACAGGAGAGATTCCAAACTAGCAAAATCATCATAGAGTTTGAGGAAGGGTGAATATGTATGTGATCACAAACTCTCTAAATTCAACACTGTAGTTTCAAATTCTTTATAATCAACACTAGCAAAATGAATTCAAGTAGTAGCTCTTGTCCTATCCTTTGCCATAAATAAAACGTGTGCCCAAACTATAATTTGAAATCCTGAGCCTGTGAAAAGCTGAATAGATTATAAAGCTGAAGATGATCAGCAGAAGCCACATGAGCCTGTGCTCACTGCAGAGAGCAACTGCCTTTTTTAGATAAAAAAGGGCAGAGTGGGCACTCAACAAATGCACATTGACATGAATGGAATTCCCTTTCTCCTAAATACACACTATTTTTTTTTTCTTGGGAGGCTTTTTCCCTGTCTGCTTTTTGTAACTAGCACACTTAGTTGAACATCCTGGTCAAATGGGAACTCATTGGCGGTACATATGGGAATCTTCTAGGCCAACTCGGTTACTCTGTTTTCTGTGATCCCTCTCCTGCGTCATTGTCCTGACTGGACTGGGATGCCCAGAGGAGTAACTGCCTTTCCCCCTCATCTGTGCACTCCCACAGTTTAAAACAGAAGTGTGACTTGTTAGCTCTCCTGTTTATAATGCCTTGTTTCCTGGAGGAATGTGTAGTTTTGTTGAGAGAGAATATGACTAATTATTTTACGGACTGAGCATAGTAGATTTTACTGAAGATCTTTGCTAATTTTGAGCATTTTTAAAGTATACAGTTCATTTTTAGAAAATAATACATTGAATCTAATACATCTGAATCTATATTTCAGAATATATGTAAATATTAAGTAAGAACGAGCCAATATATAATATATAGTATATATAATATGTAATAATAGCTTTTTAAAAAAAATTGTACTATTTTCTGATGTCCTCCTCTTTCCCCTCATGCTACTATTTAATAATGCTGTTAGTTCCATAATGATAGTAAATACAAGAATCATTGAGCATCAAGTTTTTACATTATCTATAAAATTATGAAAATATCTCACAAGATATCATATGGGTTAAATATTTTATTTGTTTATTTATTTATTTATTTTGGTGAGGAAGATTGGCCCTGAGCTAACATCTGTGCCAATATTCCTCTATTTGTATGTGGGATGCTGCCACAGCATGGATTGATGAGCGGTGTGTAGGTCCACACCAGGATCCAAACCCATGAACCCCGGGCCTCCGAAGTGGAGCATGTGAACTTAACCACTATGCCACCGGGCCAGCCTCCTGGATTAAGTATTTTAGAATTTGCAGAATGCTATAAAGATTTTCATTTGACTCTACAAACAATATGCATCCTATATCAACAGTCTCATTATTAATGTTGTCGGTATTTTACCAACCTAAAAAAACCACCAATAATTTACTAAATATTTTTGAGTCCATGCACATGAATATTACTTCATTCCTTTGTAGGATGAGGCTAGGTAAAATTATGAAACATAAAAAATAATTATGCATGGGTAACACTCATGTGCTGACTGAAAATATATGACATATTTACCTGCTAGGTGGTGTGCCTATCTATGAGTTTACTCCAATGACATCTTAATAAACTAAAATCAAAACATCAAAAATAAAGTGGCCATATTTAAAACTCAGAGCATTGGGAGGAAAACTATAAATTTCAAGTGTTAGATCAAAATCAAATGAGAATAAAATTTAACAGGAATAAAAGGTATACTATTGCATTATGTTTGTGATGTCCCAAAGTTCAACATTCTAGGAGGCCTGATGGCAGATGGCTAGTCTGTTGCATATTTTTTCACAAATGGCAATGTATTCCACATTGCCCCATGCAACCTGCAGTCCAGTATGAATAGGAGAAATTATAAACTACTAGAAAGGGACATTTGATCCCCACTCCCATTCTTTACACATGTTGGATAACTTTAGAACAAGGACTCTCTACAGCAGCACTACTAACATTTTAGACCAGATTAATTCTTTGATGTGGGGACTGGCCTGTGCACTGTAGGATGTTTAGTAACATCCCTGGCCTCTACCCACTAGATTACTTTAGCATTCCCCCAATTGTGACAGTCAAAAATGTCCCCAGGGGCCGGCCCGGTGGCGTGGCAGTTAAGTTCCCATGCTCAGCTTCAGCAACCCTGGGGCTTGCAGGTTTGGATCCTGGGTGCACACCAATGCACCGCTTGTCAAGCCATGCTGTGGCGACGTCCCATATAAAGTAGAGGAAGATGGGCACGGATGTTAGCCCAGGGCCAGTCTTCCTCAGCAAAAAGAGGAGGATTGGCAATGGATGTTAGCTCAGGGCTAATCTTCCTCACACACACACACAAAGAAATGTCTCCAGGCAGTGCCAAATATCCCCTGGGGAGCAAAATCATCCCTACTTGAAATCTACTGCTTTAAATGGTGTTTGAGAAAACTTGATCATCAAGGGACTAAGTGGAATTAACTTTTCTTTCCCACTTGCACACTTTCCATGGATATTTTTATTCCTGCTCTCGTCTAGAAAAGCCAGGGCCAAGTGCATCAGAGCTAATCTTCTGATGCCTGGGATTTGGTAAATATAACAGCCTCCCTTTGAGATTTTTCTCCCTATTTTTTAATGTTTTATTTTTTTCTTTTCTCTCTTTTTGAAAAGAGGATAAATTCCTATTGCTAATGGAACTTAAAAAGAGCCTTATAAATTCAGCATAAATTTCTTTATCAGATAGAGGCATCAAAGACCAAAGATTTTACTAAGAAATGAATGTGTACTCCAAGAGCAAACACTATCTGTGACTACAAAACATAGACGTCCTTGGCATGGTGAGACACTCAGTGAGTCCTCGAGGGCCCAAGTGGTTCTGAAATTGAGGAAAGCAGCAGCTGGGGCCCATAAAGTTTAGTTTTAACTAATTTGCACTTCATGATAAGGCTCTCGACCTTCAAGCTGAGCATCTGTAGATCTGAGACTATCAAAATAAAATAAATTGAATATACAAGAGTCAGACTCACTAAATTTCCTACAAGTAATGCAGAATTTATTCATACAACTGCTCTTGATTGGACCACAAAAATTCCTCCTCCTCCCCCCCAACCCCCCCTGCCAAATTCAAGCTCATATTGTTTGACTTGCTTTTTTCTCCTTTTCAAGTTCAGAAATTGCTTTCCCAGTTTAAATATGTGGGGGGCATTTTTAAATTTTAGGTGCTTTTCAAATAACTGCCAAACACATCCTTCAATAGGCTATCTAAAAATTTAGATTTAATGAGAAAAAATGGTGTCATCATTTGGTGTACTTTTTTTGCCACAGTAAAACTATCCTAAGGTAACTGTTATTAACGAGCCACAACTTTGAAATCAGTTGGCAATTTAAATTTTGGTTGGTAAGATGCTACTAGGTATTCAGAATATTGTAAAGCACAGATAGTTACTATAAAAATAATTTATGGTGATGTATTTTTTACAAAGATTTTAAGATGATTTTAAAGCAAAGAGATTTAAAAATGAATCATTTACATATTCACATGTAAGCTCTCTGATATTCACGTATTTGAGAAAAGTGTCCAACTGCCTGGAGGAAGCCCAGAATCACAGCATACAGAGTATGTCTCAAACCTCAGTTGCAGAGGGACCTCCAATCCAAACTGAACAGAATCAGGAGTCACTGTTTGTTCCCCACATTTGCAGGGCCAAACCTAGAGCCCGCTCCACCCAGGGCTGCTGTATTGTCTATGCAGAGATCAGTAACTGGGGTGCAGGGGCATTATGGTTACTTGTTCCATTTGGATTCTTAAGTTTAGTAGGAATCAGGAGTCTTGGTTTCTGGGCTCAGCTATGAACCTACTATTTAATTTTAGTCAAGTTTCTTGACCTCTCTGTGCAGATATTGTGTCCTTCATAAACTGAGAGTCATGGGAAACAGAATCTCTAACATCTTGCTGACTTAACGAACCTTAGCTCTTTCAATTTTCTAATTTCTCTCTAAACCTCCACGAATATCAAGGGTGCTGACATTTCAATGTTAATTATTTTGGGGTCTTAAAGATGATCCTAAATTTAAATTAAACTGCATATCTATTGGGTGCCATATCTGGATTTACTATGTAGAATTCTTACAGAAAAGTTAAAGGAAAAGAATAAAATGGTGCAAGTAACGATGCCAGGGATTCTCTAGGCAAAGGCATTACATAATTGCTAAACCCTAATCTAGGATTAGCTGATGTAGTTCAAAACCTTGTTCACTTTATCCAGAAACAGCAGTTAGGGGAGGAATCACACAGAAAACCTGTTCTCAAAAGCCCCTGCAACTCAGTTCTCTAAGCTTAATGAATTTAGACAGTTCAAATGAGACATTTGGCTAAAAGTCTGAATTTTTCAGGCACTTAACTGAAGTCAGCTCATTCACTATGAGTTAGGGGGCTTCAAGTCTTGATTTCTAAAGAAAAGGAGGATAATTGCTGAAATATCTGAACATTGAGGCATGATATCCCAAATCTGCCCCAATTTTTCCTCTCTGCTGATATAGGATATAGGAAATGCTTTGCTGGTCCACAGTTGACATTGCCTGCCTGGGGGCTCTGTCAAGTCATACTTAGAGTGACGAAGGACTTCAGAGAGTTTATCTTAGTAAACCCTAAATAATTGAGTATTTAACCTAGAGGCAAATATTGGCTTCTCAGGTTAGAAGTGGAACTACAGAGAGAAATCATTTGACTCAAGGATTTAGCCTCTATCTACTGTCAGAGACTAAACTCCACTTGCTGTAGACAACCAGCTGAGGATAACCCAAGGAGACTCCCAGGGAAGCAGCAGTTCTAACCCCACAGCTCAAACCTAAGAGCCAGTGAGAGATTTGCTCCAACAGACGTGGACTGCTGCAAGAGGTCAGAGGCAACCTCCTAGGTAGCAAAGCCCATCCCTTGAACTGTTGAGATGTTTTCAACATTCTGTGAAATGCTTAAGAATTTCTTGAAATACAGGAAAATCTTCACATGGCATTCTAAGTAGCTATGGCAATCCAGGAAAGAAAATACAAATAAAGAACATTTCTGTTACTTTCATGTTCATACAGCACAATATAAAATTAGGTCATCTGATGTATGACTATCTTCAACAAAAACAATGCAAAAACTCAGGGGCAAGGCTAAACACATATCCTAATATGCATACAGCTCTTTTCAAAGTTCAATGAGGTTTTAAATATTAAACTTTGTGTTTTATATATACTTGATCCCTAATTAATTTTTTTAAAAAGGTTACAGAAATTCATTTGAAAGTCTAAATTTTTAGCACTCTGAACACAATTTTCCAAAGAAGCAATATGATAATTAAATAAGTCAGAAAGATCTATTCAATATAGCAGATATACTATATATTAATTAAAATAATAAAAGAAATAATATTAGATTCATTCTAGTAATTAACGAAACAAACGTGCATAACCTGTGATGGTGCTCAGGGCAGGCCACCCTAAGATGCACCACTCTGGTATGCGGATTATTTTGAGCTGAAGACAATCAAGACTCAGAAGACTCAGGAAGAACATTTGAGTTTCCCCTCCCAAACTGCCTAAAGAATTTAACATAGAAGACCTGTTTCAGGAAGGAGCCAATATCATATGATGGCTGTAATATAATATAAAATAGATGTTACACTAGGAAAGGCACCAACAAGCCCATTTTATCAAAATTTCTGTCTCTCCCTGGCCACATTCTCTATAGCTTGCCCTGAAAAGAGTTGTCAGACAAACATTTGCATTTCTATCTCCATGTGAATTGTCTTCTTCCCCTCTAAAACCCCAAACCACTACCCCCCCGCCCAACACCTTCCACACCTTTAGCTACAATACTTAAGCAAGCAGCTTAGACAGAATGACAAGCTGCTCATTTCTGAGTTTCTCCCATGTATTCATGTTATTAAACTTGGTATTATTTTCTCCTGCTAACCTGTCTTTTAATTATTTGGCCAGCCATAAGAACCTTAAGGGAAAGGGCGGTGGAGGATTCTCCCTCTTCCCCAACACCTGAGTAAGCTTGATTTGTGAATACTGATGATTGAAAAATAAGAAAAAATGAAATGACAGGCTCAGAATCTTATAAATATCTGTTGAGACAATCTTGATTAGACATCATGGCAACAGTTCCCCTGTATGTCTGTGTTTAGTAAATAACTACTTGAAATATGAGTCATTTCCAGAGGTATGACTAGCAAATGAGGGAAGTGGGTTTGAATCATAACATAAAGAATTATGGTTGAAAATAGTGATAGGACAGGAATAAGTCAAATTATTGGCCATTCCACACATCAAGTGGTAAGACTGGATTAGGACATCGTGACTGGTGTCCTCCCAATGCCAAAGGAGTCAGGGCTGTTGTTGGCTTCAGGGCACCTCGGAAAATGAGTCATCACAGATGTGAAAATGTGGGATATTCACAAGTGAACTGGAAATAACTTCAGAAAGTGATTTTTACTAAGCTGCCAGAGCTCACCAACAGTACAGACTGGATCAGTCCCTATTGGCTTGATGTTTTTGTGGTGGTTGTTAGTGCTGTCCAGTCTATTTCCACTCCTAGCGGCCCTGTGGACAGCAGAGTGGAACTCTGCCTGGTCTTTTTGCGCCATCCTCTCACCTTCCCTCACTATATCACACAATGCTTTCCTACTAGTCATAGAGTTTTCATGGCCAGTTTTTTAGAAGTGGGTGCCCAGGTCCTTCTTCCTAGTCTTTGTCTGGAAGCTCCACTGAAACCTGTCCACCATGGGTGACCCTGCTGGTATTTGAAATACCAGAGGCATAGCTTTCAGCATCACAGCAACACACAACCACCACAGTGTGACCAATGACAGATGGTGGTGTGGTTTCCTGACCTGGAAGCGAACCCAGGCAGCAGCCATTGCCGAATCTTAACCACTAGACCACCAGGGCTGGAAAACCTCATGTTTAAGTTGAATCATTAATCTGACTACCTAATTTGTCTTGCAAAGTGAGCCTGTTGGAATCAGAGCAACACTTAAAATTATTTTATTAAATTGAAACTTAGTTAAAGCAAAATTAATCTGGTCAATTAACCTTGATATTTACATTATTTGCCCCTTCACTCTCACCAGTTCTCTGCTCTAGCGACATTTTATCAGAGAAAGTCTCTCCAATCATCCTATCTAAAAATAACACCCCCACACACTGCCCAATTCCTCATCCGACCTCCCTGCCCTGATGCACCTTTTCTGGTTTATTATTGCGATTCCCACACTGGAGTGTGAGCGCATGAGGTCAGGGATTGGTTTTATTTATCTCTGAGTCCTTAGGTCTTAGAACAGTGCCTAGTACACTGTAGGTACTCAAATATTTGTTGAATAAATGGATGATGCAATTTAGAGAAAAGTTCCTGTAGAGCCTATGTGTAATATATTTATAACCTCCTCATGCCTGTGTTCCACTCCAAAACTGTAGTTGTGATTTTCCCCACATAAATCTGAATAGATTATTTTCACATGTAAAATGTTCCTGCTACCCATCTCTCTGAAATGAGTGGCTAGAAAGTATCAGATCCCTCATTAAGTTTTGACACAATATTGATAACTGAGATTACTAAATCTTGTAGAGTTTTTCGGATTTTTGAATACGTGGCTTTACTTTGTGAAGCTACATAAGGCACATTCAAACTGATCCTAAGAGAGTAGGGAATAAATTCATGATTGACACCATTTATTTTGATTCAAAGCTTAAAATACATTACCAAATGAAGGCCACTGATTAGATATTTACTAATTGCTTTTTTCATTCATGTGTAAATGACACATGACATGCACTACTTATCAAAATAATATACTTGCCTTTTTGTGTCACACCAGTTTCGGGTATGCATAATTTTTAGGCCTTGTGAATCGTGCAGAGCAAAGGCTCATGTTTTCTACTACTTCTGTTCTTAGAACAGAGTTATCCTGAACAGGAGTACTTAACCACTTAGCTTTTAACCACTTGCTTTAGCCACTTTTTTTTTTAATCTTGCAAATAAAATTAGGTAAGACAAAGCTGTACTAGAATACATCTGGCACCAACTTGGCAGAGTCACAGAGCTAAAAATCAAATAAATTATTATGTAAAATAACATTTCTTTCTCCTATTACTTAATACACAGTGTCTGTAACAATTTTTCAGTTGGCTTTATCTTCTAAAAATTAAATGGGTGTTAATTAGCCATAGAGCAATGTCACGAAAGGCGGAACCTTCTCATCCCATATAAAAATCCAACAGGTAATTACCTAGTGTGCATCTGTAGAACAGAAATATAAAGAAAAAAATCTAATAATGAAGAATATAACCAAGAACATTTGGTTTTCTCAAATTTCCCAAATCAGTTTGTGTGGTAATTATGGTCTTAAAATGAATTTGGGGGGTTGAGAATTAGATTGGTTTTACATGACACAGCATATAAATTAGATAAAAGTCTCTATTTTCTCTAGCTTGTTCCTGAGTAAAACAGCAAATTGAGCAGTATTGTGTTGGAATTTTGCATCTCATCTATTTCAACATCTGAATATAAGAATGTTCATGTGCACAGATGCACACATGCCCACATAAAAATGCTAACCTGTTTAAAATGAAATTTCCTAAGGGGAAAGATTGAAAAATTATTCAGTGGCAAACAGTTCTCACCAATAATACCATGGTTCTGTTAGAATGAAATAAAGTAAATTAGTAGTTCAGTGCAAAAAAAAAAAAAGAAACATGCCATAATTATACTTTGAAATTCACATGATGGGAAACCAAAGAGAGGGAATTCATTTTTTGTTTGTTTTTTTCAACAACAAAAATGCTCTGGTGGTTTAAATTTGCAGAGCTCAATGCTCCAATCATCCCTTCCCAGAAACAGTCCAGGGTCTTGAGGTGGTCTGCAGCATCTGTATGCGGCTACAGTTGTGCTTTCAAGGCCTTTCTTCAAACGAGGTCTATCACATAATATTACATCATAAGTCAGGTTTTATATCATTTAATAACTACTAAAATATTTATTTAGTTTTTAAGGGTTTTTTTCCTGATAGAGTGCCTATAACAGTGGTTCTCAAATTGTCATCCAAGCTTTTATGGCCATCCCTGAGAGCATTTCAGGGAGTCTGCAAGATTGAACTATCTTCATAATAATACTAAAAAGATGACACCTTTCTCCCTCTCCACATCCCACGAGTGTACAGTGGAATTTTATAAAGGATACAGGATGCATAATGATACTGTAATGGAAAGCGCCAGTGTTTGGAATTTCTGCATAACTCACTAGTGAGTAATGAGGAGAAATAACTAGAAGTGAATATCGAAAAAAAATCTGGTTTCCTACCCAACATTCTTATGAAAAAAAGAAAACACAAAAAAGTGTACATTCTCAACATAGCCGAACCTTTCCTTTCAGGCACCTATTGAGGACACAGGAAGGAAAACTTGTGATGTACTTGAGATACTAGCACATGCAGCATGGGAAAATGTCTAAGTTGTTCTAAGTTTTAAGGCCAAGCATTTTCTCAACTCCTACGATGCTCCCTCCAGTTTAAGAAGTTTTAAATACAGAATTAGTTGATACGATTTCTGTTCCACTCTTCTGCCTGCTTGCTCTTAGTGCAAATACCCTCTACTTGAAGGCCGCAACTTTCAGAGGAGCAATCGGGAAAGGTTTGATGTGCTAATTTCTGAATGAGAGTGACACCAGGGGACATACGTTGAGTGACTGGTTTTCCAAAGCAGACTAAGGAGAACTTGTTTATCCAAAAAGAAGGCCTTGGCACACTGTTTTAAATGGTAAACTTGTTTTTCTGAAATAACCATAATCATAGCATGCTAAATCAAATAAATAAGGTGGATGTCTAAGCTGGATTATACTGTTTTTGGTTAAAAAAACAGACTTTACTAAACAATAACGTACTGCTTTTCTTACTTATTAACTATAAGTTTATTGACACCAGATATTTTACCTTAGTCAAGTTTGTTTCCCCAAATACTATATGCTTAAACAATTTTGAGTGATGGTATCATTCACAATCTAGTTTTAAAGATAATTTCAAAAGAGGAATTCCTGAAACATTTTGTGCAATAGCAGTGTTCCTGCAGTAAGTGCACGTTCCCAAAAAGACAACTCAGGATGGCCACATCACTTAACTGTTTCAGTGTGTTTGTTCAGAAAACAAAATAGCACCGGCTGGCCCAGTGGCGCAAGCGGTTGGGTGCGCGCACTCCGCTGCGGCGGCCCGGGGTTCGCTGGTTCGGATCCCGGGCGCGCACTGACGCACTGCTTTGGCAGGCCATGCTGTGGCAGCGTCCCATATAAAGTGGAGGAGGATGGGCACGGATGTTAGCCCAGGGCCGTCTTCCTCGGCAAAAAAAGAGGAGGATTGGCGGATGTTAGCACAGGGCTGATCTCCTCACAAAAAAAAAAAAATAAATAAATAGCAGTCCTATTACTTTATAACCATATCTCATATTTTAGGGTAAATTATAAAATCATTGTATCAAACAAGGCTTATTATGGGAGATTAAATCAAAGATTTCTAAATTATTCTAGAAACACAGATGCAAATTACAGCTTCTCAGAAGGAAGCCAGGATCCCCACAGATATTTTGAGGAGTTCCAAGAAAATACAAGGATGAACACGAAGAACTCTAAACAGCTATTTATTGGTAGTGAATGAGTCTATTTGGTCAGTGTGGTTTTTAAGAATCTTCTGAGACTGAAATACAACTGCAAAGAGCTGGTTGCACTTTCAGCTCACAAATGCTAAAGAGAAATTTCGACACAGCAACATCGTTCTACTAAGGCTCAAGGGATCTTCATGACCCCTTGGTCCTGACAAAGTAACAATAAGCACACATGAAGCTCTGCAAGTTAACCCAGTATATTCTCCAGAGAGCAGATGATCTGGATTTGGCTGAATTTTTCAAGTTCCTGCAAAAGAATTGTTCCTTTGAGTATCCTAGAAATCAAGACTAGTATTGACAACAAGGATGGTCTCCTTTAACAATGGGATACTGCACAGAGATTAGAACCTGACTGAATGATCAGAAATTTAATATTTCAAATAAAGTCCTTTTTATCAAATACCTTTTATTAAAACTGGATGCATTTCTTGGATAAAGTGACTGCTGTAACAAGGGCAATGCCAGACTGAATGATATTTTTCATGGAGTATGTGAAAAGCTCATACAGTAGCAGAAGTTTATGAAGGTTCTCTTCAGAATGCAGAGTAGCAGTGAGTAGAATAAAAAACATTCCTCAAAACAATAAATATATTATCATCTGTTGCACATATTATCTCCTGGGAGATAATCTCCTGGGATGATAATTTATTCATAAAAATGATGCTTGGCTGCAGAATGCTGGCTGACTAATTTTTCTGGAGATCGGAAAGGGAGCATAAAAAGCACTATCAAGATATTCACCCATGTTTTACAATTTCATTAAGTTTTCAGAGCTGTGTAGTTGTAGTCACTATTATAAATTTAATTCAACTAGCCACTACATATAAAATTAAAATTTTCTTTTATTTCTCTTGCTCTTAACCTAATGAACTTTGTTTCTAAGAACAACATTTTTATGCAGGACGCATTTTAAAAAAATGCTTGGATTCATGAGCAAAGTGAATTCACGACAGAGTCTAGCTGAAAACGGGAAGTGCAGACAACGGTGTGACGTACAAAGCCATCGGAGAGCTCCGCTCCTAAACCAAGGCGTCCAGGACTGCCTCCGGGACACTGGGCTTCCGCTCCACCAGTGCGGCTTTCCGGGTCGACGACACTCAGTCTGGTCTACTGGGCTCTTTCTCAGAGCGGGATATAGATGCCACATGACAATCTTAGGGGTTGTTAATGGACTTGTCGACATTGGTGTTTTCAGAAAAGAATGAGGGATTTTTTTTAATGAGTATTAAGTTTTAGAATTAAAACAAGAAGAAAACAGCAGAAGTTGAGTATTTTTAAAACTGCCTATTCTTTTGGCTGATGAAGAGCAGTCTCCTTTATACGTTGCCAGTAGGAGTGGAAATCCATGACAAACTGTGGAAAAGAGGGCAATTCATGTGCCCAAATCCTCACATAGTGGCACACATTTTGATTCAGGAATTTTGATTCTAGAAATTTAACCTGAGGAGATAATTATAAACAGCCATAAACTATACATCAGGATTGATATCAAAGTATTGTTAATAATATCAAAACATTGGAATTCTGCCCAATTAAGAGTGCATTGGTTAAATAAATTATGTACATAAATAACATAGAGTATTATACATTATTTAATGATATTGTAAAAAGAATATTTAATCATCTGGAAAATTCTATATTTTATATATTTAAGTTAAAAAGGCAGATTGCAAAACAACACTGAATTTACATGTATAAAGAAAATACTGGATTTATTGATAAGTGGAAATAATTTTATATATCAGCACATATAGTATGATCCCATTTTTGTAACTGTATGCACAATTGGGAATTATTTATATGTGAAAATGCATAGAAAAATATTTTGAAAGGATAAAATTAAAACATTAAAACTGGTTATCTTTGAGTAGTATTATTAGTAATTATTATTATATCTTTATTTTTAAATTTTTCTGCCATGAAAAAAATTTCTCTAAAATATGGTATTTCAAAGAAATCTGCCAATAAATATATGAAGAAATAATCAAATGCATTTTGAATCAAAGGGATGCAAATTTAAAACAATTATATATAATTTCTCACAACTAATAAGCAAATATTAAAAATAATGACAATATCTAGTTTTATCAGGAGTGTAGTGAAGTGTCTTTTTAAAATAGGTACAGACTCTTTGACACAGAAAATCCACTTTTAAGAATATATTGTGCACATGTGTGGTGATGGATGGTAATTAGTCTTTGGGTGGTAAACATGATGTAATCTACACAGAAATTGAAATATAATGATGTACACTTGAAATTTATATATTTCAAGTATATAAACCAATGTTATCTCAAAATAAAAAAGAATGTGGTAAATGTGAACGTAAAAAAAAAAGGAATATATCACAGGGAAATCATCAGACTCATACAATTATGAAATGCAGATGAATCATTTACACATTTGTATAAAATTTTGAAAAACTAGACATAATTATAATTTGTCCACTAATTAGAGTTTGGTTAAAAAAAATGGTACAATCAGAAAATAGAATACATCAAACTTCTAAAAATGAAAACTTAAACATTATTTATTGACAGTGAAATATATTCAAGAGGTATATTGCTAAGGAGAAAAACAGGCTATCCAATGGTATCATGAATAATCCTATTTTACTTATGTATTCATGCATATGTGTGTAATATAGGTTTGCAGAAAAAATCTAGCAGAATTGACTCACAAAGTTACAAATGTTTTCTGTGGGTGGCACAATTATGGATGACTTTTCTCCTTTTTATTGCTTTGTTTTGAAATTCTTATAATATGAACCTGTTACTTATGTAAACATTAGTTTTAAAATGCTTTAAAATTATGTGTAGTTGGATGGGGGTACTGAGAAATTATCCAATCTGCTTACTATAACTGGGTCAACCACAATGAAAAGATGGGTAAATATAAAAATACCGAGACTTCAGGCATGTGAGAACCTCACTGTCTTTTTTGAAGAAGCATTCAACCAATGTACAGAGTTTCAGAATTAAAATCATTTCCCACCTTATAAACAGTGATCATCTATTTTCCCACAACAAGTAACGATATTTTAATGTTAAAGGATAGGTTTCATTTTGGGGAAGATATAAGTGACAAAGCATTTTGGGACATGATTTCTACTTGTTTGCAAATGAACATAATACAAGATGGAAAAGAAATATAAAAGGAAAAAAAAATCAAGTAACTCACTCTTGTTGTGTAAGCAGCTTCTGGGTCATCCTCTAGAACACGTGAAAGTCCAAAATCAGAAACCTTACACACCAAATTACTGTTGATCAAGATGTTCCGAGCAGCGAGGTCTCGGTGAACATAGCCCATGTCTGAGAGGTACTTCATGCCAGACGCTATCCCTCGAAGCATCCCCACTAGCTGGATGACCGTAAATTGGGCATCGTGTTTCTGAGAAGTATTTCAAATGTACAATTAAGATGTGTTGCTACTTTCTAAAGATATAGCTTGGTTAAAATCTCACATCTTGAATTGTAAAAAAAACTGAGTATATACATCTCATTTCTAAGCACTCCAGCCTAACAAGATATGTGAATAAATGGATACAAGGGTAAAACAGAATAGCATCATAGCTGCATTACCAAATACTTTGTAACAGGAAGCACCCTAATATTCTTTGACTTCTGGTTCAAAAGTAGGACTTTGCTGGTCGTTATCTAACACACAAACTCCTCCTTAGAAACTTGAAGGCCAAGAAGAACAAAGTGAAATGGATCCTGTGGGTATTTTAGGTTTTTGTTTATCTGGATTGAATGTTCATTTTTCCTGCTTTCTTTCCAGATATTTTATAAATTGCTTCAAATAAAGTAGATATTAAATTTTTAATTATCATCATAAATAATTAGTTCAAGATTAGTCAAAAATATGGACTAAATATTTGTTTTTCTATCCAAACCTGAGTTTAGCTCATAAAATAGAAAGTAACAGGAGACAAAGTCAAAGAGTCCTGGATTTAGAAAAGCTTCTGATCTAGTTGGGTTAAAATAGAAATATACGGTTTATATGATAGATATATAGATACATACATACACACATATATGCATGCATGCAAAAATAGATACATAGACAAATACAAAATTCCATGTCTAGTATATCTACACAAATAATAATATTTTAACAGAATATTTATTATAATGGTATTAATTATGTGATTTGGAAAATGTGAAATACGTTTGTGAAAATAATTGCTAATAAAATTTTTATTTGGCTCATGAATATTAAAATAAAGAATATAATTTCTCATTCATAGAAAATTTAGAATTTTCCTCTATGATTATGGATTGTACTTATGAATTATATCTATCTTATCTATCTAACTGTCTCTATTTCTATAGTGTTGAAAGCACCTCACAGACAGGGTCAATGTCTTTTTTACTCCCTGCAGCAAATGACAGGTGATGGGCAGTAACTTGTACTCCATAAAATATTTGTATTTCTTTGAAAATAATATTTGCTGAAATAATAAAAAAAAAAGACCTTCTAAATTTAAACAATTTATATAGATATAAATTTGATATATATATATCTCTCACCAAAATGATATCTCTGAGTGGAGACTATTTTGGCATTATAGCATATGCTTCTTTTCTGATGGGACAGCACTACGTGAGAGAGAGAGACGGTCTTCTATATTACAGCAGACCAAGGGTGCTTTAAATAAAGAAAAGGAAATATTTCTGTCTTACATCAATGTTATTTATGGCTTACTTTAGGATTTAAAAATTTTTATTAATATATTTATTATTAATAAATTTATTAATTAATTTAAAATTTATTAATTTTTTTAATTTTAAATTTTTATTTTAACTGATGTCAATCTTGGCAGTACAAAAAGGCTGAAGAAAATTGCACAAAAATTTTTAAAAAATATAAACTGTTAACATTTGGATGTTGCAAGATAAAGACGTAACTTTACAATCTTCCTCTTGCTATTTAGTCCCAGCAAATTTCAGTTTTACTTTAAACTTTGATTACCTATTTGCTTGGCACAATATCAGAGGCTGTCTCTAACATTTTCAGCAATTGATTCTATATCTATGCATTTTATGTGCACAGATTAGTAGCTAGATACATAATACATACATAAAGACAGAGATATATGAATGTATATAAAGTCTTCTACTTACACGCAAGAAACTGTCCAAGGAACCATTCTCCATGTATTCTGTGACAATCATAACCGGTTTACCTAGATATATGGTAAACAATAAATTAAATATATAATCATCAGTAGGGTTCAACAAATATGCAATGGGCATATATACAGTCATGCATTGCTTAATGACAGGGATACATTCTGAGAAATGCCTTGCTAGTCAATTTCATCATTGTGCGAACATGATAGCGTGTACTGAAAAGGAACAGAATTTGTCCCAAACTGTATTTCTTCGACATGAGGATTATTTTAGGCTGATTATTTGTAAGAAACAAAAGACTCAGAAAGTTTTTCTTATTAACTCCACCTTAACTGTCTAAAAGAATTCAGATGAAAAAAATCTGCCTCAGGAAGGGAGCTATCACCTTTGCATAACATGAACTAGGTGGTAGACAGGGAGGAACCTAGAAAAGCCTGTTTGTTGGGCTTCTTCTGTTTCTGCATGGCCAAACACTTGTTTCCCAAACATTTGCTCCTTTTCACCCACCTGTGAACTGCCTTCCTTCCCTTTGAAGTTCCTGACTCTCCCCAGCCCCAACATCTTCCTTTGTCTTTAGCTGAGGATGGTATTCAAGGTGAGGGCTTTGGCCATTCTGGTAAGTTACTCTGTTTTTCTGGGTTTCTCCCATGTATACATGCTATTAAACTTTTGTTTGTTTTTCTCCTGTTATTCTTTCTCATGTCAATTTAATTCTTAGACCAGCCAAATAAACCTAGAAGAGTAGAGGAAAAGTTCATCCTCCTCTATGGTACTTACACAAACCTAGATGGTATAGCCTACTACACACCTAGGCTACACGCTACTCATCTTATGGGACCACCATCATATATGCGCCCATCACTGACCGAAACATCATTATGCTGCATGTGACTGTAATACACTTCGATACCCCTTATGAATTACAAAATGTGAAAGCTTTCCCTGTCTTCCAAATTTTGCAAAGTTTCAATGAAAAAAAATAGATTTCAGTAGAAAATAAAACTAAAAAGAAAAAAATTGAAGAAGATTGGTTTTCAGAGCAAAGGCCCGTAATCTATGATATCTAGATTGGCTTCCTTGGTATGGCTTTCTGTGAATACAAAACATGGCCCTTTCTTCCCTCTAATTGCACCTTCACTGATCTACAAAATCAAGTATTTCTGCCTTCAAGCCCAAAAGAGAGTCATGAATTCCACAATCCTTTATTCTTTCTACAGGTATTTACAGAGCTATGTGCTGGGTGTTCTTTTTTGTGCTGGTTAGTCAGAAGCAAGTAAATCAAAGTCCCTTCCTTTATGGATTCTACATGTGAATTACAAAACAATTAAGACTAACAATTATAACCTATTTTTCTGTATTCAATGAACACATTAAAAATTATAAAATCCATGTTATGTATATAAGGAAAATAAAATTTAACTTATAATAACCATTTTGGAATTATGTTGGCTTAAATACCATTAAACCTTTTAACAAGCATTTTAATGTATTTTTATAGCACTTATGTGCAAGATGCAGGTTTAATTATTTTATATATACTAAGATTAATTATCATAACTTCCATTTTACACATGAGAAAACTGAGACATACAGAGTTTAATTAACTTGTTGAACATCACATAGCTAGTATGTTATAAAGCCAAAATTTGCAACCTGAATACACTATGCTGTTACTTTGGGAAATTTATACTGAGGGAAACATTTAAAATATAAAAAAGCATTAGACACAAAGGTGCTAAATATAACAATACAGATCTACAAATAGAATTAATGTTCAACTATAGGTAATGGTTTAGACAACTGTTGGGTGTCAATTCTATGGATTACTGGGAATTAAAATGATGACAAAGACTATAGTACGTCAGACAATTGTTACAGTATAATGTTATGTGAACAAAGCTGAAAATACAATTCTATTTACATTATGATAACTAGGAAAATAAGAAAGGCAAAACAAACATTTATAAAGAAAAAGGAAATACGGAAAGTGGACATTTTTGAGATACAGGAAACACTAGTAAATTTTTTCCACGATTAGAACTATGTAACGTTGCTCTAGGACTTGGCACGCAGTACGCCACTTCAGCCACACATCATCTGTATGCTTTGGTCATGTGCATCTTCCCTTTTTATGGTTTCCTCAACTGAAAGCATTGTGGATTTAAGACACTTTCTGAAGTTACACAGTTAACTAGTACTCCAGCAGATCCCCAACTTGCTAACTCTGGTTTCAAAGCCTACATGCATTACCACATTGTAATTCTCTTCCTTTATTGGTGTATAATATTATTTTAATTATAAATCTATCATGTTGCAAAAAGAAGGAAAATCACTCCTCTTCTAACTCGAGAAGATCTGAGTTGTGTCGATTGACTTCGAACAAATAATAGATTTTTAACAAACGTCCATATACTAACTGTAGAACACACTTTAACTTTTCCTCATATATGCCTTCTATATCATGCAGGTTGGTTTGCCATTCTGATGGTGGAAAACAGCTTTCTTTTCTTGCTTTTTCCTTTCATAGGTGAAAACTCTTAATTCACACTAGTTGTGAATTATGCCTTAGTACCATGTAGGTTATAATTACTATATTTAGTACTTGACTATACCCCAAATTGTATGTCTTATTTATTAAGAGGTGAGAAAAATTATTTAAATTCTATAAAATTTCTCAGATAATTTTCATATATGTAACAATCAATTGATACATCAATCTATTTTCATTAAGAGGCTGATTTAGTTATATAATTTTGGGTAACACATCACATATACCTATTTAATCTGGTAATGTCGGGAAAGTCATTTTAGCCAAAACCTTGAGCCTCCAGAACTTGCTTCTTCAAAATTCAACCTAAGCTTTATTTGACAATATTCAGGAAGAAAGGAAAGACTCAACATTTCCTTGGAAACTTCTGTCTCTCCTGAACTAGTAAATCAAATGCCTAAAGACCAGTGCCAGAGACCTGACCTGAAATGAATGAATGAATGAATGAAATCCTACATATGCATGTTCTCCACAAATCACTGTGAGCTTTTATGGTCTTTCTCTAATACAATCCCAGGAAGAACAATATGCTGGCAACGTTCAACGCATCCCTCGACTGCACTCACAGATGTTTTGCCAGTGCAGCTGGCTCTCAATTACAGTGGCCGGGTCCCAGGTTTGAGTCCTACCACGACCTCTGCTTATCACTCTTTTCCTTCCGGCTCCCAGCCATGTGGCCATTTCATTTCTTGTTAGCATGTCTAGTAGAATGTTTGGCAAAGGAAATAAAAGTAGCTGAAAAAAAGTCAAACCAATCAATTAAGCCAAAGCCCCATGACCATTCAGAAATCAGATCAGGCTGCATTTCGCTCTATAATTTAGGTATTTGTAAACAACATCAGTTAAGATGGGCAAGTCTGAAAATGTGCTTTGCATTAAGTTCAAAGATTCAGCAAACCCAAATGTACAGACCAAGTAAACAGAATCACAAATATTCTACCTTGGAAAGCAGTATCTTCATTTAGTTTCCCTTGTGATTTTGATTATGACAAATAGGGTTAAAGGAAAAGAGGCTGTCTGCAATCATGGTGAGAACTAGCTCTAACACAAACAAATGTAGCTGGAAATTATTTATAAAATGTCATCTCATCTGCACACAATGCAACACATTTCTATCCAAATCTGCCTGCTCTTTCATGTGTGTTTGATGTAGAAATGACATTATCTGCTTCCTCAAGACAGAACGTGTATCGTTCACTGCCCTCAGAGATCCTAAAATGCATCAGAGTATACAGATTAAACTCAGTGAAATTATTGTTGGATGACTAGCTGAACTGAAACTCCATCAAAAATGAGCACAACAAAATTTGCAGCGAGATTTTGCTATTGTTCTTACATTGATTTATGAGTACACATCTAATCTTGATCTTTCATAATTATAGGGTTAAAGGAAGTAAATCAGTCTGTTACAATCAGTTCACTTCCCTAACTATCCCCAGTGGCTCGGAGATATTACTAATCATTGAACCACTGTTTGATGACAGAAGAAGTGATTCTACATGTCTAAGAATTCCAGGTTCAGCACTATTAATTTAACGACAACTTTCTTCATCACGTTTTCTATAACAAGAAAAGTAAGATAATGTGATAAATATATAGCCATAGAAATCTATTGCAATTATCAAATAAATGTTGGCCTTAAATTAAAATATTTTCATTCAAACATAAAATGTATTCATCAATGATTAAAATATTACAAATTACTGAAATTTAATTCACTTCCAAAGGAAATGCTATTAACTCCTATTAACAGCAATTGTGTCTTACATACTCTGTCTTATTTTCAAAAGACTTAAACACACTCTAATACATGAGTGTGATTTACAAAATCAAAATATTTGACCTTAGCATCTAGCATGTAATCAGAATCAGGGTAGAGCCAAAAAGCATAACAGGAGAAGGAAAATTGAAGAAAACTGACAAAATATGCTTCATTGTTGCCAGGAAAGAAGATCTGAATCACCTTTGATTAGAAAGAAAATGTTTTGGTTATAGATTTTCATGTACTATACCTAACTAATAGAAATATTGTAATGAACTAATTTAGGGTATTTTTCCGAGGGTTTCCCATTAAATCATATAAAAATACAGGACAATCTTGTCCAAATTCCGTTTTTTGTTTTTTTTTTTTGGGGAGGAAGATTGGCCCTAAGCTAACATCCATTGCTAATCTTCCTCACCAATAGAGGAAGAGGAATCTTTCTCTTTTTACTGAGGAAGATTAGCCCTGAGCTAACATCCATGCCCATCTTCTTCTATTTTGTATGTGGGATGCCTGCCATAGCATGGCTTGATAAGCGGTGTGCAGGTTGGCACCTGGGATCTGAACCTGTGAAGCCCGCATCACCGAAGCCTCGTATGTGAACCTGACGACCACGCCACCCAACCAGCCCCTCCAAATTCCATTTTAATCAAGACATTATGCAAGACATTAAGAATGACCCTTATTACATCTGGTGGTCTAGGAGTTAATGTGGGCAGGGGCCAACTGTTTTCTCCATAGTTCTAAATCCAGCACCTAGCAGAGTGCCAGTTACAATTGATGACACCATGTCTATCACTTCAGGCTGCCTAAGTATAATCTCTCTTCAAACTCAGGCTGAGAGACACTTTCTCCAAGTCCTCCTCGGCCAACCACACTCTATCATCTTCAAACATCGAGCCCTTTACATTCAGCTGACTTTAAAATTTTTAAATTTATTTATGCTTAATTGGAAACAAAATTTAATACCTTTAAAGACAGGAACAATATTTCTAGTCTCTCTTATTCTATTCAGAGCTGATTTGTACAAGGAGTGCAATAATGACTAATGAATATAGTAATCTGAATGCCCTGTTTGATTTTACAACTGCAGTTTAGTTTTTTTCCTTTTCAAGCTTTCTGCCTTTTATTTATTTTCTTGTCTAATTACAACAACTAAGACCTTAAGTACAATAATGAATTGAAGTGATGAGAGCAGTCTTCTTGTTTCTACTTTAAAAGAAACATTTTTAGGGGCCGGCCTGGTGGCGCAGCGGTTAAGTGCGCATCCTCCACTAGGGCAGCTCGAGTTTCACGGGTTCAGATAACAAGCATGGACCTATGTACCACTTATCAAGCCATGCTGTGGCAGCGTCCCACATGTAAAGTAGAGGAAGACGGGTACAGATGTTAGCCCAGGGCCAATCTTCCTCAGCAAATAGAGGAGGATTGGCAATAGATGTTAGCTCAGGGCTAATCTTCCTCACCAAACAAAAAAAAGAAATGCTTTTAACGTTTCACTGTTGAATACGATGTTTCTAGGCTTATTTGTTTTTGCTTTGGGGCTGTTTACATACATTTATCAGGCATACATATTTTCTATCTATGATAATGCCATGAAAAATTTTTAAATTAAAATGTTTGCTTATTTTCTGCATCTATTGAGACTGACTTTTGCTTTTTTATCTATTAATGTTGTGAAGGATTAAATACTAAAACAACTTTGCATTCTTGGAATAAACTAAGCTCAGGCATAATATCATTTTTATTAAAAATAAGAGCTACGGCTGCATAAGTATTCCACTGTTACTGAAGTTTTTTTATGTGTTATACTGACCCATTATTTCCCTTTTGATAATATTCTTGTGTGATCTGGTATCAAGATATCACTAGACTCATGTGTTACGGGTGTTTCTTTTTCTCACCTTCTGCAAGCATTTGTTAAGACCAGAATTACTCAGACAGTTATTAAACAAGTGGATCATTATATTTCTTCTTGCTTTAGGAGAGTTACTGTATATTTAAACTAGCACTCTTTAAAGGGCAGTCTTTGAGCACATGCAAGTCATGGTCTAACAGATTTTGTAAGCTGAATTTAATCTTTCAAAAATATCAGAAACTCATCCTATCTAAATGATTGGGGAAAATACACAACCCATTCTTTTATAATTGAAATGTGGCCAATTCAAACAAGATACATAAGTGACAATGATGAAGAATAGGGAAAGTTCTTTAAACACATAAAAACAGCATTCTCTGCCTTATTATTTTCTCCAATATATTGAGCAGAGATTTCCCTAGTTTTGTTGATGTGGGCACTTGTTCTGAACTCATTTGTCAAATTACAGTCATTAATGCATGATAACAACTTGTGTCATCAGTTTCCTAAATGTATTAATTCTAACAAACTGTTTCGGTAAATTATTAATAAAATAAACATACACACACACACATATAGATATACACACATACAGTCATGCATTGCTTAACAATTGGGATATATTCTGAGAAACGCATCTTTAGGCAATTTCGTCATGGTGCGAACATCATCCAGTTACACAGACCTAGATGCTATAGCCTACTACACACCTGGGCTATATGGTACGAATCTTATGTATATGTGGCCCATTTTTGACCTAAACGTCCTTATGTGGTGCAAGACTGTATATTGTCTGTTAAGACTATGACACGGAATGTAGTACCCTTGAGGCAAGTGCAGAAGAAAACTTTTAGAGAGAAGCAAACGGGAAATAGCAACAATTTCGCATTGTTGGTGAAGAATGACATCTTCTTCCAGGAATGCCTCCTTATCATACATGCAGGTGACAGGAAGGTGCAAACAATGACTAAGCATTTGGTGTAAAATGGACACTCACACCAATATAGAAAGCTTTTAATTACGAGAAATCTTTTCAATGTTCTCCCCATGACATTCCTCAATAATGCAAAGTTACAGTTAAGTTGCATTATTATTTTTTTTAATTTTTAGAAAATAATCCTTCCCTAAATAACAAGAAAAAAACGACATCAATCTCTCCTATTATAATTCCTTCTATTTCACTAGGTGAAAAGTGGCCAGTGGAAGGTCTTCTTGGAGTCTGAACATCATTTGACTAACGATGTGATGGCAGAAATATCAAACATTTGCTAAAGTCAAGTTCCATCTTTTTGAACTTCGACTAAAATTGATAACACACGTTAGTACCAAGGTCTGAGCCGCGGCCGTGCCCCTAGCTTTCTGCTGCTTTGAAGATCAGAGACTCTCTCACCTTCTCTCGTTTAAGACCATCAGGCTCAGAAGGTACCGTTAAAATTGTTTACAGCTCAATTCAAATAA
Source organism: Ceratotherium simum simum (assembly GCF_057802395.1). Taxonomy (NCBI): domain Eukaryota; kingdom Metazoa; phylum Chordata; class Mammalia; order Perissodactyla; family Rhinocerotidae; genus Ceratotherium; species Ceratotherium simum. Next base: position 42,125,929 of record NC_141926.1, on the reverse strand, counting down.
ATGAAAATATAATGGTTGCATAACAGCTTTCTCTAAATGACTTTGAAAATGATACATTATAATAGACCTAGTGTTTCACAGCACACAATTAATAGCAATAATAAAAGGAATTATCTTTAAACCAAAAAAGGACTTGTTTTCAAGAAGTTTCTTCTATATTCCCAAGATTAATTGGTACAATCTTCTGAAAGTCAACCAGAAGTGGTACTTTAGATTTTCACAGTTCTATCTCACTTAACAGTGTATTCCTCTGGAATCTCACTGATCTGGACAGTGTCGGGAAACAGTCAAGCAGAGCCCGCATCACAGGTGGAGAAAGCAAGTCTGTGAGCAGTTGGAATGCCGGATCTCACGTCAGTCGAGTTTAGTCAGAACCCGACCCTCTGATTCCTAATCCAGATACGGATCACTTGCTTTTCCTCTTTAAACACAATTTTCTTCATAAAATTATAGGCTCTGCACCATTCTAGCTGTGTGTGTTCCTGAACTTTGAATGTAAATTGTTTTAGCAGTCATATTGTCTCAGGAAACAAAGAAAACACCAGTGGATTCAATAACTACTTCTGGTGACAAAGTTGCATTATTTATATGCTAAATGCAACATATTAACTTTATTCTAAGGCATTTCTATTTCCTCTCAGATGTTACAGGATGCCAGACTTAGAGCTTTTAAATATGCCACTAAAGAAGTTCAAAATTGAACTCTGGGTCTACTGCTCTGGCGTGTGCACTATGTGGGCTGCCTGGGATTATATAGTCAGAGTTGCCAGACATGCTTATTTGACCAGAGAGAGATATCAAATTTAGAGCTTTCACCCTAAGAATAAGCCAGTTGTAATCCATATTAGAATGTTACAAAATCAGTCTTGAATTAGACTTTTAATGCATAATACTTCCAATTTTAAAGGTCAATTTTTTTTCTGTTTTTTTTTCCTGCATTTTGGTCTTGGGAATTGTTTTATGGTGACCATAATTCATATTTGAATATTTCACTTTTATATTTAAAGAAAATCTGTCCCAATAATTATGGTCTGATGTTGCTTACCATTCAGAAAATGAATTTATAGGAAACAGCAAACTAACAAGTTGTTTTTAATAATTCATAACACTGGAAACGAAAAATCAACTCACAGTTGATAAAATATGAGTCTATCAATAAGCTTAAATTTAAGCCTAATATTTAGTTTGATAGTCACTTTTCTCTCATTTTTTCCTAGTCGTCAGTCTGGGAGAAGTGAGGTGACAATTCTGCCCACGCTAAGATGTACTCTTCTTCCCCATCACTCCCTGAGTGATACAAGCAGTTACACAAATGCACTGTTCTTAAACGTGTTCAATTTAACGACTCGACACTGAAGAAAGGCCTATTGGTAGAAGAAACTGTTCTTTTATTCATTCATTCAATCAATCAATCAATCAATTTTTATTCTTTAACATTAGTAAATCAAGTAACTACTATGATCCACGTTCTATTTTAGTCACTGTTTATCAAATAACATGCATTCTTGCCCTCTATGAGAGTTTACCTTTGTTTCAGGTGTTAAGGGTTATTAAATATCTCCAGAAAATTTCTGAAGCTTGAGGGATGCCCTGCTATAATCAAATTATTATAGAAAATAAAAAATTCAAGATAGAAAAGAATAAGCAGGATACAAGAATGAAAAAAAAGAAACCCATTTTTGTCCAGAGTTGGGGACAGAGGTGAAACCAACAGACTGTTTCCAATGCCATCTTTAGCACTTTGTAGTTAGATGAGCAGTTATTGTTTGCTCAAATGTAAAATGGAATTTTCATATCTAATTCACAGGGCAGTGCTAAGAATGAAATAACGTCCATACTACAATTTCAGGCACATAACAGTCACTTCATAAAGAAAAACTGTGAAAATTGAGAGTTAAAAGAGGACCAGCTACAGAAGTACACAGGAATTTTCCCTCCCAGTGAGGTTCAGGATGTGCAGGACTGCCTCGTGGTGAGGGGGGTGAGGAGGTGAGGGGAAGAGATGGCTACTTGACTATTACAATCCCAGTGAGATGTGACTCTATAACTCTGGAGATATTAACAGTATGGTTTTGCCCTGAAGGAACAAAAGAGTTCACACCTTTTCCCAACCCTTACTACTACCTACAAGTGTTTTTATTATTAATTTAAAAATGTTTTTCATCAGAAAATATTTCAGTGTTACTACCAGTATGGGCTAATTTTTAGGGATACAAAGGAAAAAAATACTTTTTACAAGACTTAATATGTGCTTACAGTTTATGGTTAAGTTCTTCCACATCGTTAAATTCTTAACCCCATTTATTATATAAGAAAACTCTAAAGGAAATCAAAGTATATTTTAATTATACATGCTCTTGTGAGGAAGGAATTATCTTTTTAGTCACACTAAGACGAGAATAGGTATTAGTGCCATTTGGAAAGTGCTCCATGAAATGTTAAAGAAAAATATCCTTGTGAAAATATAACGTGTGATGTCTGTTGGTAACGTAGAATACGTAAATGCGGTGCCAGTGAGTTATCCCCACAAGGATGCCAGATTCCCTGCCATATGTTGTCTTTCACTCTAAGGAGTTTGCTACCAATTTAGCTTATTCTTTATCCTGTGCTCCAAAAATCTTGAGGGGAAAAAAAAATCCCAGAGCATTCTTAAGAGGTTTTCATTGGGATTGGAGCCAAAAATCACATATCTGCCTCAAGGGATTCCTTTTAAGCCTGGCTGGAGAAACCATCATGGAAATCAGTTAAATCCCTATCACGGGCTGTGAGCCAGAGCTTCCCCAGACCCGTCAAGCGTCCCTCTGGGACTTGAGATCAGAACTATCCGAAATCCACAGAGAACCGGGAAAAGGCCTTGGGTCTCATGTGATCCCAATCTTTACAGCTCAGAAGCATTCCCAAAACTCCCATCACTCTCCTAAAGCCAGGGGGGTAACGATGTGGAAGCTTAACCGAAGCTGCTGAACAATAAAAGAAAAGCGGCTGGGGGCCCCCGGAAACTCCCGCCAAAACTGAATCATGTTTCCTTTGCTGCTTTACACAGCAGGAAGTGCTCCACCATCCGCTTCCTAACTATCTGTTAATCAGCATGTCTTAAACTGGTCCAGTGTCTAGCTCTCAATTGTTTTAAAGCTTTTAAAGATCTAGAATAGCACTACCAATATAATACTAGTTAAATATCTTCACTCTGTTGTCAAAGAAAGACATGTTAACCCTAAGCTGGTTTTTGTTAGGACTGACAGACACTTATGAAAAAAAGATCAAAATCCTTAAATGATTGAGTTTGGGGTTAAACAAGCTCTGCTAAACTTACACAAAAGTCGGTCTTGTGACTTGACTTACTTTTAGTGACAACTCCCTCTAGGCGAATGATATTGGGGTGGTCAAACTGTCCCATAATGCTTGCTTCTCCCAGGAAGTCTCTCCTCTGCTTTTCTGTGTATCCAACTTTCAGGGTCTTAATGGCCACTGAAATCTCTTTTTTTGAAGGAAGTTTTAAGCGACCACTGCACACCTCTCCAAATTCACCTGTTAGAATGCGGAAGAACAAAACAACAACAAAGGTAAGGAATAATGTAATAAAAAACATCAGTAGAGAGCAGCTGTTTCCTCTCAATAATTCCATTCAAAATATTTACGCCTTTGACCTGCAAGGTGTACACTGTGGGTCTCTAAATTATTGTGGAAGATGGTAATCCGAGACGCCCTAGGACATCCACACCCTGGCGGAAAATGAATCCTGTGAGGAGCCCCACATATTCTGAAGTACCACACTGTGCACAACGCAATAGAAAAGAACAACGGGAAAGTTGAAAACTATATCTACTAGACTTGTCACCTCTTGTTCTTAGAGAGCTACCATTTCCTTACGGTAATCAATAGACCAGAGCAGATATTATGGGTTGAGCATTGGATTGAATTTCAGATGTTTCTAATGATTCTGTTTTTACTACGAGGACCAATTTAGCTATATACCTGGACTCTCTGAAAATGAAAACAAGAGCATCTGTTATCAATTCATTTTATTGGAGTATTGGTATGTTGCATTAGTGACATACTAGTTGTAAAGTTCTCTGGGCTTCTGAAAGGAGAACAATAATCTAACAGTATCAAATAAGAGATAGCACATCTTATCTATAGAATCACTGTAGAAATATTTTCTTAAATTCAATGTCTTCGGTAAGCTGTTTTAAATGCATAATGAATCCCGAATTTATTGAAAATGGGCCGAGTTGCTGATTTTTAAATAGTCTAATCCAATTGATATAAAATTGCCTAGAACTGGTCTGGGCAGTGGCTTCGTACACATTGTATGGAGAAGGTTTACTCATCCCCCTCTCATTCGATTTGGAGCTTACCGAGAGCAGACCCTTGACACTCATTTCTCCAACCCCACTGCGTCACAGGGATGGCCACAGAGTGGTGCCATTCACAGATGTTCCTTGCTCAGAAAGCACATCCTAATATTGTGTGGATTATTAGATCTGTTTTGTACAACATTGAAAAAAGAGTTTTTAATATCAAATGAGAGGTTTTTCTGAAAAGGATTGACTACATGATTAATTTTCAGGCTCTCTGTGGGATAAAATAACATTCTCTGTCTAACCTTCTCAGCGTGAGTTTTTGTACAAGCTCCATGCCTCGTGTGTCAGCCAGAGAGAAGGTGTCAAGAAGAGAGACACTTCTCTATTTGTTGTCCCAGGACGTGGTTCACAGAGCAGCCACAGAGCAGCAGGTGACCCTACTGATTTACCAACAGCATCACCACAAATGACTTGCTCTCTCCAGGAAGCTCTAAACAACCCTGGATTTGACTCTTTCTCAAGAATCCAATCTTGCCACTACTCAAAACAATGACTTATGCTGTAACTTGTCAAAGTCACTTGAGGTCTAAAAGCAGTTATTCATGCATTTATTTAATAAATACTCATCAACTGGCAACAGTATGACAGACACTACAAAAAACAGAGATAAAATGACAAATAGGTCAGGTCTAGTTTCTTCCCTCTGGGGAAGTGTAGAGAAGATAGCAGTATTTGCAGTAGAGTGTCCTTAGGATTACAGAGAATTAGGGGCAGAGCTTGAGAATGCTCATGGATCTTTCTAAATCCCAGGGAGAATATGTCATTATAGATGTGTATTAGGAGTAGGAGAAGTTATGATGTAAAAGAAATCACTGTTAGAATGTGTAAGCAAGAGGAGGAGTTTCTTTCTTTATACGGGGCTATTGGGACATCGCCAGAGAGCTCCAGCTCCCTTTGTGTCAACACAACGTCTGGACAAACCATAAGGTGGCATCCATAATGAACTTTCACTTTCCGAAAGAAAGCTCTGCCATTCTGTGTCAACATGGCGTACTGGATCATGTTGTAAATTTGGATGTCATCGCCGCTTATTTTAAGCAGTGAGTCACTTATTAGTTTCCAGGACAGACGCCACAGAGCTGTGGGACAGAGCATGGGCTCTGGAGCTGGGTTGTCTAGGGTCTAAATCTGCCTCTGTCTCTAATTAGCTGTGTGATTTTGAGTGAGTGTCTGAACCTCTCTGTGCCTTTGTCTCCTTATCTATAACACAGGAACACTCACGGTGTCTACATCATAAGGCTTCTGTGCAGTTAAAGGAATTAATGTACGTGAAGCACTTAGAACCATGCAAGACACACGGTGCCATCTCAGAGTCAGCCGATATGACCGCTTTGAGTTCAGGAAGGATCAATTATTTATCTGCCTCTCAAGACTTTCTGTCTAGACAAAATTGAAGACTGAATATAAAAGTTCTTTTTAAAATGCCACACTCTGTGTTAATGTGAAAGATGGTTGGAGGTCACCCTGGACCAGTATCTGTAAGGAGAGCGTCACGTGACAGCCCCTCACCAGGGGGACCGGGGGCGGGGGGGGGGGAGGACAGGGCGAGGATCCTGAATTTCCAGTGGCCAATTAGAGCTCCTCTCTGTTCTCCCTGGGATGTCTGGACTCACGTCCACGTGTATCTCCCTTCAAATTCAGAAAACCATGTTTCAATCAGGCTAAATTTTAAAAATCACAAAATATAGAAATGTGATTATATCATCCATATGTCTAGAAATGGTCATCAATCTATTATGGTAAACATAAAAATGTTAAATATTAATTCAGTTCTCTTTATAATAACTTAAAAGAACTGTGTCAGAAAAATTAACGCAGACTAGGCAAACATAATGCCCGATCTGTCCATCTGGCCGAGTCTGACATTGTCTCGTCCAATTAACTTCGCACCTACGAGAAAGAAAACTCAGCTCCCGTCATTTCTAAGTAAAAGCACAGCTACAAGAAAATCGTTGGGAAGACACTGTTGGATGTTTTTATTCAGTAAGTGCAGCAGTTTTCATTTGACTTTGGAAATAAAGTGTGGTCTACAAGAATGGGTACACTATAACCTGATTTAAGGTATACAACGCAACATTGCTCAAAATCAAATTTGTTACCCACACTAATTTCATTTAAACTAGAGGAAAAATGTACTTGTGTTTAAGCAGAATGACCCTCTGCACCAGCCTCCAAGCCCCTTCTTGCTCTGGGCCTTAGTGAGCATTCTCGCTGGTGAGAAGCCCGTTCTCACTGCTTTCAGAAGAGAAGCGTACTAAACACACATTGAACAAGCTGGTGTCTCAGCTGAGCACTGTACGTAAGTTATCTCAATTAATCCTCACCAAAATCCGAGAAGAAGGCACGACTGTGAACAGCAGTGTCCAGCGTGGACTTTGAAGCTGGAAAGTACAAGCTTTAAATTCTGGTTTCCTAATTAATAACTACGTGGCCATGGGCCAGTCAAAATTCCAGCTTTTGTTTCCTCCTGTGGTGAGGTGGGGATAGTGACACCTATCTAAAAGGCTGACACAGTTACATACCACGGGGACATGGAGCACAGAACAGCAGTGGAGTAAGTATTTTCTACCTTCGGAAATTTTCAGTATTTAATCTTTGAAATAATGGTTAGATTGAGGAATAAAATTAGCATTTTAGTCATTATGAATTCCTCACTAATAAAAATTTACTACTTTGAGAAAGTTAATTCCTGGCTCAATTTTAATTTTGTCATTTGCAATATGGGTATAATTTTCCTGATTATTCAATGTATAAATAAGAGTTTTGTTAAACCTATCTCTTTGTATAAAACCTTTGACAGAAAATTAGAGAATTAGCCCACATACATACAGTCTTTCTGTTACTTAACTGACTGTGAAAGTTCTGTCATTGATTGAAAGATTCAGCATTTTAACAATGGAAGATAGCTGCTAATCAATTGTTTAGTTATTAATTTTTTATGGACATTATTTTTAAAAATTAAAAAGGTTACAGGAAGTGGTTAAGTATATAGATGAAAGAAGGCTGGACACGAGTGGATTTTTCTAAGTTATTGTAGAAACGGGTACATGCAGGTTCATTATACTATTATATTATATTGTATATTATGTATATTATACTGAAATCTTCCAGGAGAAGCATAACCGACCTTGAAGATAAACCTATTTGTAAACAAAATAGGCACAGTTTTATTGCCCTTAATGTGGCAAATGAGAATATTGGCTACAAAACCCTGAAAATGAGGCATATGTCTAATTTTTTTCAAATACCTTGGAATAGAGAAAAGAAAAAGAAGACCTGTACTAATCTTTAATGCACATCAGGAAATATTGAGTAATTCAGTCTAAGTAGCCCTTCCCTCTACCTCATTTCTCAGATGCCATTTTTAACCAGTGTGTTTTGTCTCGCACCACTGGCTCCCCATACGTGGCTCTGTCAATAACAGATAATAAATAACGCACTGGCTCTGCGTATTTAAGCTTTTACTAAGGCACAGGGCCCCAGATTTCAAGGTCCCAGTGTGTCTGTCTGGCCTTCTGGACACTGGCTGAGCGTAAGTGGGTTTTCCTCCTCTCATCAGATTCCCCAGTTGAGTGTGCAGGCTTTTGCTGCACATGCCCTGGGGGCCTCCGAGCTGGAGCACAGTGCACTCTCGTGCGGCAGCACTAAAACCAGCATGACAAACCCCCGCAGCACTGAGCAGTCCCAGAGCAGAACCGTACAAATGAGAGTAATTAATATACATTTGTCTCAACTGAAATAATACAGATGTACAGCGACTGTGCATATTCTTAAGTCTCAGACTGTGAAAACAATAAGTACCTACTCTCGTGTCCTTTCATGAGTCGCTAGTTTCATATTTTAATATTACCTGCATATGTCAGTTTTAGGAGGATAAAACATTTAAAAAGTTAGAAGAGAAGATTCAGTAAATTATTACTTTATTTAGATAACATGAATTACTCAGATTGTCCCGCTTGAAGAGTAAATACTGCTTGAGTTCTAAATACTACTTTGGTGTATAGAAAAAGAAACAGAGAAAATTATATGCACACTTGTGTAAAGAAGCATCAGCCATAAACAGTACCTGCAGAAAACGTGATCTGATAAGTTACGATACGATTCAACGAGTTAATTTCTCAGTTTTTCACTCTATTTCCCACATCACATAACTAGTCTGTGTTTGTTTCTAGAGCAATAGTGAAGAATGAAATGAGGGTATAAAACTATCGTACAGCACTGTTTTATTCAAATACACACTGCATGTACTGTGGGTGTTCCTATGTCTAAGTGTATAAAATACTGTTATTTTATAAACATCTATAATTTAATTAGAAATATGCAACTGCTATTAATCATCACTCCATAGGTGTTTGTTAATGAATTTATGATTGAGTAAATTACTGAGTAGAACAAAGAGATATCAATATGAAAACAAGCTTCAACACAAATCAAGACCATACAAAGTTACAGGCAAATATCAAAATGGAGCACTTCATGTTATTTAAACTATCCACTCAAAATAGAGTTGTGATGAAATGTGTCATTTATGATTTTATTTTGTTGTTTATTTTTTTAATTCCAATGAGGATTCCAAAATAACCTTTTTTCTACAAATCTAAATTTTCTCTTAGTGGGCTTATTTAGAGTGAGACACACTTTTATCCTCTTATCCCTATTTAGCCAAACAGGCTTTGTGACACGTGATCAGCGTAGCCCCGGGAAGATGGAGCTCTTGCTGCTGCCGCCTCTGAAATTCAATAAATAAAAAGCTGGCCACAATCTGTGAGTCTGTAAGTCTGGCACCTTTTAAATCATTACATTCCATTAAATACTCCGTCATTTATTTATTGCCTGCCTTCGGTCATGAACTCAGAAAATATCCCATTCCTAGTAATATACTCAGGCCTGAGAACCTGAGCCATCTCAGCATTCTTATTCATAGTTGTAAACTTGTACCTAACGTGCTAGGTGGGCAGTGGAATTGCTGTGGTGGTTACCTGCTCCAACAACTTTGTCAATAGATATGTTGGTGGCGTCCAATTCCTTAGCAAACTCATGAACTGCTTGGGTTGGGTCTTCGTATGTGTGTGGGTCAACATAAGTCCTGAGACCTGGAAGTTTTACTGTTTAGGGAAGGAAGAAAGGCATTATTGTAGCTAGATTTATAAAACCTTTACTGAGCAAATATCATGATAACATTATTGGTTAAAAAAAATTCCCCATTATAGTAAAGCGTACCAACCTTTAGTTTATTCTGAGGAATCACAGAAATTGACAGATAGGTTGGAAAAGGCGTTGAACAATTTAAGAAAAGAAGTTCCCCGTAACGAAACATAAAGAGGAACCACAATGAGCTTTCTTTGCAAAACCACTAGGAGGAAAATGGACATTCAAGGAGGTGGCTCTTAAGGAGAAGATAGTTCAGAATCGAGCAGGCCCAGAACTACCACCAGCAGCACTAGTGAGTGAGCGCTGTCATGCTTCCGCACACTCACGAGTCTAGGAACAGCGCAGGAGCTAAACGTCTACTGCACTGCAACACCTGACACTGTGAGATGCCTCCACAGAGTGAGACAGCTGCTACAACTGTAGATAAATTAATTAAAGGGCAGACAAGGGCATGTCTTCTGTCTGACACTATTCTGCCTTCACTAAGACTCACAATCAAAATCCCCCTGCAATTATTGATCTACTGTAAGCTGTGAGTGTATGTGTATATAAGATGGGTATTATATGTGTATACCAATATAGTATCAATTAACTGAAATCTTATTGTGTAGCTTTTCAACACAGTTACATGCAATAAGTATTCTCTATAAGTTTAATAATGGTGCTAAGGAGCTAAATTCTAAACATAAATCATATTTATAGTTTATTAACTATAAACTTCCTTCATAATATATTTATTTATTAAATTACTCTGAAGGTGAAAATTTTTCATGATGTTCTGTAATTAAAATAGTGAGATTATTAAATTTAAAATAACAGACAAAAGACAGAGGAATCATTTTGGATTTGATTTAATATTAATAAGATTCCCATCATTTAGAAAAATAACTCATATTAGAAACAATTTGGAATGTTCAGTAAACTTTCTCTGAAAGAAAACTGAACCTTTAAAAAGGGAGCCTAAGATCTATTAAATGACATACACATGCTCTACCATTAAAGGAAACTGTAATTTAACTCTCATAGTAAATGTACTAATATTATTGATTTTGCTTTTAATTTTGGTAACATTGGTAAAAAAATACTGGTACCATTGCTTTAGCAAGGGACATGGATATTTAATGATGATATATTTTTTCATTTATCACACTATATTACTGAGAATTTTTTTAATCCTAAAATAACAAATAAGATCAGACATTATCTTTTCCAATATCACTTTATAATAGAAAAATTTTATTGGCAAAATCACAACTGAACATTCTATGATGACCAAAGATTTATTTGAGTCAATTTTGTAGTTTGCGTGAAATAAGTGTAGACTGTGATGACAGCAATCGTTCTGAGAGCCTTCAGCACAACGGACATGACGCCCATGAGTCCAGGATTTCAGTCTGGACTAAGAAATGATCAGCTCATTGACCTACAGGACCACTTCGTGAATGCCATGGTTACAATCTAATGTATTTCTTCGGATGATTTTGAGACAGCAGAACAGAAATGGAAGGGTGAGGGAGCAGACAGAGAAGGAAGGAGAAGCAAGGCTAATGCTGCTCCTACTTTGCCTGGTGTCGACACTGGGGCAGCCGCCTCTGTCCTGAGACAAGAGTGTAGACAACTTGAGAAGACACCCGCTTCTACTCTAGGGAGTTGACTCTAGGGAGTCAACATCCACAGAAACAGGGACACTGCGTGTCCCGTGCCCTTGCTTTGAGCAAACTGTGAGTGGAGTAACTTCTGAAGTGAGAACGCTAGTTTTGAAGTTTTTCCATTTTGAATAGCTCAGCAAAAAGAATTAGCTATGCATCAGAAAAAGAAAGCTCTTGAAAACTTGCTATTCAAATGCCTCGCATGAGGGGTGTTAATGTGGTTAGCACTCAATAAATTATTGTCATTATTAATATTTTCATTGTCAAGAATGTTTATTCACAATTATTATCATTGAGGTTTCCTAGTGATAGAATTTGGGCTCAGAAATGCCCACTTCCTTTGAGCTCACAGATCAGTGTGCGTGCTTCTGCCATATTATAAACATTATTGCTTCCTATAAAAACAGACGGCAGAGTCACTCTCTAATACAGTCACCTACCGTAATTTATTATTACACTAAAACCACTTCTAATGTTATCAGTACTAAAACACTTTACCCTTAAAATAAGCAAACTGATTAAGGAAAGCTACCATACTTTTCTTGCTTTGGAGTAAGGAAAACAGTAAAAGTAACCAGAGACTGACTACAAGATGTAAGGAAGTAAAGTCTTGTCAGAATCTTTTTGTTCAGTCACTTTAGTTACATTTTAATGAAGAGTCACATCAAACGGAGGCTATTATTTGTGATCAACAAGTTTTGATTTGTCTCTAGTAATAGAAAGGTCGGGAAACGGGAAGGCAAGGAAATCTAGCATTCCTTTTCAAGGAAAAAAATAACAGTTTAAAAAATAAGGTCAAACAAAATTTTTTCTGGTAAACAATTACAAATGTTTTACTTTGCTGGACTTAAGGAAATCAATTTGGGAGAGACTACTGGCACCAGAATTTACAAAGAAGATTATAAACAAGTTGTCAGGAACAACGTCTCAAATATTTAAATAAGCAGTGTCTTTTCAAAGCCTTGAAAGTGTGTTTACCCTTTTGTACCTGTCACCCTAGAGAGACATAAATTACTAAATATTCTGAAAATTAAATAATCATTCCCAAATAAAATCAATCAAATTCATCGCTATTAATTAAAATCAAGTAAATTGCTTTTCTATCCACATGACATTTGGGGAACAATACAAATATAAACATACACACATCCCCAAGTAAAATGGCCTGTTCACTGTGGGAGATTTGGCTGCTGATTTTTAACTGCTGACCCCAAAGGTTCCAGGAATCAGGTGATTCAGGATGCAAGGCACATAATCCCTTCACACCAATAATTAAGGGCAACACACAGAGTAACTGCGCTCTGTCAAGAAAACCAGATAATAAACACATGCACACGTGCTAAGCTGCACTACTTTACAGCTCGTTCTGTGCAAACACAATAATTTACATTTCCATTTTACCAGCATGAGTTGCCCTGAGGATAGCACAAAAGTAAAAAGGCCCAGCCAGAGAGGGCAAGGGGACAGGATCTTAGGAGGTGAAACACATTTCTTTCCTTTTGAAGCAATATTATAGGATTTGTAACAAGGCTGGAGGGAATAGTTCATAGCTAGAGCTTTTTAAAGTAATACCAAATAAATGGTCTGAAATAAACCAGCTGTGGTAGTAAGACGCAGAAAGTTTATGACATGCATATGAGTGACTTTAGGGCCTTGCAGCTAGGATAAAATGCATTTCTTTTTTGTTTGTCTATCATAAGGATATTGTGCATTTGAAGAAAATTAAAGTTTCGACAAACTTCACCATAAAAACCAACAGCTGAAACAGATTGGAGTGATAGAGAAACCTGCTAGCAATTGGCACACAGAAATTTATCAATGCTCCAAATTCATGAGATTTATAATTTAAAATTCCTAAAGAACGAATTCAGTATAGTCTTGCTCTAAAGACAACATTTACATCGACTGTCCAACTCAAATTAAGAGCAACCTCATCCACAGGACTGTCACTGCTCTGACTAATTTCTACATAGTGACTATGACGTGGTGTTTTGTGGGACCATGAAAAGAAGCTAGACAAGTATCCCGTAGTTTGTTCATGTACTCTTTTAAGACTTTTGAGTTGGCAACCTAAGTCATCCGGAATGATGAGATGTTCATATTTGGAAGGTAGTACTTTGGCTTCTTTGTGAATTATTCTAAAATGACTGAAATGAAACGGACAAAACAAACACCACTCTCTGCAAACCCTGGCAGTATCCATCCTACATCAATTAGCATTTTGGAAGACATTCTTCTTTTTTTTTCAAGCTACTGTATGCTTCCTGCATGTTAGCAACAGGTAATCAGGTTTTTAACTTGAGTTATAAGTAAAGCTATCATTTGTAGATGCAAAGCCAATGACTGATACAAAACATCATGTTGATTTGAAAATAATTTAAGAAGGCAACGGTGAATGCCAAAGAAAGTCATGCTCACGAGACTACATTAGTTATATTAAGATTCTCTGAGAGCACACAAGCATGACTATAGTCTCCATACTAATTTCCACGATAACATGCCATTCCTTTTAAGGCCATTGACTGGTAATTGCCACATTAAACTGAGCTATGGTTTGGAAAAGAAAAGTACCTGGGATGATTTTTTTCACCAGAAGAAAAACAAACGAGTCTTTCTATTAGATATAAAACTTTTGTTTTCTAAAAGAGTATTTCTGTCAGAAAATATTAAAAAGAGGCTAAATTGGTTGGTATTAAAATATGGAGGAAAAGTGCTGGCTTTCCTACCAATTGGATATCACATAACACCAAAATAAACAGTTCATTCTAAAGGCTCTCTCCTGGTTGGTTGACAAAATGGAGGAAGTCACGTCTCATAAACAGAGATTGTTTATCTTTACGTGGCAGTTAAGAAAGGGAAAAGGCTCTTATTTAGATTGTAGCAAAGGACAAGTAATAAGGAAATTGAAGATACCCTTTGCCTTTTGGCTGCAAAGCTGACTACAGTACATGCTCCTCATCATGGGCATTATTTGAATATAAACCACGAATTCCCCTTCAACTTAGCTTAAGTATGCTGAAATGTGGCCACGTAAAATTTACTTAATGTCAAGCCATGAATTTCCTTCTCTGTTTAAAAGAAGTTTAATTTGTTCCATTTTTCCATAAAACCACTTTTGAATTCTCTTTGTCAGGGGGAAGTTATGTAATTATAAGGCAACAACTGCTAAAACTAAAATGGTAAGACCAAAAACAGTTCAGAAACTTACAATGTCCATTTCCAAAATGAAGTCTTTTTTCATCTGCACCATGTTTTGACTTGTTGTAGCCACAAAACCTAGAGGTAAATCGAGGGAAGAGAATACAGACAGAAAATGTACTTAAAACAATGATCTCTGCTCAGAGTGTCCAAAGTACCAAAAATAAAGTGTTTTCCTCAAACAATTAAATGCTTTAGTGCAAGTTTAATGACTTTATATTTTCTACATCCTCTGTAGAAAGCCTCTGTCTCAGGGGACCCTGGAAAGCTGCCTAATGAGGGGATATGTAGAGTTGCTTCCCCACTGTGCGGACCCCTTCAGTTCAGTTTTTATAATCACCTTAGAATGTGTTTATAGTATTTTTTTTAACAACTGCTGTTAGGAAGAATGAAGGGTAAAGTCCCCATTGTTAGTGATTAGGCTGTGCAGTGTTCAGTGTTCTGGGTTAGAAAGCGTCAGGGAATCTGGGGTACATTTGAAGAGTGAGGGATAACTGGAAAAAGAAAGTAAAAACCAGGAGTGAGATCAAAAGAGAGAAGAGAAGTGGTGTGTGTGGGAGAGTGGGGTGGGAATTTAATGGAAAAGAGAAAATCAAAACTAAAATGGAGAAACAAAAGAAAGGGAGGGAAAAAAAGGATCCAGAATACAAACAGAAATATTCTTATTTATCATGCTTTATTGACCAGACTCTTCGGATTTTAGCAGCAACTGAGGGCAGCAAGCAAAGCAATAATGAACGTAAGTCTTAGACTGTGGCCTCACCTCCCGATCAACACGTAGGCGACACCTGTAAGGAGGAGGACTGCTCCTGCCGCCAAGACAGCAGTCACGACCACCTGGCTACTCGCACCCGTGATGGAGAAGGCTGTGCGGTGGAAAGAGAAATAACAACACGCTGGTATTCACACATCCGAACTAACATCTACATACAAAGCTGATGAACGGGCATATTTATTCTGCTGAAATACGGCTTACCTGAAATATGGCTTACTGTGTGATACAATGAAAAAAGAATTCTACACTTGGTGTAAAAAAAAATAGACATTTCCTAGAATTTTCCTTGAAATTTCTATCTAGTTAATAAGAGAAAATAGTTTCAATGACATCAGTCAAACACTATTTGAGTGCCCACTGTGTGAAATATGCTAGACTCCTTTTCTCTGTCCTCATTGGTAAGAAACGCATTGGATAAACCAGAAGTTATCAGAGGAACACAGAGAACCGGTAAGATTTCCCAGAATGAAATTATGAAAGCTTTCTAATTAAGCTAGTTTAGCCTCCAATATCTATATTTATTTAAAAGGTGGTATAACATGTGTCCTCTGGACCTCAATGCATACAACCAATAAACTGTTCCTCTCCCTGAATTACCTGCCTTTGTAAATGGCCCATCACTCATTCACTCTCCTAGACAAGATGTTGGCAAAAATGGCTTCGGAGCCAAATCTGGCCTGCCGTAAGTTTTTGTATAGCTCAGGAGCTTCGAATAGCTTTAGATTTTTAACGATTTTAAAAAATGAAAGAAGATTTTGTGACGTGAAAATTATATAAAATTCAATTTTGGTGTCCGTAAATAAAATTGTATTGGAACACAGCCACATTCATTTATCCGTGTCTTATCTATGGCTGCTTTTATGCTACAAGAGCCAAGCTGAGACTGTATGTACACAAAACCTGAATATTTATTACCTATCCCCTTACAGAAAAAGTGTACTGACTCTTGACCTTGACTAATGCTTCTCTAACCTTAATGTTCATACAAACCACTTGGGGATCTTTTGGAAAAAGCAGTTCCTGACTCAGTGGTTCTGGAGTGGGGACCGAGACTGCATTTCCTAAGAGCTCCCAGTGACGCCAACTGCTGACTCCAGACAATGGCATTTTGAGTGGCCAGGCTGTGGACCACAAATACTAAGTCACCTGGTCCTCTTCCCTCTTCTGATCGTTCCATATCCAATCGGTCACCAAACTCTTTAAATATCTTAGTTATATCTTCTGTTCTCTTCTAGATTACAATTAGAAATTCCTAATTGGTCTCCATTTGTAAGCCTTTCCCATCTTTTAGCTGGCCACCAGAATATTCTTTCTAAACCATGAATTTGACCATGTCATTTTCATTCATGAAAATTTTGCAGAGCTCTTCATCACTTTCAGGATAAAATGAAAATTCTGTAGCAGAGCATGTAAAGCCATTTAGGATCTGTTCCCTGCTTAAATCCCCAGCCTCCTCTGCTAACAAACTCCACAAGCACCTAATCTCTAGACTTTCTAAATACATGTAGTTCCTGGAACAATCCTTTCATATGCTCATACTTTAACATATATTGCTCTTGAAGTAAACGCTGATTGAACAAATGAATGAGTGATGCATCAAAAGAAGAGCTTATGGGGCCAGCCTGGTGGTATAAGCGGTTAAGTGCACCCGCTCCGCTGCTGCGGCCCGGGGTTCGCCGGTTCGGATTCGGGGGCGCACGGACGCACCGCTTGGCAGGCCACGCTGTGGCGGCGTCCCAGATAAAGTGGAGGAAGATGGGCACAGATGTTAGCCCAGGGCCAGTCTTCCTCAGCACAAAAGAGAAGGATTGGCAGATGTTAGCACAGGGCTGATCTTCCTCACAAAAATAAAAAAAAGAAGAGCTTAGGGGGCCACCCTCGTGGCTGAGCAGTTAAGTGCACACGCTCCGCGGCTGGAGGCCCAGGTCCGGATCCCGGGCGCGCACTGAGGCACTGCTTGTCCCGCCATGCTGAGGCCGCGTCCCACGTACAGCAACTAGAAGGGTGTGCAACTATGACATACAACTATCTACTGGGGCTTTGGGGAGAAAAAGGGAAAAAAAGGAGGAGGATTGGCAATAGATGTTAGCTCAGGCCCGGTCTTCCTCAGCAAAAAAAAACAGAGGAGGATTGGCATGGATGCTAGCTCAGGGCTGATCTTCCTCACAAAAAAAAAAAAAAGAAGAAGAGCTTAGAAGAGAGAGTTTGATTATCTGAATAATACCATCTCCCGAGAAGTCAATATCACATCTTCAACCTGATCAATATCTAAGTTTGGAAGATATTCTCTAAAATAATGCAGTTTGTGTAATAGTTAAATGATGCAAGTAAAGAAACACAGCAGATAGCCTGTTAGAAATCATCTAAGCACATGCAAAAAGAGCTCTGAATGTGGTAGGATGGCATACTCATAACATAAACTGTTACAGCACTTTCTTCTTTACTACCAGCAAACCATTGTTTACAGCATTGTGGCAGGCATGAGAGGGCTGCCCGGATCTCCCTGCTGCCAAGTGTGCAGGGGCAGACGGCCTCCAGCCGCTGTACCTTCAAGATCCACCACCGTCTTCATGCACAGGCCATGCTCCCCTCAGTGACTAACCGCGGCAAGGCGCCTGGAGCCAGGCCCTGTCTGCCCAACACAGGACTCCTCCAGCATGCAGTCTCCACTCTGGGTCTGCGGCTCCCCGCCCACTTGGTGCGACCTTCAGAGCCTCGCTGCTCTGAGGCCCCTCCTAACCCTCTCCTTCCCTCCTCGTCTTCACAGATGGCTGGCCTACCTCTCAGTCTGAGGCACTGCTTGCCTGCTTCTGCTCCTCCTTCTTGTACCCTTCATAGGTATCTCCCCCTATAAAGCTCTTGTAATTCCATCTTAACATCTCCTTCCCAGAAGACCTGGACCAATACATCCCCGTGCACGGACTACAGCTCTGCGAACAGTCTGTAAAATAGCTTAGCCTAATGTTCCAATGATGCTCCATAAACATATGATAAGGACTCTGTCTCATGTTTTTCATTTTGTATACTATAATAACTCACAAAGAGCAGCAAGTTCTGGATTCTCTCATAATTTTGATTAGCCAGTTTACAAAACAAAGCTCAGTGACACTGGGCAGGGAAGCACGGCAGGAGGCAGAATTCTCTACTCCTTTTTCTGTCCAAGACAGGACTGAACCAGGACTTCTCTACAATTTCCTCTAGCTCCACATATCCATGAATCCCAGAAACTTTCTGAAGCACAGAATCATTTTTGTTACTGAGATTAGCAAACATTTGAATAATATTGATTAAATACGTGTTATAAAGTTGTCTAATAATGTTAAAAATACTGTTAAAATTATTATATTTCTTAGAAAATCAAGTTGACTGTGTTTTCCCATAAGCAAACTGCTCCCCTGTTTCTAGTCACTTCCCATTTCAGTCCATCCTGCACACACTGCTAGCATTCTCTCCCTAGAGTAGACTGGTTAGGAGTTCATTTTCGTGAGCCAAAATGCCTCGGTTTGTATTTATTTGCTATGTGACATAGCAAATAAACATCCAATAGAATCCTGCAATTCCCAAACTGAGCTTTATCCCACATAATTTTGCTCTTGAAATTCCTTGGATGTTCAAATTATGTACTATTTATTTAAACACAAAACACAGGCACACACTGAGCACCTACCATACTAGGCAATATTTCAAGCACTTTACAAATAATAGTTAATTTAATCAACATAAAAACCCTGTTGAGTTATGCATAATGATCTTCCCCAACTTCCAGACAGGGAAACTGAGGCACTGAGAATTGAGGTGGCTTGTCAAGGTCGTTCTAATAAATGCCAGTTGGCTCCAGCGTGCTCCCTGTCAACCCATACCCTGGGCCTGCCTTTGCTGGGCACAGGGCACGGCCACGGAGCAGACTCCGCCCCCGAGGGCGCCACGGTGGGGCTGTCCACTGTCCGGATGCCACACCCGTGCACCTCCTGCTTGGCGGGCAATGCCTTTCTCTAGGGAAGTCCTTTGACTCCTACACACTCGACGCTTTCTATGCATCTTTTTAAAACAAGTTTAACATCTTTTAAAAATTTACTTTATTCTTTTATGTGCAATAGCAGCACTGGCTCAGTACTCCAGAATCTGGAGATTTTAGGATTATTGATCCTAGCTATGCAACCTCAGAAAAAACATATAAACTCTATGTCCTAGCCACGTGTCTAGGACATTAATAGTATTAGGGAATCAACAGTATCTGAACAGCTTACAGAACAGGATCAAATAAAATGTTTTTCAAAATGCTTTATATGCTGTCACATAAACACATGGGTTCTAGAACCAGAACCATCACCCAGCTGTGTGACTTTGGAAAGCTGACTTAAACTCTCCATGCCTCAGTTTCCTCCACTGTGAAGTGAGGATGGGGACAAAGGTGCAGCATTGGCGTGTAACAGTCAGACGTTGGAGAGCACTTGAGAATACATGTGCCCAGGTATGCTGCCACCGTCACGCGTGGCCAGGCTCAGAACGCGCGAGCTACACTCCAGCTCAGCATATGCTGTGTTACTCCTGAGAACTCTTCATATAATTTTTAAACATAAAAACTAGAGCAAACCGTTAAAGAAATCCAAACATGAGTCTCTTTATCTTTTAAAAGTGAATATATAACAAATAAGACTCTTAAATCCTTAGAGGTTTTATGCATACCTCATTTTGATTTAAAAAAATGTTTGTCCTTTTCCCCTTAAGACAAAGGACACTTTTTTCTCACCTATATTTAAAGTCCAGAAGAATTCTGTGGTGAAGCAGTAAGAGTGAATTGACTTTTTAAAAAATCAAACTGCGCAACTCAAAGTTTTTTATAAATGGAGAGGGGGCTGTTAAAAAGTTCATATTTTTCTTTTTATCCTCTTTTCATCAGCTCTCTCTCAATCAATGGAAGTATTGTAAATATAAAACTTATTTGGCCAAAATTCTAAGACCCTGCAGTGTTTAAATGGAATATTTCTTAAAACTCAGACACTGAAGCCTCATTAGATGTTCATGCATAAACACTTCCACAGCAATATCTGAATCTGGAATCACATTAGAATTTTGGAATTTGGTGTTGTTTTTGCAATTTTACTTATCAAATAGGGTTAAGTGCTAATTAAAAACATGCAAGATTATACTGATATTCCAAAATATGCATCAACATAATAAATGTTTATCTAATGATGATCTGACCCTCCAGCTCTCAATATGCCTAATTTCTACCACAGGATATAGTAAACATTTGCTTCTTCTATTTCTAGGATTTGGGATCTTTCTTGGTAAATCAAATATAGATTTTTGTAGTTGTCAATCCAAATAACCATTTAAAAGTTTGAAAAAAGTCAATCTACAATCATTTCAAAACAAGAAACTTTCTTTGTACCACTTAACAGTTACAAAAAGACTTAGAACTACTAATGTTAAGTTGCAATTATATTTTGTTATTGTGTCATCCAAAGCTCTGAATTTGTTTTAAACTTTGTTCTCATGGACTTCCATAATTTCATAGCATTTTGTTTCTAATGTCCACAGCGAGTGGTTTCTCCATGCTCATTCCATCCCAGCAGAACTAGGAGAGGTCTTGAAATATTGGATTTGTGTATTTGAGGATGGCAGCTTTCCTTTGAGTAGAAGAATTTTCATGTTCCAGCTGTGAGCTAATGACTTCTAGAAACACTAGAATCTCAATACCTTGTAGAAGTTACAGCTTGTTCTTATAAGCAGCATTTCTAATTGTCTGAAAAAAATGTGCCATAAAATATTTACTCTATAATGTTAATTTAAACAGTTTTTATAATTTTTTTGTTAATCCTGAATGTTTCTATTAGGCATGAAATTTGGGCATAAAAATATTACCATACCAATCACAGTGTGATTTTACATCAGCAACAGAATATTTAGAAAACAGGAAACAAAGGAGCCAGGGGAAAATGGCAAATTGGAAAGGTCAAAAGAGATTATGAGGTGTCCTTTCAGTGGAGGGCTGGGCACTGTCAGACCCACCTTGATAATCTGTTTCTCAAGAGTTCATCTTTGATTGTCTGTCTAGGCTATCTCACAACCCGTGAATTTCAGTTGTAGAAAACTACAGTGATACGCGTGATTTTTCCCATTACAATTAAAATGACACTTATTCAACAGAGATATAACTGGTTAATACATAGTAGAAAAGATGACCCCAAGCATTATATTTTTTATTGTATAGGATATTAAGCAGTTTTGCACAAAGTAGGAAACTTGTTTAAGTATTCCTGATTGCCTACACACATACACATACACACACACACACACAAATAGTGTGTATATGTATCTGTTCTTCAAATTTTCCTTAAAACCAGTTTTAATCTCTTACTAGTCTCCTCATTAATTAGTAAGTTAAATAAAATCTTTATCTTGTGTTCATTTTATATTAGTACCATAGTCATGATTTTACATTTTTGAAAGTTATATTTTAGCAGAGCTCTTTCCTAATATGAAGCAAATACATTTGAAGAAAAGAAAAATGTTATTGTGAAAATGTTTGCCAATTTTAGACTGATTTTAGCCAAATTTGGGGTCAAACAGATGGGACTATCCAAATTGCTCGTGAATGTGAGTGAGGTGATAAATCAGGTTTTAGAAAATCCTTAATCTCCAAATGATACAAAATTGAATATATTAAGGATTAAAACAAAATTAAGATCTTCATAGATCAGCAAGTTTATTCTTTGTAGTTCTCTGAATCATGCAATGAACCTGGAATATCTGGATTAACAGGTACTGGAAGTGTGTTACCATACTAAATAACCTTCCTCAAAGCAATTTCTGGCCAATAGAAGACCAGAAGCATCCAGGCATTAGAATATGTTTGATTTGTGAAAGAGAAAAAAACACAGATGCACACCATGCAAACACAAATGCACAGACATAATGCTTGCAAATTGTTCAAGTCTCAAGCAATACAATGTATCACACTTAGTTAAAACTTAGAGAGAATGAGAATGAATTATCAGACACTTTTTGCAACAGCCTGCCCCCTAAAAGAAACATCGAAATAATACGTACAGTCTGGGCTAGTTTCAAACTCAAACTTGCGACTGTTGGTCCCATATCCAGCTGCTGTTCGGGCTCGGATTTGGAAGACATACGTCGTGTCAGGCTTGAGGCTACTGATGGTAACATTCGTGCCTCTTGCCCTCAGAATGGTATAACTTGTCTCTTGCTCCTGCTTTGAGGCAAGAAAAATCATGTTAAAATCAAATCTTCCTAACGGTATCAACTGGTAAGAAGGTGACCCACTCAAAACCAATTCTTTTAAATTTTAACCCGGAGCATAGGACAGATAAAAGAGACATGACAATCATTTCACTGTCTGAATGCAATAGAGGCATTGTTTTAAGCTAAAACTATTTATAGAATGTCCTAATTTGAAGATAAGGATTGCGCCCTGCACATTTAGCAGGAAAAGTCAGGTTTCATTCTTACCAATTAGCAAATATGTGAGTGAAAATACGTTCTCTTCAAAGTCAAGGCTGAATGAAAGCTTCAATCTAATTCCAAGAATAAACTTACAAAGAGGAAAAAAACCCTTTGAATTAAATTTAATAGGAATGCCCTACTGATTCTCAGAAAACATGTCTATAAGTTGTAAAATATTAAACTTAAAAAGGCCCAGGTTTTATCTATAGCTCTATGTTAATAACTTTCTCAGCATCAATTATATTTGCACTGTATTTAATCTAAGTCATTGTGGTTTAGTAGAGACAAACATCTTCAGATCAAAGTATAGAACTATTTCCCGAAAAGGATCCTCTAGGTGATTTACAATGTACATTAGCAGATTCACACCACACATTAATAGTAAAGTCTTTTTGAGTCAAGTCTCGCTTACAAAAATTGGACTTACACAGATTTGTGATTTTCCTCTAATGCATATTAATATGTAGTGAGCACTCCACAGGTAACCTGATTTCAAGTGGAGGTAGAATGTCCCGGCACCTGGGGTGGGGCCTCGAGGGGTACATGGAACAACACATCTCCTCAACCAACACCAGATAGAATATTGCAGGAAAAATGCAGTACATCACAGATACATTTTAGTTAAAGATGTTGGTTATGTATCAGATATCATTTGAATTAATGTATTAAATAATAAAGAGTCAAATATATTTAATTTACAGAAATAATTATTTTACTTGTTAAAAAAAATTATTGAGGATGTACCCAGAACTTGGCTCTGTTTATCATCATTAGTGATCTAAACAATCAAGAAAGCTGGACCTTGTAGAGCTTAAATTCTAGTGAAACGTTAAAAATATTTCCAAGCATCAGATACACATTTGGGAATGATTTTAAAATTTACATATGGATGATATAAAAAGTATTTATATATGTATATATTAAAAATAATATTACATGTATGTATGTATCAAATTTAAAAATGTCTAGAGAATAATCAATAGATTCAACGGTTTTTTCACGTATTGGTTAATATTGTTTAAAAATAAGGAAGTATATTGTGTTTTGTTGATGGAGTTTGAAAAAAGTTCAGAAAATTTTTTATGTTTGGAAAGATATGAATGTAGATTAATTGTACTTTTCAAATAGCCCCATAGATCTAAAGGTTGGGTGTTCTCTGGTTCTGCTATCAAGTCTGAACTGAGGCACACTATTAATTTCTTTTTATTTTGTTGCATCATCTATAAACCATGGATTCTTATATTTGTCCAGTCTATCTCATCACACTTTTAAAAATAGAAGATCGTGATCAGGTAAGTATCTGACAGTACCACAGTGCGTAACGAAAACTAGAAGGTATCGTGTACTACGATTTTGGCACAATGAGGCCGATTAGGCCTCATTTCTTGTAATGAAAGAGACATATCATTTCCCTGCGGGGGGCAGTAGGAAAAAAAATGGCATAATACTTGTGAAATACATTAACTTCAAAAAAGAGAATAACTACATAAAGCAAAGTAATGTTCATACATGATGCCGTTTTGCACAACTGATCACATCACTAATTCCCTTGTCTCTAATGATCCATTCTCATGTTGAACGAGGTATGTAATACAGGAGAAACGTACTACAGGAGGAGTCATGGCTGCCAGGATTCATAACAGAGACCTAACGTGTACTAGCACTCAGCTGAGACATTCAAATAATGCCACGGACTCGCAGTTTCCTTATTTGTGAAAGAACCTATTTGCCCAGTTTCATAGGATTATCAGACAGCTCAAAATTAATGTGTGCAGAAGTAAATATAAACTGCTACATAAACACACAATTTGTTTTTAATTCGCTTTAAAATACTTTGTAAGCTGCAGCAGATACACAAATTGATGTGTTCATATTAGTAGCTAAAAAACCACCCAGCTCTGATGATAAGGTTTGAATACATCTTGCTTTCAAACCTCACCATAATTTATAACCAGGGAGAATTAAGTGCTATTTAGAGTGATGAAATATCACTGCCTAAATTCTACTTATAAACAATTATGTACCTATTTCTCATAATTGCATTACTGAACCACAATTTTATGACGTGAGGCAAACTTATCCGCCCACTCTCACCTTCTAAATTTCTTTGTACAGAGTCAAGAAAGCTTTTCATCGTCAATGCAATAACACAATCGTTCGATGTGTGTATCTGTACTGAATGAAATTCAAGTGAATGTGAAGGTCAGGAAATGGTGCTCAAGGCGACGGAAGAAGGAATAGTCCATCAATAGATTAAGGAACCACTATAAAACAGTGGGTAGACAGGAGTCTCGGTGCAGAAGGACATGACATCTAGTCATGGCATTAGAAATAACTAGACTAGATGGCACTACGTTTGGTAGTGACATCTTTGTTGTGGCTTATTGTTGTAGAATGAGGGATATCAGACAATGATTTCAAAACTCCCTCTACCTGTAAATCAAAGGTATCACATGACCAGAGTTCTAAACAGAGCTTTACTACTTCCTAGCAACGCCATTGGTTTCTTGGCAAGAGCACAGCTCCTGAGAAGGTAACTTCTTTCCCTTCACATTCCAACCCTTTAACATTGTCTCCCCACCTTTTCATAGTATTTGACCTCGTAGTCCAATATGATCCCATTAGGGTGTTCAGGTTCTTGCCAGGATAAAGAGATGCTGTTTCTGGATGTTCGATCCTTCTTAATCGTCATGACAGGTGATGGAGCTGTAAAGAGAGGATAGGAAGGAATGGTGGGAGGAGGCAAATTAATCAGGTTGGGAAGAGTGGTAAAGAAGAGCAGAGAGAGGGCCGGCCCCGTGGCTTAGCAGTTAAGTGCGAGTGCTCTGCTGCGGGCGGCCCGGGTTCGGATCCCGGGCGCGCACCGACGCACCGCTTCTCCGGCCATGCTGAGGCCGCGTCCCACATACAGCAACCAGAAAGATGTGCAGCTATGACACACAACTATCTACTGGGGCTTTGGGGGAAAAATAAATAAATACAATTATAAAAAAAAAAAAGAAGAAGAGCAGAGAGAGGAGGGAACAAGCAAATGGAGTCTGTCATTGTTCTAATCTTTGGCAAGAAAGCACTATTTCCATTTCAAAGGCTCTGGAGTATTAATCTGGCCCCATATCAAGCCTCAGCAGCTGGATTATAGCCCTGGTACATACAGGCCTATGGAAAATGAGCTAAGATTTTCAGCTGCTGGTGGACTAGTGGCAAGTGAGCAGATGTTTCCAATCTGCTACTATAATGTAAGCAATGAAATATATTTGATGTATTAAAAAGAGAACAAAACATCAGGACAACCTATTTGTTATAATGTTGCAAAGTTATTAATGCCAGATTCTTCAGCTCATTGATAACATTTTCATATGCAACTCTATAAGAGGACTGGAATCCATTACACACAAGAAGTCCCATGGTATCTACAAGTAATAGTAATATTTAGTGTATTGTAAAATAGATAGGATTTAGAATATATCTAAAGGTCTTGACTTCTGATAAAAATCTCTCATGAATAAAAATATATCTTAGAAAACAATACTCTGCTTTTACATTTTTATTTCTTAAAAACACATTTAATAAGAAGTACCAAGGAAATGGCTGCTCTTTGTGCCCCCCTCTCTAGATATATTCTGAGGTGTCTTATTGGGTGGTGACTCTATACTTGTTATGTTTTGCTATGCATTATCAAAAGTATAGAATTTGAATAAAAAACCATCTGTTTGGATCAAATATCATAGGGTCACCTTCATTTCTAATGGAAGATCAAATATATTTTAAGTGATATCCTACTCCAAATCCTTCCATTAAAAAGAAAAATGCATGCTATCCATCAATGCACTCCTGGGTTCAGATCTCAATCTTGGTACACTGGCCAACCAACCATCTCATTCTGCCCTAATGGAATGCAGCAAAATAAATTACAAACATGAAACAAACAAAAATCAAGAATTCTTAGGTATATTAACTGTTGAATTATTTTCACTGCAAAAGGACGTACACGCTTATGGGTTTTTCTCAAGTCAGGGACTGTTAGAACCCTGCGCATCTGTATTCCCCACAACAGCCAGCAGTAAAAGTCCCATATTTGTTGACTTGAGGTTTCTGTGATTATCACATGCCAACTTTCACATCCAGCCTTTCATTTAAATCGTTCCTGTCTACAAATGCCTTTCATTTCTATTCCTTATTTAAAAACAGAGCTTTCGTTAAGCTTGCCTTGTGACACTTCACTGGAAAATATAAACCTAAAGGAAGAATCTACTGCAACAAAGGTCCCATCCTCCTATTTCCATTGTTGGTAAGATCTTCTCATGAACTCTTTTGTAATTAAAGCATCATTTCTTTAATGACAAGAGAATGACGACTGCACCTTTTGCCAAGGACAAATGTAGGTGATGCTTTCCTGATGGAAAAGTAAATTCATTTTCTTATTCACATTTTGCTCCCATTAGGAATTAATATCCTTTCATGGAACTTAAACTTTTATGTTTACTTTTCCTCTATTCAATTTTATTGTTTTATTTCCCAAATTGGCCTCACAACACTTCTACCCCGCTGTGGTGGTTTGCTGCTCTGAAATTGATTCTAAGCGAAGTATCATTTATTTTGGTTAGGTTTAGTTGAAATTTTATAAACATACTCAATGTTTATAAACATATCACCAAGTTACGAATAAATAACAGATATGTTAATTTTTTGAGAATTATTTTCTTTTACTTACTCTAATACTTAGAAAAATCAAGTCATTATCCAATTGCTAATTGAAAAATTGCAGCCCCAATGTCCTTGGAACCAAATTTTGCTTTTGTACAAAAATGGAAAAATTCTACTAATTTTCCCGCTGAAGTAAATCCTTTAATAGAGTAACTTTTAATGTATGCTTTCAGAGCATTTCAAGGAAGCTTAATGTTGGAACACTTTCCTAGTAAACCCATGGAGACCCTACATTCGTTCCATGGCACCGTGAAACTGATTTATTTCTCCTAACACTTAAATATTTTTAAAGGAGTTTTGAAAATTACCACATTCAGCACCGTCCTTAAAAAAGAAGAGAAAATAATTCATTTCAAAGAACAATTGTGACGAGGATTGTATTAACTATTTAATGAAAGTTCTGAAGTCTGTTTTGGGAATCTGCCCAAATTTTACTGCTTCTGCACTGAGCAAGACTTTATAACTGCTGAAATTCTTCAAAGGTCTTTGAGCAAGCTGCAGGGCCCTGTTGGACTGTAATAAATAGCCTTTTGTAATTCCACACTTACTTAAGTAGAGGCAATTGCTCGAAGCTTGTGCCATCTCTAAGGTAAATGAACCTTTTCTGATTGCTGCTTTTAGGCCCCTGTTAAGTCATTTGTTCTGCTCTTTTAATACACGCCCCTTGTGTTGGCTGCATTTCAGCAGTTTCAACCCAGTGCACCAGTTGGAATTCTGTTACATTTAGGTAATGCTCATCAATAGTTTAATATTAATAAATAATTAACAAAGATTGTTTTTCTCTCCCCTAATAAATAATTTTAAGACATAATAAAACATACTGCAGAAAGAGACAAATTCCATGGGCACTCCACTGTATCCGTGCTTTCTAAAAGGTTTTCTAGAACACTTTTTAATTCATGTCTTGAAGTATAATTTATACATATGTCCGCATGTGCTGTAATACGATTTGTAATATTAATGAGAAAAAGTGATATGGATTACATTTCTTTTAGTTAGTTTTCAGGTATCAAAGTGTCATTTGTTCCAAGTACTAATTTCCAAAATCCATAGAAGTTCTTTAAATTTATTTTTTTCTCTACAAAGGAACACGATACTGCATGTATAATATAAAGTAGATTTGGTCTATTTTATTCTTACTCCTCTGCTTCTTAAATTTGTGATTTGAAAGAATAGTAGGTAATAGTCACATGGAATGAAAAAAAATCTAACTTAAGACTAAAGAAATGCTCAGAACTAGAGTAAAACGTTTCACAGGACGAGAAGGCACAGCATTTCCCTGGCGCAATGCTAGTACCTAAGCTAAAATAGCTTACTGCTCTCACGGCTGAGCACGCCAACAGCCCAGGCTTAAGAGTTTTAATCTGGTGATTCTTCTACACACCTTAAAGCGATCTATTTATAAAATCATTCTGCCGTGAAGAGGAAGAAGTTGATGACAAAGTAGGCTACTATGGTCCCAGCATTTACACAAGTTAGTAAAGGAACAGTTTCACAGTGAAAAAAAAATGAAGAAACTGATAACAAGAAAAATTTAAACAGCAGGAAGGTAATAGTTTTTAGTAAGCTAATGGTTCTCTTTAAAATAATGTCTTGGTGTGTGCAACACAGTTTTGTTGTGTTGGGATTTGAGGGAGCAAGTATTTGATCCTTAGCTTTTCCTATTCTGGGTACAACCGGACATACGTGCCCTTCGGAAAACAAAGGAGACATGATATACTGGGTATAGCGAAATTTATTATATTTTAACTGAAATATTTCTTAAAAGAATACAAATACAAGAGAAAAATAGCGATGGTTGGGAGGAATCGGCAGCCTCATACATCACACAGTTCATCGTTTTGCATGAAGCTTTCCTGAACTTCCACTGCACTACTGAGAAGTTTGAACACTCCAAGTACAAACACAGTTCTTAACTTGTGGTGGCCCAGTGGACTTGCTCATGCTCCCAATTCATTCCTCTTTAAAGTTTTTCTTTAGTTATGCATAAGACTAGACAGATATTTTCACCCTATCTCATCTATTAATATGTGTTTTGTGAAAGCTGGTATCAAATGCTTTTCAATTTTTCTTCTAAGGAGATGTAACTCTCTGGGAACCAAGGGTTAACTTGTTTACTGGGTGTTTTCATCCCTAGTTCCAGTCGCTGCAGTGGCAGCCTCTTGAATCAGAAATGTGCAGTGACTAGTCCAGAAGACAGAGACAGGGAAGTATAACCTTAATAGTTGATCATTGAACCCCAATCATTTATTTATAGAGTAAGGGCAAGATTTTCTCTCATAATCAACATAATCTGAGCCATTGACTGCATCTAATGAAATAATAGAAAAATAAATTACAATAGGGAAGCAAAAATATTAGGCTAAAAAATGTTTCTATGTAAAGGGATCAGGTTAGAGACGGAGCTTGTGCCATTCACAATCTGTAGTTGAATCACACTTGACATGCGTGTATACCAAATCTACTGACAGACAGGGAAGGGGTTCGTTATTTTAACTACAGTGTTTTTAAGCTACAGTTACCGTTATTCTGCAACTAAAATATGACCCATCATTACAATCAGGAAGTCAAAACTTCAAAATTCAACTCCTACAGGATCTGGCTTGGTTCGTTTGTTTTTATTGGGACTTTCCTCTTTCTGGGTTTGGGAATTTCTTTTTTTTTTTTTTTTTTTTTTTTGTGAGGAAGATCAGCCCTGAGCTAACATCCATGCTAATCCTCCTCTTTTTTTTTGCTGAGCAAGACCGGCCCTGAGCTAACATCTATCGCCAATCCTCCTCCTTTTTTTTCCCCCAAGGCCCCAGTAAATAGTTGTATTTCATAGTTGCACATCCTTCTAGTTGCTGTATGTGGGACTCTGCCTCAGCATGGCCGGAGAAGTGGTGCATCAGTGCGTGCCCGGGATCCGAACCCGGGCCGCCAGTAGCGGAGCGTGCGCACTTAACTGCTAAGCCACGGGGACGGCCCAAGGGTTTGGGAATTTCTAATGAACCTCTGAGGTATCTCTGTGGTTTAGAGATTGGAAAAGTTAAAGTAATAACAAAAAGGGCTCAGTATTTCTTTTCTAAGTGAGCCAAAGCTTTTAAAAATTATCTCCATGGGAAAACATCGTGCAGTAAATGGTTGAAAGGTTTTTCCTTTGAACAGACATACCTTTGAAAGCATTACCCCTTATTTGTTTGACCATTCATCCCAGTGCCCACTTAAGACCACTTCCTTCCCAGTGTCTTCAGAAGCGAACACTTCTATTAAATCCAGAAACACTCTTGGGTTTGAATTAACATAATCTTCGGAGCTGAATGTTCTCCATCCAACCTGACTTCCCCAGCCCGCTGTTCTCCAAAATTGTCTGCTTTGGTCCCAGGACTCACCATTTTACAGTCTAACCAGTTTGAATTTCAGAGTTATACTTCTTTACACATCCTCCTTCACCAACAACCATGCATGTCAATCAGCTCCAACATCCGAAAGCTGACGAAATTTCTCTCTAGCTAATTCTAGTTTTCCAGCCCTGCCTTAGTTCAAGCCCTTGCCATTTTTCACCTGCACTGGATTCTGTGCCTTTCATCTCAATCTTTCCAGAACTTGAACTTTCTACGTCATAAAAACTTGATGATTTATTATTTTACAAATGATCTAAAGTGATTCAAATCTATATTTGAATCTATATTTTTAAGAAGTTGACGTCAGAAAACTCTTAAGATCACACATTTGGGAAATTCTGAACTACAGTAGGATACATAATTTGAAATTCATTACATTATCACTTAAGACTTCTCATAAGACTGCAACATACATACCAGCTTTATCATTTATTGCAGTCCTTTCAAAGCTAATTCTGAAGACAATACCTTAGTCATCTGACCACAATTGTGTGTGCTATACTCCCTGTCTGGAACACTCAGTCTCTTCCTTTTCCAGCTGAAAAATCTCTTCAACTCACTATCCTTAGAAATCCACTGCTAATGCAATTCACACATCAAGTTTTCCTGAGTCCCTTAGGAAATAGTCAATCAGCTTCTTCCTCTGTTCTGAGGTATAGTATAGCTGTTCGTTCTTTTATTATTTAGCCTACCACATTTTGTTGTAATTACATCATTTGCTTACCAGTCCGCCTTCCCACTAGACTGAAAGCCCCTCAGAGTCTTCAGTGTCTAGCATTCTTCCAGCCTTGCATAAATCTACTTATGCAGTTTGGTTAGCTTTGCAATAAAATGTACAATATATTTTGTGATTAGTTCCTTTGAAAGATAAATTCTATTTAGCTTCTGATGTTAAAATAAAATTCAAACCAAAATGAAACTTATAACATGTTTAGCAGAAAGATCATTTTCTATAAAATTATTTCATTTATTTTCTACAGTAAAGAGAGAAGTAATTTCTTCCACCGAATCAATAGTGCTGGGAGAAAACATTCCAAGGTATATACATTGAAAATAAATTTTGAGCAGTAACGATAGAAGAAGGGTTCATTTCATAGATGTTCATTGCAAGGATTCATCAAAATGAAATCCTATTTCTATTTTTTCACATTCCTTACTTTTTAACACTAAGTTCTCCTTCTTTTAATATTCTCACAGAATCAGAACAATCTTCAAATAGGTTGTTTAAAAAAAACCTAGTTCTCCCCTCCTGTGTTCTCCTTTAGTCTCACACTACTACCACACCCACACACTTCTGGCCACCAAATGTGTGGGTTTTCCCCACACCAACAGTTCTGAGACACAGCTGGGTGTCCTACAATTTACTCAGTTCTAACACTATCTGGAGATGGTGTTAGATCCCACAGGTTAAGGGCTCAGCCCCACAAGACTGCTCCCCACGTTAGATGTCAATAGCAAGCAGTAGGTCCCCAGACTACCCACAATTTCTGTCTGACTTGGCTATAAATTGGAGGTTCCAATGACCTCCTCCTCAGGTTTGATTAATTTCTAGAGTGGCTCACAGACTCAGGGAAATACTTATGTTTGCCAGTTTATTACAGAATATGATGGATACAGATGAACCACCAGATGAAGAGATATACAGGGCAAGGTCTGGGAGGGTCCTGAGCGCATGAGCTTCTCTCCCCACAGAGATGGGATGCCTCACCCTCCTGGTACATAGATGTGTTCACTCATCTGGAAGCTCTCCAAATCCCACACTATTGGGATTTTTACAGAGACTTCATCACAAAGGCATGGTCCATCATTAACTCCATTTTCAGCCCTTCTCCTTTCTCGAGAGAATGTGGGATGGGGCTGAAATTCCAAGCTTCTAGTCACAGCTTGTTCTTTCTCGCGACCAGCTGCCATCCAGAAGCCATCCAGGAGCCAACCCAGAGTCGTCTCATTAGAACAAAAGACATTCCCATTACTCAGAAAATTACAAGGGTTTCAAGAGCCCTGTGTCAGGAACCAGGGTCAAAGACTAAATATTAGAACAAAAGATGCTTCTAGTGTTCTTACCAGTTGGGAAATTACGAGTTTTAGAAGCTTTGTGCCAGGAACCAAGGGCAGAGACCAATATATATTTTCTATTATCTTACATTTGTGATATGGCTTTGAAAAGCTATGGGGAGTAATTATAGGCTTTTAAATATAATACTTCAATGTGAAAGAGGTTAATATTGATAAATAGCTATTTTTAAAACTCTTATTGTTCACTTGAAGTTAATTAATCTCTATAAAAAGGAATCATGTAGGTAGAAAATAATAGAAATTAGAACAAATAAAGTTTTTTTTTTTCCTTTACTTGTCTTTGAGAAACGCAGTATACTAGCAAACATCATAAAATATTGAGATGCCAATAGAGGTTATACACATCTACAGCATCAGTACATTTTAGAAAAAAGTTATGTTCCTCTGATTTGCTGAGATGGTCTACAATTTCATTTCGTCTTTAGGTCCTTTGGAGGGCCATGAGTACTCAACATTTCTGCTGTTTCAGAGTCTAGTGAGCCTTATCCAAGGACATTATGCATTGTTAAACAAGGCAATGAGAATGACAGTTGGTTATTCATCTCAATATTTGTGTGTATATGTGTATGTTTGTGTGTGTGTGTTTTTGCCTAATGTCTTTTCTTTACACAGATGATATGATGCTCCTGGAGAGTCTGGTTGTCTTGTATGCTTAATGTGAAACAACTGAAATTCAACTAAATCTAGGGCATTCTTCCTTTTCTTCATCAATTACACATAAAACATAAGGTACTTTCAAAATTCCTAGACAGACAGATATTTAGCTATACATAATTTTTAAATATGCAATATACTTTACTTTATTTCTGAAAATATATGCCTCACACTTCTAAGTATTTGCCAAAGCCTAAACTTAGAAAAATGCATTCCAGAGATAATATAAACAATCTACATGGCAAGGATAGAGTCTCCCCCCTCAGATAGCCAAAAGCTGTTTGAGAAAGTCCTCATTTCATAAGGTTTCTAAATTATCTCAAAATTTCCAGAAGATACAGTTTGAATTTGTGAGTAGTAATATATCTAAATCTTGATTTTTTTCAAAGTTATCCCTGGGTAAGTTTTACTAGTTGTTATATTTAGAAAATTTGCTTTGATGGGATTTTAATATTCCAAGTTCTCAACCAATGTAGGATTGCTTTCATCAACATTCCCTTAATTCAGTGGTTTCCACAAAATAAAAATAGAGGAGAAACTTCAAAATCAAATACGGTAAAATTTAAATAACTAAATATGAAATATTAGGCAAAATTAAATAATATACAACTTTTAGTACAGATAAGCTTACTTTAGTACAGTTTGCTCCAAAGATTGAGAGGGGCAGCTGTTGAATGGAGCTAATGGAAATGTGGTGGGAAAAGGATACAAGATCAAGCTTGAGTGAATGCAGAGCGGATTTAAGATTAGAATTAGGCTAACCACACTGGGGGTGCTTGTTTGACTGTTTGTTTTCCAGGGCTGTGGAGATAACAGGTCTGTTCTGACTCAAAGTCATTCAGGGTTAGACTGCCACACCCCAGCACAGGACAGATGGAACTAATCCTGGACCCTGGAGACATTCTCTGTGGAGCGTCTGACAAAGGGCTTGCTGCCTTCTAATTACTGCAGGATTGGAGAGGTACAGCTTAAATACACCTTCAGTGCAGAAGAGGATGGCATTTACCCAGCTTCCTCTTTACAGATAATGGTAAGAAAACTAGTCTGAAAGGTGACACTCTTGGGTTGTCTGCTTCGTGTGCTCAAGTAGGACAAAAAGGAACAGAAATATTTATATTATATTATGTCACATTATATTTAGAAACTAGACAAAATGTCTACTGGTCTCAACTAAATTAAACTTTTATTGGTAAACTATAATTACAGAAGGAAAGGTGACACTGATAGAAATACTCTACATTTTGACTGGAGTAGATATGTTTGTCAAAAGTCATTGAATTTTACAGTTACAATTAATACAATTCACTATATATAAATGTTATCTCTTTTTAAAAAGAAGTAAAAAATATAATTTGCATAATTAGATCTCAGAATGTCTCTGCATTAACTCTCCTTTCTTCTTTTCTGTACTCCTGATGCTCTGGCATCTGGAGCCTTGCCGACTGGGACAGACTGCCTCTCCCCAGGCTAGCCAATGCTTAGAAATAGCAAAGACTGGCCCAGAAGGGGCCCTTTCAGATGTAAACTAGTCAATCCAATCAAACTAATCTATCTGGCTCTGATGCTGGCAATATTCCTGGGCCTTAATCATCGCAAGGCCAGGTACCAGACAACTAGAGAGAGTCTTTTATATTTCAGAGTCCAGTGAAATTATTCAAACAAGCCAATCCTAAGTCTACTTACCTTATCGTGCCTTGTCTTGCCCACTCCTGCCCATGCTTTCCTCTCCTTCTGCCTCCTGACTGACCCTGGTGCTCCTCTGTGAGGCCTTCCATGGTGTGGCAGGCCCCCTCCTCTTGAGAACCGTGAGTAACTAACTATTTTTTCAATGGCCCTCGTCTCTTGGTCTGTTGGGCTCATCATACCTGATAATAATAAAACCTACATTGTAAAACAATCACAGTAGTGGAATATCCTCTAGAATCTTTTTCAAACAAGTAAAAGACCTCTTCTCAACAGGGGGTAAAGAGCTATCTAAGGAAATAGCCGGTATGCACACAGTCTTGCTGTAATTTTTTTTTTTCTCGCTCTCTTCAAACCCAGGGACCTCCATGATGCACTGTCTTTGATGTTTAACCAGCACTTAGGTTTGAAACCAGCCTGGAGCAGCCTTGATGATACACCGTTTTAACCTACTATGCTATTTAAGGGTTAGGTACTTCTGCACCTATAGGCTTACCTTCTGTTGGGCATCTGTGTCTATGCTCATTAGCCCATGAGTTTAGTCAGATTACATCATTAATCAGATACTAAACACTAAATCATAAGCTAATATCCTTATCTGGACCTACTCCTAGTCGGTACCATTGAGGCCCAAGGTGAACAATTTTGTTCAGTCTTTGCTGGATCCTTTCATTTTTACAAATAAGAGAAGAAAAGAAGATGGAGAAAAAGTTACCACAGTTGTGTCAGTCCAGAGTTCTTCAAGACATCATATATAAACCCTGGTGTGGTAGGATCAGTTGGAATCTGTGTCACAAGTAATAAATAGCTAATTTTAATTGATGTACCAAAATTGAAACTCAGACACACACTCACACTCATGCATGCATGCATGCATTTGTATGAATTCAAGTGTGGCCCTATAATACCTTTACTCTCACTCACATACATTCTTGGGTGAATGAGAATTGATTTACTCCTGAAGAAATGACAACTGTCCTTATAAGTATCACATGCATGAATGAGCAACCATTACTTTACTCTTCACTGTTGTATGAATCATGAATTTTTATAGTGCATTATCCCTCCACAAATGTACACCACAGAAGTATATTTTGCATCTAAATATTATTGACCCCATGTGTGGAAGCAGAAAGAAAATGTTGAGAGACTCTGCTTAGCATACGGCTTGTGTTTGCCTAGCGATTCTAGCCCAAGCGCAATAGACACTAACTGAAGCAGGGAGGGAGGCCTCTTCAGAAATCCTGTGATCCCTTCCTGTCGGGAGGTGAAAGCCCAAACCTCTCAGAACAGGAAATCTGCAAAGTCCGGTCAAACATTTGGAAATCAGATTTTCAAAATTAGCTCAGAGTTATCCAATTTACTTACATATAGAAATACTCATTGGGACAAGGGCGTATTCCAGAAAAGAGAACATTTTTGGTGGGTCACTATAGAGAGTGCAAAATATTTTGATTACCATGAAATCATCTTTCTGAGTAGCCCTACCTCCATTTTGGAAGTTACTTTGATGCTAGGAACTTATTTATAAGTAGATATACTCTTAAAGAACACAACAGTCTTTATTTGTTAATTCAAAAGAAATCACCTCAAAATTTTTAAGTAATAGGAAAAAGTTAAATGCACTTGACAATTACATGAATCCTAACATTCACTCCACACCTCCTCAAAGGATGCATCCCAAACCCATTATCTCATTTCAATGAAAATTTTACAAATTAAGTAATAAAAAAAAGAGATTGTGTTTATTAATTTTTCTAGTCTAGCTGTCTGAAAGATGCAGATGGGAAATATGCTAACTTTGGCGTGTTTGCCTATTTATACAAACAAAATGTACAGCAACAGAGACTTACAGAATTCCCAAAAGCAATCATGCCGGGAAAATTTCTACTTTGGCTGTAAATTTGCATTGTCCATGCTTGCACTTACTAATACTTCCCAACCTCTTTTTGTCCTAAATTCCCTCCTTCTCTGTCCCA
This sequence comes from Ceratotherium simum simum, assembly GCF_057802395.1. Taxonomy (NCBI): domain Eukaryota; kingdom Metazoa; phylum Chordata; class Mammalia; order Perissodactyla; family Rhinocerotidae; genus Ceratotherium; species Ceratotherium simum. The sequence goes on along the minus strand of NC_141926.1, from coordinate 42,088,843 downwards.
TATCACTCGATTAAGAAATGCAAACATTGAGTTGCAATAAATAACATTTTATTTCCCACAAACAGAGATTCTTAAAGATGTGAGCAGAAAACCACGGGGAAATTGCAGAGGCAGACTACTACTTAGTTTCCATGATGCCTGTGCTTGATCTCCTTAATTCCAGGCACAGGATTAATTTATCTAAAGAATTTTTGTCAAATATTTTTCTAGCTAACCGTGAATTTTGAAGCAAATCTAGTTCTCAAGTCCATCCAAATAAGGAAAAGACATCAGCACATATTTTTGCAATTATGTAAACTTCACATAATTGACCTTAGAATTTTGAGAACCAGAGCAGATTAATTTTTACATGCATCATAAAAATTTTAGCATATTTGAAAAATAATAGCCTTAAGTTGTTCCATTTTTGGAATAAGTAAAGCAAAGTAAAGCAAAAAAGAAAACTATGCGGATACAAATATAGTAATACTTGTGTCTTTTAAGAGTTTGGCTTTCATTTCAATGTGTGTACTTAAGTTCTTGCATTTCTAATTCCCAATAGCTGACAGATAGTTGTCTTTAGCCCACACAGAGCAAGAGTTCTCAGACAGAGCTGTGTAAACTTCAGTTTTTACAGGAGAGACACTACATTTTAACAAAGGTGTGGAAAAATTCTAAACATTCATCCCCAAGCTTGTGAACTAACACTTAAGTCACTTTGTGTTGAGTTTTATTTATGAAAAATTAAATTTAATATAAAGGCTCTTAAATCACAATTTATATTAAAAAACTGAGTTAAAAATGCAGTGATAGGTTCATCATGATTACTTATTAGGGGGATAAAAATATTCTAAAACTGATTTATGGTGATGGTTGCATAAGTCAGTAAAGTTACTAAAAATTATTGAATCGTACACTTGAGACGGGTGGATTTTATGAGATGTAAAATATACCTCAAAGTTATATAAAAAAGAATAACTTGAAATAAAGAGTAGTATACATCATCTACCAGAATTCAGAGGTGGTTAAATTTTAATTGTATGGTTTTGAATGATTTTGAACATTTTTCTACTGTGTTCCATACATTTTTTTCTAATTTTCAGACTTATATACTGAAAAAAAAAAATCTGTGTGAAACTATTACGCAGGCAATATAACTTGTTACTGGCCTGGTCTGTCAGATTTCTTCTAGAATTGAAAAACAATAAGCCAAGGGTCATTATTATTCGCGTTGCAGACTCTGTGGTTTAGCTTTAGAAACATGCTTTTCAGGTTAAATTTCCTTCAAAATGCACCTCGCTAGAAAAAAAATGAGGGAAAAATGCTGGAGGCAAAGCAAACTTCAGGTTTGAGAAGCTTGGCCATCCATTCTCCAAACACGACTTGGCTTCTTGCCTTGATAACACTCTAGGAGCTCATGGTTGGTTTTCATATATGCGTTTAGGGATCTATGTATACATCTTGCTTTCCTAGATGGCTGAAGTGTGGTACTTTTACTTTTTGTTAACCTTAGGAATAACTGACTGTCAAATTGATTTTGGGCTCTAAAGGCTTGGTTGAATCCTCTGAAAGGGGATCCCGAAATAAGAATCCTCTAAGACCAGACATTGGGTTCCAAACAATGTATAAAATTTGCAAATGGTTACATGTGGAATGAATATTCCATTAATATTTGTGTCCAATAGAAAGCATCCAATACATAGGCAATTACACATAATCAATATTATGCTTATGTTTTCTTCATTCATAAACTAAAAAATATATATAGATAGAGAGGTTGGGAAGTGCTTCGGTAATTCACCACTAGCTTCTAGGGAAATGGTAGATCATGAAATCAGATAAGAAAAAAATAACCCAAGTAAAACAAAAGCTCTGAACAACAAAAAAGGTTCCTGTAACCTTAGCAATTAAGCTTATAATAAGGGAAGTGACTACAAGAACTACAGACACAGAAGGAAAATTGTGAGAAAAATTTTCCAACACATTCCATGAAAAGTCAGCAAGGTTTTACAGGAAACAAGCAAGTGATTGTAGAAAGAAAGCATGCAGCCAAAGAATGTATTCAGGTAACAGCCGTAATTTAACAAAATAACATATGTTCAAAGTCACTTTTTGAAGACAAATTAAAAGGCCCTTATGGACTACAAATTGCTAACTCCCAATGTTCATTTAAAGAAACGACGAATACCATTGATGACAAACTATCCCAAGAGTGGCTGCTGCAAAAACCCACAACTGAATACTTAGTGTCGACCTTACTGGTAACTTCGAAATCTTAAATCAACACATCTTTAATCCAGAGTAAGTAAAAGACATGCAATGTAGAGGAGACTCTATGTTTATATTTTCCAATACAAATATAAAATTACAAAAAAATATTGATGGGTACAAATATTTTATGAAATTTGAACATTAATTCTTTAAACCATGAGAATCATCAGAAATCCAATACCAGAGAGGAAATTATACACCCACAATTGATATTTACAGGAAGAAAACTGATGAAATGTAAAACCTGAATGTACTAACTTAAAAAATCCAACACAGGAAGACATATTTATATGTTTACACAATACCTAATGTCTACTATCATAGATATATACATACACATGTACATATATACGGGCATACTTTACTGTGCTTCACTTTATTGTGCTTCACAGACATTACATTTTTTAAGAGACCTTCCATCAACAAAAAGATTTACAACCCTCTGAATACTCAGATGATGGTTAGCATTTCTTAGAAATAAAATATTGTTTAATTAAGGTTTTAATTGTTTTTCTAGACATAATGCTATTGCACACTTAGGCTACAGTATAGTGTAAATATAATTTTTATATGCACTGGGAAACCAAAAAATTCATATGAATCACTTTATTGTGATATTCTCTTTATTGCAGTGGTCTGGAACTGAACCAGCAATATCTCCAAGGCATGCCTGTACACATTTATATGTGCACCTAAGTATATATATACACACTATGTAAAGCTCAATTACTGATCATTTTATATATTAACTTCATGCACTCTTTTATCTAATTATAACAGCAATCTTAAAAAATTGGAAATATTTTTCTGATTTCACAAGAAAGGAAGTCCACAAGTAAAAATATTAAGAAGTTCAGCTAATAACAGCTGGCAAATGGTAGTACTCTCATTCATTTTCACATACTCTCTCATTTGAATTCCTCCATTCACACCTGTCAGTATCCTTTTTAATAAAAAAAAAAAGAGATAATTTCTATTTTATGGAAGAGGGAAAAATAAATGGTAAGTTTTTAAAGAAATAAAGTTAGTGACTAGCATTTAATCCCATCCTCTACCCCTTTCCTACTATCCTACTAGTATAAGACTAAAGAAGCATCCAGGTAGTTCCCTGGAAAGACACTGAGCAGGATTTTCTCAGTGTCTTTCCATTTCATTTAATAAAGCAACAATCCTAATTAGTGTTATAGCTCTCTTTATTATGGTTCTAAGATCCTTTCTAAATTAATAATGTAATGCATATCTCTTTACATGTTCCTCTTTGCATATCTTTGATTAATTCCTTAGTAAAAATTATTAAAGTAACTATAAAATGATTTCATTCCAGAAGAATTTGTGTGTCTCTTATATGCCAGGCACTGTGAAATGGTTAAAGCAGTGTGCAATGGTTAAAGCAATGTAGAAGGCAGCTGTGGAGGCTGCCTTTATGGAGACTAAAAACATTCTCATCACTAGAGTTGGATTTCTTTACAAATACCATGTGATACCCCATGTTCCCCTAAATGCATATGGAACCTATCGTCTCAGTTAAACACTAACTGATTTGAAGTACTCCAACTCATTCAGGATACCTACTGGGCATATGTTGTTGGTGTTCCAACAATATCCCTTTGGAATTTACTATTGTAGGGTAACTTTCCTAATTCAAGCTGCCAGCATCTCACTCTAGTTGACTGAGGGCTTTCTTTGGCCATCAGAGTCAGCTGTGCCCAAGCACTTCAGGCTGGAAGTTCTAAGAATTAATACTCTTTCAATTACCTCTCATCCTTGGAACAGCCCTCAGTCAAGGACTGATGGGGAGTTGATGTATAAATACCCAAGCTTTCTCTTCTCTCGGGTGACATAACTCTAAAGCAAATGTTCTACACTGGCTCTCACTATTCAGCAGCAGAATTAAATCCCAGTTTTCCACAGGATAACTTGACCAATATCTGACCCTTTATTGGTTGCCTTTCTTTCCCTGTTTCCTTTTCATACTTCCCTGTGTTTCCTGGGACCATCTTCCCAATAAACAACCTGTACTCAAATTCTCATCTCAACGTCTACTTCTGGAAGAAGACAAACTAAGATATATTGGGTCTCTGAAGATGCTAGGGATACTGATGAAAGCTGAGACCATCTTGAGCTCTATTAAGATTTTCAAGACACTTAAACAATTTATGTCTATCTGGTTAATAGCCAACTCTGTCATTAGGAAGTCTTGGGATCCACTGGATCTGAGTTTAGGGAAACCAAACACAGCCACACAAACATAACAAGTGCACATATACACAGAGCTAACACACACACACATATATCCCTATCCCAGCATCATCAACGCCTCAAACTTGCTCTTGATTGAGAGTTGTAAGTTGTAACACAGATAATATTAGAAATTATATGAGTAACAGGATAACAGTTGCTCGAGTGGGATGAGGAGATAGTTTGTGGTATTATATAGAAGTTTAGTGGCATCACTCTTGCTCAGTGAGGCCTCGATTTTTCTGTCTAGTCTCAACAGGGGTGACTCTTCTGAAACAAATGTTTGGTTTTGTGTTTTTTTTTTATCCTGTTCTTCCACACTCAGAATGTAGCATCCTGTTAAAGAAGCAGGGGTGTGTCATTCCTTGGCCATTCCTCGGGATTCCCAGACAAATACCAAGATATGTCATGACAATGAGTCCTCAAACAAGCAGCAGACATCCCAATGCAGACCAGACCCATGGAACTTTTTTTAAGTAGAATACAGAGAACAGAGCTCCTCTGATCTGTTGAACCTTGTTTTCCTGTTCTTTGATGACATTGCTGGAATATCTCCTTTTTTTTTTTGTGAGGAAGGTCAGCCCTGAGCTAACATCCATGCTAATCCTCCTGTTTTTGCTGAGGAAGGCTGGCTCTGAGCTAACATCTATTGCCGATCCTCCTCCTTTTTATCCCCCAAAGCCCCAGTAGATAGTTGTGTGTCATAGTTGCACATCCTTCTAGTTGCTGTATGTGGGACACGGAGAAGCGGTGTGTTGGTGCGCGCCCGGGATCCAAACCGGAGCCGCCAGCAGCGGAGCGCGGGCACTTAACCGCTAAGCCATGGCACCGGCCCTCTCATAACTTTCTATTCATTTTCAGTTATTAATGCCCAGTGTACACCAGTAAAAAAGAGCAATTTCCCGGGTGAGAGAGAAAAAAGTCCAGCACTTTTATTCCTTTTTTCTCTCTTCTGATATTGGGGCACTGTGGAGAGATTGTAGGAAAATGAAGTTTATACTTATTGTGCACACAACTGCATTGTACTTGTAGAGATCCACTGTTTCTTGGCTGACGTCAGCGTGGGGAATTGTGCTCGGACTCTCTGCAGGCACTTGTGACTTCTTCAGAGGACCCATTTTGAGCCATTTAAAAACCCTCAAGACGTATCCAGCTCCAACTGTTTGCAGTTTTCTTTTGAACGTGGTATACCTCATGCATTTTTGTCCTATTTTGTGATCTCAGTCGCCAATTTCCAAGCAACAGGAAAATATCTTGCTGAACATTTTATATATGACTATATACCTATTTGTGTGTGTGTGTGGAATAAGTAAAATTGTACATATTTTAGATTTTAGTTTGGAAACTTATTTTTAACAAATCCTTTTTTTGTCATAATAAATCTGATATGTATTATATATAGAAAATATATAATACCTATATCATAATAATTGGACCAAATAACTCTATCTAATCTTAGAGTTAAATTCTTGTACCCAAGATCAATAAAACCATGGAATGACACCTGTTCTATCCTATGCCTCTCAAAGCCTTACAGAATGAATTTAGTTCTATGTTGGGTGACATGTTATAGAAGCCCACAAATAGAAGCCTGGACTAGGATTGAAGGTGATGTCAAAATACATCTCTGAATAAATCCTTCTTATCAATTCTCATGGTGAGTGGAAATTAGAGGCCAGTAAGCATCAGAGAAAGAGGCAGATAAGCCAGACCCTCTGGGAGAGACTCATTCCCAGCACGGTGCTGATACCCTGGTGTTCCACCGTCTAGCAGACTTCACCACGAGAGACACCTGTCGTGTAGGAATTGAGACAAGTAGGCTTACACAGAAATCTTGTCTGTCTCTTACTTCCTCTGTTCCAACTTGCTGCTATAAAAATGTTCTGAAATAATAGTGCCATTTCACAATGACTACTCTCAAAGGTTTGTTTCGTGAGGTAAGACAGATGTTAGAAAGAGATGCAGACATATAAATGGGCTTATCTACAGACAGACTACATCAAATGAGGAAAAACATTACACCCCTTTATTAAGTTTTTATCTTGCCTAAGGATCCAGTTTAAAAAATGGTCTTGAAGAAATTATAAATGAGTAACAACAGTTCTTTGAATGTAAAGATTGAATGAGATAGGAAAAAAAGCCCAATTTATTTCTTAGAAGGTTCATATTTACATCATATTACTTACTTTGTAAGTCTTTACCCTTACAAAGACATGATATTAATAAAAAACTGATTTCAAGAATAAATACAATTTCTATAAATAAACAGAATATTCCACAAGATGAATTCTGGTTAGTGCCAGAGAACTTTAATCAAATTAATAAGTTACTAGAATAAGAACTGAAACCACTTTATGGAATGAAGAGGCTAGAAAACCAAAGTGATAAAATATTTGGGGGGCCACATATTTTCTTAATTCAGATTCATTTGTTTGGTCAAATTACTTTTTTCATGGAGCAGTTCTATACAGACATATCCTTGGTTCTTTTTGTGGTTTAAACTGATTTTCTCAATACTTCCCTTAAGATATATTGCCAGTGCAAAGTGAGATAACATACCTTCTTCTGAGAGTCAAATGTTAAGTTATTCTATTTATTTTATTTATTATTTAAGGTAACTGCCTCATTCATCAAGGATAATGCTAACCACAGTCTTCAGGAGACAGAGACGAAGCCTTTCAAATGATTGACTATAAAGTGAATAGCTCGTGTCAAAGGATGATTCATTTGATTTAAAACACGTTTGTAGAACAAATTTTGGAACTGTGCACACTTGTTAGTTTTCTCTTTTGTGACTTCCCTTCTCTTTTGTAGGTTGGCAATCAGAACCAACCACTAGACAGTGGGAAGTCTGATGAGTGGTTAAGAGCATTCCTGGAAGCAGCACATATGCCAACGAATCAGCTTTGTGCAATCATAAGGAATAAAAAGTCTGAGCAAGATATGAATAAGAAGCTGCTGTATGGTTTTGGGTTTTTTGTTTTTTAAAAAATATTTTGGAATACAGAAGCCAAGCCTAAGCATGAAGGTGACAAGGGGACTGCCAGAAATGGTCAATATGTTCCATCGTACTATCAAGCCATTCAGGCCCAAATCTGCCTCTGAGTCCTCATCAAGTTCTAGGTCACGACTCGTGAGACTAGCAGTTGTCTTAGGTGCTTCTCCTGATACACCCTGCCTTCTTATCTGCAGAGTCCACGTGGGCTGACTGGCTCCAAAACTTCAGGTGGATCAATCTTTGGTTCCAAGATGGGCAAATGTCAATCCCAATTTGATTTGAATCTTTCAGACAAGATGGATTATCAATTATGAAGAAACTTGTAACATTTTCTTCCCTACCTCTCTGTGCCATGGAGGTTTTACATTTTTAGAAGTGAACAAAGCTTTTAGATAACTTCGTAGGCCAAAAGTGAATCACAGAGAATAGCCCAATAGAAACAACGGACTTGACACTAAAGGCCACTTCCCAGGTATATTCTAGGACTCTTTAAATGTTGAATTATTTAGAAACCATGGTTTTCTTCAACATAGGTAGTTAAGGTTGAACAGGACACAAAAAATTTCCATAAAAGAAATTATTTCCAGTTTTGAAACTTTGCTACTTGTCAATCTCAGGTTTTTCTTTTTTTTCCTTTCATATCACTGTATCTTGTACAATAAACTACATAGAAGAACATAAACTAGAACAAACTCTACCCATCAACAGATTTCCCCTAAAAATTCTGGATGCGTCAGACCAGATGGCCGTAGATGACTGAACTAAAGACACTGGCTACAGTTCGTCCTTAGGGGATCTCCCCACATCTCCTTGATGAGGAATACTAAGATACTAGCCCACACCGCCTCTTATTTATGAACCGTTCCTCAGTTTACCTGGTGGAAGTGGACCTAGAACAAAAACGTTCCTGTTCAACAAGTATAAGAAAAGAATGATCTTTAAGGGTGTGCTCATTAAATGAGTAGGGAAACCAATCTCCAGGGAAACTTACAAGACATGACAACAGAAGACAATTTCGTTTAAATATGTGTAAGTAGAATGCTACAATTGTGGCAATTAGTGCAAATTGCAATGTCTCAAAATCATTAGCCAAAAACAAATTTAAAAAATCACTGGAATGAAAAAAAACAAACATGAACAATTAACACAAAGGTTTTTGCAAAAAAGGGCCATAACTGTGCAATAATGGATTTTTCAGAGAATCTGACTACCTTGAAACATTTATTTCACATAGTTTGAGAGCAGATGTAATAACATTTCCATATTGGCTTCCTTAACTCCTTGGTAGCTCTTTTATTTTCCTTCTTTACTGGTGAGTTGCAGAAGTTTTCTCTAGGTACACAGCAGAGATGAACAATGCGGGACTAGCTTGCGAGGGCACATCCCGTTTTTACTCTATGATTTAGCAACTTAACCCATCTCCAGTTCAGTCCATGACCTGTTTCAGACAAACCAACTTGCCAGATTCACCCACCTCCTCCTCCTAGTGCTGAGAGAAACAGGTTTTCCTATTTCTTTCTATGACTAACACCGTCACTGATCCCATTCCTTCTCACCATTACTCAAGTGCTCAAAAGCCCTGCCCACCTTGTCATTAAATTGCTACTCCACACTCTCTTCCCCTCGGCGCCATGCTTCAATCAAGAACAGCCGCAGTTAGGAAGGCAGGCAGGGCTGTCAGATGACTTGAGTTCCAGTCCTGGTTCAGTTCATCTGTGTGAACTTAGGCATGTCATGTCACTTCCTGCCTGTTTCCTCCACTGAAAAACTGGGAAGATAACAGTTTCTACTTGATAGGATTTTCTTAATGAAGATTGCATTAAATGATATGCAGAACACGATTAGCACAGCGCCTGCCACATGGTGTGTACTTTAACACTTGCAATCCAACTTCTGTCCCCAAATTTCACTCTAAATTGTCTCAAATGATACCAGAGCTCCTCAACTATCAACTGCAGTAGCTTTTGTGTTCTGATCTAATTCTGTGAAACCTCTAGTATTTAAATCCTCTGCTCTTCCTTCGCTTATCTCTCTCACTTAAGAAGTATCTAAAAACGCCTATTTGGATCAGGACCAAACCAGCCACTACGAAGGAGACAAATGTGGGCCATTCCTGCATCATGCCCTCCAGGAACTTAGAGTACAGTAGAGAAGATTAAATGCATATAAAATATCCTTGTAAGGTAAATTAGAATAGAGGAGCACCATGCGAGACCGAGAACTGACAATGCAGTGCTTTGGGAGTTCAGGTGGAAGCACAATTACTTCTAGATGAGAAGAATCAGAGGAAATTAATGGAGGTGCTGGCACTTCATCTGGGCCTTGCAGGACAGACGACATTTGGACACATAAATATTGAATAAATGTATTTTAGTTGTAGGTCACTAAAGTTGCAAAACTTCCTGGAGAAAAAGAAGAGTTAAAGTAGTCCTTGTAACAAGGAGTAACAACCTTGTAACAAGGTTGGAGATTTGAGTGAATCCCACTTGTGAAAGGTCTTAATTTCCAGGCTAAGAAGTTTGAGAGGGGCAAACTCAAGATGGCGGCGTAGGCAGACTCTGAACTCACCTCCTCCCGTGGACACAGCCAATTTACAACTACTCGTGGAAAAATTACCCCTGAGACAGAACTGAAAACTGGATAAGAGGAACTCCTGCAACAAAGGGCAATCCTAACTGGGGTGGAAGAGGCAGAGACTCCCTTCCAGAGAGGAAAAACGCCGCCTTCACAAGCCGCCAGCGTCATGGCCGCCGGGAGCAGCGCACAGGTACGCAGCCCTCCATGGAGGCACGGGGCCCTGAGCCGGGGAGTGGCCCTGCTGGGGGCATTGTGTGGACCCAGAACAACCGAGAAGAGGGGCATAACATCTGACTTTGCCTGCTACTAAACCATTGGGGAGCACCCCCAGAAAAGCTGGTTCACAAAGAAACTAAAACCGGCTCTTAAAGGGCCCGCACGCAAACTCACCCGTTTCAGAAAGCATCCTAAAATCACCAGAAAGAAAGGTGCACAGTGCTTTGGTGACAAGAGACTCACGTGATAGGCCCTGAGTGCATCTCGGTGAGAGGTGAGACCTCTCCAGGGACTGGGACATTGGCGGCGGCCATTGTTGTGGCCTGGTGTGGGCGTGCTGACACAGACACCATTGGAGTTCTCCCTGAGCCTGCTAGCCCAGGGTCTGCCCCACCCACTAGAGCATTGATTTAATCCAGCTCAGCCAGGGCAGGCAGCCCACCATAGAGACTGCCCCACCCAACAACAAGCCCTCAGGCAACTTGTGGGCCTGCATAGATTGGTGACTGGATTCTCTGCAGCCTGGCAACTGATCCGACTTTAGCGGGGCAGGGTGTGCACAAGGAGCGGGTGGAGAGTGTAGGGTGGTGGCAGAGTGTGTGAGGCTCCCGCTGTGGAGAAAGTGGGTCTGCTTCGGGAGGTCGGGGCGTGAACGCCGGGCAGGACTGTGTTGACTGTGTGTGTGGACCTGTGGGCAGCAGGGCTTGTCAGCTGCAGAAGATTTGTGCTTCTCAAAGACCCACATAGGGGGTTTGCCCCACCTTCCAAAGCCTGAAACAATTGGGTGCTCCTGTGCCTGAGGCCAGCCCCACCCAGCTGCAATCCTCAGAGAGCTGACAAGAGACCTAATAGGCTGGAGGCTTACAGCAATTGCAAGGCCCTGAGCCTAACAACATGCCACACTGGGGGCCTACTCACTTAAAAGAAATACTGCAACACAAACGTGGTATTAGAACTTGCAGCCAACTGTGCTGGGGCTCCCCACACCTGATAAAGAGACTGAAGGGCCCACAACAACTACAAGCAGCTGAGCATTACAACAGCTGGCCAGGAGCATAACTCGGCCTCCCTGGGTGCCTACAGGGAGAGCAAACAGGCCACGACAGAAGGACACACGTAGCCCACATCGGGGTCACCCCTGGAACATTGAGAACTGAGGGAAGCACACTGGAAGACTCCTGAGGCATCACTTACATAAGGTCACCTATCCAAGAGCAGGAGACGTAGCTGACGTACCTAATACATAGACACAAGCACAGGGAAAGAGGCAAAATGAGGAGGCAAAAGAATACATTCCAAGTAAGGGAACAGGACAAAACCCCAGAAAAGGAACTAAGTGAAACAGAAATGAGCAACCTACTTGACAGAGAGTTCAAACAAAGAGTGTTAAGGAGGCTCACTGATCTCGGGAGAAGAATAGATGAACTCAGTGAGAATGTCAACAAAGAAATGGAAGATATAAAAAAGAACCAATGAGAAATGAAGAATACAATACTGGAAATGAAGAATTCATTAGAGGGACTCAAAAGCAGAGAAGAGGATACAGAAGAATGGATCTGTGAGCAGGATGAAAGACTAGAAGAAATTACCCAAGGTGAACAGGTAAAAGAGAAAAGAATTAAAACGAGTGAGGACAGTCTAAGGGACCTCTGGGACAACATTAAGTGCACTAACATCCGTGTTATGGGTGTCCCGGAAGGAGTAGAGCGAGACAAGGGGGCAGAGAATCTATTTGAAGAAATAATAGATGAAAGGTTCCCTAACCTAAGGAAGGAAACAGACATCCAGGTACAGGAATCACAGAGAGCCCCAAACAAGATAAACCCAAAGAGGCCCACACCAAGACACATCATAATCAAAATGTCCAGAATTAAAGATAAAGAGAGAATCCTAAAAGACGCAAGAGAATGTCAAGTTACAAACAAAGGAAACCCCATAAGGCTATCAGCTGACTTCTCAGCAGAAACCTTACAGGCTAGAAAAGAATGGCATGACATATTTAAAGTGCTAAAAAGAAAAAACTTACAGCCAAGAATACTCTACCCAGCAAGGTTATCATTCAAAATGGAAGGAGAGATCAAAAATTTCCCAGACAAGCAAAAATTAAAGGAGTTTGTCACCAAGAAATCAGTGCTACAAGAAATGTTAAAGGGACTAATTTAAGGGGAAAAGAGAAGACCACAAATAGGAAAAATTATCTATTTCCATGATAAGAACGTAATGCATACGAATGCACAAAAAAGAGGCTAGATATGATATCAAAAACATGAGGGAGGAGGGGAGTTAAAGAGTACAGCTTTCAGACAGAGGTCAAACTAAAGTGACCATCAACTCTGTATAGAAGAAGAAAGGAACACAGAAGGACTACAAAACACTGAGAAAAAAAAAGTCAAAAAATGGCAGTAAGTACATACTTATCAATAGCTACTTTAAATGTCAATGGACTAAATGCTCCAATTAAAAGGCATAGGGTGGCTGAATGGATAAAAAAACAAGACCCATATATATGCTGCATACAAGAGACACACTTCAGACCTAAAGACACTCACAAACTGAAAGTGAAGGGATGGAAAAAGATACTCCATGCAAATGGCAATGAAAAGAAAGCTGGGGTAGCAGTACTCATATCAGACAAAATAGACTTTAAAATGAAAACTGTAAAAAGAGACAAAGAAGGGCACTACATAATGATCAAGGGAACAATCCAACAAGAGGATATAACACTTGTAAATATCTACGCACCCAATGTAGGTGCACCTAAATATATAAAGCAATTATTAACAGACATAAAAACAGAAATAGACAGTAACACAATAATGGTAGGGGACTTTAACACTCCACTTACACCAACGGATAGATCATCCAAACAGAAGATCAATAAGGAAACATTGGCCTTAAATGACACACTAGAACAGACGGACCAAGTAGATATATACAGAACATTCCCTCCAAAAACTGAAGAATACATGTTCTTTTCAAATGCACATGGAACATTCTCCAGGATTGATCACATATTAGGCCACAAAACAAGTCTCCATAAATGTAAGAAGATTGAAATAATACCAAGCATCTTTTCTGACCACAACAGTATGAAACTAGAAATCAACTATAGGAAGAAAATCAGAAAAGCCACAAATACGTGGAGATTAAACAAAATGCTACTGAACAACGACTAGGTCAACAAAGAAATCAAAGAAGAAATCAAAAAATACCTGGAGACAAATGAAAATGAAAATATGACATGCCAGAACTTATGGGATACAGCAAAAGCGGTTCTAAGAGGGAAGTGTATAGCAATACAGGCCTATCTCAACAAACAAGAAAAATCTCAAATAAACAATCTAACAATGCACCTAAAGGAACTGGAAAAAGAAGAACAAACAAAGCCCAAAATCAATAGAAGAAGAGAAATAATAAAAATCAGAGCAGAAATAAAAGAAATAGAGACCAAAATAACAGTAGAAAAAATTAATAAAACCAAGAGCTGGTTCTTTGAAAAGATCAACAAAATTGACAAAGCTTTAGCTAGACTCACCAAGAAAAAAAGAGAGAAGGCACAAATAAGTAAAATCAGAAATGAAAGAGGAGAGGTTACAACAGACACCTCAGAAATACAAAAGATTATAAGAGAATACTATGAAAAGCTATATGCCAACCAATTCGACAATCTGGAAGAAATGGATAAATTCTTAGAATCATACAACCTTCCAAAACTGGATTAAGAAGAAGTAGAGAATTTGAATAGACCAAACACCAGTAAGGAGATCGAAACAGTAATCAAAAACCTCCCCAAAAATAAAAGTCCAGGACCAGACGGCTTCCCTGGTGAATTCTACCAAACATTCAAAGAAGACTTAATACCTATCCTTCTCAAACTCTTCCAAAAAATTGAGGAGGGGGGAAGCTCCCTAACTGATTCTACGAAGCTGACATTACCCTGATACCAAAACCAGACAAGGACAACACAAAAAAAGAAAATTACAGGCCAATATCACTGATGAACATCGATGCGAAAATCCTCAACAAAATAATAGCAAATCGCATACAACAATACGTTAAAAAGAGTATACACCATGATCAAGTGGGATTTATTCCAGGTGTGCAGGGATGGTTTAACATTCGCAAATCAATCAACGTGATACACCACATTAATAAAATGAAGAATAAAAATCACATGATCATCTCAGATGCAGAGTAAGCATTTGACAAGATACAGCATCCATTTATGATAAAAACTCTGAATAAAATGGGTATAGAAGGAAAGTACCTCAACATAATAAAGACCATATATGACAAACCCACAGCTAATATCCTCCTCAATGGTGAAAAACTGAAAGCTATCCCTCTAAGAACAGGAACCAGACAAGGATGCCCACTGTCACCACTCCTATTTAACATAGTACTGGAAGTCCTAGCCAGAGCAATCAGGCAAGAGAAAGAAATAAAAGGGATCCAAATTGGAAAGGAAGAAGTGAAACTGTCACTATTTGCAGATGACATGATTTTATATATAGAAAACCCTAAAGAATCCACCAGAAAACTTTTAGAAGTAATAAACGAATATGGTAAACTTGCAGGATACAAAATCAACACACAAAAATCAGTTGCATTTCTGTACACTAAGAATGAAGTAGCAGAAAGAGAAATTAAGAATACAATCCCATTTACAATTGCAACAAAAAGAATAAAATACCTAGGAATAAACTTAACCAAAGAGGTGAAAGATCTGTACACCGAAAACTATAAAACATTGCTGAAAGAAATTGAAGAAGACACAAAGAAATGGAAAGATATTCCGTGCTCTTGGATTGGAAGAATTAACATAGTTAAGATGTCCATACTTCCTAAAGCCATCTATAGATTCAATGCAATCCCTATCAAAGTTCCAACAACATTTTTCACAGAAATAGAACAAAGAATCCTAAAATTTATATGGAACAACAAAAGACCCCGAATAGCTAAAGGAATCCTGAGAAAAAAGAACAAAGCTGGAGGTATCACACTCCCTGATTTCAAAATATACCACAAAGCTATAGTAACCAAAACAGCATGGTACTGGCACAAAAACAGACACACAGATCAATGGAATAGAATCGAAAGCCCAGAAATAAACCCACACATCGACGGACAGCTAATCTTTGACCAAGGAGCCAAGAACATACAATGGGGAAAAGAAAGTCTCTTCAACAAATGGTGTTGGGAAAACTGGATAGCCACATGCAAAAAAATGAAAGTAGACCCTTACCTTACACCATACACAAAAATTAACTCCAAATGGATTAAAGACTTGAATGTAAGACCTGAAACTATGAAACTTCTCGAAGAAAACATAGGCAGTACGCTCTTCGACATCGGTTTTAGCAACATCTTTTCAAGCACCATGTCTGACCAGGCAAAAGAAACAATAGAAAAAAATAAACAAATGGGACTACATCAAACTAAAAAGCTTCTGTACAGCAAAGGAAACCATCAACAAAACGAAAAGACAACCTAACAATTGGGAGAAGATATTTGCAAACAATACATCTGATAAGGGCTTAATCTCCAAAATATATAAAGAACTCATGCATCTCAACAACAAAAAAACTAACAACCCAATTAAAAAATGGGCAAAGGACCTGAACAGACATTTCTCCAAAGAAGATATACAGATGGCCAACAGACACATGAAAAGTTGTTCAAAATCACTATCAGGGAAATGCAAATGAAAACTACGAGACATCACCTCACGCCTGTCAGAATGGCTATAATTAACAAGACAGGAAACAACATGTGTTGGAGAGGATGTGGAGAGAAGGGAACTCCCATACACTGCTGGTGGGAGTGCAAACTGGTGCAGCCACTACGGAAAACAGTACGGAGATTCCTCAAAAAATCAAGGATAGAACTACCATATGATCCAGCTATTCCACTGTTGGGTATTTATCCAAAGAACTTGAAAACACCAATTTGTTAAGGTACATGCACCCCTGTGTTCATTGCAGCGTTATTCACAATTGCCAAGACTTCGAAGCAACCTAAGTGCCCATCATGGGACGAATGGATAAAGAAGCTGTGGTATATATACACAATGGAATACTACTTAGCCATAAGAAACGATGAAATCCAGCCATTCGTGACAACATGGATGGACATTGAGGGTATTATGCAAAGTGAAATAAGTCAGAGGGAGAAGGTCAAATACCATATGATTTCCCTCATTAAGTAGTAGATAATAACAACAATAAACTAACATATAGAGACAGAGATTGGATTGGTGGTTACCAGAGGGGAAGGGTGGAGGGAGGAGGGTGAAAGGGATAATTCGCTACATGTGTGTGGTGACGGGTTGTAATTAGTATTTGGGTGGTGAACATGATGTAATCTATGCAGAAATAGAAGTATAATGATGTACACCTGAAATTTTTACAATTTTATAAACCAATGTTACCGCAATAAACAAAAAATTAAAAAAAAATGTTTGATTTTTTTATGTGTATTATAGGTAGTTATTAAAGCCTTTAGAGCAGTTAAATGATATGATCAAAACTGTATTCAATCAGATTAATCTCGCCATAATTTCATCACAGTTGAGAAGACAGGGATAAGACTTTGAGAAGTCACAGCAGCGGGTGAGAGCAGTGGCAGAGCTATAAACGGAGTCCTATGGGAGTATGAAGAGGGCTTGCTTACTCCAGTGGGGAAGTGGGACACTTCCTGCAGAAGGTGAGTCATGAACTAACTTTTGAGAGATGAGAAATGAACAGGCAAAGAAGGACAACAGTAGAATTTCCTGTAGGTGGAAATAGCTAAAATGGTGGAAACGGCATGAAACTGTAGAGAGTTTATGAAGATTACAATGAATTGTATTCACTGAGCATAAAATAGAAAGGTATTAAATGGCAAGTAGGCATGGAGCAGGTCATGGGGAGCTTTGTAAGCCAGAGGAAAGCGCTTGGATTTAAGGTACTCTATAAAACAAATGCGGGGCAGCAGCAACTCCAGACTGGTGGTTATTGTGATAGTCCAGACGAGAGATGATGAGAACCTGAAGTTAGTAACAACAGCAAAGACAGAAAGCATGTCACAGAAACAGAGACTCTGCGCTGGTGGAATCAACAGGGCAGAATCGACTATAGATGCATTTGATAGGCATTTATTTAACACCCACTACATTTCAAGCACAGAGGACATATGTCAACAACACATCAACGAACAAAAGTGGACAAAAATTCCCTGCTCTCATGAAGCTTATATTTCCCAAGGAGGACTAAGAGAGGGGAAAAAAGGAGAAGATGATTTTACAAACGACTTTGCAAACAATCATTTCCTAGTTAAAGTCTGGGCTTTGATTCCAAAGCTGGCTGTTCCTATGCTTAGTAGCTGTTGCTATTCCCAAGATCTGATCTTTGGCTGTATTTTTTTTTAAATTCTATACTGTATATCCAGTCCTTTCTCTTCAACTCTCATTACTCCCAAATATACAACTCATATTTAAGTTCTTTCCTAAGAATCAGAGTTTAATTGTCAACTGCTTACTTTGTATGACCATTTGGATGAACAACCTATACGTTGCTTTATTCTCATCAATTCTAAAATGCTCCACTTTATTTTATCACGTTCTTCCTCTTTCCTGATCTTGCTCAATGGCTTTACCATGCTTTACTCCCCACATGTTTAAATTATTTTCATGTTTGAGTGAGCTGAAACTCCACGTGCTCTTTAATTCACACCTGTCCAATTCATAGATTCTGGTTTTAATCTCTGCAAGGTCGTCTCCCTCCTTTCCTCAGGTTGAGTTCAGACCGTTACTATCTCGCATTTGGGTTATTGTCATAACTGGTCTGCCTTGCCACTTCATTTATTTGCCTGAATCACAGGTCAGCTCATGTCACTTTCCTACATAACAGTCTACATGCCTTCCTGCCCCCCATCCCAAACCATCTATAACATACGAGCACCCCTCCACATAAATGAAGAAAAAATGCCCGTGCAGCCTTGACATGCAAGAAGTTGCACAGCAGACTCCGCAGGGAGATGTGCCTTCTATGTCAAAGGAAAGTAGGAGGCAGAGAGACTGTTCAAGGACACCGGGCCACCAACTCTGCTTTGACCCCATTCCCCTCCGTGTATTGGTATTGTTGTTGCTGAGTTGGTTCAGGAACAAAAATGGCTCAATATTTGCAAATATTTCCCTAAACTGAAGAGCATAAATTCTTGGTGCTTTTTTGTAGAATGTATACTTCAGAACTGAGTATTAAAGAGCAGGGGGTAGCAAGGTTAGTGTGTGTTTCCAAGTCTGGCAGGACCCTCACTACACAGATAGCCACCTGAGGCTGTTGCCTGGTAGGAATTCCAGAAACCGGGGTGTAAAGCTGAGCCAAGGTATGCTCTATCTGCTCTTGTGCTTGTAGCCTCTTTGGTTCACTTAAGTTCTGTATCCCTAACTAAATGAGTTTGGAAATATAGGTGAGTGAGTGTGTGTCTGCTTCAGTGAAACTGAATTCCCCTGGAATAGTGCAGACCTCAAACACCTTTCCAGCCTGCATTTCCCTGCTTCAGGGAAATGGACACCCCCGAAGAGACACTTACCTCCCCAGCCTCTCTGCTCCCTTTCCCGGTCTTGAACGCCCTTGTTCTCTTTTGCACCTATTAAATCCTTGTTTACCTTTCACCATCCACCTTGCACTCCACCTCTTCAGTAAAATCCTCCTCAATTCCCAAACGGAAGGAATCATCCCTATTCTTTATTCTGATGCATTTTGATTACACAAACTATAGTTAGCTGATTAAATGTTGAAGTAATTATAAATTCCTTGAGGGCAGCAAGCATGTATTAATTATCATTTTATCCCCCCATCATACATTGTACAGCGGTGGTCATATAGCAGTATTCAATAAATATGTTTGGAATTAAATTGAATAAATAGAGATTTCATTGTTATAACAGTGCAGTCACCTTATGACACAAATTTTAAGAAAAACTTTTAAAAGCAGCAAAGACATAAAAATGCAGAAGAAAAAAATAACACTAGTTAATGCATATTTTGGGGTAGGGTCTGTATATTACATTGATTCACTCAGCATTAGTCTACAACAAATTTTGGGGAAAATCAAATACAAATGGATGTTAAAATCCTTCAGAATTAAATAGATTCCGGAAATAGTGATAAAATAATGACAATGTTTAAAATTTGCATAAAGTCTAGGAAAAATGAGAGAGGCCAAGATAATATTAGTATACATACGTCTGGTTTTTAATGGAGGCTCACCCATCTTCCATTTCTACAAATTCAGTACACATGGCCTCAGGCCAGGCAGTTCCTCTAAGCTCAAACTGAGTAGAGATGTGAGGTGTGAGGGGTCTGTAGACTTGCTGCCTGTCTGCAGCCTCGCCGTTGGGAAAACGTTTCTTCCCAAGAACTTCCAAGTGCTTACAGACCAGCTTCAGCTGTAGAGTGTTTTAAATACGCGTGGTCTAGGGATTCCCACACTCATTTTCAGACTTTAAATCTGTAGGATTGGCTTGAAGTGGGTCCATATTAGTGTGCTGAAAAGTTTCTGAGTGATTTTTTTCCAGGCAATTCTGTGTTTAAAAATCACTGAGCTGAGGGTTTTCATCAATAGCTCCACCAAAGCTAACAAACAAGCCCTCTGAGTGGTGACGGTGGCAGTCACAACCCTGCCCTGGACATAGGGATGCCCCTTAGAGGAGGATAAAGGGAAGAAGGGTGGCGAAGGCTGTCTCATCAAGACTAACCCTTTTCCTGAAAGTTATTCAAATCTATTCACATAAGAAAATGATCTCCAAAAGCTTAATGTTGACATGAAAATACTGACCAATATAAAATGCTATAATGTGCTTTTTCTACAAGTTACATTGCTATTGATAAAGGGTCACCCAAGGGAGATCGTGAAACTTAATGTATTTGGGATAGGATTCGGGGTGGGGACATTCTCTGAAGCACTAGGCATCGCTTTCCAAGGAAAACCCAAGAAAAGCACCCCGCAAAGAAGAATCAAGATTCAAAGAGAATTTCAACATGGTCAATGGAAGAAGTTCAAAGATTACTATTGTCTGTGTAGGAGTTTATCCCAGTAGTTCCCTTAAATCTATGGTCTAGAAATGCATTCAAAAGAGAGATAGCAATCACACACACACATGCCACTGCTATGGGGACCACAATCATTAATTTTATATGTCTACTGGCTAAGCCAGGGTACCCAGATATTTGGTCAAACCACAGTCTACATGTCACTGTGACAGTTTTTCAGATAAGATTAACATTTACATCAGCAGACTTTGAGTAAAGCAGATGGCACTCTATAACGTGCCTGGGCCTCATCCAGCCATGTGAAGGCCTTAAGAGAAAACAGACTGAAGTCCTTCCCATGAAAGAGAAAATTCTGACTCCAGACTGCCATCAAACTCAGCTGTAGCATCAGCTTTTTTGGGGTTTTCAGACTGCCAGACTGCCCTGTAGATTTCGGACTTGCCAGCTCCCACAATCATGTGAACCAATTCCTTAAAATAAATCTCTCTCCATCTCTCTCTTTCAATATGTACACACACACACACACACACACACACACACACACACCCTATTGGTTATGTTTCTCTGGACAACCCTGACTAATACAGGGACTAATATAATTCAATAAATGCTTTCCAAAAATGCTTATAAAAACAAAAACTATGTAAAAACAGAAAAGATAAGTATATAGCTTTATTTAGGATAAACTGATAGAGCCATTATCTTTGGTGCCACAGCCAACCATCTTACAAATGTCTTCACAGTTTGGGCTTGTATAAATCCTCTTTAGTAAAACACTAGAAAATGGAGATAGAAATGGGCACCAGATTAAAATCTTAGTTTGAGTTAATAAATATAACCCTGGTCAATGAGAACATTTTCTTTTAACTGTGAACAAATCTAAAACTTCATTCATCTGGCATAATTTTGGTTCTCATTCTGTTGGTGATTCTTCTTTGCAGGACAAGGGCTGATGATGTCAGCCTTCCCTGCTTTCCTCCCATGCTGTGTACATCTTGCCATCTGTCCATCTGGCGCTTTTAACAAACAATCACACGTTAAGCACCTTGCCCCACCTCCCATACGCCACACCCACACATATGCACACATGTACACTCTTTACGCAACTTTCAAGGAAAATGTCTTTCCACTCCACTTTCTGCATTGCTCATTACAGCAGTCATGGGAAGCTTTCAGGTTGTAGCCTTTGTGACTAAAAATGCTGTAGGCTGTGTGCAGGTGACTACAGCTGGGGTGAGAGGCCCTATAAAGAAATATAGACAATAACAGCTGCTGCCTGGCACCAACTGCAGTGGAAAGGCAGCTGCTTCCCTTCCATGGAGGTGGGGCCATGCTCGCTCCTAGGCAGCAGTTGTTACTCCAGCAATAACCACCCAGGCTCATCTCCCACCCTCCCCACAATTATAGGAGAACAAAAGGAAAATGACTGAGGTTCTCCCCGAATCAAGGACACATATAATGAATTTTCTTCTTTAGATGGTCCATTCCTCAAGATATGAGACATGTACATCTCAAAAAGAAAGGAACATACACTTGATTAATAGCAGCTAGTCCCACTTCAAAAAGATGAAATGGACTATTATACTTATTTTTGAAAGGAACAATTGCGGTCATTATTTTGGAGTAGGATTGTCTCACACAGCCATTCTTAAGCATTTATACTATATGCTTTAAATGCATGAGTCTTCAGCTCCTTCATATTATAATCAAGATTGCGGGGAAAGAGGGTCTTTACTCTTTCATACTTTCACTTAGAATACACTTAAAACATAGTGTTTATTTTGGGAACAAAATACATTTAAAAATCTTGCTTTTCCCACAGCATGAGCACAGGTCACCATTCTATGACAGATTCAGATACCTCCTATTGGAAGAAGTAACGAAGAGAGAATCACCAAACCATGATCAAAGGCCAATTCTCATATGGTCTCCACACTGCTGGTTTTGTGAAACTCAAGTTATTATCACCTCTCCAGGCTAAGGGAATTGCAGGGCACCGGTAGAGGGAAGAGGGACACAGGTCTGTGGAGGTGAGTGCTCAGAAAATCCTCATCTTAGCTCCAGAAATCCTTAAAGGGGGAATTTCATTAAGTAAAGGAAACTTTCAGTATTCCCTAGACTAAACTGTGAAACATTTTTGAAAAGCATAAAATCCTTATTTATGGCAGGAATGTTTGAAATTCAAAAGATAAATGCCATTCGGAATGCAAGCATGTTCTAGGTCTCTAAGATGTAATGGGACACAGCTGTAACAACAGCCACTGAACCAGGGCCTCTCTATATCATGTCATTGGTAGACTTGTGATAAGCTGATCTTCTAGCTCTTTTTATAAGGGCCACTGGGGTAAAAAATAAATAGATCACATCCTGAACATCTGTGGTCCTGTCACAAAGCACCACTCATATCAACTTTCAAGCTTATATCTTAGGCTACACATGACACCCTTTTAAAAACGGATCTTAACAAACTGTATAGATCAGAAACTCATAGGTCTTTATTTCCAAAGTACAAAGGATCAATAAGGCCTGGGCCGTGCCTTGGGCAACACTAGTGCATCTTTTTTCTTACTGTTTTAGTGTATTCTTTTGGGTTTCAAGCCGTATGTGCAATCTAGGTAAGATGCTGAAGGTAAATATTTTATATGTGAGATGTAAACTGAGAAAAGAAATGCCAAGTGCCCAAGCTATTGACTTAGTAAGTCATCAAAATCGTGAGTCAGCACTGAAGAACACACAATTATTAGCAGCAATTCCTGTCTATTTAAATAGACCTATTTGGTCACATGAGAGGTTATTTGTTTCATCTTTTCAATGGCCAAATAAAAATTAATGCCTGTCTCTTTTAAAAGGAAATAGGGGGAGTGAATAAAATATTTAAAATAATGAGGAAATTCCACCAGTTATAAAATATGAGAAAAAAATATAAACACCATTCATGACTATAATGAAATAAGTAATGATAATAAACAGTATGAAAAGTTCGTTTTTGTAGAGAAGGTAAGGGTGGAAGGAAGGAGTCCAGTTAGGAGGTATGTGAAATAATCCAGGTGCAATATGATGGAACAGGGGCGGTAGCAATGGATGTGGCAGGAAGTGGTAAGATTCTCATAATATTTTGAAGACATATTTTGTAGAATATGCTGATGGATCAGAGGTAAGGTGGAGAGAAACAGAGGATTCAAGGATGACTCCAACACCTTTGATCTGAGTAAACTGGAAAGATGGAGTTGCCATTCCCTGAAATGGGGAGGCTTGTGGGTTATTGACTCCAACTAAGCAACTGCCAGCGCGGCAGTGGTGGTGGGAGCCAGTACACGACTCAGTGTTCAAACTTTCCCCTTGGTGGCCTGTGAAAGGACCTTAGGCTTACATGAACAAATATTTATTTATCTAATTAGTCATAAATATTTAGTAAGTGATATTAGTTTTCCATTTACAGGAACAACACTCTCTTTTTCAAATAGATTTTAGGGCCAAAAAAAATGAAGCTTGATTTAACTAAGCATGTTTTTAAGTTACAAATCCTAGTGGCATGTGGTTGAAGCAAACTTCCTGAAAGCAGTAAGCTGTTTGCTGAAAACTGGGAAACACTATCATACTGGGAAGACCTGGATTCAAATTCTGCTCCATCACTTAAGTTAGATAAGTGAGGCTAGTTAACTAACCTCGTGAAGATAGCTTCTTCTGTAAATTAGGGTCATAATGCTCAATTACAGGGTTGTTTTAAGGCTTAAATGATATTCTAAAATACCCAGTACAGTGTTTCCAAATACCTGGCACTCTGCCCTTGGCTGCTGCTCTGAATAATAAATATTCCGACTGTGGGCCCATTCAACAGTTCCTTTAGGCTACGGCAACTCAAAGATGCACACAAAGATACACAACACATCTAATGCCCAGCAGTTCATCTAAATAAGAAATGGCTACCAACAGTAGAGAAATGTTTACTATCTCAATATATAAAAAATTTTTTAAAAACTTCATTCAGTATTCTAAAAATTATAGCAAGCAGTTGTATAAATACCAGTATTACATGTGAAATGCACTTAAATTTTAGAATCTCCTTAAGTACTTCCTAAGAAGACAAACTCTTATCTCCCAACAAAATGTCTATGCAGATCAACCTGGATAAAGAATGGTGGATTATTCCTTTGTATCTAATTCCTCTGATAGATTTCTCTTTTTGAAACCCATTTCAATAGTTTTTTTACTTTTAAAAGAGTGAGCAATATCTTTTAACTTTCACAAATAGGCAATATTTATAACTATGGATGTCCTAACAAATATCAGCAGATGGAGTAGTAAAATCTGTCATGCTATGATGTCATCAGTGCTAAATTATAGCCGTATATCTTCAGAACAATTATAATTCACATTTATAACGATTATTATGAATATTTCTAAAATTTTGACACTTTCTTAATTACTGAAAAGTTACTTTCATGATAATTACTATGAATTATATTTTAGTGCATTCTAATTTCATATACTTTGCATGGTAACCGTGTAAATTTGTTTATTTAACTAAAGAGAATGCTTCATCCTATACTAATAACAAAAAGTTTGGTTGATCAGTAGGCAAATGAAAGGACAAATGGATAAAAAAGCAGACTGATGTGGAGAGTTTCACTAGACAGACCTAATATCAGTTCACATATTTTGACTAAGTGCTTTCTACAAACAAGACATTCAATTGAGGGGCCGGCCCTGTGGCTTGGTGGTTAAGTGCGCGCACTGCAATGCTGGTGGCCCGGGTTCGGATCCCGGGTGCGCATCGAGGCACCACTTCTCCGTCCATCCTGAGGCCGAGTCCCACATACAGCAACTAGAAGGATGTGCAGCTATGACATACAACTATCTACTGGGGCTTTGGGGGGAAAAAATAAAATAAATAAAATCTTTAAAAAAAAAAAAAAAAGACATTCAATTGAGAGATCACTAAACTACACATGCAACGATCATTTAATTTGTACATAATCCAAAGTGTTTTCTTTTCCTGTTAGTGACAATCTTTGCGATAGCATGCTGTTTTTTAGAATGACATCACAAAA
Source organism: Ceratotherium simum simum (assembly GCF_057802395.1). Classification (NCBI taxonomy): domain Eukaryota; kingdom Metazoa; phylum Chordata; class Mammalia; order Perissodactyla; family Rhinocerotidae; genus Ceratotherium; species Ceratotherium simum. The sequence continues at coordinate 42,063,479 of NC_141926.1, read as the reverse complement.
GGGTAGTTTTTTAAAATTTTTCTTTTAGTAATTAAAAAAAGATGAAGCCCTTATACATAATTTGGCATTATTTGTGAATTAAAGACAAATTTGTTTCATGGGCTGGCTTCACTGGGCTGCTGATGCTTGTTGAAGTCTCTTGCCAGCTGGCCTGGCCTGCCTTTTCATGGCCAAACCAATCAATTTCATGCTGGTTTCTTAAAACCCGTAACATCTTTTACTGAATTGAGAGCTCCTTGAAGATAGTGGCCACATCTTAATCATCATTTTATCCACAGTGCAACAGTGTTAAGTACCTGGCTCACACTAAGTGCTCAGTCAGTGCTCAGGGGACATAAAAAAACAATCAGGTGTGTTATTTATTGCCAAAGAAAACCAGGAGCTATCTAAAAGTTATTTTTATTTATTTATTTTGTTGTTTTGTTTTTTTTGTGAGGAAGATCAGCCCTGAGCTAACATCCATGCTAATCCTCCCCTTTTTGCTGAGGAAGACCAGCTCTGAGCTAACATCTATTGCCAATCCTCCTCTTCCCCCCCCCCCCCAAAGCCCCAGTAGATAGTTGTATGTCATAGTTGCACATCCTTCTACTTGCTGTATGTGGGACGCGGCCTCAGCACAGCTGGAGAAGCGGTGCATCGGTGCGCACCCGGGATCTGAACCTGGGCCGCCAGCAGCGGAGCGCGCGCACATAACCGCTAAGCCATGGGGCCAGCCCCTAAAACTTATTTTAATCTTCAAGAATGCATTTATTGCTAAAAGTTCCAAATGTTCATTAAAGATATTAACTACCAAGTATTGATCACTTATAAGTAGCAAATCCTATAAATGCCTATATAGACATTTGCTCTTGTCTTCACCACATCTCAATGGAGATATAATCCTTATTTAATAGATAGGATAATTAAGAGTAAAACTATCCAAGTTAAAATAATTTAGTAGAAAAGAGACTTTCTTATCTCAGACCTCTTAGACTTCATACACTTTCTAGAACTTTACACTCTTCTCAACATATGTATACATACACACATATAAACAAACACACACACATACACACATAAATAATAAATAGTAAACCTTAGTTCTTTATCTTGCTGTTTTATATTGAGACTGTAATAAGGACATCTATAGTCTATCTGCAATAATAAGAATTTATGAAAATAGCTTAGAATAGACACATATCTGAAGTAAGATTGATGAGATTCACTTTTTAAATTTTTCAGAAATAAAGATTTCAAATTAAACCAAATTATTCTACCATATCAAATCAAATCAAGAACAAACTATGTTATTTTCTAAACCTTAGTTCTTTACTGGGAGTTAATGGTATATTAAGCAATGTATTTTAGATGTCAACTATGAAAAACCTTTTTGAAAGCATTTTAATAGAAAGAAAATAAAACAAACTTTACTCAATGAAACAGAAATAGAGAATCTTTTTCCTTGGCATGTTGGAAATCTGCTTGAATAACTGTAACACACTCTCCTTCTTAGAGGATATATACACAATTATCCTCCACAGATGGACAAAGAGAGACAAACTCTGCCCAAAAACTATATTCAAATAACAGGATGAACCAAACCAATAAAAGTACATGAGATGTAACATTTTTCTTTAATATGTCTGCAGTGAGCATAATTACTTTGGGTGCATTTAAAATTTTCTCTTCTTGGAAATGTAGTAAACTTACTGAAACGTACTTTAAAAAAAAAGGTGAGCATTTCCTAAGTAATTGCAAAATCTTTGCTTCATGTCACAACATGGTCCTTGGTAAAAGTTTATTATTTTAACTCTTCATCCATAATGATTGTTAGAACATTCTTTTGTCACCTGATTTCTTCTTATACTTCTGTCCATTTCTTTTCTTTAATCTTTATAGACATCCTTTGCAAAGCAAAGAGTTTATTATTGAAAGTGTCTGGCCTGTGGTAGCAAGATTTTTACTTTTGAGAACAGAACATATTTTCCTTCCAAATATTTGCATTTATTCAATTTCTCAATTATTTGCACATATTGGAATTATTTCCTAAGAACTTTCTATATTTAACTTAACCCTAGAGGGTTAGAGCATATGTAAAACCTAAATGAGGGGCCAGCCGGGTGGCACAAGCGGTTAGGTGCGCGCGCTCTGCTGTGGTGGCCCGGGTTCGCCGGTTCGGATCCCGGGCGTGCACTGACGCATCGCTTGGCAAGCCATGCTGTGGTGGTGTCCCATATAAAGTAGAGGAAAATGGGCATGGATGTTAGCCCAGGGCCAGTCTTCCTCGGCAAAAAGAGGAGGATTGGCATGGATGTTAGCTCAGGGCCAATCTTCCTCACACACACAAAAAAACCTAACTAGAGCATTTAACACTGTATTTCCTCCTCTAACAGGTAGCGGATATTCCTGCTCTTATGAGCACCCTTTAGGAGAAGCCAGCAGGAACTATATCTTCCAAGCACACATCTACTCCATTAACTGTAGTTGTTTTAAGGATCAGAAATGGAGATGGAATGAGAATTCAATTTAGACCCTGGAAGCCCCCAAACTGTCTCCATTTGCTGGTTCTCCATACGGTTGTGGCTTTAAGCTCATGTAAAGGTTCTGAATAACTGTCAGGACAATATATGGTTGTGCTTTTGTTCAGTTTACTGCTCATGCTTTAGATATATAACATGACTCCACGCCGGGGTGTGAAGGCTGAAAGGCATCATTAATGTGTTAAATGATGTGGAATGCTTCAGGCACACATGACACATCGCTGTAGAGTGATAGTCCCAGATGCACAGGTATCTACCTCGATTTCAAATCAGAAAGAAAGAAGCTAAATCACTACACAAATAAAATGCACCAGGAAAATTATCAACTATATATTCACTTGTAATCTCTGGGCCTGATTCAGACCTCACTTATTGAGAGAAATGAAAGCTAAGACTTCAATTCTTAGAGTTTATTAACCATACAAGTGAAACAAGGAGGGAGGATCCATCAGAGTGCATTACTAGGATCTTGTCTCTACTATTTCACAGCTGATTTTCATTATGTTTTCACATTCTGATTCACTACGCTGATGCTACAAGACGCCTTCTTTCACGTTCTTAAAGAATTCCGGTAGATTCTTCTGGCGTCTGGTTTACTCCCAGAGTACATAATTACCTGACAGCATACATTTCTATAGGTACTACACCAATATGTGTCCATAGCTTAAGAGCAGATCCATCTGTGCACATTTTCCATCTTTATTTTAAATGTTTGCTTCTTCAGAAATGTTCCAGCCTGTCTGGCTGGCTGTCTTTGACACAAGGCGTGCCTCTGTCATATCTAGATATGCTTTTTCTAAATCCCAACAGATGACAAGGTAGGTAGAGGGAATATATTTCAGAATCAGGAATATAAAAGATTTAGAAATATATGCTTTATCAATGTAAAAGATGAGAGTGGATTCTAAACTTAGCCAAAGGGCTCTGATATTTTAGAATTCATTTAAAAAGTTTGTATTATTTATTCAAGATTTATTAAACATACCTATTTCTTTTTCTACTAATGGACCTTCGTTCTGTGAAATAGCAGGCCACAAAACCAAAGATGAGAAAGGTTCTAAAATCCTTTACAGAAAGTGAGTTGATAGGTGTATTAATGGCCAAAAGAACGTATTTATTGATTAAAATTATATTAGTAAGGAAGTTCTGAATTGTAGTCCCAGAATCACAAAAAGTAAATGAAACAGGAAAAGTTATAATTAGATTTCCAGTTCAGTCCCTTCATGTGATGGATAGTATTTTGCAAACAGAAGACAAGAAAAGATTTGTCTTTGCTCATCAAATTAAGTGGATGACAGAAGCCATTCAGTCTAAAGCCAAAGACAGGAATGTTTTCATTATATCTGATAGTCTCTAAATGCTATTCTTCACTGCATATATTAATGGTCCGTCAATAGGAAATCTAAATAAAATTAGGTCAAGTTCTCCTTGTTTTAAATAATATTATTTACTGGTCATTTTTGTGTGCGTGTATGTGAGGAAGGTTAGCCCTGGGCTAACATCCGTGCCCATCTTCCTCCACTTTATATGTGGGATGCTTACCACAGCATGGCTTGAGAAGCGGTGTGTACCTCCACGCCCAGGATCCGAACCTGCGAACCCCGGGCTGCCAAAGCTGAGTGCGCAAACCTAACCACTGCGCCACTGGGCCAGCCCCATACTGGTCATCTTTGAATGGGGTGGCAACTGTGAAGTTCTCAAACTAATATTAAGCCCCTAGAAAGTCCTACCAATAAGTGTTGGTTTCCTTTCTCTTCATGTTCTTGTATCTGACCTAATTTACAGAAAATTATTAACTTCTTTATTATTATGGATAGGAGCTATATTACAGATAGAACTGAAGGTAGAGAGAACATCACTTTGCTTTTGCTAAAGCGACATTAGTGGAACAACTGACAAAATTGACTAATATCTGCAGATGAAATCAAAGTTTGGGAAAATGTTAATATCCTGATTTTGATAAAGATATTTTGGTCATGTAAGAGATTTCATTGTTTTTAGGACATTTACACTGAAGTATTTAGGAGTAAAGGGGCATGAAATGTGCAATTTACTCTCCAGTGGTTCAGAAATAAATAATATCTATATAGAGAAGGAGATGGGGGAGAGAATAATAAATCAAATAGAGTAAAATGCTAACTTTTAAGGAATCTAGGTGAAGATATATGCACATGATGTGTACTCTAGTACTATTTTTTAACATTTTCATACATGTGAAAAAATCAAATCTTATGATAGAAATTGTACACATACATGCAGAACTCCAGCAGGGTAAAGTGAAACAAGAGGGAAAGGTCCATCATTGCAGGGAAGACTTGGGGTCAGGATAATCTTCATAGAGGAAGAAATAAGTTTAAATGGAACTAGAAAAAAAACATAAAAAATGTGAATGCCTGGAGCAAAAAAGTCAAGGTTGGCAGAGATGTTGAAAAAGGAAATACTGGAGCAACACCAGGACCCAGAGGATGGAGGGAGATCTCTTTCAACTAACGTAAATTGAGATAAACGTGATGGCATTTACCTAAGTCTCAAGCTGAAGTTGTTTATTTGACTGTAGGACTCCAAGGCAAAATAGTTCTGGGACTGATGGTACTTCACTGTCAATAATCTGGCAATCAAGAATCCAAGTACGAAAAAGTCAAAAATCCCTAAAACTTATTTTGTGGGTTGAATTTATGGCTCAAAACTTTTAAAATGCTATTTTAGACTTGAAAATAATTGCAGATAATACTCATTTAAATCCAATGATGTCATTTATTTCATTCTTTCATTATAATTCAGGCATTTACATGCTAAGAACTGTATTTATTGACTCCATCCCATGCTTTTTTCAAGATTAAGTTTCTTAAAACACAGATTGAATGAGGTTACCCTTCTACTCACAATGTGTATCTCTATCCAACATCCCACTATCTAAGATGCAAGTTACTTGGCCTTCTGTGACTATCCAACCTGATTTCTTTTTACCCCTTAACAAGATCCCTCTCCACTTCTCAGTTTCCCCTTCCTGTCACCTAGGGAATTCAACTCCAATATTGTGAGAGATATATATATATATTTCCTTTTTTTAATACCTATCTGATTTATTTCTATTTTTCAAAGTACATCTAAACTCTTCTCTGCAAAGTTTTCCCTAAAATTCTTAACTGCCACTTCTTAACTCATTTAATTACATAGTGTCTCGTGCTAGCTTATTTGTTTCATATAGTTTTTTAAAAATCTATACTTGGATTGTAAACTCCTGCATGGCTGGGGGCATATACTACATGAACATAACAGAGGCATTCAACTATATTTCATGATCCATTAACCCTTTTTACAGATACCTCAAGGGAAAGAAGCTGCTCGGCAGTAGGACATTTTTATTTAAATTAATACATTTTAGCTCCAACACTCTTTTATCTTGGAATCTCAATATAATTAAAAGAGGACTCATAATTCATGGCATTATTTATTTACAAATGTTATAACCAGGAATTTAAGCGTGGAGAAAAAGGTACGAGCATCTAAAACAATTCAAAAGAGCAATCAGTAGCACGTGAGAACTTCTTAAATGTAAAAGATGAACCAGACATGGTCCAGGCACTAGAATCTGCTAAGCTGGGGAGATGGTGGTCTCAGTAGTAGAGAGGAAAAGAAGAAGGTGAGAAAGTGGTTTGAGGGAGAAAGTTATCATTTTTGAATGATGGGAATTTCCATTAAACAATCATTCATTCATTCAGTAAACATTTGAGTGATTACAAGGTGCTAGTAAGCATTGTTCTAAGTCTGAGAAATACAAATGAGAACATCAGACAAGGTCCACACCCTCATAAAATTTACATTCTTCTGAACAATTTAACATAAAGACACAAATGAGAAATTATTACTGGTTCTCAGGAGGGGACCTACGTCAAGCGAAGGCAAAAACCACAGTGCAGTATGGATGAGAGAATAAAAGGAGAAGGAAGGATTACTCGATCAGGAAATCTAATCTTAGACTGAAAATTAGGAGACAGATGGAATCTTGAAGAGACAAGACAATTTGTATCACATGTGTGTTGTTATTGCTGCTGCTGCTATTTCATTATTTGTATCTTCCTCCAAGACGAAGAAAAACCAATACAACATGAAAGGCAAAGAAAAAGAGCCAGCAGAGTTCTTGTTAAAGACGCTAGAAGGGGAGGAGTTTGCTTGAGAGCACATTCTTTAGAGTGGGGAATCGGCGGGAATTAGCCAAGTACAGACTTCAACGCGAGGAGGGGAAGAGCACTTTCTTTTCCCTCTTAAACGTTATGGTCTTACTAAGTTAGGAGAGTGTAAGAGGAAAAACACACTCCTGTATGTCTCCTCTACTCTCAATACTCAACTCAAAAAACGCTTCACTTCTGGTCACCAAATGTGTGGGGATCTTCCCCACACCAAGCAATTCTGCAACACCAGCTGGGTGTCCTACAACTCAGTTCAGTTCTGAGTCAGCATCAGATCCCACAAGCTAAGAGCTCCAGTCCCACAAGATACCCCGCCTCAGATCCCAATCTCAAGTCCAGGTTGTTACCTGTGCTTCTGATCCACTAGCTATAAATTGGAGATCCCCATAACCTCCTCCTCAGGTTCAGTTAATTTACTAGAGCAGCTCACAGAACTCAGGAAAACATTTTACTTGCTAGATTACCAGTTTATTATAAAAGGATACAACTCAGGAACAGCCACATGGAAGAAAGGCACAGGGCACGGCACTAGGGAAAGGGCACAGAGCTTCCATGCCCTCTCCAGGCACATCACCTACCAGCACCTGTATGTGTTCACCAACCCAGAAGCTCTCTGAATCCCATCCTTTGGGCTTTTAAGGAGGCTTCATTTCATCAGCATGATTGATTAGATCACTGGCCACTGGGGATTGCACTCAACCTCCAGCTCCTCTCTCCTCCCTGGGCCTGAACCAGTTGCTATGAACAATAAAATACACCTTTATGGCTCTTATCATTTAGGAAATTCCAAGGGTTTTAGGAGCTCTGTGCCATGAACCGGGACCAAGACCAAATTTGTATTTCTTATTATAATCACAATATCAGAGAGGGAAAATCATCTGTGGAGAATGAGTAAAGGATGAGATTAGGTTTGGGGAAGAGTGGCGATGATAAGGAAGATCTCTTGCAGAACACCCCTAAGAAACTGTGATAAATGAGGGAGAAACAAGGACCAAGTTTATTGTGGACGGCATGGGTTGTAATAAATTTTCCCAGCAAAGTCCCTCTCTGTCTCCAAGGCAGCATTTCTTTTCTTTTCTTTTTTTTTTTTTTTTGTGAGGAAGATCAGCCCTGAGCTAACATCTGCCAATTCTCCTCTTTTTGCTGAGGCAGACTGGCTCTGGGCTAACATCCATGCCCATCTTCTTCCACTTTATATGGGACGCCACCACAGCATGGCCTGACAAGTGGTGCATGGGTGCGCGCCCGGGATCCGAACCAGCGAACCCCAGGCCACCGCAGAGGAGCACAAGCACTTAACCGCTTGTGCCACCCGGCTGGCCCCGCAGCATTTATTTTCATAGCTACATGGCATGAATCCCAGGATCACAGAAAGAATATGAGAATAGAAGTTGAAAGTGGAGTTAGAGTTGGGAGACATAAGTGGAAGTTGGATCTCTTAATGAAATGTTAGAAAAGCTTCTGGGATCTTAGCTTCTCCAGTTGTAAAATGGGGGCAGGGGTGGACCGCGAAATTGAAAGCCCATAAATTCTCTGTTAGTGCCCCTGATTCTAGTCTGAGATCATTATATGCTATAGGATAGTGAAAAAAAAAGGCAGATTCTATGATGGAGGTTGAGAATAAACAGAGACGGATATTCCACTAGTGGAATGATTGTTTCTGGAACTGAAAGGTAAACACACTCATTCAAGGAAGAAAACAAGAAGTAGCAATTTACACCAAGTTATAGCTCTAAGACTTTTGTTTTGCAATCTGCAATTCTTTCTGTACATGTTTGACTGATGGGTTCATGGATACAACCTTTATGTAGAGACCATGTTTTTTATCTCACTGACATACTTTGCCAAACTATTGCGAGCTGAGAACTAACATCCGAATGTACAATGTAATCCTTTACAATTTAGAAGGTGCCTTATCCTGTGGTCATCACATGGCTTTTACAATGTAATCAAGAGAAAAATCAACAAACTCAATCTCACAAACTAAATTAAAAGGGACACATTCACATTTCCTCTTTATATCCATGTCAAAGATAGAGAGACCAGGAGGAATTTAAACACCATGGCTTCATATCTGTCACAGCCATATCTTTCTAGTGGTGGGGAGCTCATTTTTCAAAGCTACCAGTCCATTAACCTTCACAAGAACAGAAATAAAGCAAAACAAAGAAACACTCCCTGGAGAAATGGCATTACTTCTAATCTTGCTTATATATCTTACCATGGGGATTTAACGATGGAACAAAGACCTCTACCTCCCCAGGCACATGAAACGATACAGACACTCTGAAATAAATATATAAAATGCATAGTGGTGCATGCTGTAGATGAATTTGTGATGGTTTTAAAAAATGAGAATGGGGTTAGAGAGAGTAACTGATATCATCCTTGCCAGATCTCTGTCTCACCCTGTGATGTGTAGCAGGGAGGGCCAAAGCATCAACCCTATGTATTTTGTAACGTCCCGGCCCCCTCGCGGTTGCACTTCACGTAGATTCATTTGCTGTGTATATCTGGAACTATTAGTTTCCTGATAAATGCATTGTCAGGAAGCCAGAGGCCAAGGATAAGATAGGAAATAAGGAGCTCTTGCTTGTTTTTATATGTTCCTGTTTGACTTAGGAGATAATTATAACACAGATTGATGCTCCTATTTTAAACAAGGCAGTAAATCAGCGTGAAATATAGGATTTGGGAAAGCCATTTGCCACATAATTATAATTTCTTAAAATTCCTGTGTTCACTGAATATGAGAAGCTATAATCATGTGATACATAGCAATAGCATTACTCATTCTTTTCCTCTCATGGAAGACAGTTAAATAAATCTAAGTTACAAACTTTTAAATATTATTAGTTACAAAGTTTAAATATCATTAACTGAAGCAAAGTAAAAACATTTGCTGGTTGGTCTGGAATCTAGCTTCAATTGGTAAAACTTACAGATTCAGTTAGCAAGATTAAAATAATGATTCATGGGCCAGCCCTGTGGCATAGCGGTTAAGTGCCCACGCTCCGCTGCTGCCGGCCTGGGTTAGGATCCCGGGCGCACACCAACGCACAGCTTGTCAAGCCATGCTGTGGTGGCATCCCATATAAAGTGGAGGAAGATGGGCACAGATGTTAGCCCAGGGCCAGTCTTCCTCAGCAAAAAGAGGAGGATTGCCATGGGTGTTAGCACAGGGCTGATCTTCCTCACACACACAAAAAAAATAATAATAATAATGATTCAGTGCACTTCATTTAAAAGTCATTTTTTTTCCACAAATAAAGTTTATTTATCACCATGAGACAATGTAAAAGTGTAAGTTTTCATCAATATAAGAAACCAGGAGCAAAGTGAGATTTGGGAACAAAAGAAGGATTTGGAATCAGAAAGTGACACATTTGAATATGGACTCCGCCAGCGGTTATATTCAAAATCTCTATCAATGGCATGGCAGGACAGGGACCCCTCAAGAGGGAGGAATTCCAGCACAGGGCTCTAGAGACCCCCTTATGCCAGGAGTTACCTTTTGGTTGCTGGATTATGGGGGAGGATGGGGTAGAGCTGAGATACTGGGTGAAGGGGGCTACTCAGGGTCCTTGAGGAGTTAACTGGTACAGATGCATTTCTATAGTCACCTGCAGGAGCAGTTAGACCTGCTGTGACCAGTGTAGAAGCAGCAATTTAACAACCAGCAGGCATCCGCTTGCATACTTGCCGAATACTGCCTGGATGATGCCTATTAATGGCGCACGAGCAGTCTAACTAGCCTTCCTGAGCCAGCCAAGAGAGAGAAAAGCAAGTTCTGAGTTATTTGGCGAGTTATTTGGCTGCTCTAAGACCTCTTCCAGCACGCGGGAGAGTCTGGTCTTCTCTCCTCTCCCTTTTCCTATGGCTTCCAGTATACATATCCTCAGAGCAAAGGACGAGTCCCATTAGAGTGCAGAGAGACTTCCACAATTTAAGCAAATGCAGATAAGAAGCAGAGTTCACACCAATCCTGACTTCCCGCTCATGGGTGAGCCCACCTGGAGCAGACAGGAGGACCTGTACTTCTAGCAGAAACATCCGCAGGGGGGCGTCCTTCTCTGCCTTTCTCTATTCTTGGCTCCAATGTTTGTTTGTGTACAAATAATACAGTAATGTCTCTGAATTGAACTGTTTGGAATGTATCCCTAATAATGATATCTTGCAGCAACAATTATGCACAATAAATATCTGCCAGCTTAATTTTGCACAAACTTTATTGATTACCAAAGAAAACTGTTTATTACTCATTCATCACAGTTATCAACATCGGAAAAATGGTTGTCTTAACTCAGAGGGTTATCATTGGTATGTCTCTGTTTACTCTATAAAGTATAACTCCTCCATATGTTTGAGAGAATCACAACTAAAATCCTATAAATAATTTTGGACACCATATTTTAAAAAAAGAGAACAACTATAGTGAAATAAAGTACAAGAATTATCAGAGAACTAGAAAACACACAGAATATTTAAAGGGTGATTGAAAGAACAAGATTTACTAACAGCAAAGAAGAGAGAAATGTTGTGTATGTAAGATAAAGAAAGTGAGAAGTTTGGTTTTTTGTTTAATTTTTTCATTCCATATTAAAGAGCCTTAGCTCATAATATGCCAACATAGTATGGATTCACACTGTTCTCCACCAAGACTCCTTTTCACGGGCCGGCCCTGTGGCTTAGCAGTTGAGTGCGCGCACTCCACTGCTGGCGGCCCGGGTTCGGATCCCAGGCGCGCACTGACGCACCACTTCTCCGGCCATGCTGAGGCCGCGTCCCACATACAGCAACTAGAAGGATGTGCAGCTATGACATGCAACTATCTACTGGGGCTTTGGGGGGAAAAAAAATAAATAAATAAAATCTTTAAAAAAAAAAAAAGACTCCTTTTCGCTATGCTTCTCCACAAATTCCGTATTTTGAATTTTCAAATACAAACTACATCTATTAAATAAACTGGGTTTATTTTCTTTTTCTTTTTCTTGCTGAGGAAGATTCGCCCTGAGCTAACATCTGTGCCAATCTTCCTCTTTTTTGTATGTGGGTCACCACCACAGCATGGCTGACGAGTGGTGTAGGTCCGCATCCAAGATCCGAACCTGCGAACCCAGGCCACTGAAGTGGTGCACGCCAAACTCAACCACTACGTCACAGGCCCAGCTCCTATTTTCTTATTTTTAATTAATCAGATAATTATAACTATCTGAGCTATAATACTCAGAGTTTCTGATGAGCATGAAGTAACTGAATGACTATATCAAAAAAACTGATATAATTGTAACTAAGGTAAAGATGCTGATAGTTTTAAATATCCTACACAATCTTGTCCAAGCTAAGTTTCAATGTCAGTTAAGTTCTTTGAAATATCAAAATGTTTCAAGGAGCCCCACAAGTACTATCTCCAGAGACCCAAATATTTAAAGATTCCAAATTGGGAAGCAATGGAATAAACTAGTTTAAAATCATCTAACAAATATGATTTATTCTCACTTGAAGAATTAAGTTGAGTTACTTAATGTACCATAATTGTCTAAAAGAGATAGAAGCGAAAATCCTGGGGCTCCTTCAAATCTTTCTTCCCACCCTTTTCTCCACTCTCTCTGTTCCTTGGCTCTGAGGCGGCAGGAGGAGGCAGTGTCCCGCGGGTACTCACCGGCCTGGTTCGTTGTGATAGTGACGGCCGCAAACTGCCTTGGCGGGGCGCTCAGCTCGGATACCCCGTTAACGGCATCAATCTCAAAGGTGTAGTTAGTGTGCGCCAGGAGGTCTGTCACTGTCACTGTGGTGTTGGCGAGTCCAGACTGCCGAGGCAGGAAGCGGACATGGGGGCCACACGGCTCACACTGTTGTACATTCCACCCGCATTTTTTACAGAGAATGTTGAAGGTGACATCTTTCCGGCCTCCTGTGTCCAGGGGCCAACTCCAGTCCAGGATAACCGAGGTCTCATTTATATTAGAGATAACATTTCTTGGTGCAGATGGAGGTCCTGCAAAGTAGTTCAACAAAGATTAATGAGCCTCACTTCTGTTTTCTCCTACAAGGGAAACAGATAATTTACAATGGAACTGAAAGAGGTAAATAACCATCTTGTCTTGATTATATACTCTTAATTCGTCCTTAGAGGATCTGTGAGATTACAGACACATGGACTCAAGAGCACTGTCCTCCCTAAGCTAGGAATGGGGGAGTTCTGACTCAAGGCTGAAGATGCATTTACCAAGTCCCACAAAGGAACATACCACTAAATTCAATGCCCTTGTGAATAGTTATGAAAACTTTAGTATTAGTTTTATAAATCTTAGTCCTTTTTCCTTATGACCTATGACCAACATATAACAAGAGGGAATAGAAATGTTAAAACACAAATCCCACACCTGTAGCCTTCCGTTATGTCAAATGTAATGCAGATCTGGAACAAGATACAGAAAATTTTCTTTCTTTCTGGGGGTCCTGTTGCAGGAAGTGCCTTAAAAACTAATTCATTTTGTGTGATAAATGTTGCATTTGTGGTGAGCCAGGCATGGAGAGTGAAGCAGAGAAAGTTTTCAATTTGCACATGGATAAGGGAAGGAAATGGGCCAAATGCTAAAAAAAAATCACAATAACAAGAAGAAAAACCAAAATAAAACAAACATGGAGGCATGGGTCGCAGCAAAACTACTCACGGGTACAAGCCATGGATGGAGGGTCTTTGTCTGCTCTGAAGTAATTATTCTCACACCTGCAGTTCACTGAACCATCTTCGTGAGTAGAGCTGTGAGGGGGGCACTTGGCACACTTCATGCTACCATCCGAGGCCTTGTAGAAACCTGGGCGACAAGCTGCAAACAAAACGACTCTTTCAAAATTATGTGATAATTTTGAAAATGCATTTTTGAAAATATGTAAAACACGTTTCAGGATGTTAGGGCATGCATTCATTATGAATAAAAATCCATTTTTCCCTCCCAGAATTTACAGAAGCAAATAGTGTGGCCCAGTGTAGTTTTTCCACATATACATTTGAATTTGCACCAAATGTTAAGGGGAAACTCCCCCAACACACAAGATTTAGATTATTCTGGCACTACAGTATGCTGAGATTTCCAGCTCGGGTTTTCACAGCTTTACTTGGCATTAGACTATTGGTGAGAAAATAAAGCAAAGCCGTGTCATCACGCAGCCATTCCGTGTTTACGCGTGATGCAGTGTGTCCCCTCTCTGCACTACAGCGAGCACCACGTGACACACGCCCTTGTTCTCTCATGGTTTCTGCGTGGACAACTTCATCCCCACAAATTGTTAGCAACTGAAGGAAGAAATCATGGCTTCGTTGACATTTTAAGACTCTTGATACATGGTTCTCATGAGCTGTGATATGTTTTTCTGCCTCGATAGTATCATTCCTTAACTTCTATGGCAATGGCCTAAAAAAAAGATTTAAATATACTTTCTTGTCTATATCTCAAATACATAGGGAGGTACAACTTCTATTTAAACTGATCTGCCTGTGAATTACTACCAGATTAAAGCTTTTTAAATAACTCTATGTTACCTTCTTTCTTTCTTAAAAAAAACTTACATGTTTTTTTAAGTCCAGTGAACTGGTTATCAAATATTGATTTCAGCTGCCCATTGAGTCTTCACTGTCTATTTACTTCTTTTATAGAAATATGCCTCCATTATATTATTTTCATTTAATCTGATATAAGATTCAAAGTGCTGTACTGTTTTATTGGATCTATTTTCATACTTACATTGAGAACTGAAATCATAACGAAAATCCTAAGTTCCTTGACATTACTTTGAGGAAGGAATTCAGAGTCCAAATTTTTTAGGTTTCCTCCAGATCATCTTTAGACGTCAATAATTTCTTAAATCCCTAAAACTCAATTTCAATGCCACGTTGAGATTTGATGGCTTAAAGCACTTACATATAGAATAGGCCCCATAGATTATCTTTATCATTGAATTCCACAATTTTCTTATATCAACTTCATATTGTGAATAACAGGTTATTTGCATTTAAGTAAAATCTGTGTGGACAAATCTTAACTTTTATAATCATTAAATGCATTTCAAAAGATAACACATCATGTCCATAATAGTACATCTTCCTACTGAACGTTTCTGGGGAATTATACTGCTGAGTGAAATACACTGCCAAGACAAACAGAATAATTTAAAATGTTAGCAATCATTAATATAGTCATACTGTTTTCTAGTTCCTACTAAGAATGGCTGTTCTAGGACCATTTTACATTAAATTGAACAACTTTTAGTGTTACATTGAGAGCCACTCAAATAAATTCTACTGCCTTAGCCAAACACGGATTAGGATTATAAACTTTTGAACATTGTCTTTAAGCACTGGTTAGAAACTTCCACTCATATCTCATGTCATATTGCCTCAGGGGGAAATGACATAAAGTATAAACAAACTACACACTTAACTTCTGGTTTCAATTTAGCTCATAGTTGAGTGCCTTTAAATTTGCAAGACAGCATTGCTGAGCCTTTAAAAAATTAAGTTGCAGTCTTCCAACGTACTTTGTTATTTTGTTTGCTTGTAAATTTGTCCGTGTGTTTTTATTTGAGGTATTTACGGTTTTTGCAACAGTTAGCATAAAGGTATTCACTAAACAATCACTTTTTGTTAATATTATAAATGGCTATACCATGTGATACTTAAAGAAAGGACAAGACAATCACATAGTCGCTTCTTAGCCACAGCACTACAGCACAGGACTTCTGACAGTAACTTGAAAGTAGCTACAGTTAATAAACCTAGAAGTTGAGAATGCGACTCAAAATAGTACCCAGACTTTATCAAATTATGACTAAATAATAACCTTAGAGACGATAATAGTAAAAGATATGTAGGCACAAATACATGCAGTGAAATAAATATTTGTCAATCATCTACTCTCGTTCAGGCTCTTTGTTAGCCTTAAAGATACAAATGTTCCCCATTTCTGCCCATTCCAAAAGAGCCTTTGCGGTCGAAAGCGAGCAGCAGACATTTTAACACAGCCACACAGAGCAAGTGCTCCATTCTGACTGAGCTGTTGGAAGAGACTACACAGAAGGAATCCCCTTTGAGCAAGATCATGCAACGATAGTAGGAGCTGGCCTGTAGGAAGCATAATTAAATGCACAAATAGAGCAACATGAAAAGACAAACTGTTAAGTAGAGGAATGTTGTGAGTACTGCTGGTTACATACTTAATATCTAACCCCTGCTTCCTGCTTGCTAATAGAATCCTGACTATTCAGAAATGCATCCAGCCAAGAACTCTCTTACTCAGACTTCACTGCAAACAGGGATAGATGGCCAAAGTTTTGGCCAAAATGATGGCTAAAGAGATACAAACAGAAATCTGATGAAAGTCTTTGGGATACCATTTTCTTTTCTAATGAGACGGTCAAAATTCAACTGAAGCCACTCCATCTACATTACTCCAGCACTGATTATGAGCACAATGGTTTATCTGTGACCATAAATTAAAGGCCAAGAAAATCAGAGAAATGTGTACCTTGCACTTGTCGACCCAGCAAGCATCTATCTCAAGATTTCTTATACATCCAAAAAAGAACACCCTGTTTGTTTAAGTCACTGCAGTCAAGTTTTCTTTTACTTGCAGCAGAAAGGATTTCTAAGTGATATAAAAGACGAATCGAGAATCCAGTTGAGATGTACTAATTAAATAGCATCACAGCATAATGGAGCTAAAGAGATGCTAAGAAATCACATTGGCCAGTCTGCGTGTTTTACATCGAGGACCCTGAAATCCAGGCCGTCAGGTGACACACAGGCAGCCTCTCCTCTGCATCTTCTAGCACCAGGTAGCAGGTCATAGGCTTTACCCACCGATTCACAGACATCCACTGAATGTCAACTGTATGCAGAGTACAATGCAGATTCCACAATAACCTCTTAAATTTTGTAGATGTCTTTTCTCTTTCTAAAGGACTTTCATATGTACCATCTCAAGTAAATCTCACAACAGTTCTGTTGAAACAATCAGGGCAAGTATTAGCTCACTCACTTTACAGAATGGACAGTTGAAGCACAAACAGAAAGAGTAGCATACCTAAGATACCAAAGAAATTCAATGATAGTCTGAACCAACAAGAGGTTCTTCTGCTTTTAATTTTATATAAATCACTTACTTAAAGCAAATTATTATCTAAAACCATAAATTATTTTCCTAGCAATTCTAAACTGTTGGTATGACACTGAAGAACAGTCATCTAAAAAATTATTTAATTAAACAAATGCCATCCATTCCTAGTAAGAAACCATTTCAGACAGGCTAATGTTCCCTTGTCTTTTTCTAGGATTTTCTATCTATTTGATGTCTAACACTGGGAGTCTGTCCATATTAAGACTAGGGTGACCCACTATATGTGGGAGGCATACAAGTAAATTTTCCCTTTCTTGCTACAAGCAGGATCTCTAAATCCTCCACTGAAACTGTTCAACAAATTTGAGATCATGACTGGAGAATTTATATTCACTAATAAAATTATTATACAGGTAGGAAACACTCTCTTTAAATGTATAAAGGGAAATTATTTATATAACATACTCACTTTAAAATTTTTCTCACCCATAAATAATCTCCCTCTCTTGCAGTAAATCAAGTTGTGCTTAAATACCTACCTATGTCTTATATACCTTCTTCATCCTTCAAAAAACCCTCATGGAAAAATTTGAGACTTTACCTCTAAGAGGCATAAATACTTGTGTTTTATTATATTCACTTATAGTTACAAAAGCAATGACTGTAATTTGAAAGCATCTTCTTCCCTTCCTTGAACGTAAAATGAGTGACATAACAATCTGCACATTTCTCTCATTTAAGTATTATTTTAGAGACTGGGAAGGTTTGGCACATAAAAAAAAAATCTCGGTAAGGAGTAGAAAGCAGACACATTAATGTATTTTCTTTCCTTTCATTACTCAAGGGAAGTCTTGGTCAACTTATTACAGAATATCAAAGAAAACAGAACAGGCAAGAAGGACAAACAAATTAATACTAATTAAGATTTATCTAGTTTTACATTTTAAAATAGAAAGCTCCCACTATATAGTCAAGGCCCTCCCTGCTGTAGGCCAGCTACTACAGCAATGCTTGCCTAAGGCGAGTACACACACTCAAAACCCGCTGCCAAAACTGCAGACTTCTGATCTAGCTCTTCCCTCAGGTCACCTAGTAGTGCATGTTCCCGTCTGTCACACACTAGTAAAATCATTCATAGATTTCAACCCCAGGGCAGTGATTCAACAGCTGAAGACCATTTAAGTGGAGGCAAATTGTCATCTTTTTGCTGTGGTCCCAGAGATGTTTTATCTCCTGGCTGTAATGAAGATTTTTGAACTAGTTAAGTGTGGCAGGAACTCTCATCTTGATTTTGTGCTGATAAATCAAAGAAGGATGATCCATGAATCTAAATTAATAACCATTAAAAATGGGAGGTAGCGCCTCCTCAAACCCTCCTGGATATCATCACAGATTTACAAGGAATCAGACCTGTTCATATAACGTTTGGATTTCATTTATTCACCTTCATCAAACAAACATGTATTTATCTCCTAAAATGCCTGAGACACTTTATTGTGTCCAGTCTTACAGTGATAAAAGTGACAATCCTAGCTTAAAGAGGAGACCAATTCCATATGGCATTGTGACTTTAGAAACGGATCTCCTCACTTGAGAATGTAAGTGCTAAGATACTTTTCAACATGTTATTTTCACCAAGAAATTCCCTGATTTCTCTACTTTTTCTCCCAACACTTCAAGGTGTTTTCAGCATTTTGTAGGAAGACCAGTGGACTAGGAAGCAGGAAATGCAGGTTTCGATCTTGTCTTTTCTACTAGATAGGTGTTATCTCAAAGTCATTGACTAGGTGTCTTCAAATTTTAATGAGCTTCTTGGCATAGTGACTTCCTCCTCTATAATTATAAGTCTGAAGTTCCATTTTTAGTAATTATTATGTATTCCCAGGTTAGACTCTGAGCGATATAAAGACAGGAATTATTTCCTATTCATTTTGTATTCCCAGTCTGGAGCACATTTTCCAGCACCTAGCAGTTGACGAGATGCATTTTTTTAAGTGAATGATTAACTTGCAACCAATTGTCCTCTCTGGACTTCAATTTCCTCATTTATTAAATGAGAAATGTTGACTAGGTTGTTTCTAAAAACTCTTCAGATAAGACACTTTAAAAGGTTAATACTTTGTATACCAAAATTTGTAGTATTCCTAGAACTTTCTAAGTAGAAAAAAAATAGAAGTATCTTAATTTTCATCACTGCTTTAAGGATTAAAACGAGCCATTGAAATTAAAAAATCACACAGAGCAACAAGACAAAGAAATGAGGTTCTCTTCTGACTGAAAAGAAATATACTTGAAAGAGAAATGACAGATTTTTGCCCTTTTCATGGTTTTTCCAGTATCAGAGAAATATGTATTCAAAGGGAATGCTGATTTCACAACTGGATGGATTGAAAGATAAACTGACTGCCTAAGAAAATAATTCCCTATTATTAGACTTTCATCTTAACTAAGAACATAATAAAACTGTATTTGATTATATTCTTCCTTTTATGTACATTGTAGATGGAGTAGACTGTTTAGAAGTTTGGGAATCTTAAGGGAATATACTATTGATACTAAATATTCTTTTTAATTTTTGAAAATGTAAGGCAATGTGATTTTTTTCTCTTTTAACGACAAGGAAAACGAGCCCAGTATTAAAAATACAATTTAAAAGAGAATACATTTCCCTTCTGTCAGTCTGCAGTGATGTTTCACTTGCCTTTTGCTGGCTACGCTGGCTGTTATTTCCTCTATCGAAGTGCTGAGTTAGTGAGGGTATGCTTGCTCATCTACTGAACAAACCCCCAAACTTACTGAAATACACCCGATGGGTCACAGTGGAACAAAAACAAGGAAGTCCTTGCCAAATGTTAATTTTCTATTGAGAAACACTAAAAATGTGAAAAAAATAATAGAAGGAAGCCAAAACAATAGCAATTTGTAGTGAATGAATTAGAAATATTTTGGGAATCTGCTGACTCCATATTTACGAAGAGGTAACAATAAAACAGGAACTAAATACTATAGGTCAGTCGTGGGGTAAAATAAACTCCAGCTTTGGAAAATAATAAAAAAGAATGAAATAGGGAGTATTATGAGCACTACCTATACAATGAATAATAATCATAAAAAGCTTCAAGATAGAATCTTGGCCTCCTTCCCAAAGCACACAACACACTTTTCCTCTAAGTTGTAATTGATGGGTTGGAGCAGGGCTGATACAGAGAGCGGGTAAAGTTACCATGGTGAAAGGAAACAAATGCACTTAGTAAACCAGGGTGGCTACTGTTGAAAGAAAGTAGACCACCTTTCCACGCAAAGTGAATTTCGTCTCCAATTGACTAATGTGGTTGACTTTTAAGAGAAAACATGGTCTTAATTAAGGGTTAAAAGGCTCATTTCAATTTGAATTAACTTTAAATTAAAAAATAAAGCTGTTGGTAAACAGGGCCCTTTTAGTATTCAGACTTTAGCTCCATATACACAAGGCTGTACTATCAATTCCCAGCCAAAAACACAATCTAATGACCAGAACGAGCGCTGACTAAACAGATGATTTCCTGGCCTGACAGGGTCTATTTGCTGGTACAAGGTCAAAGCAACTGTTTATTGCCAAAATGAGCTGCACTCCACAATCTTACAGGAACTCTATTCTTTGCCATTTGAATGGAGGTACAATGCTTTGTGGCAAGGCCGAGGCATTTCAACACACTAAAAGTGGCTACGTTCAGTCATTAAATCCTGCCTGCAATGTGCAGAATTTACAGAGTGATCAAGTGTTTCCTTCTTCTGTTCCTGCCGCTGTTCAATAAAAAAGGCCTAAGGCAAAATGCCACCACACCATTAAACACAACAGAATCAACCACAGTCTAGCATGGCTCGAAGATAGCTTAGTAACAAGACTTTCTTGTGTTTGTTGTTGTTCCATCAGGTTTAGCAAGCCAGGTGCCAGTAACATTGAAAGATGTCCACTATGCATCCACCACAAGAGAATGCTAGAACAGCCCTTGGTCCTGAGGACACTGTGTTTTGCCAGCTTTTCAGTTGTCTTCCACTTTCAAGGAAGAACTAAGAGAAGCACTAGTTGAGTTTTTCTGTCCTTCATATCAATGCCCAGAGAATGAGACCCATTAACTAAGTTTACAAATTCATAGGAATATGTATGTAATGAGCAGGTAAATACTAAGAGAAGGAAAGAGAGAATGAAAGAGTAAATCATTTTTATGGGATGTTATTATGGTGAATGTAAAATGCATAGGATCCAAAACTATCTGCGGGATATACTAATAGACAGCCTGGAAAAGCTTTTCAGAATAGTGCCAGAGTTTTCTCTAGACCAGAATAGCATTGGAATCTCTACAAAAAAATATTCCCAGGAAGGGATTTTGGAGAAAGTAAATCATTTCTACATCTAAATGTGCCCTATTATTAGCATTTTCCAGGCTGCATTCAAGCCATGGCTTGAGCATGGGGAGGTCACCAAACCAACACTCACCTTCATAAGTGAATGTTAGGAGAACAGAATTGCCCTCATAAATTTGTAGTCACCCAGATTACAAGTTTGAGACCCAAGTCATGAAAACCTTAGATGGTACTTCCAAAGTATCTATTGTATGTGAATGCACAAGAATAGTTAGGTCCTGTGTTTGATCATATGCAGAAAGATATACAAAAAATGATATTTATTATTATTTTGTGAGGAAGATCAGCCATGAGCTAACATCCATGCCAATCCTCCTCTTTTTGCTGAGGAAGACTGGCCCTGGGCTAACATCTGTGCCCATCTCCCTCCACTTTTATATGGGACACCACCACAGCATGGCCTGAGAAGCGGTGCCTCGGTGCACGCCCGGGATTGGAACCCGGGCCGCCAGCAGCGGAGCGTGCTCACTTAACCACGATGCCATGGGGCTGGCCCCCCCAAAAATGATTTTTATATGGGAAAATTATAAAGAATATAATGCTCCAAGGGGAAAGGTGGTTAAATTATGCTAAGTTCATACATCTTCATAAATAAGTTATGCTATTGTCATACATTTATATGATGGAGTTAATATCTCACACAGAAAGATGCTCATAATATTTTTGTGGGAAAAAAAGCAGGATAAAATAATATATATTAATCCTACTTTTATTGTTTATAATTTCTTATTAACATTATCATTTATCTAGTGAAAAACTTAAAAATTAAAGGCATCTTAGAAGCAAAAAGATTGCACATACACACAGTTAAAAAATCAAAACACTTTAGTCGATGAACATTGCGTGTGTGTGTGTGTAATTTGAGCTTTGGGTGCATGTCACAAAAGTACAAAACTAAATATGCCTACTCTGTGGGGCTTAAATCTACACATCTAGATCACTGGCTCTCTTAGCCTAAACACACACACTCACTGCAGTTCTTATTAGTTCCTGTTTCTATTATACTGGTCTAAGAGTTTCCTTTTTTGTCTTTTCCTCTCTTCTTTAAAAAATGCAATGTGGGGGGAAAATTATGGTCAACTGCAAATATTGATAGCCTCACTAATATGAATTTCACATTTTTGATCTCAAGTAATTATATCCTCACTTGGGAAAATTTATACATAAAATAGCAGAATTTTTAATTTAATTTAAATTAGAAATTTAACTTAATTTAAATGAAAATCCATAAAAGGTGGAAAACTCAGAAGAAAAACAAAAAAAATTCTGTGAACACTGCAAGACACAGCGCAAAAATATTTGCTCTCTTAATATACTGTTAATTATCTAACTCTCCAAAAGAGAAGATGACCATCTAGAATTTTGAAGAATGGTGACATTGTATTTTATCAGAAGTTCTTTAAATTGGCTTTACTTTTTAGATAAGTTTTTTAAAAATAATGTCAATTTTCTTCCTGAGGAAATACCTTGACAACTTTCAAATTCACACCGTAACACTTCATACAATCCTATCAGCTTTCCATTCCCTTTTGATTTTTGAAATTTATTAAAATGACACATTTGACAATATTATGGTTAAAAAGTGGAAGGGATTTAAAATAAATCTGTGTCATTTTTACATTGAGTATTCACTTTATGATCACAAAATATTACCAACTAGGAGAAGTTTGCAATTTTAAAGTATTCAATATTTGCTTCGAGTAACTTCATGGCTAACAGCCATTTGTAAAATAACATAGGAAAAAATGAGTTAGTGTAATTCTAGGGTCTCTTTTTTTTGTTTATTTTTATGTTTATGGCAAATATTTGCTCCAAGATAGAAAGGAGAATTCTACTCAAGGTATTCTGAAATTCACTCTCTAAATGGATATGAATGGATTTCACAATGAAACACAAAAACTATCACAAATAGATGTCCCTGGGATGAGCAAAACCCTTAGCCAAATGAGTATTTCACAAAACCTTAAACCAATCGTCTATTTTGAAACTGTTAAGGAAGACGTGAATGTTTATACTTGTGTAGAATAGCATGTTTACATATTTGAATTGCACATAAATTAATTCCATCCTATTCAAGAAAAGAAATCTTTTTTTGTGTGTGTGTGTGAGGAAGGTTAGCACTGAGCTAACATCTGTTGCCAATCCTCCTCTTTTTGCTGTGGAAGATTGGCCCTGGGCTAACATCTGTGCCCATCTTCCTCTACTTTACATGTGGGACGCCTGCCACAGCATGGCTTGATAAGCAGTGCATAGGTCTGTGCCTGGGATCCAAATCCACGAACCCCAGTCTGCTGAGGCGGAGCATGCAAACTTAACCACTACACTACCAGGCTGGCCCCAAGAAAAAATCATTTTCTATTTGCATAAGAATGTGAAGATTTTAAAGAAAAAAATTGTCACTATAAGGGTTTCAAATGTGTATGTCTATCTTAATTTGTATGTCAGAAATATCTCTCCCTCCCCCCAATTAAGGTGGAAACTTCTCAAAGTGTAAAGAAGAATCTCATGGGCAGGTGTCACAGCAATAATTAGTATTTATGGTGTTATGAAAATAAAATGCAACAGACTTGAATCCCTTAAAGTGATTAATTTCTAAATATGGAGATGAACATTTGTTTCTTCATAGTTATGACTCTATTATCCTAGAACTTCACGTTCAACTTGGGAGATAGATGCATTCCAATAAAAGGGATAACAACATTTAATCCATCTAAGAGCAGGAGAGAATTAAACGGCAGAAAGGATGGGAGAAAGATGAGAAAATATCATTGAGGAAATTTTAAAACGCATTGCTTATAGTTGGCAAACATTTACCACTCTTCAGCTACAAATAACTGGGACACATTAGAAGTTTGAAACATAAGGAGGAAGAACAACAGTAGAAGGATGTCTGCCATTTTTGTTCACTCCATCTGGTCATTTCACATAACTTCAGATTTGGTCATCCCTGCTCAGTGTTGCCACCCTTGAAGGGTGGTTGTGGTGGAGGAGACAGAGAGAGAAAGAGGAGGGGGGAGGGGGAGGAAGGAGGGAGGGAAGGAAGAGAATGGGTATGTTTTTGTGTGTGTTAAAATAGCCACATCGTGTGTGTGCATTTCTTGGATTTAAACCACTGGGTACATGTTGCAAGTGTTTCTTCAGGGCAGAGATCATTATATATTCCATCCATCCTTCAGAGTTACTGTTTAGAATTTGATTGACTTGAGAAATTTATTCAGGATAATTGTTTGTCTTTTTATATCCTGCAAATTTAGGGGTTTAGATCTTGTACATGATCCTAAAGAGGTGAGGGATTGGGAAGGGAATGGGACATTGAGTCACATCTTATCCCAGCAGCTTCTGAAAACCTGAGAGTGTTATCATACCTGTTGGGGTCACCCTCCCCAGATCCAGCTGCCTGAAGAGAATGGTTCCCACCTTTATGTAACGTAATAACCACCACTTACTGAAAATCCCTTGCGTGTCTAGCACTGCACTTGTGTTTCACTCCTGTACTTACAAAAATCATGTGAGACAGATATTATCTATTTTTCCTAAGGAGGTGAATGAGGCTTAATGATGTTAAGTGCACTAGCTGCTTATTCCCACTATTAAGCGTTGTAACTAGAAATCAACCCAAGTCTGAGGGCTTCCTAGACACAGATATTTATGTGTTTTTGCATCCATTGTCTTTTCATCCTGTAAAATTTAAAAGTGATAACTAATGTAGGATTGACAATGGATCCAGCACCCTAAAATTAATGTAACAAACTTACATGGTATGACTGTAAAGATATTAGACAGGTTTACTAGGCACACAGGAAAAGTGATTACCTCACATTGTCACAGTAACTGCTTGTCAATAGCAGTTTTCTCCAACAATATGCCTAGCCTATGTCTAACCAAGTGAGTGGCTCTGATGGAAGGAAAGTCCAGCCACGGAAACAGAATCCTAGCTGTTACAGGTCTGCTAGAAACGTACTGGGGAGCTGAATTCTTTGCAGGGGAATCTGCCTTCTTACCATAGAATGAATTTTCAACTTTCTCTATGTTATCAGCCGAACAAGGAACTTTATTGTATAGGGGAAAAAAGCATACCATAAATAGTTTCAATCAAAAACTAAAAGGGCTAATGCAATTCCACTTTATTGCTTTAGTCTATTAGACATTAAGAACTCGCAAGGAGCCTAGGAAAATAAAACATTCAACTTTATGTATTATATACATTGATAGGTGATTTTTCACTAAAACATAACACTGCACTTGGAGTTCTTCAAAGTGTTTACTGAAGAGTAAACGCTCAAAATACCAACAAGAGTGAAAAAAATTAGCATCTTTCCCAAGACTTTAGGTAGATTAGATGTACTGCAGAAAAGATGCCTATAAAAGCCTTCAGCACTGCCCCCAATCTGTACTTGTCACTCTGATTATACATTTGGCACAACTAAGTAACAACAGATTTAAAAACCAATAAAATTTTTATTAATAAGGACGGGGAAACAGTAAATATAAGGTGTCCTCAACATGTAACAACTGAATCTGTACCATTTTCCTTCTGAGAAAATCTTGGTTTCATAGTACTTTCACTTTAATTGATGATATATATATATATATACGGAAGCTATATCTGAAAAGAAGAATAAATTTTTGTGACTAGCTATGTTCAGGAATATCTGAAATCATCCAAACTCATAGTCCCGTACCCATTTCTGATTGCCTTCACATTTCACTATCTCCGTGCTTATTTCAGGTAGTTGAAATTTTCCTTCTAAACAGTGTGCTCTACTCAATTGATATTGATATATCTTGCAAGGCAATATAGTTACTGAACCTACATATAAATTAAACACTGAAGGTATAATCATGTTTTCATAAAACATATAAAAAACATTCTATTCTTTAAAACTCAACTCCTTTTATATTATTGTGGTGTTATAGATAGGACAGTGAGCACCTCATGTGACTTTTTTTTTATGCCTTTATTCCTTGGCACCCACTAGAATTCTTGGCTCATGAAAACCAACGAATACATTTTGAGAGAAGAATGGAAGCCCCCTTCATCTCTCCACAGCAACGTCCCATTATCGTATTTCCTATGCCCAATTACTAGGTGCAACAAATCACAGACATCTTAGTAGACCAAATTTTTCTTTAAAGAATCAGTCTCATGCTACGAATCAATCATAAAATTTCAAAATGGAAATATAGGAATAAGATGGGAAAATTTTTAAGAATATTTATGTGTTCCATTAGATGCTAAATGCAGAAATATATAATATATGTAATATATACATAATATATAATCATATATATAATTAACAATAATCATAATCATATTTTAAAACTAGAAATAAATGAGACTCCCCAGTTTCTTCCAAATATTCCTTATTAAAAAATTCTTCAATGTTTAAGCAAATATCCCCAAGATAAAAGTAAAAATGAGGTTGTTTAGTAAAGAAACTTTATTTCCCAAGTGAACACAGTAAGTTAGTTTAGAACAGAAAATGAGTAAGTGAAATTCCAATTGAATAATAATAATAATTATGGTATGTACATGATGTAACCTTAAAAGTGAGGCCTATCATTTTCTGTGACATGTACAAAGCACTAAAAGATTCATGTGATATGTAAAGCAAAAAGTAGAAAGCAAAGATTCTGGGGTTAAAGCCTTGAGGCAGGAAAGAGTTTTGAGAGCTTACGAAAGTAAAAGAAAAAGAGAGTATAGCTGAAACAGAGAAGATACATGGGCCTCAGCTCAGTCTGGGGAGGCGTGCAGACCATTACACCATGCAGGGCCTTGAAAGCGATATGAGGGCTTGTTTTTATATAGTAAAGTGCTGTGGGAGGTCACTGAATTGAAATGTCTCATGCATGAGGTGTACCATCACCAGATGTACATTTCAAAGAGACCATTCTTGCTCCTATGGGGAAAGTGCACTGAACTAAGTGAAGAAAGGAGCAGGCAGGAGACTGCTGAAATAATCCCAATTAGAGACAACATGACACAGATAGAGAAACAGTTATGGGCCTAGTAAGAAGTGTGTACTTTTGAGATATATTATGTAGATAATATTGATAGGTCTTAGAGAGAGAATGGATGCAAAGCATAAGGTGGAAGGAAACATAAGTTCTGACATCTAAGCTTCTTGTTTGAGTTGTTGGGTGCTGGTCCTATTTCCTGAGTTAGGGAATGAGTGGATACATGGGTAAGGACACAAGAGTTTAATTTTGGATATGTTACATTGAGTTAGCCAAGTAAGCACTTACTGTACTGAACTGTGTGGTAGTTACAGTGTTTGCACTGCAAAGAAACTGATTCCAATGTTTTCATATTAAGGAAAATTCCACATTTACTTTCTTTTGTCATATAGGCTTTTGTTTATTTACACCAAATGATGTTCGTTATCAAAAACATGAGTTTCCATAGAAGCCAACATGATCAAGCAATATATAGCTTTTTTGTATAAACAGGAATATAATAAATATTGCTGGAGAAATCTTCCATGTTACGGATACATTAGAAAGACAAACTGTCTGTCCTGAGTTGGGTGATTCTTCTTCTCAGAACATGGTAATTAAACCAGAATATTGATTTGATTTCCTCATGACCCAGACACTTGGCTTCAAAAACAGAAAACCCACGTTCCCTCGCCTTCAACATTTGCCTGATTTTGCTAATATACACTATTTATCACAAAGGAGAAAAGGAGAAAAATTATGAGCAGATCAACAAAAATATATCATGAGTGTTGGACCAATAATTTAAAGTGTAACATCCATGCTAGTGAATCAGTAGGAGATATTATTTTCTGTGGATGTTGTAACTGTTAAGAGCACAGGTTCACACCGCTCAGGCTCAAATCTTCACTCTTCCACTTACTACCCATATAACTGAGCAAGGCACAAAGCCTCTTCATGTCTCAGTTTCTGTGTCCATAAAAGGAGGGTAGTAAAAGAATCCTACTAGGATTTTGTAAGAATTAAATGAGAGTATAACAGTTCAAAAACATATTAAAAACTAGTATGTATTAATATAGATAATAAAACATATACTTAATGTATACAGATATTTGTAAAATCTATGACATAAATCAATATATTTGTCAACGTATTTGAACATTATTAAACCACATTTGCCTTTTCTTAGTTTTCTACTTTTGGAGATGTATTAAGCATTCACTTCTCCTTGGAATAATATTACAATATCTTTTTCTGTTAAAATTATATTTTTTCAGAGGCTTCACAAAAATATATCACATAAAAGCACCTCTTGTCCAAGTAAGTTATTGATAGATGTTCAACCATCCTTTGCTGTACCCAATACTTCCAACTATGTCTTTGTGACCCTGGTGATTTCCATAGATATATTATGTCTACACAAATTTTTATTTAGCATAGACAAACCAGACCGATGGTTTGTCCTCGGTTCCTGGTTGGTATGCCAGTACATCTCATCACAATGACTAATGTCTTCACTGTTCTCTGAAATCCTTGTATTTTCTGGTGGAAGGACCAAGCTGAATGAGTCCCCTAGTGGGTAACTGAAATGGTTACCCCTGACTTTGTAGCACAAAGCCTCCTTGCTCCTTTATGTAGATTCACTCTCCCCCCACCCCCAATACTGGCAATCTTTTATTTTTATTTCTTTGGCTGCCATATGCACTAGCAAAGACTTACAAACTTGGCTGACTTCCCTCCACATCTTGTCCTCACTTCTCGAATGAGCCTTCTTTTACCGAGTATCAAAACATATCTGACTTTAAAATTCCTTAGTTTTGCTGCATCTTATTTCTCCATAAGTACACACTGTTGCTAAGGTGATACTGATCCTTTCAACTTTCAGCCACTTGTCCAAATCTGTATCATGTTGGCACTGACCAATGTCTCCTCTGTCTGATAGCTTTTCTGACAGTTAATGAGAAGTAAAGGCTAGAGCTATTAGTCCAAATCCTAGGGGATAAGTGTCCAGATTACAAAAACCACATTCACATATGGCAATAATTGGCAGGCTCTTTTAGGTGATCACAGTATTACTTCCAAAGACCCAGTGGATACGTAAATAATTCCTTGGTGCCAAATAGGAAACTCTCCTGAATAAGATAAGCATATACTGTTTTTTTGTGCAATTACTGCTTGTTTTCAATGGACTTTTCTAACAAAGCAGATTCATTTGAATAGTTTATGCCAGAATATATACAATTCTACCAAAATTCTAGACTTAACTCTATGGCAATTGAAACCTCAGAAATAAGACACTGCAGTCCCACACTGCACAATGTTTTATAGATTTAAATTAACAGAAACCAATATGTTTATACATTTAAATACCACAGCACTAGGAGCAGCAGCTCAGCTTTGTAAATAATACTCCTTCAAAAAGCTTCATACTATTTATAGAATGCTATTTTAACTGATCTTTCTCATTCTTTTGATTTTTCAAGACTAGCACAACATGGAGTCTATTTCTGCTATGACATTTATTAATTCAATATTTAGGGATTCAATTTTAGATACAGTGAATTTATTTACCCTTCTAAACTTGCTCCTTTGTCCAAGCTGGATTACAAGGCTCTATTGTACTCCTTTCTGATTCTCTCTAACCTTTTTCTGTTTCCTCACACTTGGTAATAAATTAAACATTCTTCAGATTCAGAAGCAATCAACAAATGAGTAGAATATTGTGGAGCTTCTAAAGGAACAGCAGACATTTAAAGGAAGTGCTGACTTCATGAAGTGGTTTCAGAACATTCCTTAGAGAAGAAACTATTTTAACATTTTATTTTAATACAGTATTTAAATATTTTAACTTAGCATTGTTCTAATTTGAATTATAAGCACAGCTTCTTTATTCAACTCTACCCTTTCATATAGGAGGAAGAACAGCCCCAGATTGATAGGCAGTAGACCTGTGTTCTAGTCCTGAGTGGCCCCATCTAGCTGAGTGTTGTCTTATGTTGAGGGAACTTGTCCCAGACCCCAAAGCCAGGGGGTGGTGGAGACGGACTCGACACCAGGTCTTCAACCTCCAACTCACATGCTGCTTCCACTCCGCTCACAGCATAGAACTTTAAGAGCAACTAATAAATTTTTCCTGGGTGAATTTAACCTGGGATGCATGTGCTTTTCATAATGATTTACTATACATATATATTCCCATATTAAACTCTGGGAACCGTCTAATATGATAAGCCAGTGGGGCGAACTTCCTTGTGGAGAAATAGAAACAAAACAAGCACCCTCCTCAAATTTATATTATCCGTCATTCCTTCCTCTATCAATTACTGTAGGTTCAAGATTGACTTTTTAATAGCTATGATGACATTGATTCAGTCAAATTAATAATTAGAAACCTCATTAAACTGGAGTTGGGAGGCCAAAGGGGTGCTCTCACACCCTATGTCAATAGCAGAGCCCAATAGAAAGAAGAAGACTTCCTCTTCTGGACCAGCAAGAAGCTCAGCCAATGAGAGACTGTCACAACTCAGCCCATGAAAAGCCGCAACACATCAAACTCGTAGTCCCTCCGATGGACCCCCTGTTTACAATAGCCCTCTCAACTTCCTCTTCCCCTCTATAAAAGAGTGTCTCCTCCCTTGCTGCTGGGGGACTTGCACGTGGCTCACCATGACTGCAGACCCAGAATTGCAATGCTTTGCTGATCCTGAATAAACCTACTTTTGCTGGAGAAATAACTGGCTGTCTATTTATTCAAGGTCAACATTTTGGTGGCCCATAAGAGAATCCAGAGAAGACCCCCAACACCTCTGAGGCTGGTGAGCAAACAGGTGCGGTGCCTACAAAAGAGCCCAGTGAGCTCACTGCTTTTCTCACCGTCCCTGGAGTTTGAGGGTAGGTCTTTTTCCTGATCTGAGCTTCTGCCCTCTTTGTTTTTGAGGCTCGCCAGGCTTTATTCAAGGTTTGTTCTTTTCTGGTTAAGGCCTTGTTTGTGTGTGAGTACCAGGTGGCATGTTGGCCTGATTCTTTGAAGCAGGCTGTTCCTGTGAACTGCACTAGCCTTTGACTCGATTCCTTTTAGAACCAGACTGTTCCCATACTTGGAACTGGTTAGCCTTCAGTTCAACTTTCAGACTGTTCATTGGAACCACACTGGTCCAGCCTTCAGCCTGACTCCCTTGGGAGCGGACTGTCCTTGGAACTGTATTGATCCATCTTCGATCCAATTCCCTTGGGAACTGGACTGTTCTTTGGAACTGCATTGTTCCTTGGAACTGGTTGATTCAACTTTCAGTCTATCTTAATGAAATCAGATTGTTCTATTGGGACTGGCTGGTATCAAGCCTGCAGGCAGTTTGAGCCATTTGAGTTGCAAGCTGTTTAAGCTGTTTAGGCTGTTTAAGAATTAATTATGCCTTTGCTCTAGAGAAAAATCTCTAAGAAATGGGATCTCAGTTATCTAAATATTTTGAGGGTGCTCCCCCCTACAGGGACCGCGGCCGATTATGTGTTTAAAAACCACGGTCATTCCTCATGTGCATTTCTAACTAAATGGACTAATTTAACAAAAAGTAATTTAGAATATCAATGGCCATTATGAGGTACTTTTGAACTCCTCAAACTTACTTTTCTTAAAACCAAACTGGACAACCATAACTCTGTAATTTCCAAAAGTGAATGGAATATCTATTTTGATTGGAATTCCAAGTGTTATCAGGAGTTTAAAATTGCCTCTTTGCAAAATAATATTTTAAGATTAACTGAGGCAAACAATTAAAGAAAGATAAAATGGCTTTGAAGACTCATGTTCCTCTCCTCTGGTGCCATCTTGTTCCTCTCCCCTGGCTCCTTGTACTCAGGCCACACCTGCAGCACCATCTTCCTCCTTCCCTTCTATACTTTCTACACCTCCTCTACACTCTCAGTTCCTCCAGACCAACACTCTTGTTGAACTTCCCATTTTCTCTGAACTTCTCCCCATTCCTTCTTCCTCAGAACCTATCCTTTTAAAATAAAGCTCCTGAGGATCCAAAGGCTAAACCCTTAATTTCTTATATTCCCTGGACTAAAGCTGAACTGTGAGCCATAGTCAAAGATTTTCTCAAAGTAACCAAAGATCCTCACAGATTTGCCAAGGAATTTAATATAGTCCTTCAAACTTATCACCCTGGTTTCTCTGACATATCAGCTCATTCATATGCTTGTCAGTGAAGGTCAGGCCCAACATTGGATGAACACTGCTACTTGGGAAAATCTCAAAAGGTCTCTAGAATTACAACCAGGAGACCAACCCGTTGACCTGTTGTGTGATCAGGCTCAGGCAACCTATGGATGACTTCATCAAGCAATTCCCAGCGCTTTCCCAAAGCCTATGGATGGGAACCAAATCCAGGCTTGTGCACAAAAACCTGATGAACCTGTTCATGACTATTACAACCCACTTCAGACTACTTTTAAAGAAATTCCTTGTCATCTTTCAGATGTTGATTCAATCCTGGTAGCTTTTAACTCTACGTTTATTAATGGGCTGAACAGAGACCTTTCCCTTCTAGTGGAAAGGACGAGGATGGAATGGGAAACTATGTCCGCTCCAGATTTAGTTAAATCCGGCAAACCAACTCTCTCCCATCCTGGATAAGCCACCTAAAAGAAAGACCACTACAATCCTTAATCTTCAACTCCAGCAAATAAAGGCCCCCAAACAAAACCACAAGCCTCCTAGTTTCTGTTATTATTGCAAAGAGCCAGGACATTGGAAAAAAGATTGTTACAAATTTAAGCACTTCAGGAGCCTTCAGCCCTCTAACCTGCCTTTCCAATGTCCTCTGAACTCTCAATGACAGGGCTCCCGGGAACTACAGGGGCTCATCCCCATCCTCCCTCTTAATTGGCTTGGGGAAACATTTCTCCAGAATGGAGATGAATCTCTTTCTGTCCTAATAGACACCAGAACCACACTCTCAGTGCTCAACCCCACTACTATAAAGCAGCCCCTGCCTCAGAGTACTAAAATAGTTCAAATAGTGGGGCTCTCTAATAAACCTCAAAAGGTTCCTGTGTCTGAATCTATACCCTTTTGCTTAAGCCCTTTGAGAAACATACACCCTTTTCTCCTTATTTCCTCCACCCTATTCATTTATTAGGCCGAGACTTCTTGGAAAAATATTATGCCAGAATTTCTTTCTCCCAAAATGGAGAAATTATTCTAGAATTTGACAGTAGTCACCAAAACAGCCAACCAGGTGAATTAAATGTCCATTTGACATCTTCTATTTGCTCCATCTCTGACAGTACCAGAGCTGATTCTGGAAACACTCATCATTTATTCCTATTGAATCAGCTACCACTATCCTTAAGGGCAAAATCTCCAACTGATATTGGTAAAATTCACAGCTCATCTCCCATCAAGATTCAAATAGATGCCTCAAAATCTCTCCCAAGAATTAATCAATACCCTATAAGTAAAGAAGCTCTTCAAGGTATAACGCCCATAATAGAAGATTACAAGGCTGAAAGCCTCATTGTCCCTCGTACTAGTCCCTGTAATACTCCTATTTTACCTGTGAGAAAACTCAAGGGTGGAGGATGCAGTTTTGTCCAGGATCTCTGAGCAATAAACCCTGTTATCCCTTGACACGCTATTGTTCCTAACCCTGATACGCTATTAACATCCATTCCCCCTCGAGGCAAATCTTTCATGGTAATTGATTTACACACTGCATCCTTTAAAATTCCAGTTCATGAAGCTAGTCAATACCACTTTGCCTTCACTTGGGAAGGAAAACAGTTCACCTGGACAGTAGTGCCTCAGGGTTTTACTGAGAACCCTTCTTATTACTCACAAATCCTGAAGGCTGATCTAGATAACATAAAGTTTCCTAGAGGTTCTACTTTGTTGCAATATGTGAATGATTTGCTTCTTTACGCTCCTCCCAAGTCTCCTCACAGGAAGACAGCATCCACTTGCTAAAACTTTTAGCCTTAAGGGACATAAGGTGGCCAAGGAAAAATTGTAGTTTGCCCAAACCCAGGTTCAACATTTAGGGCATCTTATATCAGAACAAGGGCTACACCCAGATCCAGATGGGCTTCATGGTCTCCGAGTTTCCCAAAACCCAAAACTAAACGCCAGCTGTGAGGTTTTCTTGGGCTAGTTGGTTACTGCTGACATTAGATTCCAATTTTCTCTCTTGTGGCCAAACCTCTGAATGTTTTACTAAAGAACACCAACCCAATTTTATGGAACGAATTGGATGAAGTAGCCGTTAAGGCCTTAAAAGAGAGTCTGATGAACCCACCTGCCCTTGGACATCCCACTTATCCTTTTTTCCTCTTTATATATGAAAAGGAATGGAATGCCCTTGAGGTACTCACCCAAAAACACAGGGACTGCCGTCGACCTATAGGGTTTTACGGTCAGCAAGTGGACCCTGTGGTACAGGAATATCCCCCTTACCTTAGAGCCATTACTGCCACTGCCCTTTGGGTCAAGGCCACTGAGAAAATTGTTGTGGGATCGACTTTAACCATTTTTGTACCTCACGCAGTAGAAGCCCTCCTGAATTCTTATCACACAACATAATTCAACCAGCCGCCTCACCTCCTATGAAATCCTTTTGTTAACTGCTCCTCACATAACTCTTTTACACTGCAATAACCTTAACCCTGCTACTCTTCTCCCCTTCATTACCAAAGAAGTCCCTCACAACTGCCTAACACTGATGGATCACCTGACTCCTCACGATGATCTGTAGGAAACTCCTTTGGGTAATGCCAACTTCTCATGGCTCACTCCCGGGTCTTACTTAAAGAGTGACAATGGAAAATAGTGTCCTGGGTATGCATTGCAACTCTTCTTAATATCATGGTGGCAGCACCTTACCTACGGCTACTTTAGCCCAACAGGCTGAATTATATGCTCTTTCACAGGCTTGTACTTTAGCCAAGAGGAAAACTGTCAATATTTATACTGATAGTAGATATACTTTCGAAGTAGCTCATGATTTTGGAATGTTGTAGAAGCAGTATGGTTTCCTTACTTCCAGTGGAAATAAAATTATAAATGGTCCCTATGTTCAGGAATTATTGGATGCTATACTTTTCCCTGCCACTTTAGCTATTATTAAGATACTGGGGCATTCTAAATTTGGCTCTCTGGAAGGTAAAGGAAATCACCTTGCTGACATTTCTGCAAGAAATGTAGCCCTTAAAGGAACCAGCAACAGCCAAGCCTTTGTCATGGTCCAAAAGGATGCCATCCCAAACAATAACTAAAAAAACTGACCAGATGATACCAAAATCAGACAAGGACAACACAAAAAAAGAAAATTACAGGCCAATATTACTGATGAACATCGATGCAAAAATCCTCACCAAAATACTAGGAAATCGCATACAACAATACGTTAAAAAGATTATACACCATGATCAAGTGGGATTTATTCCAGGTGTGCAGGGATGGTTTAACATTCGCAAATCAATCAACGTGATACACCACATTAATAAAATGAAGAAAAAAATCACATGATCATATCAATAGATGCAGAGCATCCATTTATGATAAAAACTCTGAATAAAATGGGTATAGAAGGAAAGTACCTCAACATAATAAAGACCATATATGACAAACCCACAGCTAATATCATCCTCAATGGTGAAAAACTGAAAGCTATCCCTCTAAGAACAGGAACCAGACAAGGATGCCCACTGTCACCACTCCTATTTAACATAGTACTGGAAGTCCTAGCCAGAGCAATCAGGCAAGAGAAAGAAATAAAAGGGATCCAAATTGGAAAGGAAGAAGTGAAACTGTCACTATTTGCAGATGACATGATTTTATATATAGAAAACCCTAAAGAATCCACCAGAAAACTTTTAGAAGTAATAAACGAATATGGTAAAGTTGCAGGATACAAAATCAACATACAAAAATCAGTTGCATTTCTGTACACTAACAACGAAGTAGCAGAAAGAGAAATTAAGAATACCATCCCATTTACAATTGCAACAAAAGAATAAAATACCTAGGAATAAACTTAACCAAAGAGGTGAAAGATCTGTACACGAAAACTATAAAACATTTCTGAAAGAAATTGAAGAAGACACAAAGAAATGGAAAGATATTCCGTGCTCTTGGATTGGAAGAATTAACATAGTTAAGACGTCCATACTTCCTAAAGCCATCTATAGATTCAATGCAATCCCTATCAAAGTTCCAACAACATTTTTCACAGAAATAGAACAAAGAATCCTAAAATTTATATGGAACAACAAAAGACCCCGAATAGCTAAAGGAATCCTGAGAAAAAAGAACAAAGCTGGAGGTATCACACTCCCTGATTTCAAAATATACTACAAAGCTATAGTAACCAAAACAGCATGGTACTGGCACAAAAACAGACACACAGATCAATGGCATAGAATCGAAAGCCCAGAAATAAACCCACACATCTATGGACAGCTAATCTTTGACAAAGGAGCCAAGAACATACAATGGGGAAAAGAAAGTCCCTTCAACAAATGGTGTTGGGAAAACTGGATAGCCACATGTAAAAAAATGAAAGTAGACCCTTACCTTACACCATACACAAAAATTAACTCCACGGGGCCGGCCCTGTGGCTTGGTGGTTAAGTGCGCGTGCTGCGATGCTGGTGGCCCGGGTTCGGATCCCGGGTGCGCATCGAGGCACCACTTCTCCGTTCATCCTGAGGCCGAGTCCCACATACAGCAACTAGAAGGATGTGCAGCTACGACACACAACTATCCACTGGGGGTTTGGGGGGAAAAACAAAATAAATAAAATCTTTAAAAAAAAAAAAAAAAAATTAACTCCAAATGGATTAAAGACTTGAATGTAAGAACTGAAACTATGAAACTTCTAGAAGAAAACATAGGCAGTACGCTCTTCGACATCGGTCTTAGCAACATCTTTTCAAGCACCATGTCTGACTGGGCAAGAGAAACAATAGAAAAAATAAACAAATGGGACTACATCAAACTAAAAAGCTTCTGCACAGCACAGGAAACCATCAACAAAACGAAAAGACAACCTAACAACTGGGAGAAGATATTTGCAAACCATACATCTGATAAGGGCTTAATCACCAAAATATATAAAGAACTCATGCATCTCAACAACAAAAAAACTAACAACCCAATTGAAAAATGGGCAAAAGACCTGAACAGACATTTCTCCAAAGAAGATATACAGATCGCCAACAGACACATGAAAAGATGTTCAAAATCACTATCAGGGAAATGCAAATCAAAACTACAATGAGATATCACCTCACGCCCGTCAGAATGGCTATAATTAACAAGACAGGAAACAACGTGTTGGAGAGGATGTGGAGAGAAGGGAACTCTCATACACTGCTGGTGGGAGTGCAAACTGGTGCAGCCACTATGGAAAACAGTATGGAGATTCCTCAAAAAATCAAGGATAGAACTACCATATGATCCAGCTATTCCACTGTTGGGTATTTATCCAAAGAACTTGAAAACACCAATTTGTAAAGGTACATGCACCCCTGTGTTCACTGCAGCGTTATTTACAATAGCCAAGACTTGGAAGCAACCTAAGTGCCCATCAAGGGACGAATGGATAAAGAAGATGTGGTATATATACACAACAGAATACTACTCAGCCATAAGAAATGATGAAATCCAGCCATTCGTGACAACATGGATGGACATTGACTGTATAATGCAAAGTGAAATAAGTCAGAGGGAGAAGGTCAAATACCGTATGATTTCCTTCATTAAGTAGTAGATAATAACAACAATAAACAAACACATAGGGACAGAGATTGGATTGGTGGTTACCAGAGGGGAAGGGAGAAGGGAGGAGGGTGAAAGGGATAATTCAGTACATGTGTGTGGTGATGGGTTATAATTAGTATTTGGGTGGTGAACATCATGTAATCTATGCAGAAATAGAAGTATAATGATGTACACCTGAAATTTTTACAATGTTATAAACCAATGTTACTGCAATAAACAAAAAATTAAAAAAAAAAAAAAAACGGACCAGAGAAGCCCAACAATTGGCATCAGAAAAGGAAAAAAAAAGATAGGAAATTCAACAATTGTTGATGTGACAAAAAGAGAAAGCTCTGGTTTGGACCTAACAACAACCCAATCCTACCGGAGGCTCTAAAATTCCCACTCCTAGCCACTGTACATGCATTAAACCATTGCTCTACTGGCAAAATGACAGCATTCACGAATCAGTACTGGTGGGAAAATATTAACAAAGCTCTATAAAGTGCGTACTTCAGTTGTCCCACCTGTCCAAAATGCAATCCAGTGAAGCCTGTTCACACTCCTCCCGGATATTTTGAACTGCCTAATGGACCTTCTGAGGCTTGGAAAATGGATTTCATACAACTTCCCCCATCTCATGGATATAAATATGTTTTAGTCATGGTTTGCATGTTTTTTCACTGGACTGAAGCCTTTCCTTGCAGACAGGCTACTGCCTCTTCTGTGGCTAAAGTCCTTTTGGAAAGGATTATCCCTACCTGAGGATCTCTTCTCAAGCTTCATAGTGATGGAGGAACGCATTTTCCTGATCAGGCACTTCAACAAGTCTCTGCTGTTTGCCCAGTTTTACAACTTTTACTAGGCTTACCACCCCCAATACTCTGGTTCAGTTGAATGCACTATGGCATTATTAAGCCTCAGTTGGCAAACTTTGTAGAGACCTCCAAATACCTTGGCCAAAAGCATTGCCATCGGTCCTTGTAAAGCTCAGATCCACCCTCTTTGGAACTCATACACTCTCACCCTTTGAGATATTCACAGGATGCCCAATGCACTTGGGTCCTGCCTCTACTGACCCACAGCTGATAAAAGGAGATATACTCCAGTATTGCAAAGGCCTAATTAATTTTATTAAAAATAAAGTTTTGGTAGAGCAATCTTTTCACAGTGTGCTCTGGGGAGACAAAGACCTTAAGCATCATACCTTGCAACCTGGAGATTTCATCTATTGGAAAAGACACCTCCAGAAGGACTCTGTTCAACCTTTCTGGAAAGGCCCCTATCAGGTACTGTTAATTAATGCTTGCGCCACCAAACTCCAGAAAATGGACTCTTGGATTCGCGTGACACACCTAAAGAAAGCACCAAACCCTGACTAGACCTGCACATCATCTGGTGACCTGAAAGTAAAGATTTCTCGGAATTGAAGCAGACAACATCTGATGAGACAGCTTTCCCAAGATGTCCAGACCAGGCCTGTGGGAAGTTCATCTGCCAAACCTTTGATGATGACATAATGCTTCAGATGATCTCCGATGTCTATGATCTTGATAAGATATGGACTTCAGAAAAAAAAAACATGCCTGAGAGTTCTCCCTTCTCCCCACCTTGTTACTCAAATGTGGCCTCAATAAGTTTCTAATCTGTGCAGTTTCCCTCCAGCACAACACCAAGGAAAAGTCCTTTCTGGCACTGAGGAACAAAGAGCTGCCGAAACCAGAAAAACCTGACTCTTGATCAGCAATGCTTTCAGAGAAAGATCTTGACCAAAAGGGGAAAATGTCAAATTACTAAACAGAAACCTCATTATATTAGAGTTGGGAGATGAAAGGGGGCACTCTCACACCCTACCTCTAGAGCAGAGCCCAACAGGAAGAAGAAAGACTTCCTCTTCTTGACTGGCAAGAAACTCAGCCAATGAAAGACCGTCACAGCTCAGCCAATAAAAAGCCACTATACATGGAACTCTCAATTCCTCCAGTGGACTCTTTGTTTACAATAGCCTTCCCAACTTCCCATCTCCCTGTATAAAAGAGTTTCTCCTCTCTTGCTGCTGGGGGACTTGCACGTGGCTCACCATGGTTGCAAAGCCCAAACTGCAATTCTTTGCTGATCCTGAATAAACCCATTTTTGCTGGAGAAATAATGGGCTGTCTATTTGTTTAAGATCAACAATTCTGTTTTAGGAATTCCTTTTCAATTTTACTTTATAGAGAAATTTATAGCAACTATTCATAGAGATAAGTTGTTACATACTTATCACAAGAATTAAGTAATTTTAGTCAAAAGTAACATATTTGAATATTCCATTAATGATTTTTCAGAAGTTGTAAAAAGACTTCCAATACTTTTTGTGATGTTGTAACTCCATTCATTGCTGGTAACCTAATTAATTTTTATTAATCAAGATCCTAAATAAGCATATAATTAAGTTTGAACAAGGATTAGAAACTCGTGCCATGCAGTTCCATGGCTTTAAAAAGAAAAGTTCACAAGACTGTTTTATTTAAAATCCCATATCCCAGAATAAATAGACTTCCTTGTCTATTTAGCATTGGTTTCTCAGGATCAGAAGATGACTCAAGATGGTTCAGTGATTACATTGGAGAATATGTTTCCCCTTAAGCAAAGATAAAATCCCTGTAGCCACCAGTAGTTCCTTATCTCAAGTTACTCTTTCATTTGCTGAATTTCTATCCTTCTTTGTCAACCATAACTTGAAAATTAAACACCTTTGGAACACGAGGGAATAGCAAGAGACGAACACTATTCGGGCCACAGCTGGAGGCCACTGAAATGCTGCTGCACCAGATGAAGTGAAAGGCTTGGGTGTCATGAGAGGATAACAGCAGAGAGCTGGCACTCACATCTCGTCTCCCCCATTATTTTCTATTTGAATTCTTTGTACATGCATGTATGCCTATCATTCTTCTAAATATTACTAATAAAACGAGTAGTATAATAATACAAAAAATAATGGGTCACCTTAGAATTATGTAATTTTTTCAATATCAGAAATTTCTAGTGTTCAGAATTCTGAACATCGTCAACAGAAACATTGCTTAAATACATACATTTTTTACAATAACTGAACAAACTGGTATTTATAAATGTATTATATGTATGCATATGTATACTATTACTTTAGAGACAAATCTAAGAGTATTTTAAATTCATTTCTACAGATATTTATAGGAAGCATATTAAGAGCAAGATGTTGCACCATGAGCCTCCACTGAAAAGCTGCTAATCTTTATTTGTAGGGAATTCACATGGTAGCTTAGCGTTAAAAGAGAGAGAAGCTATTTCAACATTTTATGGCTTCAGTTTATACAATCTGAGGCTCCCATTTTCACACAAAGGATAGCCTCTCTGCTGACAGGACAAGTTTGGGGCAAAGCCACTCCTCTGGATAGGGTTTTGATGGGTAGCATCATTGCGCTTAGCCTCTATGAGTTTCCGTTTTCTCACCATCCTGACTCGTGTACTAACTACGTAGTCCTCCTGTTTGTAATTTTAACACTTGAGTATGCTTCAATCTCCTTTATTATATTCGCATTACCTCTCTCTGGGGTTCTCAGCCATATTACATTGAAAATTCATTGAGAAGAGGAATTACGGAGGAATTTATAAATTAGATATCCTAACACTGACAGATACAAAATTGGTAGTTAATGTTTACTGAAACAAATTAAGTCTAATACACACATACATACATGCACACATACATGGGGTATGTGTGTGTGTGTATGCATTCATAGTAGCTAGTACACATGCCAGGCCACAATATTAGCTCCCCTCCCAACCTCTCTCCCCAGCCCCTACTTTCAGTCTCTCTCCCCAAAAGTTCTTAGATTCTAAAGAAAGAAAAGAATTTAGAAAAAGGAGAAATGACACTTGTGAACAGAAATTTAGAGAACTGCCCACATTTTGCAACCTGGAGAAAGAGTAAATGATACTGGGAAGGAGACACAGGCAGTGACAAATGGGATATATGAATAGTAGGGGTCAATAATTTCAACAAAAGCATGGGCAAGAGTAAAGTATTCAGAAGAAAAGATGAAAAGTATGAGAACCAAGTAAGCATAGATTGAGCACTTAGACTTTTAGCCTAAGGAACATCAACTTTGTCATTTCTTTGGGGAGGTGCATATGTGTGTATATGTGTGTGTGTCTGTGTATGTGTCTGTGTAATTCTGATTCCACAAAACTGTTTAAATGAATTAACACAGTGTAAGCATTTGTGTAAGATGTTATACCTTTTCAAATATATATACAATAAGAAAACTCATTACTAATAGCAATTCTTGTGTTTTATAGCTCCATCATTCTTTAGCAGTGTCATTTCTGTATCTTTACACATAGTAGATTTGGCTTGGTATCTCCATAACCATAAGTTCTACAAATAGATTTTTGATGAATGTAAGCTCTTGTCTGGAAATGCTATGCATTTAACCATAGGAACCATCAACATAACCTTTCCATGTCATACTAGCCTGCCATCTGATCATTTATGGGCAAAAAGATACTTTATCTGATCATTATGTGCAAAGGAATGGGGTCCTGGATACAGGGAGGGATTTTTAAGAGAAGTCAAATTACTCAACTGAAAATAGTCTGAAATGGACAAGGTTTGAAAAGAAGCCAGGATAACCAAATTATACAAGCTATCATCATACTACTCCCCCCGCCACAACAAAAAGATCCAATCAAAGGAGAAGGAGATTGCTTAGAAAAGGAACTTCCTTAATAGCTGTTAATAATGTACAAAATTATACCTTAGCATCTCATTCCAGGAAGAGGACAGTAAGTTTTCATTTTGCTACAGAAAGCATGATTTCCATGCATTGATGGTATGGCTTTCTAAAATATCTCCTCAAGTTATTATGGTGTTTTATAACTAGGCCTGATTGTAAAATATGATGTTACAAAAAATCAATAATAAAATATTCACATGATCCAAGATTTTCCCAAATTGAATCTGACTGGGTCATGGCAGTATGCTGATGTCTGGAATGCAAGTAATAGACTATATTATTGATGCCTGTCAAATAACGGAAATTGTTACAAATTAATTCATCCCTAACCTAATTAACCCCGTGTGCAATGATTTGCATTCCAGATGAGTATTGTTTTGCTCTGGCCATAAAACTAGAAAGGACAATATTTCAACCTATAAAATCGCCTTTTAAGCCACTTGGAAACCTCAAAGAATATTGCTTATATAGAAGTGATGCAAAAGAATGCATTACCTCATCTGTTATTTTTGGTCTGATACAAAATGTTCTCTAACTTTTTTTAATTGTAAAAATAATCTTAAGAAAATGTCTAGTCTGTCTTTTGCATATTGAGTAGATAGAATACACTCATATTCATAGCTTGCATTATTAAAAATAAAAGCTGTATACATTTTGGAGGGGAAATAGAGAAGCCCTAACATTTTTTTCATGTTATAATGCAAAAATGATTGTTTTCTATCCAGGATATCTTAGAGTTCTGACTTTATAGGTCAATATATATCAAGATATATTTTATCACTGTATATATAGCAATTAGAACTGGTATTTTTGAAATCAGTGGGTAGATTGTTAATTTTTTTATGGTATTTTATTCCTTCTCTTCAACTCTCTCTTCACACATACCTCTCCCATCCCCATTTGTCAGTAATGCCCTGTTCTTCCCACGGCAATACAGGACCCAATCTGAAGACACCCAGATCTGAAATTTTCCTTTGCTCCAAATCTGTCTTGGATCTACAAGACATTGGTATTTATCGGTCCTTTCTTTTCCTTCTTGCTAGTTAAAAATGCTAGTAAGCTTTACCTCCTAGTTTTCTTAAGTGATTAGTAAACAGTAAAAACATGGCAATTCCAAAGAGAAAATCTAATTGTGGAGATGTTTTAAATTATTTCAATCTGACTTTCTGTGACCATTATTTTATATCACACTGCAACACTTTAATTATGGCCAAAAATTTCTGTTTTTCTAATTTTAGAACAATTTGATATTTGGATAAACAGATTTAAAAGGGAGAGTGGCCTTCAGTGGCAGGAGAGAGTGCACGGGTATGGTGAAGCTGGATCTGAGGCAGAAACGGGGCCTTGACGCTTTCTAAGTGGTCTTGGAGAAATTTTTGAACCTCTTTGAACTTAATTTCCCACGTGCATACCATGTACAAAAACGCCTGCCTCAAAGAGTGGTTGTGGACACTGAAATGACCATCCACAAAATGTTAGCATGGAGCAGGGACTTACTGAAAAAGAGTTTTTATTATCATGTAAGTTATTTTTCACAACTGGTACTTGTGTGCAATGTTAGCATTTTTCACTTTTTAGCATTTCAATCTTGGCATTGTTTTAACATATAGTAACATAAAGTGTGTTTGAAATTGAAACATTTTATTTTCCATAATAGAGCATTAAGCACTATCGAGGAGAAAGCGTACCACCTTTTTAAAGAGAATATTTCCTT
The DNA here is from genome assembly GCF_057802395.1 of Ceratotherium simum simum. Lineage (NCBI taxonomy): Eukaryota > Metazoa > Chordata > Mammalia > Perissodactyla > Rhinocerotidae > Ceratotherium > Ceratotherium simum. The sequence continues at coordinate 42,019,078 of NC_141926.1, read as the reverse complement.
CTGCCTTCAAAATCTAGAACAGTGAGAGAAAAGTGCTTTGTGGTTAGCCTCTATTTTAGGAGACACATATATACAGATATATGGAGATGTATATAGATATACATATATATAGAGAGAGAGACCCCTGTATTATGCCGGATGTTGTCAGGACGCATTACTGAAATATCACATCTGTTAACAGCTAAGGTGGAAGGATACCCCACTGACTAGAATGTCATTGATGCTGTGGCCTGTTGTTCTTGACACCACAGAAGAGGATCAAAACATCTTTCACGGTGATGAAGCTGGCAATACAGATGGGAAATAATGCCAGAATGGCTGATTAAGTGTTAACATTCCCACCTGGTGCCATGAAGATAGGCCACAACACATGTAATTCAGGATGATTTTCTCCTCCTGTGTTTACTTTTGTGTCAGCTATAGTATTGGAAAGAGTTAATACTGATGAACACTTTCTTCCTCATAATATCTCCCCGGGCAAGAAGCAGGTTGTAAGAGGACTTCTCTTTAAGTGTGATTCCTTTCAAGGAATACCTCTTACATTTATATTAAGTATCAGAAAGGTACTTCACATGGGCACAGATAAGACTCATCCATTCTCCCTGCCTTAATATCTGGGTTGACAGATACCCCACTCAAGCTGTCCCTTGACTGACAAACACCTCTTTGGGCATGTTTTTGTTATACTAATGCTCTAGAGATAATTCACGGGACCTGCATCCCAGATTTGTATTCTCAAGAATAATGTCAACTAGAATATGAAGTTCTGATCTGAAACTATGCTTCATCTATCACAATTAGACTTGCTGGCACATACCATCCTTAATATCACTGGCTTCTCTCCATGAAACTGTGAGGCAAATTCAGTATAAGGCCTGAAGAAAAAGAACCCTGCCTGATCTGCTAAAGCTTAGATGGTTAAGCTGAACATAGTTAAGATGGTTAACACTACACTTTTTTTTTCAGAAAATTCTCTTCAGAGGTTTCAAGCATCCTAAATCAAAAGATATAGTGATATTCATTCAACCTTAGGGAAGATTCTCCCACAACAAGATTAAATGTCATTGCTAAAAGAGATCAATGGTAACACATTTGTGTGAGTCACTATCATCCATAGGACAAAAAGCTTTTATTAATTCCTGAAGGTGCACTGAAGTCTCCCTGTCCACTGAGTTCTGGGCTGTAGCTCTTATTCCAAATGTCTCATTACATAACGTGTTTGACACAGCCAAAGCAGCTCCCAGTACTGTCCTTTTCAAGTCCATCTTTGATGGCATACACTCATAAAAGACACTGCATTTTAAAAAACATAAAATAAGTAATTTTTACACACATATTAACACATGTTTTACACACATTAACACACATAATATATATTTTTTTCAAATATATACATCAGGAAGTAATTTGCTGGGTGTATCCAAATGAGGTAATGATGTAACAGGTATTTCTATTACTAATTTGTAGATTTTGGACAGGCTTTATGGTCCATTTGAAGGCACTGTGTTTATATTTTGTAGGCTGCCATCTAGGTGCCAGATAGCTGAATGTATCTTGTGTTAGTGATGAGGTCATCACTGAGTAGCATGCTGAGAACAGCAGGACTATCACCAGGCTCTGGAAATGAGGCACAGTCACGAAAATGTGCGTCTTTATTTGTATCCTTCCATAATTTATTTCCAGGAGCTTTCACTCCACAATCAGTGTGCTTTGGATCTTTAACACGTTATAAATTGCTTTGCATTACGTCAGCATTGATCTTTGCAACATTAAAGATCTCCCATTGTTTGAACAAAATATCTTAGTCATCTCCATGTGACCCTCATGGCCCACAGTTTGTATAAAAAAAATTATTTACATAGTTTCAGTGTCTCCATAAAACAAAATTAAACTAAAAATATATTAGGAACTACTTTAAAAATTAAAAAAGTAACTTTTTATATAGGCTCAAAAAACTGATTTGATTGTGTTGATCATTTTATGGTGAAGGAAGTGACTACATTTGACAAAATTTGAAATTTGACCGTATAATTTGTGGCAGAAAAAATGACCTCTCAGAACATATTTAACTCATACGTAATATTCTATAACAGTAGATCCAAATATAACCAAATGGGGAAAAGCATATTGAAATGTTTAGTAAAATAAAAAGCAATGTAAAATATTAATTCTTAGAGTGTGTGTGTTTGTGTTTGTGCACATACAATATCAAATTAATATTATAATTAGCTCAATTCTAAGTTGATACTTCCATAAAATCAAATTTGGAATTCTAACAAGAATAGTTTACTTTACAAAAATTATGTACCACTCATGACAAGAGAATATGTCATTTTATTTTACTAATGACAGTTTTGAACAATAACATGTGGTATTTAGAAGCTGGAATGACAAATATAACAAGGTGAAAGTCACATAATTTTTTCTTTTTTCCTGCTCTGCTACTATTTATTAATATATCTTGTACTTACTTAAATTATTTAAAAGCCACATAAGTGGTTAAAGTAAATACAAGACTTTATATTTGATTTTAAGATATGTATGATATAATATATATATGATAACAATAGCCTAGGGGATGGGGAAAGCTAGACTTATAAAAATTTCCTATATTTTACTGGAAATAATTCAGTATCAATTTGAAGCAGATTTTGGTAAATTAGAGAGGTACACTGAAATCACTACAGAAACCACCAAAAAGTAACCCAAAGAAGTATTGTTAAAATGTCAATAGAGGAATCAAAATGATATACTATTGTGTAAACTAATGGTGTCACAAAACCAGAAACGATTAAAGGAGCAACAGAAGGACAGAAAAGCAGTCAGAAAGGTGGAAAACAAATAGAAAAGGCACGCTTAATCCAGATATACTGACTTCTACATTGAATGTGAATGAACTAAACACTCCAAGCATATGGCAGGTCTGTGAGATTAGATCAAAAAGCAAGATTCAGTTACATGCTATCTATTAAGAAATCCACTTTAAATTCAAAAACAAAAATAAGTTGGAAGCGAAAAGATGGAAGAAGACATACCATGCAAATAGCAGCATGAGAGAACTGGAGTAGCTCTAGTAACATGAGACAAAACAGATTTTAAGGAAATGTTATTAGACATAAAGAGAGACATAAAAACATAAATACATTAGGAAAAAATACACTTACAAATGCATCTGAACCTAAAAATATAGCAGAAAAATATGAGGCAACGATTGACAAAATTTAAAAGAGAAAGATAAGATTAGAAAGAAATACTTAAAACAGTCTTTATTCACAGACCACATGATTGTTTGTGTAGAAAACTCCTAAAGAATCTACAAAAAAAAATTATGGCACCTTCCCCAGATTCACAGGAGTTTTCTTAGAATTTGTGATATTTACGAATAAAAATAAAGGAAGCATTATGATAATCTTTGAGTGCTTTAAGCCCTTCAGCAAAGAGTTTACATTACATGTTGATTTTATTATTACCAGAGCTCACAAATATATGTGAACAAAAGGCCTGAAAGCAGTAAAACCAGGAAACATTTGTGGAGGAATGTGCCGACCACAGGAACCTGAGGTACCAAGACTTTGATAAGCCACATGGGTTCCATACCTCCACCTCTATGACTTTAACTTATTTAACTTCCTTGAAGGAGTTTCTTTTCATTTTTGGTGCCCCTCCTTTCCTTTCTTTTCCAACAAAATCATGCCTTAGTTGCACCATCCCCAAAGCCACTCTTCAACATTCTTGGCAATTTCACATCAGACAACAAATCCCAGAATATTTTTCAGACATTACATGGAAAATATCCCAAGTTACATTGCCAGCTATGAAGTGTTGAAAATACAAATGCCTGTGCCAAGGAAGGATCCTTTGAGGTCAAAGAGCCCCATGGAAGAATTAATGGTATAGACACTAATAAATAATTCCAGAGCTGGCATTTGCTAAGAAAGACAATCCATTCTCACTAAACCAGAATAATAAACATGAATTTTAAGAGACAGTTGATGGCTTGGATTATGACTCTCCTAAATCTATTGGGTCCTTTGGCTCACACTGAAGAGAATGTTAAACTTGAGCACATCTGAAAATGCCTTGACTCAATTATGATTATAATTTCTTTCCAGTCTAAGTGAATGATATACATGGGGAAAAAATGCCGAATTTCTCAACCCTTGTTTATTACTCAAATCACAGGATCACCTTTTGTCCCATTCTAGACACCAGTGTTTGCATGGTTTCACTTAAATTGCTGGTTGACATAGTAAATGTCACAAGCAAGACCAAAAAATTGTAATATTCACCAAAAAGTCTATTTCTCCAAAATGTCAGCACTCTCATGTCAGGGTTAATAGTTAGGAAAACAAAGGAAAATGTGTTGAAGTTAAATTCTTTCATTTTATATTTCTTCTATTTGTAATTCAGAATCTGAAATATATTTTCTTTTTTTCTAACAAAGGGAAAATCATTATGTATTATATATTTTTTCATCTGAAAAAAAGAAACTGTTAAACAATAGCAGTGACTATTCACAGAAGGCATACTATTTGCCAGATGTTCCCGACATTTTATTTCGACTTCACTACACTCCTTGCTATCAGTACCATTATGAGCTCCTTGCAGAGCTGAGGAACACAAGCACCAGGGAAGTAACGTCACCCTGACACCGTCGAGGCCGGAGAATAACCCAGCTTTGTGGCTCCAGAGACTGCTCCAAACCACCACACTCAAAACGCAAAACAAAAACATTACAGGCTGACTAAGACATCTCCAGAGACTAAGATTTGCTTTTTACCATTGTTGACACTTTATATATCTGTCATAAAACATCAGCATTCCAACTAAATTATCTAGGTCTTACATTCAAACAGCTGACAAGATGTAACAGTGATGCATTACTGGGAGATTCAGTTTATTTATTGACTTCCAGGAGTTCATTACTAATTAATGGGGGGTGATTTACTTAGCAGAATGTGTTCCTGCCTTTTGAGGAGGTGGTGAATAAGTAAGGTACTTAGACAAAGTCGTATGACCTAGGCTATGAAAAGAATCAAAAAAGTAGTCTATATCAAGAAAGGGAAGAGCTAAAATAATTTGTTAAGCTGTGTCTCCTCAATTAAAGTGTTTTTCAGTTAACCAATGTGTCATTAAGAATATACAGCTTAGAAACACTATATGGACACTAACATTTTTTAGGAAAGCATTTCATGGCTTTTCCAAAGCAGTCTGATATTATTCTGTGCATTTAAAGGATAATTGTGATAATGTCTTCAATTTCTACTTTTTCTTTGAAGCTATTATATTGTATCTTTTTCCTATCCCTTAAAATCAGTACTCTCATGATCTAATATATTTTTTACTCACTGTCTTTTATTTGTATATGTCTACTTTATATATAAAGAACTCTGGTTTGAACTGATCAAAGGGTTCTACAGGCATCAGCTCATTAAAAACTCTACTGAGAGACACTCAGGCAACATTTTAGAAATTGTGCACTTTCTACTCAGAACAGAGAGTTTAAAGGCATGGGGAGATCACCCTGTGGGTTTTCCATCAGAGATTTGACTTACTATAAGAATCTTGATTCTGAAGTAATGAGTCCAGTTTTCTTCTGAGGTTTAATTCACAAGATTTGTGACTTACAGTGACAAAAACCACAGGACACGAGAGTGGCACTATGAAACAGAATATTTTTTGCAGAGGCATTTTATTGTGCAAAGAGAAGAAAGGAAGGATGGATCCAAATATCTCTCAGGGTCTTCAAACCTTTATTCAGGTGTTTGTTAAAAGTGTTTTTCTTGAACATTTAGAAATTTGACTTAAATTACTGTCGACTCAGGGAACACAGGTTTGGCAGTTAAACCAAAACTATTCCTATTTGAAGGCTATCAATAATCACAGTGAAGACCAAACTACCTATGTTTAGTGCTCTGGTGCCTGAATACGAGGAACAGGCTAATAAAGGTTCAGATAGACGTGGGGTCTGTGTGTGTGTGTGTGTGTGTGTGTGTGTGTGTGTGTGTGCGCGCGCGCGCATGTGGGCAGCAGGAAGTTGAAAGTGCATGGCAATAATCACAAAAAATCTCATGACTGGGAGAGACTAAACTAAAAATTAGTCCTTTCTTCTCCCACACTCCCTCCACCTGCACTCCTGATTCTCTCCATTTCTCCCATTTTAGACACTATCAATTATGATGTCTCATATTTATTAGCCTCTCCTCCAATGGTTTATAGACAAACTCAAGGCACTGCTTTCCTAACAAAGCAAACAGAACAATGTCCTCTCTTTGTTCTTTCTTCATGCCCAGATGCGGATGTAACTATTAATTTTTGTCTCCAAAACAATTATGGAAAGACTATCTTCTCTCTTTCTACTTCTTATACTCATTATTCTCCAACATCTGCCAATTCCATGAAACCACTGGGATAAAGTCAGGAACAATTTCCCAATTGCTAAGTCTAAAGGGGCTTTTTCTTTACTCTATTCCAGTCTACTTGATCTGTTAAGCAACATTTGACACTTTCATTACTCCCTTCACCTTCAAAGCATTCACAATGCTGTGACACCACTCTCTCTTTTTACTATCCAACTTCTATAATATTCTAAGAATCTTCCTTGGTTTGCCTCCTAAATACTGTGTACAAGAAGCAGTGATCACTCTCATTAAACACGTAGTCTGATAAAAAGATTGACTGTCTTCCTGAATCCATTGCCTTTGCTATCTAAACCATTTTACATATGCATTCAACATTAATCTTCTTAATTAAATAATTTAATATTATCTATAGTTTTACCGAGCTTTATTCAAATTGTTATTGCCATCTCCTTTTACACTAACCTCGCCACCACTCTACAAATCTCAACACATCACTCTTACCAACTATAACCAACTATAATCTAAGAGATGGTTCATAGTATTTGCTGAGTTGAATGTCACTTCTCAGCGCAAAATCTGCAGTTGCCAATTATCGGAAAAATTCAAATATCTCCCCTTGACTTACTCCTACTCCCCTCCCACTATTCCAGTGGGGCTTCTCAGCATACCCTTCTCTTCCACACGCTCCGCTGCGCCTGCTGCCGCCCGTCCTTATTCTCTTGTCTGCGCATCTCCTCCCTCTGCTCTGAGTTACAGCAGCTTCATCTTCTACGCTCCTGCTCAGTTCTCATTTTTGATGATCCCAGTTGACACCGACGCCCCTTCTCAAACTGCTTTTGCTCTTATTTTTTGTGTTATTTTATATTTATTGATGTAATGTCATATTTACAGAGTGTTTGTGCCATATACTTTAGCTTTACTTATATGCAGTTTTGTTTTCCAATGCTTCTCAAGTGAAGGTTTTTTCTTTACTGTGGTACAGATAGATCTTTGATAAAAGGGACTTATACTACATTACCTTTCTTCCATATCTTTCACACAGTTTCACACAGGGCCAAACTTAACGCACACTCAACAAATACTCAGTGGTTGCTTAATTGAGGAAAAATTACCAAGACTTCATTAGATGATTCAGGCAATCAATATTCTTTTAATGATTACTTTCTGTAGAGTGGCTCTTAGATTCCAATAACTGCTAGATGCTATTGTACATCACAACTTTCAGTTAAAGTCTATTCATCGTATATGATTAAACTTACCATTCTAAGAAAACTTGAAAAGTAAGTGATAGAAAGTTAAAACAAACAACAAACAGGGTGATCCCTAATCTGACACACATAGGTGCAGTTACTACTGCAGTCACTGCATACGTGTCCTATTTAAAACAATATTTTTATAAGATTAACCTCCTGTCTTTTTCCAGGCTCTTAACTAGTCTAATAATGCTACCAACTGAATAATTAAAACCTTTACCTGTTGTGTATCTTCAGGCTTCTATTTGCCTAGTCATTTATTTGGTGGCTTTGCTTTCTTTGGTCCTCATTAGGTTGAGCAACTCACAATTCTTTGAGTCAGGACTCTGCACTTGAAAATCCCAAGGCTACCCTAAAACTGGCCAGGGATGTTGGCTACCAAGAATTCTCTGTTTCCCTCTTGAAAACATTCAAGACACTTTTAGGATTTTTTGGTTTCCATCATTATGCTAGATTATTATTATTATCGTGTAACTAGGTTTACACAATCTCAGGTACAATATAAACATACAGAAAGAGACTTTGAAAATCTATGCCACAAACAATGCACTAGGGGAATTGGAATTTATCAAACTTCCTGAAACCTAGGAAAAAGTAGTCACTTCCACCAGTATACATATATTAATAAAAATTTAATGTCAAATTATTTTTCCCTGAAATTTGAAATTACAAACGTAGGTATAAAGTTTTGAAATGTAAGAACAGACAACTATTTTAATGTGAGAATTTTTCAATTCTGAGACCTTGTTCTTCATTCCTAACCAAAGAAGCCCTCAAAGATGCTTTATCCAGAGAGGATGATGTCAAATTCAAAAGAACCAACTTCACACTTGGTAAGTATTGCTTGACAAGTAGTGGGAGATGTGGCTTTCTACTCTCAGCGTTCAGCCTCGCCAAACCACAGCACAGTCAGGGTCAAACAGACCCAAACCCACAGGGCTTTTCTCAGGATTACTCACAATTTGCTAGGAATAGATGGCCAGACTGAGCTTAGAACTGATCTGGAAAAGCCAAGGAGTCTGATAATCTATCAGACCTGAGTTTTATATAATTAATTTTACTGCCATTATACAGCCCATATCTTTGTTTCCCAAAGGTCTGATCCAGAGTTCAACTATAATTTGTCATTTGGGACTTTAATATCTTCACTAAGTACTTTCTGGGATACTTTATTAAGATGGTTGAAATAGGAAAATTAAATTTTCTGAAAGCCAGTGCTAACATGAATTCAGTTCTAACCACAAATATTCATGGTGTCATGTAACACACTCTACTTTTGCTTTCATGACAATTTCAATAGAGTTAATTGTCTTGAGTGACTTAAATTCCCTGCCTATAGTTTAATGGGTAGGATAAAATCAAAATAGTATAGTAATTAAGAAAACGAACTTTAAAGCCAAACACTTCAGTTAGAATTCTGGTTTCACCATTTACAAGCTCTGTTACCTTAAACAGATTACTTAATTTCTGTCTTAGGTTTTCACCATATAATGGGGATCAAAACACTAACTCCCTCATACTATGACTATTGAGATTAATCATTACTAAATGTAGAATACTTAGAAGCTTGCCTGGAACAGAGTGAGCATGCAAAGAACACTGGTGATGATGTTAATAGTGATGACAATCACGACTATTCTACACCTACATCTGGCAAGTTGTACCAGTTGATTCCATCAACGACAATTGCACACAATAGCAATTTTTCCACCCACTTCTCTCCTTCCAGGAAATACAGCTTTCCATGAAAATTACTTTTGTTTTACATAATATTTGATCTGATGTTTTATTGCTAATTTGTTAGAATGATAAGGGAAAAATGCAAGTAGGTTGCTTTTCACAAGAAGTGTTATTCTCTGCACCGAAAATAGAGTAAAGCAATCTGGTTGGACATACATAGTGAGGAGAAAGGTGTCAAATCCAGGAAAGCAGTGATCTGAAAGTGGGAGCAACCAAGGAGTTGATATGGTCAACACCAAAAACGATGGAAATGCTAGGGTCAGAAAAGACATATTGTTGTTTTTCTTCTAACAATCAAGAATCCCAAATATTTAGTAGAATGACTGAATTTTAGACGTAAAGAAGGTATTAAAGAATAGGTTTCAGAGGTGTAAAGTGACCTATTCATATTACAAAATAAGAAAATAGTAACACTGAGGAATGTTTATCTATGATTTCCCAAATATCAATAGAATATTCTTTCCTCTACTTTACACGGGGGGTTCAAAAAAGAACTGCCTGTACTTGTGAACTTTAAACTTACAAATCTTCACAGAATAAAATTAAAGTTAAAGCATGTCAACTCTGTCTTCTATTAACAGATGGCATGATTTGTTATGCAAAATAATACTTTTTTTGGCTTTTGCATTTTCCTTTAAACTATAGCAATTTTAATGTGCTGTGCTAAGCAGCTCATCACGTTGGAAAGTATACAACCATAGAGAGGGCTGAAACAGATATTCAGAATGGGAAGATGACTGTAACAGTAAAAAAGAAAGAGATGATAAAATAAGAAAATGGTATGAGACAATGGGAATTATTGCAAGTGTACATGCGATAATTATTTAACAATTACAATGATTCCTGATGCAAGACAGAATCATGCATTATGTAAAAATTGCCTAGCAATGCAGTTTTAAATAGTCAGAAATAAAACCGAAAAATAACCTTTAAAATGAATAATCTTTTAATCATGTGACTGGAGAAGATCAACATCAAAGTAAGATGCTCATTAACCTAATAACACTTCTGAAAACACTTTCATTATAAATTCCTCACATATTTATTGAGTGGTAACTATGTTCCGTGAACTTCTCAAGGTACTTAGGATTCATCAGCACACAAAACAAAGACCCTGTGCTCTTAGAGCTTACATTGTAGTATGCAGTGAGCAGAAGGGAGGGAACGGGGGACAGGGAAAGCAAATAAACAATAAATTATGAGTAAAATAAATATGTATATTATATTTTATGTTAGATACAATAGTAATTAATATGGGAAAATAAAAAGTAAAGCAGGAAGTTAAAGAAGTAAGGGAGTGTGTGAGGGGAATCTTTTGAATAGAGCAGTCTGCTTTCAAGACTGAAAGAAGGTAAGGATATTTATGACGTAGATACCCAGGAAAGACGATTCCTGGCCCAGTGCACAGCCAGGACAAAGGCCCTATGATGAGGATATATTTAGGAAACATTAGCGAGCCAGCACGCCCAGAGTGGTGAAACTGATGCAGAGAGTAAGAGGAGACGAATCCCAAAGTCAAATTGTGTATGCCACTCACAGTAGTGTAAGGATTTTGGCTTCTATCCTCAAAAAATGGGAGAGTCATTGGAGGGTATGGAACAGAGGAGAAACATGAATTGGCTAATTTGAAAAATATCACCTGTCTGTGTTGAGAATAGATGGTAGAAGGATGAAAGTGGCTAAAATTGAGGTAAAAATAGAGTTCATACTGGACTGGACAGGAAGTGGGGAGTTTGTTGCTAAAAGACTAAGTCTGGCAAAAGTGCTGGTGATGCAAGTTTTATCAAAAGCCACAGCTGGTTCCAAAGATTCAAGGACCTTTGCATTTGCACCCAAGTGTGTAGCAAAGCAGGGGCTAGGACTACTACAGGGACTGAAAGTTCTCTTAGTCATGGGACTCCACAGATTGTCACTGTAGAAGAAAATGGTCTAAAGACGTTCAATAGTTTGAAAATCAGCAAGGAAAAGAAAAGTAGGTCTGGTTCTAAAGGTTCAAAAGATCAACTCTTACTCTTATCTGGTAGAAATACACGAAGGGACAGCAAGTTTAAACTCCCCGTGGCGACTTTGGACGTAAAAACACAGAGATGCAGAGACGCATCTGAACTATTTGTGAGTGGAGGAAGTTCTCTGTACTAAAATTGCTTGGTTTCTTCCTAGTACAAGTCCATTTTTTCATACCATAAAAAAATAGTTGCTTTATTTTTAGGACCCAGAATATATTATAGAGACTAATAAAAACAACATGAGATGGTTATTTGTTTGAAATGTTCCCAGATAATCAAAATATCTCTCAAATATCCTTTTAAATGTGGACTAAATTGCCGCTTTCCCAGTTTTGTATAAGGAACTGCTATTTACAGGCACGTGTATAAGAATAAAAATGTATGACAACCTACTCCAGTGCACAAACTATCCTCTCTCCCTTCTCTTCCTCCCTCACTGTTTTCTTCCTTCCTCCTTTCCTTCGTTCATTTCTCCCTCCCTTGTTTTCTTCCTTCCCTTTTTCCAGATGTTAAGGTTTGCATTTTAAGATCACCATTTTGAATTAAACAGAAAATATTTAAAGAAACTAGTACTGGAAAGAAGCTTTTGTAGACAACAGTAAGCCAAAGACCAATTACAGGAATTACAAATAGAAAAAGAGATACTTAGTATGGAGGGTAAATACCATCCATCAAAATTATTTTAAAAGTCAAGAAACATAGTTTAAAACAAAGCAAGAGAAAAGAATCAGTTCAAATACTACTTTGCATAATCCTGTAATAAATACTGTTATTGGACTATATAATATTGCTGTTTGGGAAATTCTAATGTCATTTAGAGCAAGAGAGATCAAAGAGCAATAGCAAAGAGCTAAGCTTCGGGATTGTATTAGCAAGTAGGGAACCATCTGATTCTAAATTCAGAAAATAGAAAGGCATTCTGAAGATTTTTAGATACCTTAAAACATGTGGGAGAGGATATTAGAAAAATAAGCAGGCATGATATACGCATAAAATGAGTACCATATGGTGCTCTTCATTCACATACGCTACCTTTCACCACTTTGCTCCTGACTGCAATTCTCCAGTCATTCCCACCTCCTCAGCTCCTCATTCTCAACTTGCACCGAGTTAGGATAGAGTCAAACTCCTCAAGTGGATAAGAAATAAAAGGCTTTTGTACCTCCCACAAAGCAAGTTAAACCTTAGAATCTCCTTTGTTCCTTTATATCACTAGAATAAAAAGAGACAGTCATAAAACAGATAAAAAGATTATCAATACCAGGCAGGCAAAGGAACTGTAAGTAGGAAAAATCATGTCACCATACAGAAGGATTTTATTCACTACTAAAATTTAAAATTATGTTACAATATGAAAATGATCGATTTTAGACTGTGGACTAAGTGGATTGCTATTCCAATTACAGATGACATGATTTTGGGATTTTATAGATTTAAAAATAAAATGAAAAAGCTGATGCTACGCCATCTCCTAACATGAAATTTGTTTCATGTTAAAATAATTGTTGTATTTATTTATTTAATTGTCCAAACAGGACAAGACAAGATGCTTTCATCGGTCTGAGTAGTCACAATTTTTCTAAGGTGGTGAGGTAGTCAGTTTACTTTTCTTTACTTCCTGGAAAACACCCAAAGTTAAGAAGGTCACTATTCTCAAAATAGCCACATCACATTTTGTTTCAGTTTCCTATATCCCTGATAATTTTCCTCAGCTTCTCTCCACACCTGCTCTTACAGAGCGTATCAAGACCAATATCATAATATCCCAAGCTACCATTCATGGGTATGTTCTGTTGTGTTAGCTTCTCAGAAAATAAAAAATTAGACCACATTCTCATTTATGGAAATTTGCAGAAGAGATTATGATTTCATGTCTAAATCAGTATCCTTTGGTATTTTATGCTTATCTGTCAATTTACACCACTCTCCATTCAAAAAACAATTTATCTTGACTGTAATACATTGGGACTCAGAAAACTAAAACTATTCTGTGAATATAGCTGCTGAATCCACAGCAAACATCCACCAGCATGTGGAGATGCAAACATTTAAATATGTAAATCAAGGTATCATGTGACTAGGTTTAATTAATATAAAACACAATTTTATTATTGAAAGGGACATTTATTAATCCTCTGTGTGTAATATCATGCTAGTCTCTGTTCAAAGTAAGCTTAGTCTTACTAAGCTCTCTCTCTCTTTTAGGACTGGTTATATATTTTATTACTATAAGTGACATTATCAACTTCTCCTATCAAAAATACCTCATAATATATCATTCCAAATTATTGAGGCAGCTTAAGAGTGGAAAATTGAGAAGGCTGCACATTTATCCTACAATGTGGCTGAAACTCAAAACATTTTTGAAAACTCTTTTTTGACGTGTCACAAGAGACGTTTTATGAGCCACATGAGAACATTTCCCTCAGTGCTTTAAATCCATGACTCTTTTTTTTTTTTACCCTAAATGGCCTTTCTTATTTGGTAATTCATTTTAGCCACCAGGTTTGACTCTGGATAATTTTTAACCACTATGAAAAGTGAAATTCACTGTAGGAAAAAAATCAAAATCTGTTGCTACTGCATTTATTTAAAGAATGGGTCACAGCATCTAAAGGTACGTTTTGGTACCTTTGTGGAAACACCAAACCCATGACTTTATAAGCAGATCTCACAAATGAGGAAACCTAAAAGAGAAAGAGAGACAGAGACACTCGGCGGTCTCTGGGGAGTAGGTATGGCAGTACAGTAAGAAGACACAGATCGTGCGTTTTATTTGAGAGGTTTCACTTTTGAGAAATTGGCTTCACCACACAGGATTTCTCTTATTAAAATAAATGGCAGCCACTATATTGACTCAGTATATCTTAATACAGAGCAGTGTGACATTGTGGTTAAAAGCTTGAACTCTGAAGTCAGACAGTGAAGGCTGAAATCTGGCTCCAAAGCTTATTACCTGAGTGACATTGGGCAAGTTTCAGACAATGGAGATAACTGTTGAAAGTATTAAAGGAGATTATCTAAATAAAACTGTTTAGCATGGTGCCTGGAACATAGAATGGACTAAGGAATTCAGTCTTCCCATTTTCTCTCTGCTTCTTAGTCGGCGTGTGTGCGTGTGTGTGTGTAGCTCTGTCAGTATATCAAACTTTATAAGCACTGACAATGCTAAATGGGCTGCAAGAGCACTTTATGTTGACAGTAAATATTCCTCTTCTGTTATAGAAAAAGAAATGAGTTGGAGTGAATACTACCTTCCTGTAGTTAGAATAGATAGATAGATAGATAGATAGATAGATAGATAGATAGATAGATAGATAGATAATCCTGTAGATAGAAAAAAGATAATCCAATGGGGAAAGTCAAGACATTATATAGGTCTTGAGACTTTAATAGTTCCCTGTCAATTAGAGGATTTACTGAGTAGCTAGATAATAAAACGAAGTAATCACAATTACCCATGACATAAATCTACTATGGTTCAGGTCCTGGTAAGTACCAGCATTAATGTTTTAAACTCTTTCTTTGTTTAGCCTAGGGACGAAAAAATGATGTGACAACAAAAAAACACAATCTTCTTATGTTCAAAAGAAAAACTGATATAACTGATAGAGAAACATGCAGTTACACTGTAATACTATTTCAGATTGTAAATTGGCAAAACGATGAGAGCGGTTGTTACTTAGGGCTATCAAAATTGTTCCTTAAAGCTAGATTTTGAAAATCAATTTATATTTTCCTGTTTGATATACAATGTTAGACAAACTCCTGCCTAACGTGTTTGTTTTTTTTTGTGTGTGTGAGGAAGATCAGCCCTGAGCTAACATCCATGCCAATCCTCCTCTTTTTGCTGAAGAAGACCGGCCCTGAGCTAACATATATTGCCAATCCTCCTCCTTTTTTTCCCTTTTTCTCCCCAAGGCCCCAGTAGATAGCTGTATATCATAGTTGCACTCCTTCTAGTTGCTGTATGTAGGACGCCGCCACAGCATGGCCAGACAAGCGGTGGGTCGGTGCGCACCCAGGATCGGAACCCGGGCCGCCAGTAGCAGAGCACACGCACTTAACCACTAAGCCACGGGGCTGGACCCCTAACGTGTTTTCTTTAAAACTACACCTATACCATTTTAATGATAATTATCTATAACAAGAAACTGAGTTCTGGAGCTGGATATATTGAGATTAAAATTCTATCCCCACCACTTCCTTGCTGGCACCTTGAGTGGAGACTTATATTAATATCCTCATTTGTAAATTGTAGACAGTCATAGAAGCCAATAACAATGCTGTGATTATTAAATGAGATAGTCCATGTAAAGACTTTTGCAAAGTGCCTGCACACATTGCACATTTATAAATATTTCCATTTATTATTATTTTATTATGCTATCACTTTTTTCCTTTGGTTTGCTTTAGTTTTAGTTTTCCAGACTAAGTTCTCCTGATCTTCCATTTTCTGTTGATAGTTTAATTATGCTCTTTTATCTAATTTTAGTCCTCTTAGACTTGGAAATTTTCCCTTTTTTCTTCCCTGCATACAATCAATCATCTACTACGGCCAATTTATACCAGGTAAAACCTCTTCTGTCTGCCTTTTCTTTTCATCTACATTACCAACATATTAATTCTACTCTGATAAGTGTAATAGTTTTCTCACTATTATCCTAATATTTGTTTCCCTGTCACTTCATCCTGATTATTCTTGCTCAAAATGGCTTTTATCATCTTTTTAAAAACTTTTTATTCCAAAAATTGTAATGATTTACTATTGCCTTTATATAAAAAGATAAAGTTTCTGAAATCTGGCATTTACTTACTTCTTCAAACATATTATCATCCTTTATTGCCCTCTGCCTTAAAATGATCTCTTCTTTGATAATTCTGTACAACACACCTTTAATAGTATTTTTTACATAGACTTTCACCAAATATTCCATACCAGCCTCAGAAAGTTCACCAACATTACACCTTCTATATGAAGATGTCTCTAAACATATAAACTTCAGTAAATTCTTATTATGTTGAATTCTTCTCTTTATAATCCATTTAGCGGTTAATCTTATTTTAATCTATTCTGTAATATTTAATTGAAATATATCTCACATCTTTTATTCAATTTAAGATAATCTGCAGCACATATTATTTTATAGGAGTTTATGTCTTTCTCAGCACTTCTAACATATAATTTTAAAACACTCATAACAAATATTTTTAAGAAAATGAATACATAACAAAACTCAATCCTTGGCTCCTGACCAAGATGGAGTAACAGGGATGATCTATGATCCCATAAGGAACAACAAAAACAAAAAATGAGAAACAAAACATAAAATATATGAAACAACAGTTTTCAAGTCACTGGATATCAGGCAACAAAAACAGTGATCCTTAAGAAAAGGGAAATGGATGAGATGAGCATTAAGTGCAACATCTTACTGCCTGGAGATTGTCCAGGCTGCCACACAAGGACGGAGAACCAAGGCAGAGCCCAGAAAACTCCTTGATTTGAGGAGATAGAGCTGAAATTCCAGGGAGAGCAGGTTGACTAGAGTTTTCAGAAGAGGATCCCACAGAGGAGAGGGCTGCACAGAGAGAGATAAAGGGCATCTGTGAAAGATCTTCCTTCAGTTTTCAGCAGAGTGCTGACCAGCCTGTGTGTGAGAAAACCTCCTGAGACCCAGGAAAGAACTACCCAAAAGTAGTGGAGACATCGTGTTTGGTACTCACACAAGGCTAGGAAAAATGCTTGCTCCCAACAGCAAACTGGCAAAGATTCATGGGGCGTTAGGTAGAGTATACATTGCCTCATTAGTGAGGAATAATCAGCCCTGGATTTAACCCTGCTCTGATCCATAATATGAATCTATAACAAATTTTAAAGCAAAATTCACAAAGATCAAACTGTTTCCCAAAAACTTAACTGTGTCCCATAAAAAAGCTCAAGAATATTTATAGGAACAAAAATCCAGCACCCAACAAAGTGAAATTCACAATGGCACTCAATAAAAGAATTATAAGGCTTGTAGGAAAATACAACTATAATACAGAGAAAAATCAATCAAAATCAACTCCAAACTATCATAGATATTAAAATTAGTAGGCATGGACTTTAGAACAGTTATTATAACTATATCCCATATGTTCAAAAAGTTAAATACAAAATGGAAGATATAAAAAGGACACAAACTTCTAGAGCTAAAAACTACAATGTCTGATATGAAAAATACACTGAATTAGATAGGAGGCAGATCAGATGTTACAATGGAAAAGATTCAAGAGTTTGAAGGCACAGAACTGAAACTACCTGAAATAAAGAACACAGAGAAAAAAAAAGTGAAGAGCACCCATGAACTGTAGGACTATTTCAATTTGCCTAATACACGTGTAATTGAAGTTCCCAGTTTGGGGTGTGGGCGGTGTTGCAGCACAATATTGAAGAAATAAGAATTGAAAAATTTCCAAATTTGATGAAAACTACAAACTCACAGATCTAATATCAATAAATCCCACTCACAAGAAACACAAAGAAAGCTCCACCAACGCATGTCATAAACCAATTGTTCAAAACAAATAATAGAGCCAATCTCAAAAGCAACCACAGAAAAATGACACCTCACATAATAAAGGAAATAAATATCACAAAAGATTTCTCATCCTAGAACAGGAAAAGAGTGGAACATCTTCAAAGTACTGAAAGAGAAAAACGTCAACCTAAAATGCTATACCCAGCAGAATATCTTTCAAAAAAGAAGGTGGAGTAAACATTTTTTCAGACAACCAACGTTGAAGGATTGATCACAAGCAGATTTAAACTACAAGAAATGTTGATGAAAGCCTTTCAGGCAGAAATAAAATGATACTACATAGAAATATAGATTTACAAAAAGAGTTAAAGATACCAGCATTGGTAACTATATTGGTAATTATATAAGATTTTTGTAAATATTTAAATCTCTTGAAAACATAATTTAATTTTTAAACCAAAATAATAACAATGTATTATTAGATTTAAAGCACCTGTACAAAAGTGAAATGTTTGAAATCAATAGTTTAAAGTCTAGGAGGGAAGAAATGGAAGTATATTAGTACAAAGTTCTCACACTGTATGTGAAATGGCATAATATCATTTAAAGGTAGACTGTGACAAGCTATAAATGTATAAAATAAACACCAAATAAACCACTAAAATAACAGAGTTAGAATTGATTAGCTAACAAAGAAAATAAAATGCAATCATAAAAAAAAAAAAACTTGATTAATCCAAAGGAAGAAAGAATAAGAAGATAAAGTAAACAAGGAACAGAGGGAGAAACGTAACACAAATAGCAAGATAATGACTTAAACCTAATATTGATAACCATATTAAATGAGAATAGCCTAAACAACCCAATTAAAAGGCAGAGATTTTCAGATTAAATTTAAAAGCAAGACCAAACAATAGCTATTAACAGGAAACACACTTTAAAGATAGACACATATAGATTAAAGGCTGGGAAAAGATAAAACATGCTAAAATGAGAAAAAAGAAAGCTGAAATGATTATATTAAATCAGACATGAGATTTCAGAATAAAGAATATTAACAGGAAGTTCATCTCAAAGTGATAAAGGGGGTCAATTATTAAGAGGACATAATAGTCATATATGTTTATACACACAATGACAGAGCTCCATAAGGAAAAGTTTGAGAGACTACAAGAAAAAATAGACAAATACAGATTAGTAGGTGGAGATTTCAATACTTTTCTCTCAATAATTGATAGAATAAGTATGGAGAAAATCAATAAAGATAGAAAAGACTTGGCCAACATAATCAACCAACTTGAACTGACATTAATAGAACACTACACTCAGTGAGAGCACAATACATATTCTCCTCAAGGTCACACAGAACATCTGTAAAGACAGATCATAGTTTGAGCCAGAAAAGAAGCCTGAATAAATTTTAAGATTCAAGTGACACAAATTCTGTTTTGAGACTAAAATGGAATTAAATTAATAACCAGTAACAGAAAGACTTCTGAAAAAAAAACTCTAAATATCGGAAACCAAATAATACACTGAAATAAACTATGGATCAAAGGAGAAATAAAAATTTAAATTAAAAAGAATTTTGACCCAAATGAAAATGAAAATACAACATATTAGAATTTGGACAGCATCAATAAAGCAGCACTTAGAGATAATTTATAGCACTAAGCATCTATATCAAAAAAGAGAAGTCTCATATCAATGGCCTCAGCTTGCATTATGGAAACTAAAAAAGAAAAGCAGATTAGGTTAAAAATAAGCTGAGGAAAAGAAATATTTAAGATCACAATAGAAATCAAGAAACTAGAAAACAGAAAAAGAATGTAGAGTATCAACTGCATCAAAAGGTATGTCTGAGAAGATCAATAAAATGGGAAACTGCTAACCATAATAATGAGAGAAAAAAGCGGTCATAAATTACCTATATCAGGAATGAGAAAAGTGACATTACTTCAGATTATATAGTATCAGAAAGATAATAAGCAGATACTGTGAAAATTTTTATTCTAATATATATGACAACTTAGATGAAATGGAAAAATTCCTTGAAAGATACAAGTGATAAACCTCACTCAAAAAGGAAGAGAGAACCTGAATAGCTCTCCATCTATCAAATTAAATTTGAAACAGAAGAACAAAGTTGGAGAACTAACACTAATGATTTCAAGACTTAATTCGAGACCGTGTGGTATTGGTATTAAGACAGACAAATAGGTCAGTAGAACAGAACCGAGTCCAGCAGCAGACTCACACATGTATTCACAAATGATTCTCTATAAAAGTGCAAAGGGGGCCGGCCCTGTGGCTTAGCGGTTAAGTGCGTGCGCTCCGCTGCTGGCAGCCTGGGTTCGGATCCCTGGGGCGCACCGACACACTGCTTCTCGGGCCATGCTGAGGCCGCGCCCCACATACAGCAACTAGAAGGATGTGCAACTACAACATACAACTATCTACTGGGGCTTTGGGGGGAAAATAAATAAAGAAAATTAAAAAAAAAAAAGAGCAAAGGAATTTAGTGGAGAAACTATAGTCATTTCAACAAATAATGCTGAAACAATTAGTTAGCCATTTGCAAAAGACAAACTTTGATCCATACTTTGTATCAAATACAAAATTCAGTTCAAATGAATCACAGATTTACTGCAACAACCTAAAACTATAAAACTTCAGAAGAAAACATAGGAGAAAATCATTGTGACCTTGGGTTAGGAGAAAAGTTGGCAATCTATGCCCACAGGCGAAAATTAACCCTCCACCTACGTTTCCATGATGTGTGAGCTAAGAATATTTTTGAACATATTTAAATAAGTGAAGAAATCTTAAAAAGAAGAATATTATTTCATAACATATAAAAAATACATGAAATTCAAATCTGAGTAAATAATTATTGGAACACAGCCACCATTCTTCATTTGTACTTTTTTGTGGCTACTTTCACATTACAACTCCAGAAGTGATGGGTCGAGACAGAGGCTGTATGAATCACAAAGCCTAAATCATTTACTATCTGGCCCTTTAAGAAAAAAATTTGTCATCCTCTAGAATAGGCAAAGATTTCTTAGATATGTCAGCGGAAGCACAATCAATAAAAGAATAAATTGATAAAGTGGACTTCATAAAAATTTAAAACTCTCTTCTTCAAAATACACTACGAAGAGAATAAAAATCAAACCACAGAGTGGGAGAAAATATTTGAAAATCAGACCTCTGATGAAAGTCTTATGTTGCGTATATATAAAGAACTCTCAAAACTCTGCGGTTTTTAAAAAAAAGCCACCCCCCAAAAAGGACAAAGTATTTAAATATACACTTCATAAAAGAAGATATATAGATGGAAAGTAAGCACATGAAAAGATGCTCAACATAATTAGCTTTATGGAAGCGCAAATCCAAACTACAATAAGATATCAAATATGCACCCTATTAGAATGGCAAAAATTTTGAAAAGACTGACCATACCAAGGGCTGGAGAGGATGTGAACAAACTAGAATTCTCATACACTGCTGGCAGGAATATAAAACCTTTCAAACACTTTGGAAAACATTCTGGCACTTTCTTAGGGTAAAGGTTAAATGCCGCATGATGCAGCCAGCCCACTCTTTGGTATTTATCCAAAGAAATAAAACATGCTCATGAAAAAGGCTTGTGCACAAATGTGTACTCAACTCAAAGACTTTTGAAATTTGCAATAAATTTCAGCAGTCATCTTGTGTGTGTGTGTGTTTGTGTGTGTGTGTGTGTGTGTGTGTGTAAGAGAGACAAAGCAAGATTAAAGGGAATTAAACTAAATATTAGAGACTTTGCAGAGATATTAGTGTGAATTGTGCAGTCCTCAACTGATAGGCTATGTTTTCTGTAGATCAAATACGTTAAGTATTTTTATCATGTATATATTAACAGGTTAATATATATCTTGTACATAGTAAAATTTGAAAAATGCAATATTGTGTTAATAAATACCCTCTGCAAGCAGGGCATTTTAGGCAATGCAGTAAAATGTGTTTTCTAAGTTTCATGTAAAGCTTAAATAGATTAATTCTTATAAGTGCCTTCCTTATCCCCCTCTATCTTCCCAATAAATCAATCCTTTATTCACTATTAAAGGGATTTCTGGAAAAAAATAGTATCTTTCTACCATCTTTCTTAGAACTATAGAAATAATTAGGCTTACTAGTCCAGAAAGCCCAAAATCTTATTGGGCACAAGAACACAAAGGTTTGTCAACTCAGTATTAATTTGATTGCCAGATGGTTTACATTCATCTCTGTTCTCCATCACTGGTAGGACCATACATCCAGATTAATCCTGCTTTAAAAAGTAGGCCAAGGCTCACACATTATCACAAGTGCATCGAGGAAGCAGATATTTATCCTGGCCAGCCGGCACATGTCCCATAAACCAGACCAAACGTTCAGTCTCACAGGGTAGAAAGTTCTGATCCTTTCAGTGACAGTCATAAAGTGGAGCAAATGACCCTTACACGTAATCTCATGCAACATCACATTTCAAGGTCCTCAGCTGGTGGTTTAGTAATAATCCTTCAGTCTTAAGTACCTACAATTGACCATAAGTTATCTTATATCTGCCTTCTCCTACTGATTTTATTACTCAACAATCCTGTAAATAATGTTCATTTTTTCTCATCTTTTTATTATTATGGAAGGCTAGTCTAAATCAAGTGTTAATTTAAAAAACAGATGCAATGCTCCATTTCTCTCTCTCTCTTTTTCACAAGGTAATTTCCAGAGAACATTTCTAAATAAAAACTGCCAACCTTTTTTTTGCATTACTTATTGTAGGGTAGACTTCTTTTCCTCTATACTACAAACTAAGAATGAAAATATGTACAGTTGAATTGTGCACCCTCTGTAATTATTTCTAAGATATATAATCTTAACCTATGTAATCATGTAATCAAAGCACATGAGAAGTGGGAGGTAGACTAGACAACTCTCATATTACATCAATGATAATAATGGGAATGGAAGAGGTTCAGTAACTTACTTATGGTCATAGAGTGAGGAAACGCTTTAGCTGGACTTGGATCCCTGTATTCACTCATTAATTAATTAGAAAATCTCAGTAATAAGTCATACATTATGCTAACTACATAGCCATATAGAGAAAAAGGGACGAAGCCAGTCATCCAAGTGATTAGAATCTGGCAGGGAAGAAACCCAGCCACACATCATTCAACTAAATTGATTCTTAGTATCCGTAACTCTTTCCTCAAATAAATCTGCCATTAAAAATACACTACAAACAAAATACTCATAATATTACATCTAACAATATAAGGTTGTGGGTTTAATTTATTTCAATAACAAAATACACCCAATAACTCTAAAAAAAGAAAGGAAGTCGCCTACAAATCCTTTTATCAAGGAATTACTACTTTCTGGTCTTTGTTTGACCTATACATTACACAGTAACAATGAGGACAATTCCTCATGCAGTGCTAAAGCTTCAAACTGACAGGTGCATGTGATTTTTATTTACAGATATGCCTTCAGCCTCCTTTGAAATAAGGTACAGTTTTACTGTTAACCAAACATGTGCTTCAACTTTGGTTTCTAGCGTACCAAAAAAGAAAAAGAAGAATTAGTAAGAAATTTTAATTAACACTTGTCACAGTTCCTTTCTCATAACTTACCAGTATATTATTTTCAGGTGTATTTTTGAGGGGTTGTATCCGTTCTCTCTAAACCATGCATGCTGCATACATAAAAACATAGTTTCCTCTACACACAACTCTGATGAGACACTATTTTCATTTGTTGATCCATCAGAGAGAAGGGATGACGAATATATCAGAGCAAGTTTGGCAAAAATTGTCAAAAGATTGTTGGAAATAATGATAGAGTTGATTAAAATAATATTCATTACTTTAAGTCTATAAAGGAAGATATAATTTTTGCTTATAGACACTTGTATAATAAAACTTCAGAGAGAAGTGCCTAGTTAAAATGATAAAAAAAAAAGTTGATATAATCCACAGAAATGAACATTTAGAACAGTGACAGAAGAATTGTCCAACAAGAAGCTGATGGCAGCCTCACAGTCTGTATTATTTCACATCATGTTTGATAAAATACAGGAGAGATTTCAAAAGATGAATTCTAAACCTAAGGCTAACAGCATGATCTGGACATCAGGCACCTCTCGGGCTGAGCCTTCTTTGATGCTTATAACCCAGAAAGCTGAACTGTACCCACAAAGGCTTCACTCACAAAGAGAGGCCCCTCACTATGATGCAATGTAAAGGGATCCACTTCTATTAATCAAACCTGAGTGGAAAGAAAGGAAGAATGGCAGAGGAGCATGGGGCAGGAATCATCGCTTTTTTGTCCTCTCCATATATTTCTTTTCTTCTATGTGTGTCTCTGTAAGTCTCAACTCTCTTTGTCATCCCCTTGCATAAGAACATGCGTATACTCAAGCATATTTAACCTTTTGTCACTGAGGATAATACAGAAAATTAGATAAAATTTTAATTTCTAACATAAGGTTCTAAAATAAAAACTTAAATATATATTTTAATATATATTAAATATACATAATATAAATATATAGTATATATAAATATACTATATATACATCAGATAGAGAAATTTAACAAATTAAAAATTTGCTTAAGGCTTTCAAATAAACTTACCTGGTGCAGCCCCTCTACTCCAGTATCCCATTATAAAGGATCGATTACTTTAATATACTCCATATAATTTCTTTCTTTTTCATAGAACACCCTCAGGAGTAAATTCTGAAACCATTAATTTTTAGTGCCAACATTAATACCAAATGTAGCTAACCATAAGGTAACTTAACTAGCATTCTGGGCTGTCAGTAGGAATAAAGAATAAAAGGCAGAACCAAGCCCCAGCTTTTCTCCACCAGCCCACATTCCCTGACTGAAGGGATCCAAATACAGAGAAGTGGAGCTCTGTGCAGCTCAGGGATCTGAGGACAGGTGGACACCAGGCACTAGCTCTGTGACCGGGAGCATGTCAAGTCACCTCTGTTTCAGCTCCTCAGCTTGTAAAAAAGGGATGATAATAGAAGCTACCTCATAAGGTTGTTGTGATGACTGCAAAGACTAATATATGAAACAACTTGGACCCTTGTCTGTCACATAGTAGGTGATATATGAATATTAACTATTACTACAGTAATTTTTATTTCATAATTAACCTGTCCATCAGTGCTGTCAATACAGGGTGAAAATGTCTTCAGAATTCTTTATTAAGACCAAGACCACTGGGCTGGCCCAGTGGCGCAAGCGGTTAAGTGCGCGTGCTCCGCTACGGTGGCCCAGGGCTCGCTGGTTCGGATCCTGGGCGCGCACCGACGCACCACTTGTCAAGCCATGCTGTGGCGGCGTCCCATATAAAGTGGAGGAAGATGGGCATGGATGTTAGCCCAGGGCCAGTGTTCCTCAGCAAAAAAAAAAAAAAAAAAAAGAGGAGGATTGGCAGATGTTAGCTCAGGGTCGATCTTCCTCACAAAAAAAAAAATTAAAAAAAAAAAAAAGACCAAAGAACACTTAAAACTGTTTAGAGGCATTTCCATCAATCTCAAGTTAAATAAACATGCTTTACATTTTGAGGTTTAAACTTTAATTATCCTGACAATTTTCTAAACCATAATGACTCGTTTTCCTATAATACTGAAGTAAGGCAATACCGTTTAGCAACCATTATGGTGCATTTGAGTTTAACAAGCTTAGCAATGTTTAAGGCTTACACAAACAGTATTTATTATCAGACTAATTATAGGGACCTTTGATTGGGTTTGTCATCTGCTAGGTTATAGTCACCATTTGCCACTGGCATAGAAGGATTGATTCAAGTCCGTGTCTCCATTGACTCTAAAACAACCCACAGTACTGGAACCCTGAAGTCTACAGCACTTGTCATCACATAATAGTTGCTGTGCTTGCCCACACATAGGCACTTCAAAATAGATACACAGTACATTCTGTACCCACTCAAGGATTGGAGATCAAGTCTATGAAAGTGGCTATAAATGTCAACATTATACAGAATCATAGTCCTATATTTGTGTCAGGAAGGCATATTACCAGTTTAAGCCTGTAATCATTCATGTTCTATCAAGTAATGGCATGACACATCCATTTAGAAAGATGTTCTGCTCACAGAGAGTATTATATTAAAAAGATGAATGCATATATACCCTAGCCTGAATACACAACAGTGACTGTGTATGGGAGAAATTGTTTTTCATCATGATAACTATTATACATAAGCATTGAACAAACGTTTTTTAAAAAAATTGTATTCTCTTGTAGCTGTTGGTAAACCATCTTTTGTTAGGAAGCATGCACATCTTAGGCTGTTTTTTACTTTTTTCCCCCCCAAAATAAATGCTAGTGTATTTTCTTCTCAGGTGGGCATACCTCTATGGGACTGGAATAGTAATCTGAGTTACATTATCATATTCAGACACATTTTCAGTTGTCAGAAAAAAATGGAAGAGGAACAATTTGTTGTATTTTCTTCCATTTCTAAGTAAAACTCAAGGTCAGTGTTCCACCTAGGGAGAGTCTTGAGGGGGGAGAAGACATGGCTGAGGTAGGATTCAAGATATTGACCCCAATTTGGGTCAATATGCACCTATGTAACCTGGGGAATTTCCTCAGTTTCTCTATCTGGAAATAAGGGTGTTGACATCAATGATCTTTATGAAAATATTCTACTTCTAAAAACAAATTTAATGCTAAATATGCTCGCTCCGCTTTTATCCCTTTCTTTTGTCCTTAGGTTTTTGTGTGTGTGTGTGTGTGTGTGAGGAAAATCAGTCCCGAGCTAACATCTGTGCCCATCTTCCTCTACTTTATATGGGACACGGCCACAGCATGGCTTGACAAGCGGTGCGTCGTGTGCGCCCGGCATCCAAACCGGCGGACATTGGGCCGCCGCAGCAGAGCACACGCACTTAACCGCTTGCGCCACTGGGCCGGCCCCTGCCCTTAGGTTTTTTGGGAGGACATTTGATAAACTTGTTTGCCTGTACAATATATACTCCCAGAATATTCTAGTTACTCCAGATGGTGATGGTTCTCTCTCCTGTCTAGCTGACATCACACCCTCCCTTAACTGGGTCAGCCCACATGGACCTCTAAACCTTATAAATAGCATACTTTTATTGATCTCACCATTATCACTTCCTTCTATTGAGAAGCATCAACATAATGGTAAAGGGGCATTTTTACCATTGGGAGCCAGACTTCTTGGTTTAGAATCTCAGTTCTCTCACTATGCTCCACATAACCTTTGGCAAGGTATTTAGCATTGCTGTGCCTCAGTTTTCCTATCTGTAAAATGCAGAAAATAATGGTGCTTACCCTCCAGGGTTGTTCTGGAGTTAAATGGCTGTATTTCATGTAAAGACTGTGCTCGGCACTCAATAAATGTTAGCTATTGTTTTTCTGTTCTAATTGTCCTGCAGCTATAAATATTTATCCTGTTAAAAACTAACGATATATTCAAAAATTAATTCTTTCAACAAATGTCTTTAGAGGACCCTCCACGAATCAGGTCTTATGAATATGGCTGATCATCTTCCTGTGCTTATAAAGCTTACATTCCAGTGAGCACAAAAAGATGATATCACGTAAATGTTAAAAATGAATATGATATTTTCAGGTATAGACAAGAACTGCTAAGAAAATAAAACAAGGACACGTAACAGAGATTAGGAGGGTCAGGAGAATGGAGTGGAAAAAAGGGCTTTTACTTCCTCACACGTATAACCTCTTAGTCTTGGGGTGAATCACGGCTCAGTTCTCGCACATCACCTCTGCGTTGTTTATACACGCTTCCTGCACTACCTTACCCGGCGCAGGGCTTAAACATGACTCCCAAACGTACCATATAATTTGGTTATCCTCCCCCAAGCTGCTGCACTGGCAGTCACCTATTACAGTAAAGGGCATCTTCCCATTGCTAAGACCAAAAACCCTGAAGCCAACCTGACTCCTTCGTTTTCTGTCTTCTTAGATCCAAAGCAGCAGCAAATTCTGTCCACTGTACCTTCAAAATATATCCAGTATTTTACCAGTTCTCACCAGCTCCACTGCTGCCACCATTTTCCAAGGCTCCATTTGTCTCTTGATTGATTACTGGAAACCTTCCTAACTGGCCTCTCTGCTTTCACCGTTGCCCACATTCAGCTGAATTCCCACACAGCAGCCAGAGGATGCACAAATTGGATGAAGCGCCTCTCGTAGTCAAAGGCTCCGATGGCTCTGATTTCACTCCGAATAAAAGCAGAAGTCTCAGCACGGACTCTAAGGACCGGCATGATCTATCCTCCCTCCCTCTGTTGCTCTCCTTACACCCCACTGCTCTCTTCCCACCTCAGTCTGCACCTGGTGAACCTGCCTCGTTCCTCTTCATGAAGCACACCAGCAATGTCCCTGCCGGGGGCCGGCCACTGCTCTTCTGCACGTGTCTGGCACGCTCTCCCTCTACCATCAGCATGGTTTGCCTCTCGTCTTCCTTCAGGGCTTCGTCCAGATGTCACCGTCTCAGTAAGGCTCTCCTAATAATCTTTCTCAAGTTGCATTCTCAATGCCTACAACTTCTTATTCTCCATTTATGCTTTACTTTGCTCCAGATAAATTATTACCCTCTAAGAGATTTATTTACTTTGTTGTATTAATCCTTCTCCCTTAGGGTATAAACCTCCTAAAGGCAGACATTTTTGTCCATGTCATTCAATGCTGTATTCCAATTGCTGAGGCAACTGCCTAGCACATAAGTGTTCTTTCAATATTTCTTGAATGATTGAATGATTTAAAGAAAGAATAAATGAATGTAGTCCAAGAAGGCTTCTCTGAGGAGTATCATTGTTCTGAGCCCTAAGTATCAAGAGACAGACAACTATTAGACAATCTGGAGGGAGAAACTATTCTAAGCAGAGGAAATGACCTTATCAACTGTCAGCCTTTGAATAAAGGAGAGACATGCAATGACTTAGATTTTTAGATGCTTGTTCTAACTTCTATGTTCTATAGGAAGAACGTGGTTGAAGCAAAGCAAGCCAAGAGGAGAGACAGGGGCTAAGTTCTGAGAAGGAGGTAGTGGATAGTTCATTTCAGGCCTTCTGGGCTATGGGTAAGAAGCTGAATTTCATTTTAGAAGCAAAAAGCAGCATGTTGAATGAGGCTGTTAAAAGCACAGGTCGAGGGACTGGTTTTGTTCTTAAAAGATCATTTGGGCTAGGAAGGAATAGAAAATTACTATTTTTTTACTTGGAGAAAGTAATCAGGGGATATCACATTATCAAGATTTTAAAATCAGGAACATGAAAATTGCCTGTAAAATTAAGTCACTAAGGTTTCATATCTGACAAAAAATTGACAGTAGGTAAAAATTTCACTGAATTCACATTTTTTCAATATAATCTAAATATTCCTGAATATTCTCGATTGAGTTTATCAGTGGTCCCATTACTATTACTGGGAATGTTTATTTTTCTGAAGGCTTCACATTAACTAACAATTCCATTCACTTTCTCTCAGTCTTTAAAAAAAACCTATCAAAAATGTAACAAGTTGCATTTATAGAACTTCCCAAAATATGTAATTTATTAAAAATAAGAAGTATTGATTTAAAATGAAAGTAGGTATTATATGATCCAGAATATATCCCTGTGCCAACAACAAATGTGGGTTTTGCATACAAATTTGACTTAATTTTTTAGAATTACTTTGATATACAGTTTCTGTTAATTGTTGCATATGTGTATGAAATTCTACACACAAAAATAAATTAATATGTTAATAAAATAACAGTAGTAAATAAATTTTATAACAAATTTAATATGAATATTAAATTAATAAGATTAATGATTAATTAAATGTTAGTAACAGTTGTTCACAAAATTCTAGTATTTTATAGTGCATCAGTATAAACGTAGACATTTGTGTCTACAACACATGTCCCGTATTTGTGTTAGCACACAGTAAGGTTCAAAACTAAAAGCTAAATCTCACATGGAAATATGGATAGAAAAGTCTATGGAAGTTCTGAGGATTTTTTTTTTTAATGAAAACCTTGTACTTGAGGAGCTGCAATTTTGTCTTAAAAAAAATGGAGAAAACTAAACATATCCCATTTGTTTCATTATGATTATTTTCCTTGTTCAATTCTAGTGCATATTTATATAAGGGGAAGAAAGAGAATTTTCAAGTTTGCAGGAGCAGTTAAGTGTGCAGTTAAGTGTCAAGCACATGTGTAGAGAACACAAATTCTGTTTCATTTTGTTTTACTGTGCTGTACAATGAGATCTGTATTTAAGCAGTCAGAATATAGAAAAAATGGGGATAGAAATGTCTACTATTTTTGAGCTATTTTGTCATCCAGTTATCACACTTCTGCCCTTCCCCCCTTGAAGCTCTTCTTTGCGCACTATTTTGACATGTATGTAAAATGTCTTCATTGGCCCAACACCATCGGGCCAGCACAAGGAGGTGCTGCTCTGAGGCTCAACGACATGGTCAACAAGCTTAAAGAAGTCAGTGCTGGAGCGAAGAGTAGAAATTATGTATTTTCCAAGCAATCTCAGCGTACTTGATGCCAGACCCTGATTTCTAGTTATATTTCAGAATTAATTTAAACTGATTCCAAATTATATTTCAGAAAAAGCCTTCCTCATCTTTAATGTATTGTAAAATGCATATTTAGATAGAAGGGCCCTGACAGTTTAGGATTGGTTGTCTATTATTCTATCTGAACATTAGCACAGATGTTTTCTGCAAAGTAAAAATATGATCAGGTTTTTCTTCCCCAGTGTTCCTGGCGCTGACCTGGGCAAGATCAGTGGAAGCATACACCGACCATTTTGTTCCTTGCTCATATTCAGGGGCTCTCTCCTCCTCACCAGCCCCACTGGATAAATGTCAGTAACCATGCATTGTTACCTTTTCCCTCTGCTTTAGGAAGCTGGCTACACAGAAATTCACAAAGATTTAGACAAACAAGGGCTTGAACTTGCAGAAAACTGATGCTACTCACCAATTTAAACGTTGGGTTTTTGTTTTTTTTTTTTTTGCTTTGCTGTTGAAACTACTTTGCTACAATAAATTCTATTACTTCTAATGACTACTTAAAACTTGTTCATGCCCTGTTACCCCATCTGAAAGCAAACTCCTTACCCCTGCACTACAAACACAGTTATTTGTATTGATTGGATCTACAATATCCTCTTGCCTGGATGCTTTCCTGTATCAAGTAAAGTACAGAAACAGTCAACGGTTAAACTGATCTTTATACAAAGATTAATGCAACTTAAATTCCAAGAAATAAAGGCGAAAACTTTCAATGGCTCCTATTCTTCATATATCAGTTAACATGACCTAAAGCATCAGCATGGCTCACAGTGATTTATAGTGTTATATGTAAAAAGCCATAAGATTTCAGTTTTGGTGTAGAGGATTGTTTTCTCTACAGAATACTGCTGCTATGTCTATTGGTTGCTCATGGTGGATCTTGTAATAACTCACTTCATTTTCCAGATTTATAAACTTGTTATGTTTAAATCCCAGTATTGGCACTTATAATTGATAATGGATCTTTCAAAAATACCAATATTATAAATACAAACATGGGAGAAAGCATGGTATGCATCAAATGAAATTATGATTTGCCATTAAAGGTAATAATCTATCAATTCCCGTGAGTATGGATAAATGGAGCATCACTTTCATATTGTGTAGGAAGGAGATGGGGGTGGGAAAGATAAAAAAGGCAGGAAAAGAAACTCTTGAATGAACAGTACATAGCAGATGACCTATGCTTTTTATAGGTCTACCCCCAAGAAAAGGTACCTAGGGCTTATGATTAATCAACAATAAGAACCAATAACTTCTATACTAGAGGATAAATATCTATGTTCACTGCTGTTTCCCCAACACCCATCGGAGGGTTTGGCTTGTGGTAAGTGTTCACTAGATTTTTGTAGGACATCAGCTTGAATGTCACCTTTCAGTGACCTTTGAGAATAGGTTATTATAACAAACATCACAATTCTCTTTAAGTCATTATTTGGAGATATATATATATATATATATATATATATATATATTTATATATCTTTGCTCAAAGATTGAAAATGCCAGAGAGGCCAAGATAGCGTTTATATTTACTCACCATTATATGTGACCCTAGAGGTAAGTCTAATCCATAGATGTTCAATAAAACTGTGTTCAGTGGAAGACTGCATGAATGGACCTTCACAGGTATGTGAACACCATGGTGGATATTGAGTAAATAATATCCACTATTATCATGTGCTAATCTTCTAAGTAAAATATACAAGTCTAATCACTAGGATCACGATTATGTGACAGGATACAGTTGTTCCCACTTCTGGGAAAATAACTCAAAATCCACCCCAGTCATAGTTAGATAGCAACACTGAAGACAGTACTGTTAGTATGTTTTATATAATACATACGATCGTGTCACACTTATTACTAAGTTGTATGTCCTTTATATATTTCACGGCCATGTACAGAGGTGAGACATGCATAAATACAATGTAGATGCCTTCTTAGCATCAATGTAGATGCATGTCTTAGCACTATATTGATGCATTGCTTAATTCAACTGAAACCCGACTGCAGCATGCTCGACTCTCTGAAAAGCAATCATCCCTCCAGAACAGTTCATTCAGTACTGACCCATGAGAACAGAAACATCACTTGTCACTCCTCCAGTGCTTTCATTTGTATAAGCTGTACAACAGAGAGGGGACGTGGTGACAGCACCAGCCCTCTCCTAACTCCGGCCCCTTTTCCTTTTCAGTCCTCTGGAGGCTTTGTATTGATTACTATTAACTCTGAGATGCTGTCTCTATACCAGAATCACAGAATTGTAGACAGACCATCTATAACCACTTATTTCTTTTTTTTTTTTTTTTTTTAAAGATTTTATTTATTTATTTTTTCCCCCCAAAGCCCCAGTAGATAGTTGTGTGTCATAGCTGCACATCCTTCTAGTTGCTGTATGTGGGACGCGGCCTCAGCATGGCCGGAGAAGCAGCGCGTCGGTGCGAGCCCAGGATCCGAACCCAGGTCGCCAGCAGTGGAGCGCGCTCACTTAACCACCAAGCCACGGGGCCAGCCCTAACCACTTATTTCTTAAGTCCTATTTAAAAGTCCATCTAGCTTCCTACCTGAAATATCAGTATTTTCTATGGAACAATGTTCAACAGTCATTATGAAATATGAACATTACTAAATAAATCCATTTATATTTTCAGGGAGTAAATGCCATTACATCGATTCTATATCTAGCTGTTTTGATGTAATATTTTACTCTGTGCTTCCCGTTACACACACATACACACACATGTGCATACAACAAGGAATGCTGAAACACTGTAGTCAGTAATTTTATGTTTTTTTCTGAGTTTATAAGTAGAATGAATAAAAGTTCACACCTTAGGATGATAACAGAACATTGTCAGATATTATGGTTTAATGAGTTTAATAAAGATCATTTCTTGTTATTGAAGTAAATATCTCTTTTCACATCATGTTTAGCCTAAAGTGGCTTTTCCCAATGCAGTGTATAACAATACTGAGGGTTCAGATATTATTTATTGTTATTTTTCTTTGATGATCATTGGCTACTTAGCAAAGAGGACTGCAACCAACAATTAACAAGAAGACGAGTGGGTAGTCAAATACACAATACTTGCCCTGCCCTTCCTTTATGATTGTACAAATAAGTACTGTAGGATCCACCATTGTGACAGATGGCCTTATTAAGGAACACTTAGTTGATAAACAAAATAAAGAAAAAAAGTCAATAGTCTTACATTAAAAAATCAGCTTACACACTAGATCACTTCACTGAATTTTAAACAAATTGAGTGATTTCTTTGAAATTTTAGTACCATTTATTTTGAACATTTATTAAACATATGTCTAAGCCAGTAACCAAAAGGCAGCTACACATAAAGAAAGAAAGTATAAAAATTAATTAGCCATGGACAGCATGAGGTATAGGAATATAACTTATTCAGTAACTATAAATATCAAAGTGTAGAACAAGTGCCTGTTCCTGACCTGTTCTCTAACTCTTTCTAGAATAGTAAACAGAGTGTGTAAATTTCATTAATAAGAAAGGACTGTTTCTTTAAAACTCATTACTTAAGGGGCCGGCCCGGTGGCTTAGCGGTTAAGTGCACGCGCTCCGCTGCTGGCGGCCCGGGTTCGGATCCCGGGCGTGCACCGACGCACCGCTTCTCCGGCCATGCTGAGGCCGTGTCCCACATACAGCAACTAGAAGGATGTGCAGCTATGACATACAACTATCTGCTGGGGCTTTGGGGGAAAAAATAAATAAATAAAATCTTTAAAAAAAAAAAAAAAAAAAACTCATTACTTAGGATAAGAGAACATACTTCTTCCCACCTGAATGAGGTTTTGTGAGCGTGTGTGCATGCTAATAAAAAAAATCTCTAAGAAAACAGAGTGTAGTTCTTTGACATAGCTATTTACTTGTGAAAAAAATTTTACATTTTAAATAAAAGGCTACTCCTAGAATTTAAATGATACGAGGTCTGCTATTTAAAAATCTAGAAAAAACCCCACTATACACATATTTGGTTCAAATTTTCCACAGTGTAACTACCACCAAGCCAGTCAAATGCATACTGAAGAACCCTCAAGTTAAGGATGCCATTCTTAACACACTTAAACATGAGCTCGCCACACCACCCCCCAGCGAGAGGCACTTAGAGTAATGAAATCTATCCTCTTTTTAAAAGTTAATTTGCACTCATTTTAGAGCATTTCTTCTGGGAATTTAAGGCAAACCTCTGGGGCAATAGGCCTGGTCGTTAGTTAAGCTCTACCCGAGAAGCTGACAATTTATATACACAAATCTTTCACATGATTCATCAAGATCTGAAAACAGTAGCGCAGCCTCTCTTTCACTTTATTCCTTATTTGTGTACTCGTGGGTGTGGGTTATTGAGAAAGGGAGGGGGAGAAGGAGTCACAAAAATAGGGCTTTGCACATGAAGTCCACAAGATTACCAAGAGAGGAAGCCCACAAGCCTTCTGGAATGTCCTCCTGCTGGGTGTCCACATGGCATTCCACTCAGCCCATGAAACACTGGATTGTTTAGCGACAGCAGACACTGAGAGCAAAGGGAACGCTGTGTTGCAAACGTTTTCACTTCATGAAGTTAGTAAACTAATCATGTTTCCATGACTCTTCCTGACAGGTTGATTTCCCACCTGGAAGAACCAAGCTTCTGGGGCTCTAACCACCTACACGGAAGAGACCTGCTTCCAGCTGCCCTTGTGGCAAGATGCCGGCTGCAGTGTGCCACTGAGGCCGAGCAAACTGACACCCTGTCTGAATAACGTCCCAATATGCCTGGGATTAGGAATAAATCTTTTAAAATAAAAAGCAAAGCAGGAAATATATATAACATACTAGCCTTTAGGGTAAAACTCTTCCAAAAGAAAAGCATTTTGACTCTATTTTAAAGGACTGCTGGGGAATTATACATGTTTTAGAAACGTATCTTGTAAAAAGTATAGATCCATCATAAAGCTTGTAAAAGCAAAGACCTTTGTCAAAAAATAAAATATATTTGAGACAAACCTTGTGAACCTTCTTGGAAAGGCAGCTGCAGCCAGGCTCCTGATTGTGGTGTGAGAAGTAAGCGAGTTCAACACCCCATTGAAACTATATTCGCCATCCAAGGAGGGTCTAATAGAGAATCATTGTGTAAAAGATTTTTTAAAAGGAGAAAAAAGAATAAATGGTTTAAATAGTATTAGCTAATACATACAGAATTTTCACAAATGGGAAAATGAATAGTCATTGAAAAAGTTTCAGGAAATCTTTGGAGAGAAAGCAACAAAACACTAGGGCATCGTATTATGTAACAGATCGAATATACTGGGATCATTTTACCCATTAAAATGGGTGGTTTAGAGTTTGAACTATAAACCTATGAATAAAAGCTCTCCAGAGTGTGCTATCCTCATAGTAACATATCTTGAAACGCATAAGTAAAAATACTTGATTTAAGAGCATCATGTTTTCAGTGGCCTAGAACAACTAACTTTACCATTGCCGTCTAGTTCTCAACTCCTGTTTTATAGTGCAGACTTATTTTTGCGTTGTCCTTTAGATTTTCACGCCAATTTAGATTTAAAAATTTTCTAATATTGGGCTGGCCCCGTGGCTTAGCGGTTAAGTGTGCGCGCTCCGCTGCTGGCGGCCTGGGTTCGGATCCCAGGCGTGCACCGACGCACCGCTTCTCCAGCCATGCTGAGGCCGCGTCCCACATACAGCAACTAGAAGGATGTGCAGCTATGACATACAACTATCTACTGGGGCTTTGGGGGAAAAAATAAATAAATAAATAAATAAATAAATAAATAAATAAATAAATAAATAAATAAATAAATAAATAAATAAATAAAAATTTTAAAAAAATTTTCTAATATCAAATCTAGTCATCTAGTATATCCAGATAATAAAATATTTTTAATGCATGCAATATCCATTGTAGTGTTGGCTAGAAATATATTCAAAAGCTTAAAGGATTTTTTAATACACTTACATTATGCTTGGATTTTAGATATCATTACTTCATTAAATGTGCCTGTGATCATTCCACTTTAAAATGCAGAATTAGAGTGTGTTTTATCATCATCATTATCATTTGCATTATGACAACAGAGCCATCTATTTGGAGAAAAAAAAATAGCAGTTTTCAGAGACAACGCAAGCCTTGATATTAGACTATTCCCAAGACATGAAATCTGGTAATACAGTAGCAAACAGAGAGAGAGCATGGCCTCTGAAGTTCTGATGACTACACCGCATCCAGCTTGTTTCTTGGGGAGGTGGGAAACAGGAAAGGCAGTGCCACTTTGTATGAATATCCATGCAATTCATCAGGAGCTTTAAAAGATGACATCTTAAAAGGGATCTACTTGCTGAAAACTGTTCAACTGATCCTTTCTAGCACCTTGGAAAGTATACAAGTTGCTATGATCCATTTAAGTTAATACTGCAGCTGGAGCGCTTCAAAATAGACTGACTCGCAGAGATCCTCTTTAATATATAAGGCCTCCTTTAGTGCTGTAGAAAAATACATCATTTCCTGTATTCTGTGGGAACCTAGACTTCCTGAGAGGGCTATTCAGATTAGTATCATAAATCTTTCTCCTGAATATAGAAAGCCTGGTAAAACTTTCTCTCTTAATCAAACCTATTTCATATTTTCTTCCCAAATAACATCAAAGAGGTAAGGGAAGGACTGTTATCAATCTCTGCTGCTTTGACGCCCGTTTTTTAATTTATACGCACATTTTAAATTGCCATATTAAAAACAGAAGAGAACAAGTTAGTCCACAATACCGTCTTATCAGAACTTTATAGGAGCACTGTGGAGAAGTTTGCAAAACCATTCTCTTCACAGTTAGGCATCCATTTAAACATTCCTTCCTACGCAATCAAACCGTACCCAGTTTAAAGAATTTGCTAGTTTAATAATTTAAGCACCCCGGCAGAGGCGTCCTCATCTGTACAGCGCACTACTCACCAGACATCCTATCTGAGAGGGAAGGGATTACAAGAAGGTGTTAAGAGCCCTTTCATATTATCAGTTATTCTTTAAAAGGTTGACATATTTTTATGGATGGCATTCTGTGGTATTGATAAATCAATCAGAATACGTTCTGAAGCAGAAATTACCTATATACGATTTGAGGGCAGGGACGTTTATAGAAGATGCATATTGTTGAGAGCATCTATTTTTAAAATGCAGGCGCTGCCGTTTTTCTGATTTCTTGAGCGTATACTCCTACCTTTCGGCCTTTTGGAGAGTTTTTCCCTCTGCTTTTTCTCCGAGGTCCTGTGGTCACTGACCATTACTCATCCCTTGGGTTTCAGTTCAGACACCCGCTTCTGCAATCCTCCAAAACTTGATCAAGTACATCTTGTGGGTTATGCAGAGTATGTATTGTATTGCATTGCATTGTATTCCCTTTAACTGAAGAAAGAGATTTTGCTTTGCTGGATATTATAGTATCAGTTCTCAGCCAAGGTCATTGCTCTCCACATGGCCTCAACAGATATTTATTTAATGAATAAAAGAAACCAAGATTTTTTTCCCTGATACAGTCAGAATACTTAAACCAAATATGAACACAGCTCTACATAAAATCACAGAAACTCTATATTATATCCTGTCAGCTATCAATTATGGAAAAGACTGAAGTATTTTAACATATTACTGAGAAAATTCGAGGTTAGAGAAGGAATTTGATGGGAGTGAGCACATTTGTAAATGAGTTAGGTGTACGTAGGTAACTGAGTTAGGTGCATTTTGAAAGGCACTTTCACTTATAATAGCTCATTTGAACCTCTTAGCATCCAAGAGAGAATCGTAATCCTCACTTTTTACAGATGAGGGCTTGGTGCTCTCACAAGTTAAGAACTTTATTAGCGTGACGACAAATGCACGTTTTCTCAGCTACACACTGTCAAGACTTAGGGAAGGTACGGTTTTAGAGGGAAGCCCAGTTTCCTCTGTTATGAGGACAACTTATCTTAGAAACATCACAGTTCTGGTGCCGATGGATTTTTCTTTCTTCTGTCATGTCTTCTTGTTTTAGGAGCTGTCAGTGATTTTTGAAGAACATAAATCTCCAGGGAAAGGAGTGTGTAGAATTGATATTGCTCCCCCAAGGACTCCCCCAAGGACTATCTCATAACATAGCCAATGGTAGGAATTTTGGTTTGATATATATAAAACTGGTGAAGTGGAAAAATTATGGACTTTGGGGTCACTCAGATTTAAACTTCAATTTTTTTTTTTTTTTTTTTTTAAAGATTTTATTTATTCAGCTTTTTCCCCCCAAAGCCCCAGTAGATAGTTGTATGTCATAGGTTCACATCCTTCTAGTTGCTGTACGCGGGACTCGGCCTCGCGTTGGAGGGAGAAGTGGTGCCTCCGGGCGCTCCCGGGATCCGAACCCGGGCCGCCAGCATCAGAGCGCGCGCACTCAACCGCCAAGCCACAGAGCCGGCCCTAAACTTCAATTTTAATGAAACTACTTACTAGTTGTTTGATTTTGAACAAGTCACAACCACTCTAAGCTTTAGTTTCATTATTAGTAAAATTCTGAAAGTATTACTGTTTACTGATGTTAGGATGTTAGGAGAATTCAAAAAAATCTAAACGTGAAGTGCCTGACATACATATCAAGCTAGTGAAATGGGAGCATGGAATCTGATTGATACACATGGACTATAAAGATGACAATCCTCTAATTTGATGTTTGTAATGGAAGGAGTGGCTTGGTAGAGATTATGTATGATTCTTGGCTTCAGTTCTTCTTAAATTTTCTTGGTTAAGCTACCTTGTCCCCTGTCTTGACATGAGTACAGCCATGTTTGGCCGCTCCATTGACCTACAGCCACCAGCACAAAAAGAAATATAAAAGCTGCTTTCCGCGTGGTGGGAACTGGCCCTTCTCCCATGGAGATAGTTACAATGTGTAAAAATTTCAAGGCCCTTTGGGTGCTGCAGCCTGGGACAGACTGGCCACCTGTGCCGGGCTGGGACGATAAGTAGGGTAAACAATGCACGTACACAACTACTGGGCTGGGACGATAGCCAGGGGGCTCAGTGCACGTATGCCACTGATAACCATTTGTGCATGGGAACACTAGATGCTTGCTCTGAAAAAAAGCTCTGTAACTGCTTACTCTGGAAATTACTGATGCTATAAAAAACTGCTGGAGACTGAGCCCTGGTGAGAGTTCCACCTGTGGAAGGGACGCCTTGCCCAAGACGTGTGATTCCCGCCCAGCCATGTCGATTGACAGGACTCTCCCGGCAGTGGGGCGTGGATGTTGTGAGTAATTGATTTACTGTGAAGTAATTGATCTGATGTGTTCTCTTTTCAGTCAACCTGGTGTTTCTCTTTCCGGTTGATTTGTGTCATTTCCCTTCAGTCGATCTGGTGTTTCCCTTTCCGATCAATCTGATGTTTTTCCCTCTTATTATATGACCTATTCGGATCTGCTGCTATCTCAGCCGATGTGGATGTTTTCCCTTTCCAGTCGAGCTGGTGTTTCTTCCCTCTTATTATTTGACCTATTCGGATCTGTTTGCGGACTATCGCCTTTACTATCCTCTATATGATAAAATATACCTTCAGTCCATTTGTTTGGAGTGGAAAGTTTCTTTTACGTCTCTGATCGAATCCCCGAATCTCTCATAACATCCCCCATTCCTGGTTACCATCCTAAATCACTGTTCAGTCTTCAAAAGTGCAGAAAATTCTGACACAAAGAGGTACAAGGCAATTCACTCCATCAAAATGATGGCTCTATCAATGGTATTGATTTCCACCCCTAGATAAGTCATCTTAATTATGACATAAGTGATATCTCTTTCAGATATGTTTTTCTGTTCTCTCTTAATTCACAGATCTCTATGGCATTCAGATTAGGATATTATTCTTTACTCGTTAGAAAATGTTAGAATTTAATACAGATCATGAGACAAAGAATCTGATGATTTTACTTAAATGACTTGCCCTAACTTTTCTCCTCTCTCAATATATGTGCATATTGCTTAGACATTATTTAGTTCAACCAGTTAGACTTTGAATATCTGTAATATTCATAAAGTACTAAAGAATGCTAAAATAAACAAAATACTAGAGTACTAAGGTGACAGAGATGGAATGATTTACTTTCTTAAAGTTTAAAAGGTAAATAAAAACAAAGCATATCATAGAGGCAGAAACCAACTATTTGTTGAGGCCTGCACAAAATGGGAGAGCAGTAGAGAAATAGGAAATAACAAAGTTGATCCTTGTTATCTGTGGATTCTGTATTTTTGAATTCACCCACTCATTAAATTTATTGTGACCTCAGAGTCAATGCCTGTGGCTCTCTCCCAGTCATTTGAGGGTGTGCACACAGTGGCCAAAAATGTGCTGCAAGTTCCCAGCTAAGGTCAGACCAGCTGACACTCTGCCTTCTCATCTCAGATCTCATACTGTAAACAAACGCACTTTTTGCAGTTTATTTAGTGTCACGTTTTTTTCACATTTTTATGCTTTTTGTTGGTGTGTCACTATTTAAAATGGCCCCAAAGCATTGCACTGAAGTATCGTCTGGTGTTCTTAAATGCAAGAAGGCGTGATGTGCCTTACAGAGAAAATATGTTAGAAAATCTTCTTTCAGGCATGAGTAATAGTGCTATTAGCCTTGAGTTTAACACTAATGAATCAACAACATATATTAAATAAGGTATCTTTGAA
Organism: Ceratotherium simum simum; assembly: GCF_057802395.1. NCBI lineage: Eukaryota > Metazoa > Chordata > Mammalia > Perissodactyla > Rhinocerotidae > Ceratotherium > Ceratotherium simum. The sequence continues at coordinate 41,977,842 of NC_141926.1, read as the reverse complement.
CAGAAATTCACACAAAATAAGGTTAGGTATTGATCAATCGATGGAAATGCTGTGACCAGATGCTCACAGGAACCTACAGTTGTATGTCCCCTTAGGAGCAGCATCTGTGCTACTTTATAGACCAGAACCACCAGGAATACTGAGACTCAACTGTGTGTGCCACAACTAAGTATTTTCACACTCAGCATATCTTCTGCCACTCCAATTTCCACCTGAAAAGCATTCATTCACATGGATTTATTGTAAACTCTCTTCTAAATTAGATTTTACAAATAAGGCTGATGGAAATAGGCAAAAAGAAAGATATTGACTATTGTTCTATGAATATAAGGCTTCATCTAAGGCACAAGCAGTGAAAGACGTAAAACGGATAGTTGGAATGCAGAAATGGACAGCAAAGAGAAAACTGCATTTCTACAGCCTTTGAGGTTCCTTTATTACTTTATCTCACTGTACCTCCCTGTTCGGTATTTACAAGATGTTCTATTTTCAATTAACATATAAGCAAAGTGAGGCTTAGAGAGATAAACTAACATCTTTAGGAGAACAAGGGTGGTGCTAAAGGAATTGGAATAAAAAATCAAATCTTTTGGCTCACAACACTTACAGAAATTACTTGAATAAGTTAGTTGAAAATTTATCTTCCAATTATAATAGATGTATTTTTGGCCTAATAAACTACTTGCCAAGATAAGGAAAACATTCACTTCCATTAATGAACACATAAATAATTGATGAAGATTATAATTTTGTATAAATAATAAAGGTAGAATTTATTTCAAGCCAGAAATGTGTGGTTTCTTAAGTCTTTTATATTGACTCTCAGAGAACATTAATTCCATAAAATATCCCCCAGATTTACATGTTACTCTAAAACCTCTTTATATTACCAAGTTGTGAAAAATTATTCCCTTTATTCTCCTAATAATATTCCAAATTTTCATGTGCTCCATGGATAGATTACGAATATGAATATGGACAGAGAAAAAGAGTAAACATAAATAAGGGTCAGGTAAAAAGACCAAAGCTACACTAAACAGGAATGATTTCAAGGTATTTAACTCACACAATTAGAAAAATAATAAATATGATTCCACTTAACACCACTCTGTCTCATTGCAAACACGCGTGGATACTTAAAAATCTGGTGTAGCATATGCCTTATTTTTCATTTTCTAACAAGTATTAATGGATTAAAATTCCTTGACACCTGCAATAAGGCAAAGTTCAAAGACACTGTATTATTTGTAAAAGATAGGATTTTAGTTTAAATGCTGATATAATTTTTGTGCAATCTGTCAAGAAAACCACAGATGTGTGGCATATAACTAAATTATAGGACTTATTAAGGATTTCTTATTTAAATTTTAAGTAAAAATTACAATTCAAAATAATTTATTTTTAAAGATACTAGACAAAAATTGGTGATAGAACTGATATAATAGTAAATATAAACTGACTCATTTGTAAACACTTTCCTTTTGTTTCTGGTCATTTCTTCTTCTTTCTTCCTCTTTCTTGTCCTTTAGCTCCTCCTCTTTCCTGAAAATAAATCCAGAGATCTAAAGGATCTTCAAGATGCTCAGGTTCAAGGACACTGGCGATCAGGGAAGGCCAAGCACAGGGAGGTGTCTCAACCTCCCCACGTGAAATATAACCTCATGGAATTCCTGCCAGACATCCTTTTTTTAATTTACTATGAACACCATTCAGGAATATATCCCACTTTTTTGGATGCTGCAGAAAAACAACTTTACTTTGGATGTTTTAAAACAAGATCCTAAATTGCTATTTATAACTAAGGTGTTGTATTTTTTTTTTCCTTAACTTGTTCCTTCCTGGAGACACAAAAGATAATAGAATGACCTTATATTTAAAGATATCCCTTCCTCAATATTATTGGGCTTAATGTTCCCTGAAGAATAAGAATAAATAAATTTTTTTGTCACAATGAAGAAGCAGAGAATATAATAATGCCAACAAAGAAGTAATACATACTGAGAATAATCTAAATTTTGTGTACAGGAAAGTTACAAATATGTAGAAAGGAAGGCATTATTCTTTCATATTAGTTTTTCTACTCGATTAATTTAAAAAAGCGTTATTGCTGTGACTTGAGAAATATTCTGGTAAGAAACAGAGGTGTTTTTTTTTTCTTATTTGTTTTTAAATCAAAGCACAGGCAATGTTTTATCAGAAAGAAATGGGAGAAGAGAAAAATGATGAACAAGGGAAAGTTTATAGGAAATAATATTTGAAAGTTGATATTGAACTTATTCAAAAAGTTTTAACAATGAGGCACAGATAAAATTTGATAATATAGATATCCTAAAGTATAACTTTTATTCACTCGAGTAAAAGAAAGGCACTAAATAAGAAGAGACACACATTTAAAATGGTTATGGTGGACTGAATTCATACTCAGGCTACAAAGTTCAACACACTATTGCATCTCTTCTTACAGAAATAAGACAGAAGCGAGGGTCAGGCTGACTGTAGATCAGGAGAAGCTGTCCACATGGCTGATGCTGTTAGTCATAAAGAACAGGTGGACCAACAGCTGGCCAAAGACAGATGGGCACAAACAAGAAGGCAGTGGACAGAAGTCCTGTCAAAAGGAGGGTAGAATAGGATTTCTGAGTCTAAGGTCAAAGGCAAACCAAGAACCCAGTCTTCTACAAGAGAAATAATGACTGGAATGATAATGATTAGTAATAGTACTACTACTAACAACAATAATAATAATATGAGATCTCAGTTACTGACCATTTACTGTCAGACACCATGCAGAATGCTTTGGTATATTATATTAATGGATCCTCACATGATAATTAATTCTGATCCCAAGGATAGTAAAATTGAGTTTTGGATTTGGCGAAAGATACACTAGCTGCCTGAGGTCTGCTTCACACACACTTTTAGTGCTCTTGAAAACCTCATCAAAGAGGTACTATTATTATCACTCACATTCTGAAGATAACCCAACTCGGGCCCTGAGAGACCAGTGACTTAAGTCACACAGCTCAAATCGAAAATCCTGTCACTCAACACCAGGAAACAACCTCTAGAATCCATGTTCTACACCAGCGGTTCTCAGACTACAGCATGCATCCAAATCACCTCTGAAACACACACTGCTGGGCCCTATACTCGAGTTTCTAACTCAGCCGATCGGGAGCGGGACCCGAGGATTTACATTTCTGGTATTCTCTCTGGTGCGGCTGCTGCTGGTCTGGGGTCAACACTTTGAGAACTAGTGTGCTCCCTCTCACGTGTAGGAATGTCATTTAACTTCTCTGTGCCTCAGTCTCTTTGTAAAATGTGTAAAATAAATCTTTCTCATAGGATTGTTTTGAAGATCAAATAAGTTACCACACAAAACTGCACCTGGCATAATAAACAGTAAATACACAAAAGATCTTCTTATTGGGCAAAAGAGTTACAAAATAATATTTGAATTATATTGTGATGTTTAAAAGAGTAGGAAAGTAGAAATAGTTATGTCATAAAATGGTATTATTTTTTCAGTTTGAACTAATGCTCATAGTTTTATCCTGTGACCTTGTATAAGATACAAAACCTTGCTTTGACCTTAGGTTTTATTTTTCTATCTTGTAAATAAGAAAAATTATATCATTTACCACAACACAGGAAGACCGAAAAGAATAACTTGAAAATTATTTTAAAGCACTTTGTGAAAATAATGGAGTATATAAAAGCTAATAATAAATTTCACCTTCCTCCAAGAACATTGTAAATTTTCAATCTTGGCTGATTTACTGCTACAGCTAAAGTGCTAAAGTTATAGACAAGAATTTTTTTTCCTGAAAATTCACCACAGTTAGGCTTTCTCTTTTAATGTGTCATCAATATAATTTATAATACTCTAATTGTCTACAATCCTGAAAATACATTCAATTTCCTGACTTTCTAGCACATTGATTATGTAATAAAATTTTGGTGGCTCAAAAATAATAAAAACAGAAACATGAAAAACCAGATAGACCACATATGTTAAGAAATAAGAAAATGGAAAATTAAATTTGGAGTTTTTAGAAACTTGAAGCATCCTTTTAAATTTTTGAGAATGCAGTGAACTTTAAGATGAGTGATTCTTTCTTATTATTCCTTTCTAAGCATTGAAGATTAGCCACATGAACAGACATATCTTTCAGCAGCAATAGCATTAGCAAACATGTGTTTTCAGAAAGAAGAAAGTTGATCTAGTGGGGGCAGTTTGAAACTGGTGTGGCCTGGTAACTAGGTGTCAGAAGTTGTGAATTTTAATCCCTCTCAAACATCGCCTCAAGCCCCTGACTTGTGGGGCTTGGGGCACCTGAATTGTTTCTTTTGGCATTTAAATGCATCCTTAGGAAAAATAGATACTGTTACATGAACCTACCACAAACAATTAACTTTATAATTTTTCTTGGCCCACATCAGTGAGCACATCCTATTAGGAACTTCACGTATCTTTTTCGTCATTGCAAACATTTGGTGGAAACTTTATTGACAGCCAATGTGAAATGAGGCCAGTACCAGAGAAAGCTTTGGACCAGTTAAAATTACCACACAACACACTTGCAGCCTAAGGGAATCAAGCTGCTTTAAAACCAAATGTTATCCTATAGGTTTATCTATTGTTCTTCTCTCAGACTTAAACTCAGGATCATGTCAGAAACTGTTAGCATTCTAGTACAACATTTTAAGTCTTTGCTTGGTCCCCATTTATTCTCAGCTTTCATTTTTTTTTTATTTTGCAGTTTTTAAAAAAATTTAATTAAACAGTAAGTCAAAGCTCAAATAGAAATAAACCAATGATCGATTTTGTGTTGTCTGGACATACCAGAACCACTTTCATAAAGATATTTTTAAACATTTAATTGCCTGAACAGCAAGTCTTTACTTTTAAAACACCTTCCTCCCACACAGAGGACCTCAGTGCTCTTTTAGAAACCTCCTCTCCTGGCTGTTCTGCTTCCTGGCTTCCTGGGAGAATAGAGGGCTGGGACTTGGAAGTGTAGGTCAGTGGTGCCCAAGCCTTTCTTTTGTAATGAGAATAGGATTCCAGACTGAATAAATCAAGTTTCTCCCCCCTTCCATGAGAGAGTAACATCTGATTTAGCCATAGTGTAATATAGCCAAGGATAATTAATTATATGCTTTGAGTCAAATCTCATTCATTCCCAATTCAAGTACACAGACATCTTTTTTGAATGTGGTTACAAAGAAAACTACAATGATGTTCCTCTTGAAGGTTTTGTCATTATCTACTATAACTTTTATAATATAACCTTTGGCAAGACAAGCTTACTCTACCCACTGTCCTCTGCATTACGACTCACCTTCTGTTATAGGTTAATTCCATTTCATTTCTATCTCTGTCTTAGAAAGAGTGATTTCTCTTCATCCAGTTTGCTTATACTCTGCAAATTTTCTTACGCTCTCTGAGAAAAAGCCACCCAGGCAGAAGATGAAAAGAAATGGTAGGAGACGTTAGACAATTTCATTTTTTAAAATGAAATGCTATTTTACATGTTTTTTAAAGGTCATTGCCTTCCAAAGGTCTTAGCCCTTTCAAGGTTGGGTAAGTGACTCTCTTTGTCTGCAGAAAAATATATTAGAACACATTAAAATTGGTTCTGAGAATATTTCATATTTGGTTAATGACCATGATATTTTTCATTGCTAATTTTTGTTCTAGTCTACTTTTGTTTTTGAGTTGATTTATTTTTAATGATACACCTTTTAATAAAACGAATTGTTTATAATCAAAAGAGTAACATAACAATTACAGAGATCAAGGGAGGATATGAAAAATATAAAGAAATCTTAAGTGTAAAGAAACATAATGAAAACATCTAAATCACCCATGATGATTGAATATGCTAATTGCTTATGAAAAGTTATATCCTTTGGATTGGAAGAAAATTAGGAGGCTTTTTGTAAACATGTATATATTACATGTAAATATTGAGAGTCTTTTAGTCAAAATCTACAGGAGTAATTGAAGTTCATTGATTTATGTGTTGTGCTACAATTGAATTTAAATTCAATTCAATTCAATATTGACACACCTAAAACATGAAATAGAACTTTTTAAGTCTTGCTAATAAGAAGATAAATTCAGATTCAGCTAGATGGGAACTAAGCTGGCTTCAATAGAGCAACAGTTTCCAATGAACATGAGGACTACGGTTCAGTGATTAGGAGTGGCTGTAAGGAGCCAATCAACCTGGGTTCAGATTCCATCTGCTTCCCTGAATAACTGTGTGACCTAGGACAAGTGACTTAAACTCTAGGTCTCAATTTCCTTCTCTGTAAACTGGAACTAATAAGAATACCTATTTCATAGATTTTTACGAATATTAAATGAGTCCACACTTGGTTGTTTTCATTATCGGTAAATGATCTCGGAATGCCTTTCTTTTGCAGCACTATGCCCCTCTAGAGTATTTTGGGATTAAAGGTATCCATGAGAAAGAGTCTAGGGCCAACCTAGGAATTTACATATGTTTAGGTATTTTCTGGTAGTGTCCATCCTGAGTCACAAGTTCCCAAACAAACTTCCATCTCAAATCCTGAAACTTAAGGTAAAAATGAGAAAGAGAAATCGCCTATATATTTTCTCACAGTAACTTCTTCCTACTCTCACATCCACCTAAGGTAGAGGAAATCTGACATGAAGGACCAGGGTGCGAGAAAAGGCTGCACAGGTACCTACCAGTCCTCATTCCCAGAGGACCTTAGTTTTATTTAGAATGTATTAAGTTTCGTAATGTCCACGTGACCAAAGGCGCAGAATACTGCTTACTCCTTGACCTCTGCGCGTGGGTCAAAAATCAAGCAGTTGTTTCTACTATACTTTTCCCAAAAATAATAATTTCAGCAAGTAAAGGGATATAGCAAGAAATCGGATGCTATTTCTTGAAAAGAAAGAACATCTTTTTTCCTAATTTACCCTAAATGGGAACAGGGATTGATTAAATAATAAAAGCCACTTCACATTTTACTTTACACATTTCCCAAAAAGTGTTTTATGAAATAATGGTGCATCAGGATGCTTACAAAGATTATTAAAATAAAAGTCTTTGGAGGGGTAATTTTTTTCAGAAAATAAAATTTTTCTGCAGAACTACTCAGAGTTGTTATCTCGTTAATGTGATTTATGAAAGTCAATGTGTGAAGGAGGAGATTGAATATAGTATTTCCCAAAATAATTTGGCCAGGAATTCCCCATTTTTCCTGATGTAGCTTTAAAGAAATACTGTTCTCTATGATACCAGTTTTGGGAAATTGAGCCTTAAATGAAAAGTTACTTAAAAGCAAAGAAGATTTTGTCGCATTTTTTATTTATTACAACTATAATTTTGGAGATGCACTTACAACACTAGGAAAATGAAGATACCAACAAAACTTAAAGTAGACCAAAAACCTTCATGGGATAGTTTCTCTTTATAATGCTGAAAATAATTTTTAATCAATTTCCAAAAGATATTTTAATAATTTTAAAAGTCCCCCATTCTGTCCAAATCTTGAATTATTAAAAGCATAAAATTTAGTTTCCATTTCATCAGTATTCTTAATGACTCTTTGGGACTTCAATATGGAATCAGTCATTTTGCCCATGACATTATTTGAACTCCCAAAGTAGAAAAGTCCTGTTTTCTTTTAAGACAGAATTCCAATTCTGTTTTTATTCATTAATTCAAGAGGTATTTCTTGAGATCCTAGTATATGCCAAGCATGAATGTATGCTCTGGGGATGCAACAGTAAATAAGGCATATACTGCCTCTGCTCTCATAGTTTTCATCCTGCTTGGTGACACAGACATTAACAAATTTATTTCAATAATTATTTAATTGTAATAAGTGCTGGTAAGCAAAGGTGCATGTGATGATAAATTTTTTGTGTCAACTTGACTGGACCAAAGGATGCCAGATATCTGGTTAAACATTATTTCTGGGTGCACCTGTGAGGGTGTTTCCAGAAGACATTAGCCTTTGAATTGGTGGTTAATGAGTAAAGCAGAAGGCCCCCTCCAGTGTGGGCAGGCATCATCCAATCCACTGAGGACTCAAATAGAACAAAAAGGTGGAGGAAGTTTGAATTCTCTCTCTCTGCCTGACTGCTTGAGCTAAGAGATGAATCCTCTCAGGCCTTTGGACTCACACTGCAATTGACATCACTGGCTTTCCTGGGTCTCTGGGTTACAGGTGGTAGATCGATGGACTTCTCAGCCTCCATAACCATGTGAGCCAATTCTTTATAATATATTTATTATAATTCTTTATATTTTATATATATATGTATCTCCTATTGCTTCTATTTTTCTGGAGAACCCTGACTAATACAGTGCAATGAGTGTTTAAATGAGAATTTATAACAAAGGGACCTCATCTACTTCAGAATATTTAAGTAATAAGGTAAACTAAGACTAAAAGATGACTAGGATTTCACCAAGCAAGGGGTAGGGTAGATGTGGAGTTGATGAGTAAGGGAACATAGAGCAGGGCTGACAGCACCTCTGTGGGCCTACAGAATTGAGCATAAAGCCACAGAGGAATATTCTCATATTCTCACACCTGATGGAATTTGTCCTGCTGGGATTTGGACTTGCTTGGGACAGATGACCCCTATACTGCTTTCATTTTCTCCCTATGAGAATGGGAATGTTTATCATATGCCAGTGCCCCCTCTGTCTTTTGGAAGCAGATAACTTGTTTTTTAGTTTCACAGGTAGATGAGGAGGAATTTTGCCCTAGCGAAGATCATTTCCAGAGTCACCATAATTGATTTAGATGATGAAATGTGAGACTTCTTGAGTCTATGATACTTAGATCAGATTTTAGACTTAGAGTTCATGCTGGAATGGGTTAAGATTTTTGAGACTGTTGGAACGGGGTGAATGTATTTTGCATGTAAGATGGACATGAATTTGGGTGCCAGAGGGCAAACACTACTGGGTTGAATAGTGACCCCCAAATTCATGTATACTGGAACTTCAGAACGTAACCTTATTTGGAAATGGGGTCTATGCAGATGTCATTAATTAAGTTAAGATGAAGTCATATTGGATTAGGATGGGCCCTAAATCCAATGACCAGTGACCTTATAAAGTGGTCATGTGAAGAAACACATAGGAAGAAGGTCATGTGAAAATAGAGGCAGAAATTGGAGTGATGTAGCTACAAGTTCCTTGGCTAAGGAATGCCAAGGATTGCCAGCAACCACCTGACACTAGGAAGAGGCAAAGAAGGATTCCTTGCTAGAATCTTCAGAGGGGGAATGGCCCTGCTAATACCTTGATTTGAGACTTACGGCCTCCAGAACTGTGAGAGAATACTTTCTGCTGTTTTAAGCCACCCAATTTGTAGTAACTTGTCATGGCAGCACTAGCGAATTATTCAGCTTCTCACCAGAGAAATACCCTGAGATATTTTGATTTGCATCAGAGTAGATACTGATACTGAGGTCTGGGGAAAGTAGGAGTTGATTTTCCTAGTTAGGTAGGCTAGGTAGATACAACATGACAGTTTCCTCTGAGGCTAGTTATAATATTAGTTGGGCTCTTTCCAGTGGAAAACTAAAATTGTGGCTTTAAAATACTGCACATTTTATGTTTTACCTTTGGGTATAGGTATTCAATAAGGTAAACAAATTAAATATCAAAAATTATAGCAACATATCAATGCTATAATGTTATATTGTCTATTATATCTAATATTATATTGTCTATAATAGTAAGTATTATAGACAATGCTATGATAAATGTGTGTTTATATGTATGTGTCAGTATCTGTGTTTTTGAAGGTTAAAGGTAGTACAACTTTCTAAATAACTACTTGAAAATGTAAAATAATTGAAAATGACTTTCAAAGAACACTGAGTATAAAATACTAGAATTATGAATGAGGCAATATCTGATGCTTGTGGTTACCTTTTGTTTTAATAAATTATTTCCTCAGTATATGAATTTACTCAAATAGCACGTGGAAATTAATTTTGTCAAACATCCATTTATTTACAAAATGTTTATTTTGATCACCTGTCATATACAAACCCTGTGTTAGGTGCCAGTGTACAGTAGTAAACCAAGAAGATTCCTCCATGCTCTCACAGAGCATGCAGATCAGTGGGAAAAAAATAATCCACACAACTTAACATATATATAAAATGATCAGTTTTCTGTAGGGTGTGGTCATGGAGAAGAACCAGTAAGAGTGTACTTTCAATTCAGTGGTCACAGAGTAGCTCTCTGTGCATAGGACGTGAACTGAAGGCTGAAGTATTAAAAGGAGCTCAACGTACAAAGAACAAGCCTGAGGTCACAAAAATTCTGATGGAAAACAGTGCACATGTGAAGACAGCCTAAGCAATTAATCACATTTCTAAACACATCAAGAAAAAAGAATATACAAATGCTAAAATAATGAAATCAAATAATTCTAAAATTATAAAATGTAAAACCATCTTTAGCAGATTTTCAAGCAAGAGTGTCCTTACAGCCTCCTTAGGACTGAGTCTGAAAACAAACACCGTAAGTGGCTTTATGTGCCGTCTCTTCACCTGCCAGCAAACCTCTCTGGAAGTAAATGGCCTGGGAAGCCACGAGCAAGCTGAGCCAGCACGCGGGTGGCCTCTGTTGAGACATAACTCCACAGAAGGACACGTGCAGAGAATGGTGACGGCAGGACACCTCAGCAGCTGCTGTGTGCTGAGCGCCAGCAGGACAGCCTCAAAGGTGCCAGTGGAAACGCTGCGCAGGCCCACAGAGTCCTAGCAGGAAACAACGGGAAACAGCAGCCGTTTGTGAGGCAGCCTGGTGTGGAAGTCAGCACAGAGGGAGGTTTCGACTGTCTGCTAAACAAAAAGGCAAAAAAGGAGCAATCCTCTGTTCAGTGACAGTGCCTGCAGCGGCAAGCTGAAAGCTGTTATTTGCTTGTTTCTCGTCGGAGCTTTAAGTCAACCTTATAACACAAAGGGGTTGGAAACAGTATTTTCTTGAAATAGCACATATCCCACTTCTTGCATGGAAACTTCCAGTACTCTAAAATCCAAGGTTTGCTGGTTAATTCAACACTTATTTAAAGAATGCCTATTATGCCCCAAGCAGCTTTCCTAGCCACTTGGTATCATCTATAAACAAAATAAACATCCTTGTTCTGCTGCAACTTGCATTCTAGCCAGAAAGACAGACAATAAATGTAATGGCTAAGAAAATGATGATGATGCTAGAAGGTGATAAGTGCTATAGAGAAAAAATAAAGTGGAGCAAGGTAGGAGGATTGGGGAGTCTGTGGAGCGGGGCATGTTGTCGTACTGAAGGCCACTGTGTTTGATATCTGTTCAAAACTTGCAGGGTAGTCAAGGGAGTATCTGAGGAAACTGCTGGACCACAGACTCAAGGATGGGACACGGCTGCAAGCAAAAGCAAGGTGGCCACAGTGGAAGCAGAGCCGGTGACCTCGAGAGCAGTAAGAAGGTCACAGAGGCAGCTGGAGCCAGTCACTCACGGTACTGTAGGCAATTTCTAAAAAACATTTTATTTTGAAATAAATTTAGACACACAGAATTTGCAAAAATAGTACTGTATCCCCACATACCCTTCACTCAGCCTCCTTCAGTGATAATATATTCTATTAGCATAGTACATTACCAAGACTGGGGATTTGATATTGGCACAAGACAATAAACTAAACTACAGACCTCATGCAAATTCCAGATTTTCCATACATTCAATTTTCATCATTGTTGTTTGTTGTAAAGTTGTTTGAATATTATTGCATGCGTAGATTTGTATAAACACCACCACAGTCAGGCAGCAGAACTGCTCCATCATCCTCTAGAACTCCCTCCAATTATTGTTACAGACCCACTCCACCCCTAATCCCTGATTATCCCCGACCTGGATTTTAATAGCGTTGACTTTATCTTTGGGTAAGATGGGCTTCTTTGGAAGGTTTTGAGCAAATGAGTGACATGATCTGCTAGGAGATATAGACATAGGTATTTCTTTGCCATTGTAATTCAAAAAATTTCAAAACTATAGAATTTTGAAAGAATAATGAACCCCTTCATCCCTTTTATCTAAATTTCCAAATACTGACATTTTACTATATTTGCTTCATCTCTCTATATAGATTGTGTAGATTTCTTTTGTTGCTGTTATTGCTACTTTTTCTCTTTTTAGTGAGTCATTTGAAAGTAATTTGCGTACAGAATGACACTTTACTACTAAATACTTCAGCATGTGTTTCTAAGTTCAAGGGCATTCTCCTCAAAAGCATAACAGCATCACACCCCAAAATTTTAACATTGATACTATGTTGTATTATATATAGGCCACATAAACTTCTCTAATTGTCTTAAAAATATCCTTTAAGATTTTTTGACCCAGAATCCAGTCAAGATCACACATCCCACTTGGTTGTCATTTCTCTTGCCTCTGTTATCTTAGACAAATATCTCTGCTTTCTTTTTATTTTTTCTCTTGGACTTTCAGGACATTGAGGAGGCTAGCTGCTTGTAGAATGTCCCACAACATGGACAGATTTGTCTGGTTATTTCCTCATGATTAAATTTCGACTGGACATTTCTGCAAGAACATGAGATAAGTGATTTGTGTGTTTCCCACTGCATTGCATTACCAGGCATATAACAACATTTTGTCTCATGAATGCTGTTAAGTTTGTTGACTAGGTCAGACTGGAGTTCATCAGATCTCTCCTTCGAAAAGATAATTCTTCTCTCTGTAATTAATTTTTAAAAAATCTGTTGAGTGATACTTAGAGTCCATGTAAATATTCTGTTTCTCAGCACCTTTAACTCAATAGTGTTAGTATCCTTTGATGATGTTCACCTATGTTAATTATGACATTGGTTGGTGAAATATAATGCATTTATTAACTAACATTCTGTAAAGATGTGCTTTCTTTCATCTCACACCTACCTACTGTCGTTCGGTCTCCCCATGGAGTTAAGGATTTTTGATAACGCTGATGCTAGTATTATTATTGTCATGCTGGTTGTTATTTTTATTATTATTTAACATGTTATATTTCTTTTCTGTCACTTTTCTTGTTAGTCAATTGTTCCAAGTTTGGCCAGTGATAGCCACTTCAAGCCTGTGTGTCCTTTGCCATGTTCTCATTAGCCTTTGAATACTTTTTTTCTTTTGAACAATAAGATATTTCAGGATCACTTTTAACTTTCTCTGCCTCAGATGTAGAATAAACTATTTCTCCAAAAATCCCTGATTCCTTTTAGTGGGGAAGAGTGAGGCTCACCCTGATGTTGTTTTGAGAAGGGCGTCCAAGGTAGAAGCAGGGAGATGAGGTAGGAAGCTACTGCAACCTTGACAAGACACAAAGCTGACTGGAGCGGGGCACTACAATTCTATATAGTGGGAAATGGTTGGATTTTAATTGTTTTCTGAAGGTAGAGCTCTTCACAGATTGGGACACGGAGTCTCTGAGAAGGAGAAGAGGCAACATGCCATAAGGTTTTTGGCCGGACCAACTAGAATGATGGAGTTACCATCAATTGAGATGGAGTGGCTCTAAATGGAGCAAGTTTTGAGCACCGTAGGACAGGGAAGGCCAAGAGTTCAGGCTTGTGTGAGCTTATTTGCTTTTCAAGCCATTTGAAGTTGTACAGTTTTATTGTCTTAAGTATTACATGTGTACACACACACTTGCACAGTTAGAAAGGGGAGCTATTCCATTAATATTTATGACCCACACCAGTATAAAAAAAGCATCATGAGATTGTGAAGGGGGTTCATCTACTAACAACATTCTCATTTTCCCTCTAAGGACATGTGTTTGTGTATCAGACAAGGAGAAGGGTTTTTTTGGGGGGGAGGGGGATATTTTCAGATTTGTTACTACAGGATATGAATTGATTTGCCCTGGATATTTCTACTCTTTTACCATTGAATTTCTGTATAAGAGAAAGACAAAAATGATACAATGACAAAATCATTGCTCAGTATTTGCTATTGTATTAGATGCTCGTTTGGGTCTCAGCAAGACTCTGGGCTTGAAAGCAATGCATCGACAAGAATCTCCTGACACCCTCATTGAACGCATCTAGGAATATACTTCGAGGACTAGATCATAGTTTTATTTAAGGTGGGGTGGACTCACTTTTTCTGTAAAGAGCCAGATAGTAAGTATTTTAGGCTTTACAGGACACATTGTATATGAAAGAAACCATGGAAAAGATGTAAATAAGTTAACGCCACTGTGTTTCAATAAAATTGTATTTACAAAAACTAGTGACCAGCAGGATTTAGCCTGCTAGCCATAGTTTGCCATGCCTTAATTTAAGGAAAGTCTCCCAAAAAAGAACTATTAAGGGCAGACATCTCACTTTTGTGACCCTAGTATAGGAGAGCAGAGTTGAGGCAAGAATGTCAAATGTTAAAAAAAAAAAACAGGGGCTGGCTCAGTGGCTTAGCAGTTAAGTGCGCGCTCCACTTCAGTGGCCTGGGGTTCGCCGGTTCCTATCCTGGGTGCGCACCTTCTCACTGCTCATCAAGCCATGCTGAGGTGGCGTCCCACATAAAAGAACTAGAAAGACCTATAACTAGGATATACAACTATGTACTGGGGCTTTGGGGAGAAAAAAGAAAAATAAGAAGATTGGCAACAGATCTTAGCTCAGGGCTAATCTTCTTCCAAAAAAAAAAAAAACAAACTGACTCTGTCTTTAAAGATTTATTTATTTATTTATTTTTCCCCCGCAAAGCCCCAGTAGATACTTGTATGTCACAGCTGCACATCCTTCTAGTTGCTGCATGTGAGACACGGCCTCAGCATGGCCAGAGAAGCTGTGTGTCGGTGTGCGCCCGGGATCCAAACCCAGGCTGCCAGCAGCGGAGCGCACTCACTTAACCGCTAAGCCACGGGGCCGGCCCTGACTCTTTCTTTAAAAAAACAATCTATTGTTGATAATAAAATATATAGCCATATATGTGGTAACATGTTACCCCAGACCTCTGTCTTATTCTAAAGTATATGCAAAATTAATTTTAAAAGCATATGCTATATATAAAAATTTCCTAATATCTTATTATTTCATAAAAGTTCTTTTAAATAAACATTTGCTGTGCAATGGAGTTCTTTGTTAAATTTCTAATCTGGACATTCTTTTATAAATTGATTGTTTGAATCTCAGAAAGCATTTTTTTCCATTGACGTAGTGTTATAATACAACAAAAGATTATAAGGCAAGTGCACAATTATGGTTCTCTATTATGTATTTGAGCTACTAAACAATTCTACTGGGTTTGAAGACCCGGTTTAAGTAAATTTCTTTGGGAAGATGTCTTGTATATAAATTATAAATATAAAATAGTGAAGACTCTCCCCTTTCCTATTCTCCTCTTCCCACCCTGTGCCATATTGTTCCAGCAATAAAACAATCCCGTTCAAATCCATTTACTTAATGATGTTTAAAAACATTATTTCCCTATAGGAAAACTTTTCTTTTAGTTCAAAATTGAGATCTCTTATCAGTTCTGCTGGGTGTTGAAGCCTCCAGCTCTTCTGGCCATTAGTAATTAAGGGACATTTATAAAAGAGGTACTCACACTTTGAAAGATGGCCTAAGTATATTAAACTCTGCCAATATGTTGGTCCTTCAAAAAGTCTTGCTTTACTTATATAGAGTTGATGCTACATGGATAGGGAATTTTGAACTGTTTCAGCAAAGAATTTCTAGATTCACTAGACATACAATTATAAATAGATTTATCCATTACATAGCCTCTCTTATTATTTAGAGTAAATGTAACAACGCAGAAGGAAATAATACTAATCACAAAACTAAATATTAAAGATTATTCTCTATTTGATGAGTGCAGAGGGAAGTGATTTCAGGCATATATTATTATCTGGTGGCACTAATTTTGTAACTAAACAAAGCAAATTCCAAGGTATGTTTCCAAAACATTTTAATAAGAGCTTACAGAACTTTACATTGCTATGAAGTACGGGGTTTAAATGTGAATTAAAGAGATTATTTTATTGCGGAGAAACATAAATGCAAAAGGCTAAAAGTGAAAATACTGACCATCATTTTCTATCAAATCATAGGGATCAATGGTCAAAGCAAATGGCTCTATTGATATTATTTACAAGGGTTCTAATTAAACATCAGAGCTAACATTCTTTTTTTTTCTGTGATTATTTTTCCCTAAAATTTACAGTATATTTAAAATATGGAAAGGAAGCAAATATTTCAATTCTAGAATGCAAGACCCTGAGCTCACCATATCATGTGCTTTCGCTACTGTTAAAAAAATAAACTCATCTTATTTTTTCAATTTCAAATAAACTAATTACAAACTATAATTTCAAATCAGACTTTTTAAATTTTGACTTTATCTTTAGTCATAAACGTCCCTATAAATTGACTAAATTCAATGTCTATGCCAATATGAAATGAAGTTGGTGTTTAAAAAAATTTACAGAC
Source organism: Ceratotherium simum simum (assembly GCF_057802395.1). Classification (NCBI taxonomy): domain Eukaryota; kingdom Metazoa; phylum Chordata; class Mammalia; order Perissodactyla; family Rhinocerotidae; genus Ceratotherium; species Ceratotherium simum. The sequence continues at coordinate 41,961,359 of NC_141926.1, read as the reverse complement.
ATAGACAACTCTCCAAATTGTTCCTATATATTTAAAATAATATCTTAAAGTTTACATTTTTGCAAGAAATTGACAATCGATCTTGACCTCCTTTGTAAGTATGCATTCTAATAAACATGTCCACACACTTACGGTCAAGCTATGATGCTCGACTTCACAGAGGTGAAGAGTACAGAGTGTGCTAATGATTAAAAGCTGCCCTAAGCCAGGCATGTTTTTGAGAACTTTCATTCTTTTATTTTTAAAAGAAAGTGTAACTCTGAGGTGAGGAGGAGGGCATGGTGTGGGTGTGAATTATATGTATCTTTCAATCTTGTGAATCCATTCTTTTCAAAGAAAACCTAAAGAGTTTCTCAAATATAAATGTATTATACCTGTCTCAGTCATGTACTTGAGGGATTTTATCCCTAAAGTGAGGTATAGTTAGTCACTGGAAAAAGAAAAAAGGGGTAAAATACAATAGCATATAATTTATAGTTATTAACAGGGAAGACTTTGATTTTTTTTTCCTAATGTAAACCTATGCCTCCTGCTGGGATCAGAAGTATCACTTGCAGAACTATTTTAACCAGTGTTTCACCTCTCCACTTGTCAATGCATAAATCTCTTTCTATTGCTTGGAATAACGAAATAACATCTAGCAATGGGGAATGACTAAGTTGGGGGCAGAGAGAAGTAAAGTAAGTTTAAACCAAAACAGTCAGAAGAACTAAATTATATCAATGTTTTCCCTCAGCTATTTTTATCTTTTACGCTATTATCTTAAATGAGAGGAGATATATAATATATATATACTATATAAAATATCATCACATTAAATATATATACATATATATATATATATATATAAAGTCTTACAGATGAACAATGAACTCCCTGCTAATCATATTGTACCCGCTGTTGACATCTATTAAAGTAGGAGCATGACAAACTTGAACAATATTTTAAAATATGAATGGAGAAAAAGTTCAATATTTCCTAGTTATTAGAAACTTTGAAAAAATATCCAGGAATAAAAAAAAAAAAAGTGCTGAAGGAGCAACTGGCAAATAGGATATGAATGTTTTTAACGAAATGACTTTTGCATCTGTATTCAACTTGAGGATTTTCTTTTTTAACACAAATAGCCAAAAATATAAAATATTCTCTCTTCTTCTAGAATTTAGTCCAGCATAATATATGTTTAAATATGGTCCAAACCAGTCCTGGAATTCAACATTTCTCAAAGAATTCAATGAAACATTATTATTGTTCTTGGCAAGCATATGTGGAAATTTGTAAATGGTTTGCAGTATAAGAAATATATGGAATCCCATTTATTCTGCAAATATTTCATATTTCTTTTTAAAATAAATGTTCCTATAACTATGACATATTTTTGCTCTATAATTTATTATTCCTGAATAGAAGATCTATAGAAACTAAGACTCACAGTATAATTCATGATTTTCTTTCTCTGTATGTACCATACAGAGAAAGTCTGTATGTACCATAATTATTTTTATCCATATATGCTCTATTTAAAAAGACAAAACCAAATACTATAATTAACAATGAACATACATAATATATTTAAATAGAGATATCCTGAGATACTTGGAATGATGAAATGTCTCAATATATTCTTCTGTTAAATAGAATATATGGTTATAATGTTAGTCAACTTGAATTTTTTTAATCTACATACAATATCATGGAGTAAAGCAAGATATATCAATGGATTACTTTATTCTATGTAAGACAAACTATTCTATGTAAGACTAACAAAAATTCAAATTGTTATTAAAATAAAAATGGTATTTGGATTCATTGTGAATTGTACTTGATTGCTTAATATATTTATCTTTATAATATGTGGGAGTTGAAAGAGCATGAGCTGAGTAATCAGATTGATTTGTGTTTAAATCAGAGTTGTACCCTTTACTGATTATGTTACCTTGGAGAAATTACTTAATGTCTCTGAATTATGGTTCTCTCTCTATTAATCAGATTTATATCACTTAACTTCAGGGTCGAGATATTATGTAAAACATATCTAACACATAATATGCCTTCACAAATTTTAGTCACCTTTCTCATGTATCATTTTCAATATTTGTATATGATAAATTAATTTGGCCCAGAATTTTTACTGTAATTGAAACATTGATCACTTTCTATTACTTATTATATTCGTCTCCTTCTTTAAAGAAATAATCATAATCTATTTGAAAGGTAAAAAAAATCCTGAAAAGCAGTGTTTTCCCACAGTTCCACAGTTTTGATTTAAGAGGATTTGTTTGTTTGTTTTTATCTTGTCTTATTTTTCCTGTTCCTTTTTTAGTATGGGAGATTCGGACATAAAAAACAAACAAAAAACTCAATAGTTGGACAAGAGCATGTCCAGAACTTTGAATACTGAACTTCTGAAGACTTTCAAATTTTCTAGAACCAAATTGTTAGACATGATTCTTTATGTCTAACTGCTGAGATCTAAGGATGAACCCTTTGTGTCATAGTCCCATACAACTATTTCTACATCTAATGTTTCTAACAATTCCATGAAAGATTGTTGTTAATGTTTCCTAACCATGCAGCCTCATGAGAAGGGCTGTAGAGCTTACTTAGATAAATATGACTAATCCTTGCTGTCAAGTTTGCAGTCTTATAGAAAGATATCACCAAGCGTTCATTGGAAGAAATTTTATCATTATAGGGACCAGTTGAGGCTTCACATAGACATGGTATAAGAAATGAAACGTTGAAAAAACATAAGGAGGATTTTATATCCAGAAGCCATCCCAAGAAAGAGAGTAGAAGAAAAAGGCCTGAGTAATGGGCAGTGATGAGAGTTTGGGGCCTTTTAAGGAAATTCTGAAGTAGTCAGTATATCCAGTTTGTTGAACTCAGAGGGACCTCCAGTTTGGTGTCAGTGTTAGGTCAGTACAGGATAGCAGCAGGAATAAGAACAGAGATAAATGAGACTAGATTCTTGAAAGCCAGAATGACGACTCTGGTATGCAGCGGAAGACCCTGAGGATTTAAGTAAAGAAATAATATAACTAGAACAACAAATTAGGAAAAGTAATCCTGCAGTTCTTCATAGGGTAGGTAAAAGTAGGGAGACACAAGAGACAAAAACAAACACAACAAGAACAACAATTAGTAATACCTTGGTAATACATGTGGGAATTGCTGAAGTCCTAAAACAGGATGGAGGATATGCAGATTTGCCAATAAATATGAAGGAAGGAATCAACTGAGTAAATATGTTAGGATAGTTAAGTCAATAAAGCTTCCACGGTTAAAAGCTTCCACGGTTCTAAGGAGGAATAAAGGAGCTTTCACTAATGGGAAAAAGTGGCTCAGAGAAACTGATTTTGTAGGGAGGATGTTGACTTTGGTTTTGATAAAATCAATCAACTTTCCTAGTTTCAAAACAAAATTGATATTCCTTATTCAGGAATGTAGTACTAGAAATGTGGAACTTCAATTAAAAGACCTTAGAAACTGGAAATTGTTGATACTGGCTAGCCAAAAGTGTACTATAATGGGCAATGCTGGTTGCTAACCCAGCACCCATCCTCATCTTTTTCCTTGCTAACACCATCTCATCGTATCCATAGTCTATGTTTCTCTCCCTTGTAGCCATAAGCCTTAGAGGACACTGACTCTACCACGGCTTGAGGGATGGAGGAGTGATTGATAGAACAGTGAAGGGTTGAGCAGTGAGCATGCGACTTTATTTTAATTAATAAGATATAATGTGAAGTCCGGGAAAAAATATCCTCTCTTCTAAGGGAAAATCTAGGAAGACAATCTCTCTTCTGGATATAATGCCTAGAATTGCCACAACCAAATTACTACCAGCCCCCAATGATGAAGCTGCAGGGATTATGGAGAAGTAGAGAAAGAATCTGGGTTCATTATGATATTGTGGATTTCTAATAACAATACATCCTGAAACACATCCTACCTCTGGACTTCCTGCCATGTGAAGTTAGATACACTTTCCTTACTGTTTATGCTGGTTCAACTAGGGATATCTATTATTATACCCAAATGCATAGCAACTGCTGAAGACCTTTTAAAGGATTTGAGATGCCAAAAGGCCAAAAGGAAATAAAAATGGAGACAGAGTACCGGCAATTGGAAGTTCATGCCTTAAATTTGGGAAAAATAGACATGTAGGCCCATATTGTGGGGATTCAGACAGGACCAGGAGTGATCCATCACTGAGCCATAGAAAGGCAGACTTGCAAGAATGAGTCTGGTGATCATCAGAGCACTTGCTTCAGAGAGATTAGGGAAGACAAGAATGGAGAAAAAAAGCAACTGGTTTGGAACTTGTGAGTCCCACGTTGTGAACTCCAAGAACATTATTTCCATACAGTACCACAAGAAAAAAAACAGGCAGGGATCTTACGGTGAAAAAGTACAGGGAGTAGATGTTGCAATTCATTAAGGAAATGATTAGATTTCCTTATTAGTTTAGATTAAGAAAGGGAGATAAATAGTAGGGTAACTTGAGAAGATATATTGGGAAAGTATTTTTGTTTTTGTTTTAACTGGGAAAATATAGGTATGTTCACTGACAGAACAGTAAAAAGGGTGAATTAAAGATATGTACCATAAACAATAGGCAACTGACAAAAAAGAACTGAAAATTCCTTTAAGCATCTTTGTTTCCCAAGGCTTTTTACATTAGCGCTGTCTTCACTTTCACAGTCTCTGTGAGCAATCTCATCCACTCCCCAGAATTTTAGCTGCATCTGTTATTGATGAATTTCACAAATCTACATGTCAATCGTATCTTTAGCAGTGAAATTTAGATTCAAATTTCAAGTTTGTTTACTAGTTATACTTGGATGTCTCAGAATGACTTTGACTACAAATTGCCCCAAACTGAACTCATCACTTTTTTCACAGCCCTTTATTTTCTCCATATTTCCTATTTCTTCTTACCAGAAAACTGGGTCACCTAGACTTCTCTCTCCCTTGGGTGCCCTATTTCCATGGATTTCACATCCTGTGTACTTCTGGGGTCTGCTCCTTTCTCTTCAGTTTTATAAAACTGCTCCATATAAGGCCATCAGCATTTGTTGAATTGACACCTACAATAGCCTCCATTTTTACATCTCTAACTTTCCTCCCATCACAGAGCTCTATCTATGTCAATTGTTTGTTTTAAGACATTCAAAGCCAACCCCTGCTCCCAACCCACGAAAAGTACCTCCCCAGACACACACATAAATAAAATTTCTAGGATGGTGCATGAGACACTATATTACCTGTCCCCTGCCTATTTCTCAGATAACATTTCCACCCCTGCTTGTAGCCCTCACAATTTATATTTCAGCAATACCAAAATACTTGCCATCCTTGCTTACATCTTGTTTTTTCTTACCTTCAGAACTTTGTCATGATATATTATTTCATATCCCTTTATCCATCCTACCTTTTATGTGCCTAATTATCTCCTAATAATTCTTCAAGTTGCACCTTAAGTTTATCTGCTCTTTAGACCTACCGCCATCCCCTCCCGCTGGGCAGAGTCTTTCCCAATCTCAGAGGATGGTGTCTGCTCTTCTCTATTGCCTTGAAATCATTCCCTTTACTTGACTGCTTCCTATTCTTTCTCTCCTAAACTGGGAGCTGTTTGGGAAGAATGACTGGGACTTATTTACCTTTGCAATTATTTTCAGTATCTAGAAAAATACTGGCATGGAGTAGATGTTCAACAAATACTTGTTGAATGGTGCTGAGTATTCTTTTTTTGTGTGAGATCAGCCCTGTGCTAACATCTGCCAATCCTCCTCTTTTTTAGCTGAGGAAGACTGTCCCTGGGCTAACACCCGTGCCCATCTTCCTCCACTTTATATGGGACGCCACCACAGCATGGCTTGCCAAGCAGTGTCGGTGCGCGCCCGGGATCCGAAGCGGTGAACCCCGGGCCGCCAAAGTGGAGCGCGCGCACTTAACCGCTTCCGCCACCAGGCCAGCCACTGAATATTCTTAAGCGACTGAATCAACAAATACCACCAGCCCTACGTAGTACATACTAAGACTTGCTCTTACTTAACACATTTTTTATACATCAGATATATCAAGCATCAGTAAGAACTCCTAGGACAAGAACTTCAGTTTGATATTGTCAAGTAAGAAAATCCACTGTTCCAAAGAACATTAAGCTGACATTATTTTCTGATGATTTCAAAGGTAATAAGAGGCGAAATGAATAAATCATTAAAATGTTAGCAGTGAATTTCTGAAGAAGCCCAGAATGCTTCGTACTGTAACTCTTATTTAACTTTCTTAGATGCTATTCAAATTTTTGTCAAAGAAAAGTGATTGAAAGTCTGTCCACTCTATCACAGAAAGTGCCGGGTGCCAATTGCCATGCAGTATATTCGCACATAAAATAATTGAACTGTGAGAGCCCATGGAAATGATGGCAACTTCATTGTGTCCCTTGCAAGCTTTTGACACAACCTAGTGGGAGAGTCAAAGAATTAGGCCAGCACGGGGCCAAATCTATTCAACAGAGGATCATGGTCTAGACAGCTATGGCCTATGTCACATTAAAGTGATATGCGAGCCATCAAAACATTACTCCATCTTCCAAATAAATAGCTTTCAACTTCAGAGTTTCATTAGAAAATACAAAATTTCAACCTTACTTTTTCTAAAAATTAAAGCATATAAAATAATTAGTTCATAATAGGATTTAATGAGCTGTAAGAGTTTATTTTATACTTTGCTGAGAGGATTTCTTTCAGGTTTTGAATATCTAAAACACTATTTCCCCAACCATAAAATAAAATATAAACTTCAAAATTTCATAACTGCATGGGAAGTTTTTACTGGCGTTTTTCTCCCAGTGTGATGTTTCTCGGCCATGTTAAAATCTTCAGAATAACGTGATCTAAAATGGCAGAAGATGGCATAATTGTTAACAATCCCACATGATAAGTGAAAGTTAAGTCACTGTCTCAGAGGGCCTCCATTTGAAGAGTCAGTATTTCTGTGGTTTAAATTGAGCATACCAGAGTCACACCACATAAGAGTCAAGAGGGACTGGGCGGCTGGCCCCGTGGCTTAGCAGTTAAGTGCGCGCGCTCCACTGCTGGCAGCCCGGGTTTGGATCTAGGGCATGCACCGAGGCACCGCTTCTCCAGCCATGCTGAGGTGATGTCCCACATATAGCAACTAGAAGAATGTGCAACTATGACATGCAACTATCTACTGGGGCCTTGAGGAAAAAAAGGAGGAGGATTGGCAATAGATGTTAGATCAGAGCTGGTCTTCCTCAGCAAAAAGAGGAGGATTAGCATGGATGTTAGCTCAGGGCTGATCTTCCTCACAAAAAAATAATAAATAAAAATAAAAAGAGGGACTGGGACTCTAGCCTATCTTTTCAGTAAAAGACTTCTGCCAGTACCCAACTGTGAGCCTAATTTCTTCTCCTGAGATTCCTCACTCTAGTCTTTCTAACTGATCTTGTATACTGCAAGGTTTTAAGTAACCTCATTAGGCTCTTACTTTTACATCATAGGCAAGGAATTCAAAAAGTTGTCTTTGTACAATTTGACCCACTTCCCTAAAGACTTTTTAACCTGAAGCAAAATCCATTTAACCAGCCAAGGCTACACCCTGATCACTGGCTGCCAGCTGCAAGGCCCGTTCCAAGATGTACACAGGCATCCACGTCGCCTCTAGATGATCCTGAGACATCAGATTCAATTCACACTTCAGAGAAGGTGTTATAGATTAATCTTGTCTATTGCAGGAGGAGATTTCACAATTATGAGAGTCAACTAGATTTTCATATTTGTTCTGTCTCACCAGAACAATCAACATGAAGGACCTTATACATTTTCTTTCCCTCTTCATTTCATTATTTTTCAAGGTGAAAATTATCTCTTTGGCAATGCATAAATATTATTTTTCATATTTATAACATCAACTATATACAAGACATAGAAAACCATTTTATAAGGTTTGATTATATATAGATTTAAAAATAGCATGATGCTATTTTAAGATTATTAATTATGAAATGCTTTAAAAGAAAAAGCACTGATGTATATATTACTCTACTCTCTTTCCTTCAAATATTGTTCAGATAATTATATAATTGGATACTCCAGAATATATTACTATATTTTAATAGCTGAATATTTATCTCCCAAAATAAGGATATAAAGGATGTATGAATTTTTAATGTGACCCAAAGTTTAAAAAAAAGACCAAGTGTGTACTAATGATTATTAGGATTGACCTGATCTGTGCTATTTATCTTTAAAAAGCAATGAAATAAAACTGAATCGAAACCATTACGGATACTAACATTCTGGTTTGGTTCTTTTTTTTTTTCCCTAATGTTTCTTCATGAGTATCCAACCATACTAATCCTCCCTGCAATCCTCTTTAATAATTCAGGTTGACCTGAATGACACAAAGTTATGGGAGCACAACTGTGCACCCGGAGGGTTAAATGCAATTGAACTTTGCCCAAAACAATCCGCTCAACTTCACTGTCAAAAGAAAAAGGGTCACTTTATTTCCAAAAACAAATGCTCACCACAAAAGCCAGAATTTGGAAAAATTAAAAAGCCAGTACCTCTAACAGGATCATTCAATTGTGTAGCATACATGATGAAATGCTCGCACTCTATGGCAGCCACCAACGAAGCTGTGTATCAGCATCACTCTTACTGATATTAGCACCATAGTGGCTAAGTTAATTTTTTAATATAAGAAAAAAGATAACCTGAAATACTTCCCTATATTTTCTACTCCACTTCTTTCCTCATATTAGTATTTTTGTAAACAGTACTATACAAACTTTATAATCACTAAATTACTTTGCAAATAGAAAGAAAAAATAATATAAATATATTTGTTTCAAGAATTAATGAATGGTATAAAAAGATTTTTACAAGTTCTCATCTTTTTACTGGAAAAAATAATTCAAATACGTTGGATGTCCAAAAATATGTGATCCATGTGATATAATGAGCTCATATCATTTTTAAAGTCACACCATTTAAACTTTAAAATATTAGCATATACAGGTTTGTCTGATTAAACTTTTACACATAAGCAAAGTAAACATCAATATAACAAAGTTACTAACTTTCCCTCAGATTTCCTAAAAATGGACAGTTTCTGGAAACCTAGTTCTATTATCGAGTTAAAAACCATTTTAATTTTGGTTAGAATTTCTCATTATAGGCCAATTTCCCCCAGTATTTTTCTAGAATTAAACCTTATATATCAGTAATGTAACATAAAATAACTATTGCAAAAATGTAAAGTGAGATTTGATGGCAATGTTTTCATGTATTCAAATGTAAAATAATCAAATTCCTAAGACCCAAATCATACCACTGTGTTAGGGAATTATAGGCACAAGCATTGTTAGCAATAGTATAGAAGAAAATATTAAAGGGGAGGCTTGATTTTTCCTGAGTGGAAACGTTTTCATAATTTACTAAATAAAATGGATAAAAGGCCATGAAAGCACAAGTAGTGAGAAAAATGACCCCAGGAGAGAAGTTATGTTTACCTAATATCAGTCCAATGACTTGGAGAACCCCAGTCACACCAATATTTTGATTAATTATAAACTAGAAAATAGGAATTATAAAGGAAATACTTAAACATCACACTGCGGTGCACAACTGCACATAGTTTTCACAGTGAACTTTACAATAATTCTTGTTATTTTATTTGAAACATTGATATCAACGTGTGTCTCCTAACAAATGATTACTATTATTTTTAACAGGAAAAGTCTATAGCAGGAATGGTTGTCTCAGTAGAATTACGGTTCTTTACTTGAAGCTACTTTGAAAATCATCAACTCATATTGCAGCATTTGTAGCAATTAGATAAATACTCTGTAGACTTTGAGTTTGATTCCCAACTCTGCCAACCATGCATTTCCTTTCATATCTTCATTGATTGGAAAGCACCTTAAAAAAATCAATCTAGGTTTGAAATCAGCATTTTTTTTGCACTAAAGGACAACTTAATCTTGTTTTCTGAAAGAGTGAAGTATAATTTTATCTACTGCCCCATCAATACAAGCTTGAGACTTGAGATTTATAATTTTGCTTGATGGTCCCTTTAGTTTATCTCTAGGGGGAAAAATTAATTATTCAATAATTAGAGAAAATAGTTTGTTTCTTGAGATATATTTTCTCTTATTCTTTTGTTCAAAAAACCAACCTCGGGCCGGCCCCGTGGCATGGCGGTTAAGTGTGCACACTCCGCTGCTGGCGGCCCGGGTTCGGATCCCGGGCGTGCACCGACGCACCGCTTGTCTGGCCGTGTCCCACATACAGCAACTGGAAGGATGTGCAACTACGACATGCAGCTATCTACTGGGGCTTTGGGGAAAAAATAAATAAATAAATGAAATTATAAAAAAAAAAAAAAACAACCTCATAATAAAATATATTATTATATTTTTACTTACTTGTGTTACAAGAAATAATGAACTATTTAGATGAGAAGCAAAGAATGTGCATTACATTCTTTTAAAATCGTGCAGCAGGTGCTAAAAAGGAATTGACTGATGAACCATCTAAGTTTCCTAATTTTTAAAATAGAGAAAGTAATAGTACTTGGCAAAAAGAGTTGTTATGAGGATTAAACTTGTCAAATACATAAAAAGTGATAAAACAACGTCTGGCACAAAGTAAGAACTCGATAAATACCAGGTGTTAGTGATGCGGTGGTATTGATTAGCTGGTAGTAGTGTGCAGTAAAGGTAGCAGTAGTAGAGGGGTTATAGTTCTTGGTGTTATTGATGAATGTAATAGAAATAGTCATGACAGGATTGCTAAAACATATCTACACCATAGTAAAACTCACCACCAGCATAGTAAAGTCTAGCTAAATGCATTGGGTCAGGTGCAAATGCTGATCAATTTTCAATTACCTAACATTTAGCTGCAGGAGGTCAAGGGTGATTGGTTGATTCACTGATTAATATGTGGTATGAAAATTCCCACCAGAAACTTGTAATTGGGGTCTGAGTGAAATAGCTAATCACTTTTTCCTTAGTCTCCCTGAGGAAAAACAAGAAGAAACCAAGTAGGAGACATATTAACAATTACATTGTTATCCGATGACTTTTGTGTTTGTTTTTAATGTTTGGACTAAATATTGGACTGCTTCAGATGAATAGAATAGGGATACTATAGCTAGAAAGCTACCAGGAAGCTATGATGCGTTCTTTAGGAAAATAAAGAAGTTTTCTAAAAAGGAAAGAGATGAAGTATGCGTTTGTAAAACAAAAAAATCAAATTTTTTGTTTTTGTTTATTATCCATGTGTTTAGTTTTCAAGAAGCACTATATTGCTTTAGTCATTTGGCATTTCACTTTTCAAGTTTTGCTACTGAAAATTGCTCTATAATGATCATTGAAACTAATAGTCTCAAATCAGTTTGTCAACCTTTATAACTTAAATCAGTGCTGCTTTATGTTATATTTACTGAAAACCAATTGTCAGTAATTCCCATTATTTTTCAACTGGTTAGTCAGAGAGACACATAATTATAATCTTTGATGGAAGGTGAATAGTTTTATTTCCTTATTCTGAATTTAAACAAAAATATCTCACAAATGAGCATGTTCTGTTTGCATAATTAGAAAAAATAATACAGGATATATTTATTTTGTGGTAGATATAAAAACATTCTTTACTAGGTACTTTACAAATTGGATAGTTACATCATAAGAGAGAAAACACTATTGTATGTGTTGTAAAATATAAGTTTTGTATTCAATAGTGCATTTCACTCTTTCAAAGGATACAAATATATTACATTTCCAGTATGCATGAATAACTCTTAGTATATGTTGTATAATACTATATGTACTTCAAAATACCAGTAGCTATGTTTTTTTCTAGAAATCTTTTGTGTGTGTGTGTGTGTGTGTGTGTGAGGAAGACTAGCCCTGAGCTAACATTTGTTGTTGAGCCTCCTCTTTTTTTATTGGTGAGGAAGATTGGCCCTGGGCTAACATCTGTGCCCATCTTCCTCTACTTTATATGTGGGGCACTGCCACAGCATGGCTTGATAAGCGGTATGTAGGTCTGTGCCTGGGATCCGAACCTGCGAACCCTGGGGCGCTAAAGCAGAGCATGTGAACTTGACCACTACGCCACCGGGCGGGTCCCTAGAAATCTTAATTGCATTAATTATGCATTCTCCCAATAAAACAGTCAATGAAGCAAGCATTGTAGTTACTGGAAGCCTCACAGAAACCTGCTCAGGAAGTCCTCTTCCACAAAAAAAAAACCCCAGAAAATCACATCCTAAGATCCTATGACTGCTTCTGTACAGAGATTCTCCGGTAACGCCATACAAATATGTTATTTCAACCATCTGACCTGCTTTCATCCCAGAAGCAGAATCTCGGGAAGAGCAGCCCCTGTGTTGGCCCCACTGAGGTTAGATGCCATGCCGAACTCCTGACCCTCCTCGTGAATGTGCTCAGTTGTCAGTTTTGCCTACCACAGCTGTTGGATATTCCAGAGGATCAAATGGCCAGAATAGGTCTGGAATAGACCTATTAGCATCTCAATACAGCTCCTCAGTCCCCCTTATTACCAATTGACTCAAATTAATTAATTTTTAATTTTGCACTACCTCAACTATTATAAATCAAGTCAGCCAGTGAGACAGAAAAGCACACTGAAACATGAAACTGTCTGTGGTTTAAGTCACAGAGGCTCAACTTCTGCAATCTGTCACTTTGAAGTTCAGAAAAAAGGCAAATTATCCTGTGCAGAGATTAGTGCAAAATATTTTCTCGATGAATTATGCTCCTTTCAAAAGGTCACAGAAGAAAGGAGGAGTGGTGATTATGTCTGTAATGTGTTTAGATCCATAAACCCAAGTTATGGATTCAGGAAGGTTAGTTGATTAGAAAAAATTCTCCTATGAGTTCCCATTTACTTTATCTGAGCCTAACATTTAGTGTTAATATATATATTGTACAAATAGTGACTCTGAGTTTTAAAATTGACAGCACCCATAACTTTGTGACATTCCTAAGATGTGAGATTTATTTATTATTATGATTATTATTTTGTTGGCTTGGCTAGGCTATTTCCTTAAAGCAGCGTCCTCTAAAGGAGTGAATGGTTTAGACTGGAGAATCATTTAAATTATAAAACTGGTATTTTGAAATGTGGAAAGCAATGAAATCATTGGGAAAATATCCCTCTGTGTTCCTTTATCTTCAATTTACTTGAATTGGTCTCAGGAATAAAAGGCACAGTAAGAAGGCATTTACTTTGAACAGTACAATCCTCTTTCAGTGAGGACTGATTGCTTTTGATACTCCACAGTGCAATGTACACAGTTACACATAAAGCATATGGGGCCTTCTTGTGACTTTGAGCTACAAAGCATAGAAAGACCAAAGATTAAAGGTGTTCAATCTCTCCAGCATACTGTGTAACTTCTTACATCATATTCTTGAGCAAGGAAATGTGGCCAAATTTAAGATGTATTTATACCATGCTGGCCGGCATTTTTGTTTTTAACCTTGTATAAACCTAGCTGTTAGAGACAGAATACAATTGGTTTCTGTTTCTGAGAATAATAAAGGGTAGATTCACAGCTACCAAATAACTCCTAGAAAGTTTTCTTTCCTTCTCAAATATAATCAAGTCCATGATGTAGTTTACTGCAAACATTTATAAAGTAGTTTAATTTTAAATCCTTGCGACTATTTTACAAGTACTTGGCATTTAATGTTGTGGAAACGAAGTAAGTAATTTGTTGAGGTTAACAATGCAGTAAAGAAATAAAGATTAACTCCACATTTTCCACCAGCATTTCACAGATTCTCCTGGGCAACGCTGCTTGCCCAAACCTATACTGGTTACAGATAAATTTCCATAAATGACAACTATCCACATCTAAACAAACAGCAAAATGAAATACTTCTGTAAACTGAGGGTTGTTAAACTCAAGAATGGATTTCTTCTGTTAGAACTGTGGTTAACGCAGAACAGTTTCTTGATTCTGGGACTGGCTTACTTGTGGTTCTGACTGAAGGCAGAAGATCTCAAATATAATACTGAGATCTTTAGAAAAAAGTGCAATTGGCAAATTCAAAATTGGGTTCACATACCTCAGCAACATTTCAAGCTACTAGCATAAAGAAAAAATTCTCTTAAGTTTCCCAATTCTCTATTGTTTTTATTGAGATTGTTATGCAAATTCTTTGTTGGCTCTTTGGCAGAGAATGTTGAACTAACTGCCAAATTGAACAGAAATTGGCCTCACATTTGCATGTGGCTACCCCATGTTGTATATCACCTCCTCTTAAAAATACACTTTTCTTCTTAGAATTTAAGAAGATACTCAACCTACTAAGAAACAGAAAATAAGAGTTATTTAAAGAATATACTAAATACTGTCATTTCTGTTCTCTCAGGTATCTCAGAAAGAAAAATCTTGCCTTGATTCCTTGATATTAATGTGCTGAGAGCCAAGTGATCTTTTCTTCTAACGAAGTGTTAAATACAAAAATTAAAGTGTGTTTATTCTAACACACTCTTACAAACTACAAAATTGGTCATGATTTAACATAATAGGTCAAAGTTATTCTGTGTGCAAATACTAACAATTCACCACCAAGTTTTCATACAAGTCCATTGGAACCACAGGCAGAAAAGCTTAGAAAAAAATGTCAACAAAAACCAAGATTTTCGTGACAATTATGGATATCACTTTATTTTTATCGGAACTGAGCTCATAAAATGAAATTAATCATAATCCCTGATTTATGAAAACCTTTTTTAATTGGCTCACGTATGGCCATCATTAATATATTTATGTGTTTTTTGCTTATTTGTCCCCATATTCCTTCCTTCCTTCATTTGTTGATTTGTTTCATTTATAATACTGTAATGAGCATTTGTCAGTCAATCATCCAGAATAGGAACCTGATAACAGCCACACACATCTAACCATACTCTTTCCCCCATTCCATACCTGTTTCCCTCCACTTCAGGCAATTGATATTCCAGAGATGCATTTTCACCATGATCTTGCTTTCTTTTATATATATATTTATTCAGCTTAATTCCATAAATATTTTAACACTTTTTAAAATTTTTCTTCTCTTTCACTTTATTAAAAAGAGTATGATAGATGCACCTTTAAGGACTTACCCATCACTTAATATTATATTAAGATTCATACACCATTTTTATATCATTATTTTTCATTTATTTTGATTGATGTATAATATTCTATTGTGCAAATGTCATTCATCCACTCTTTTTTTAATTATATTTAGGTTATTTCCAGTTTGAACAGTGCTTCATGAAAATATATCTTGCTGAACATAAACAAGAGTTTTTCTTGGGTATATCTAGGAGAATGGTTTAGTTTATTTCAGGTGATAACACTAACCTATTTCCCAAAGTCGTTAAAACATTTAAATTCCCACAAGTTATATTAAATTTAGACTAGAAGCTGTGAAACACATCTTCTCCAACATTTAAAATATCAAACATATACATATATTTATATTTTAAACTAAATAGTTGAAAATGTAACTCACTGCCTTCTTGACTTGTGTATCCCTGATCATTAAGGATGTTGAACATTTCTTCCTATGTTTATTGAACATAAATGTTTGCTTTTTGGGGAAATGTCAGTTTATGACTTTGGCTCACTTTTTATTGCTTATTTATTAATACATAGAAATTCTTTATATATTACTAATACATATATTTTTCAGTTGTATGTGTTGAGAATAATTTCTCTCAGTTTGAAACTTGTTTCACTTTCTTAAAATATATTTTGATGAAACAATTTCTTGATTTTAATATAAATGAACATTTAGTTTTAAGAATTTAGCAAGAGGCCAGCCCCGGTGGCCTAGTGGTTAAGTTGGGTGCGCTCCCCTTTGGTGGCCCAGGCTTGGTTCCTGGGTGCAGACCTACACGACTGGTCACTGGCCATGCTGTGGCTGTGGCTCACATACAAAAAGTGGAAGAGTGGCAACAGATGTTAGCTCAGGGTGAATCTTCCTCAGCAAAAAAACAAAAAAAACGAGAGAATATAGCAAGAATCTGAAAAGAAAAATGATAAAACTTTATACAAATATGTTCAAAAAGTTTTAATAAGTGTATAGATATACCATGCTCATGAATAAGAATAATATATTGAAAAGATACCAATTTTTCCTAAATTAACCTGTAGATTTAGATTCCATAAAAAGCTTACCAAGAATTTTCATGGCATTTAATAACATGATTCTTAAATGTGTATGAAAGAATAAAGAGCAAGAATTGTCAATATTGAGGGCAGGAATAAGAGACTTGCCCTTTCAGATATCAGGACTTATTATGAAGTTATAGTAATGAAGAAACTGAAGTATTTACACAGGGTAAATATATTTATGTAAAATATATTTGATTTTAGGCTTAAATCTCCATATTGCTACTAAAAGTCATTTTTGTTTTGTCCCCTTAGGTGTCAAAACATTGTTCAAGAAGAGACAGGACTTTTCATGAATATTTTTTTATTTTACAAAGCTATCCATGAGTGTCAGGAGCGCATTTATCTTGAAAACAACCCAGCCAGAGCCCATCCCAACACTATAGCACGGTGAAAAGCCTTGTCATCTTCTAACTCAACTATACTACTGAAATTCACCTCTAGAAACAATTAATAGTCCCCATTACCAAGGAAGGAAGTGGCAAGTTTTACTGGTCCATATGTGTCAAATCATAATCACTCAAAATTACCTTAGTTAGTTATGAAGTTGACAGAAAATAAACAATGAAATATAAATGAAATCCATTCACATAGACTAAATTGTGATACGTTACTGTCTAGTTTAAATAATTACTTTTTTCTACATGGTTTTGCAGAGCTTTACAAGATTTTATTGATTAAAATACATGAAAACAGCTATCACATGGAAAATTAATAATGTCAAAATGTAATGCAAGCTCAATAAAATTCTTTTTTCCATTGATATTAAGATTTTATAGAATTACCTCATTAATGTTATTTTTATTCTATTTTTTATTCCTGTTTATATAGCATCATTACTCTATAAAATTATATTTAAAGATTTTATTTATTTATTTTTCCTCCAAAGCCCCGGTAGATAGTTGTATGTCGTAGTTGCACATCCATTCTAGTTGCTGTATGTGGGACGCAGCCTCAGCATGGCCGGAGAAGCGGTGTGTCGGTGCTCGCCCGGGATCCGAACCCGGGCCGCCAGCAGCGGAGCGCACGCACTTAACCGCTAAGCCACGGGGCCGGCCCTATAAAATTATATTTAAATTGATCTTTCATCTAATGTCAACGTGGCAATTTTTTTTTCTTTTACATTCCTACCTCATATCCTTTGCCTTTGGTTTATCTGAGAAGAGAAACTCTTAAAACTCTAACTATGGAGCTTTACCACTCAGATTTGTGCCATCTTCTCAGAGGCTTCCTTCCACTGTTCTACCTTCCAACTAAAGCCCACTTCACCTGCAAGCGCCCAAATGTCATACTTTCTCTGCCTATACCAAGGATAAGAGAATAGAAAAATCCCTGTCGCTGTAATTATGGCAACAGTGATTTATTTAGTTTATAAGTGTCTCATATAGGCCTTGGTCTCCTGAAAAGACTGAGTGATAACTGCATGAGTAGGAAAAAAATAGATACGTCTCACTAAAAAGAAAATAAAGTGAAACTTAATTGACTATGTTTTAAAATGGTAAATCATCATTATAGAGCACTACAAAAATGTCACATACCACAGAGTTTCTCCATAAGAATATATGTATAAAAACAAAAATGATTTCACTAATAAAGTTTTAAAGATTAACAGGACATTGAAATCCTGGTACAAATTACTAACTGTTTTTGTCACGCTTGTCTATTTTAACCCATAAATCATTCACCGTATAGAGGACGGAGTAACTCTATGGCCCACTGATTCTACAGGCACCTCCTGAGGAAAAGCAGGACAGGAACCATTCCCTTCAAGGTTCTCTCCACCAGGGAATTTCTCTGGAGCAGAGAATGGGTATCTCACATTCCAACTATGATTTTAAATAAATATGCATTTCAAAAGCAGGCCAGTCATCATTATTTTATTTTCTGCTTTATAAGGTATCTATATGAATGACATATGACTTCAGGTTGAAAGGAAGGCACCTGATATATTGCTTCAATGACACCTGCATCCCCTTTAAATATCAGTGACAAAATGAACATAAGGATCTAAAAATAAATAAATTATTATTATTATTCCCACCATAAGCAGCCTCAGGCAATCTTAACATCTTTTTGCACGACAGAAAATGTAATTGAAAGTCTATGAGAGAAAAATTCCCTTTAGTTAACTTTTTGCCTTTTCTAGCTGACAAACTCCAAAATGCATTCATTTATCTTAATTATGCCTTCCACTGCTTCCCACAGAAAGAGGCAGCACTACACTCTAGTCTCTGGTTAGAAACAGCACAAGGCCTATAGCCAACTTGAATTGAGGAACCAGTATAATTTCACTCTCCCCGTGCAGTCTTCAAACCAACAGCCATCAGCACAAGAGAAAAAATAACAGCCGGCGCAAAGTTCTTAGGGTCTGGCCCAGCAGGGAATGTAGAAGCAAAAAGTCATGTCAACAACAATAACAATGAAAACATTTTTAAAAGCTTTTGATCTTATGAATAGCCTTGTACCAAAAGCAAGGCCTGCTGTTCATGCCTTAACAACAGGGCAAAAAGAGCAGACAACCTCATCGACACATGCTAGTTCAATGCCGGAGACAGTGAAACGGGGAAGGCAACGTAGGTCTTTGGGGTAGCGTTGCACTTAAGTTGATAGCATTATTATTGCATCTATTACACTAAAAAATCGCTGCCAATAAATGAGGCATTCCACTTTATTATTTTAATATTTTCTATTTTCCAAATAGTTTATCTTCAGATATGATAAAGTGAACAATACATGACAAATACCCAGGACAAAAAATTATTCTGCTCTTAAATTCTAATTTTTTGTCATTTTAGTTGTCACTGTATTTATGTAAGGTAAATGTGTAGACATGGAATATCCGTGGTCTTTTATTTCAGCACAAATTACTATATTTTATTAAAATCTAAACTTGACCATCTTTGGATATAAAATAGGAGTTTATTTTCCCACACTCTGAAAAGGCAAGTTTCCTTACACATATTGAATTCAGGTATGGGGATAAAAGAGAACTGACAGCTATGATTCAGTAACACTGAAAATTCACTCTGTCTACTATTTGTCTACATTTGATACTAAAAATAACCTGAATGAGTGATAGGCAAATAGCTTAGTCTCTTCTAACTTGGAGTATAGGATTAAAAAAAGAAATCACACTCATTTTGAGTCTGGGTTTAGAATTAATTACAGAGCACTCCAATTTCTTCTTGGCTACTTGAATATTCTCAAGTTTGTAGAGACCATTTTGTGTAACACACTTAGATAATATTAATTATCTTCCACTATTTAATCTGGCATAAAATTGGGAAATATCTTCTGTGCCTAAATTACATTATTAAAAATGTTATCTTTCGGGCCAGCCCCGTGGCTTAGCGGTTAAGTGTGCGCGCTCCGCTGCTGGCGGCCCGGGTTCGGATCCCGGGCGCACACCGACGCACCACTTCTCCGGCCATGCTGAGGCCGCGTCCCACATACAGCAACTAGAAGGATGTGCAGCTATGACAGACAACTATCTACTGGGGCTTTGGGGGGAAAAAAATAAATAAATAAAATCTTTAAAAAAAAAATGTTATCTTTCCCCACTAGTACTTAAATTTTCCCATTAACCCAAAATTTACCTCCAAAAGAAGATGTGTTTGTATCTTTTTTACATTAAACTTATCCATATCAAGCATGCCATTCTTCCTCTTAAAACTACTTAAAGTCTCAGACACCTTTTTGTTTCCAACATAAATTTGTATTTCAAGCCTTTCACCAACCCACCCTGCTCCCCCAAGTCTGGCCCATCTGCCAGACCCACCTGACTACCTGCTGTCTCCATGTTTCCCAGTCTGACCTCCTGATTCTCCCAGCAACAAATCTTTCTCACATCTATCAACCTGGCGGGAAATGGGTCTTCCTTGCCCAACCACCAGATTTTTGCTATTTTTTAAATATATACATTTGAATTAAACTTCTTTAAGGAAACTTTTATAAGCAAAAGTAGATATGTGTCATTTTAGTCTTTAAAGTCTTACTACACCGTGATCCATGGACTAGCTTGCTGGAAAAGGAGAATCTCAGCCCTCACCTAAGACCAATACACAAAATCTGCATTTTAAACAAGATGTCCAGGTAATCCATATGCACATTAACATTTGAGAAGCACTATGCTATACTGCCAAACACACAAACAAACAACACCTATAACAACCCAAATGAACAAACAACTGGTAGCTAGAAGTGAGGAAGGAAGGGAAAAAGTGAATGTCAAACCAACTGCATTCTTTCCAAGTTATGTGTTTAGTAGAAAATACAGTAGTTTCACCTAAAATCTAGGTGTGTTCATTTAGGTACATATATACTTAAACAGGTATTCACACAATATAGGAAGTGTTTTAAAATACGATGGTATACTCCAAAGGTTGTAATTAGTTAAGAGCTTGGTCTGACAGAGATTGTTAGTATTTTGTATAATAAATACTTTACTAATGTTACATATTGAAAGAAATGGCAGGTAAATATTTTGTCCAATAAAATAGCACTAATATAGTTATTCTTTAGGGCACAATTCTGTCAATTTATTTATCCTATTCATCTTAGTGTAAGTTATTAATAAAAAGAGGGAAATATATGTTCTTCCTCTTAGGTAAATTTAATTATTAGAAACATGGGAGGGAAATGTGTAATAAATAAGATTTTTTGTGTGTTTAATAAATTTTTTTTATTGAGAATAAACATAATACAGCAGAAAGAATATCACAGAAGCATAGATATTTAGCCATGGAGGAAGCCAGTGATGAGGACCACCATGCTTGTACCTTAAGACGAAGCATAAAGCCTAGAACATAAAGCCCTTGGCAAGCAGATTTAGAGATCAGTTGTGTGGGGGTGGGGGGTGGGGGGTGTAGTATGTGTATGTTAGGGAGTGAAGCCCTACCAGT
This sequence comes from Ceratotherium simum simum, assembly GCF_057802395.1. Classification (NCBI taxonomy): domain Eukaryota; kingdom Metazoa; phylum Chordata; class Mammalia; order Perissodactyla; family Rhinocerotidae; genus Ceratotherium; species Ceratotherium simum. The sequence goes on along the minus strand of NC_141926.1, from coordinate 41,940,213 downwards.
GGGATCTAGCCATACTGTAAAATCTGAAGTAAGGAAAAGCCAAATAAAATGACACTTGATTTCCCAAAAATGGTGTCTTGACCTCCCCTGAGATAATCGAAACCATCTAACACAGTGCTTACTTGTAAATTCTATGCTAGCTTCAAACTACTTTTCTCCTTCATTCTACTAAAAAACCTTCAACAGCTAACCACACATACAATATTTGAAGAAAGTTTTAAATCTCTGGCCTAAACTATCAGTCCCAATGTAACTTTCCACCCTCGTATACCAACACATTCCAACAAAACTGCACCATTCAGGCAGACCTAAGTGTTCTGTGGTTCAGGGATGGATGTGATAATTCTAGGTGAAAACTTTTCTCCTATATTCAAAACTTTCCACTGCCTTGAGAGGCCATTTTCACTCAGTAAAATTTTAGCTTCAACATTACACCCTTCATGCAAAACTTTTTCTTCTCAATAGAACTTTCTAGTCAGGTGCTGCTATTAACTAGCCGAGGTGGCCTTGGTAATATACATAATTGCTCTGAATCTTCATCTCTTAATGGCTAATATAAAGAGGTTAGCTTAGACCTATGAATTTCTAACTTTTATTACTCACATGTACCCTAAAATAATCTTTTAAAACCTACATAGTGACTCATATATTTTAAGTTGACATTTAAAATGTTTCCTCGTGAGTATAAATAATTGGAAATGATGTAATTTCCAGCATATTGTAAATATTGACATTTTAAAATAAAGCTGTTACACCACTCTTTTAAATGCACCTGATGGACTCTAAATACCATAGTGATTTGATATCCACTATCATGTAAAAATAATCATGTTCTTCTCCAATGGTCAGAATTTTTATGTTATTTCCTCTTGTTTTTGAGTTCATATATTCAATCAACTCTCCCATAAAATATTATGCTAAGGTAACATATTTTTATGCTTGAAAATATTATACTGATTAATCTATCATATATTGCTGCAATAGAATATTGAAATTAATAACATTTCTTTTCATTATAATGCTTTAAGTCTATAAATTATTTTTCTGAATTATCTTACTATAATTATTAGTAAAGAACTGATCAAAACTACACAGACATTTAAAAACAATTTTAATAAAAAGTAAAATTTTGTTAGAAATTCATGTCTTATGAGACGAAGTAGACATTCTGTTTTCCAATTAGAATGGATATTACTTATTGCTATGTATTCAGAATCAATTCATTTTCTATTTTTATTGTTATAGATGTAAACACTGGGAAATCTTGTTTACGTAAGTAACTAGATAGGAATGGAAATAGTTTTCTTACAGCAGTGTGACTTAATTCTTTGAACTTGAGTTGTATGTTAAATACCATAGTAATTTATCATTAAAACGATTTTTACTACTTTTTTTGTGTGAGGAAGATCAGCCCTGAGCTAACAGCCGTGCTAATCCTCCTCTCTTTGCTGAGGAAGACCGGCTCTGAGCTAACATCTATTGCCAATCCTCCTCCTCTTCTTTTCCCCCAAAGCCCCAGTAGATAGTTGTATGTCATAGTTGCACATCCTGCTAGTTGCTGTATGTGGGACGCGGCCTCAGCATGGCCGGAGAAGCGGCGCGTTGGTGCGCACCCAGGATCTGAACCTGGGCCGCCTGTAGCGGAGCGCGCGCACTTAACCACTAAGCCACAGGGCCAGCCCCAGATTTTTACTACTTTATCAACTGACAATTTATTAGGTCTTTCTTCAATTGAATGAAAGCAAAGAACTGGAAGACTACTTGACTTGAAATAGAATTTGATACACACCCACTCACATTCTCGACACCAAATTTTTTATTCCCCTTTGTTTAACACTTACAGCCAAAGGACAATGCACCTAAATAAGATTTTAGAAGGATGAGAGGAATGCACTTTAGAAAAGAAAGAAAAGAGCAATTGTGAAAAGGGAGGTGGGGAAAGACAACTAGCTTGAGAGTTTGGGCTTAAACACAGTCAAATTCTCACACAAGTCAATATCAGTACATACGCAAGTTGAGAATTTGAAAACTAATTTCCTTAAAACCACAAATGTCCATGTACCCCTTGGACATTCTCTATGAATCTTCAGTTTACAGGTACCTCAGTGTGAAAACTGCTGGAAGTTCCTTGTGTGTGTTACGGGTTACTCAGGTGTTGCATCCTACACAGTGCTTTGTCAATCAAGATGTATACATAAAGTTCATAATTCCTAAAGCCAAATTTATGCCATATTATAGTATATCTAATTTTACTATACACAGAATTTTTATTTAAACAAACACAGCATTGTTATTATGCTTTTCAATATTCATCCCCAAATATGTCAAATGACAAGAACACTATGCATAGTGTGATAAGCTGGTGGATATACTGTATTTATTAAGCCAGTATGTGAACAGCACGAAATTAATCCACTATCACTATATTGGCAGCCTTTCCCATTTGCATTTTCTACAACTTTGTCCAAGGAACACCATATCCCAGTCAATTTTCATCTTCAATATTCTTTTTTCATTTCTAGTCTTCTGTGCAGCACCTAACTACACAGTGTCAATTACACACACTCTGTTCATGAATATCAACAAATGGGTGAAACTGTTTTTATTTAAAAGTGAATCTAAGTAGGCCTTTTATCTGAGACCATGTGTCTCAGACAGCAGTCATTTCTAACTAAGGATACTAAAGTCAAAGTTACAGCAAATCTACTTGCAATGCTATCACACATGCCAAACATAATATTGAACTACCAACAAATGTCTGTGTTATGCACAACACACTGTAATTAACCTTGTAAATTCACTGTACTTACAGCCATAACATGTGTGTACTCTGGTGAAAGGAACCAAAGTGCTGAAAGCAAATGTGAAATCTGCTAAATGAATTTTTAGAAGCTTAAGTCATTTGACCTTTCCAGTTTAAACAACCTAACATAAGAGTTAGTCATTCTTGGACATGGGACATTACAAACAAACTGCCCAAAATAATTGTCATCATGTTTTGGGACATCTTTACTCTGAATTATTAGAGTAAATTTCCCTGAAGTGTTTAAATGAATAAAATAATAATACTCAGCCTCCTGAAATCACAAGTACAGCTATGAGTCAATCACCCTCCAGTACCTGAGAGCACACAAACAGGACTCAAGTTGTTCCTGGAAGGGTACAGAGCACTTGAGGAATTTTGCTCCAAGTTCCAGGATTTAAATATATATCATGACTTATAAGATGTTTTCCAGAACATACTAAATACTGACTTAAATATTCAACCTTCAGTGATGTATAAGTTTCTTACTTCAGTTTAATATTTACTCAAGAAACACAGAGGAAATAAATTATGATTGATAAAGGAGGAATCAGAGAGCTGGAAGTGATCCCTTGGGCTTATATCCTCAATATCTAAATGAGACTGCATCCAAAGTCTGAGGTCAATTCCCACAGTTTCCAAGAGAGAAGCTGTTGCTTATTTCTCAAAGGCAATTTGAAAATCTCAAAGGCATTCACTTAAAAAATGATTTAGCATTTAGTAGCCACAATTAGGATCCCAATGTGAGAAGCTTCATCTCTCTATTTGAAAAAAAAAAAAAAAGTAGAAATGAAAACAATTAGAAATAATAATTTAAAAGTACTGCATATATGAATACACATAATATTCATGAAGGGACCAATTATATGTTTGACTGAACATTTCTATATAAAATTGAAGGACTTCTGAGCATCAGATCTTCATTGATTTTGACCATCTTTAACCAAGTTGATTGTGTAAATATGTATGTGCTCTCTCTGCTGTCCTCCCCAGACACACATGTACCATACTCAGTCCCGCACCTCCCTTCGCACCCACATGAGGGCACGCGTCTGAAGGATCTCAGGGCGATTAAGTCTCAGGAATCATGCTTGAGCTTCAAACGTCATGACATTTGCAAGGTAGTTAATTATTAGGCCCTGAATAAGAACTGGTTTTCTACGTGATAAAGAAAAAATACTGTCACAACGAGGTAATTCGAATTGACAAAGAATTCAGAATGGTATGACACGGCTTGTTTTAAAAGAAACAACCCTGAACTGTGTTAGACAGACCATCAAAACCAATTACTGAACCAAGTAAAGTTATTTGATTTTGAAAAACTAGCCAATCACGGATTAGCCTAAGTTCTAAATATATGAGAATTGAAGATCTCTCAATTTAGAGTACAGAAATATAGTATGTTATAAGACAGATTGTATACTGTTTAGTTAAATTTTAGTTTATTTGGACTTTCATTTGATATATAGTAAACCCTTGGCTCTCTGGATTCCTGGAACTTCCAAAAAGAAAAAAACCTTTCTGGATAGCTGACTTTTCCCCATAACTAAGGCTTTCTTCTTGTTATGCTAAAAGGTAGCACCTATCAAGTACTGACTACGTTCCAGGACTGTGCTGAACACTTTGTAAACATTATCTCACTTTATCCTGCCAACAAAACTGTAAAGGAGATGCTCCTATTACTTCCAATTTATATGTGAGGAAACGGCCCCCGAGTGAGCGCTTTGCCCATAGTCACATAGTGAACAAGAGGTAGAGCCACGAAGAAATCCAGAGCCTGTGATTTACACCATCAATACTGATTAAAGCAATGATGCTTCTATCACTATTTTCTGTGAAGGAAACATTGTGAAATATGTAGCTACTTCATTCTACACCAGAGTGGGGAGAATGTGCTTTAAACTTTTATGGACACCTCAAGGCCACATCTATGACTATTTCTACTTGCTTTATGCCCTTTGCAGTCCTGGGAATCACTCAGGGTTACTCGGCATAGAAAATGGGCCCACAGGGGCCCCAGGCAAATGTCACTGGAGCACTTGCGTATGTTATCACAGCCTTTCTGGCTCTTGCCCATTCCCAGGCTGCCGATTGTGATGTTTACTCTACTCATTCTACGGACTCCTTTCCCCTTTTTCAACTTTTAGATTTTCATCTCCTATCAGCTTTGAAACTGAATGACTCAGCAAGTTATAACTGTGTGTCTAAAGTAAGGTGGGCTCTGACCAGGGCCTCGCTGCTGCTGTAGGAATAAAGAGCACTTGACTACACAGACGTATGGCACACCGAGAAGACACTTTTACCACCCTGGATTCCCAGCTTAACAACTAGCAAGGTGTTTCCTGTAAACTTATTTGGAACACAAATACATCTTTCTTAGAAAATATACTAGGCTATTATGGCCTAATTTTATAAACTGGTATCAGTTTAAAGAACATAATAACAATTAAGCTAAAAGAAATATGGAAATATAAGAGTGTTATATGTGAGTGAAATATGTGAGAAGCATAGAATCTTACATTTGCTAGAAAATGTAAAGGTTCTATCCAGTCTACTTTCAAATCTACGATAGTTTTAGAAAATTGTTTTGAACATATCAAAAGCCTTCAGAGGAAGGATAGTGTCCTCAGAGGATTCATAGGATATATGCCCCAACTTTCTCAGACATAGAATCCACAAGATTATAAACGCAGTTTTTCTTATCATTACAATCATTTAAGCAGCAGCACGTAATCATGCGCCATAACTGACTAGCAAATCAATAATAGCAAATAAAATGTAATCACTAAGTTACAACCCTGCAAATCTTTACATCTTACAATAGATGTTCCAGAGTGGATAATTTCAGTTGTAGATAACTTGATAGTTTCCAAATGCCTTTTCATGCTCTTTTTTAAAAGAAATCCATTGCTTTTTAAATGTAATTTTGTAGTTTGCTTTAAATTGGGAAAGTAATCTCACAAATCACAGAAGCCTTTTTATTGTGTATGAGAAATTAAGCAGCTGTTCTCACTATCTATTTTTCAACACTTGAGTATTTAGAAAGTATGGGCTTTATAATGGTGTCTGTATCTTTAATATCAAATAATGGCTATATCTAGCCTTCTTCCTTCTTGAGAAATTAAGGCAATTACTTTTCTGTTACTTCCTCTTTGTAGCCTTCTTTTTAAAAAAAAGAGGGGTTATGGGCCGGCCCCGTGGCTTAGCGGTTAAGTGCGCATGCTCCGCTGCTGGTGGCCCGGGTTCCGCTGCTGGTGGCTGGGGTTCGGATCCCGGGCACACACAGACGCGCCGCTTGTTCGGCCATGCTGAGGCCGCGTCCCACGTACAGCAGCTAGAAGGATGTGCAACTATGACATACAACTATCTACTGGGGCTTTGGGGGAAATAAACGGGGAGGATTGGCAATAGATGTTAGCTCAGAGCCGGTCTTCCTCAGCAAAAAAGAGGAGGATTAGCACGGATGTTAGCTCAGGGCTGATCTTCCTCACAAAAAAAAAAGAGAGAGAGAGAGAGGTTAAAAATATTTAAAGATGAACTGGTGTGAAGTAAACTATGTGTTAACTATAATAGCAGAATTTGTTTATTCATTTTATTATTTTTTTATTTTTTTGGTTAATTAATTAAATAATTTATTTTGGTTAATTAACCAAATATTATTTGGTTAATAATTTTGGTTTGTTAATTAACTATTCCAACTTATCACCCTGAAGGTCTCAATATTTCAATTTTCTAGTCAACCAGTATGATTGGTCAGTCAAATATTAAATTATCTCTCCATTCTGTGAAGCTTAATTTTAAGTAGTTTTTATGGAAAATGATTTGTGCAGGAAGGAGAGATACTGTAAAGCTCTAAGATAAGAAAGGGGAGAGTACAGCAAATGCCTGGGTGCATGTGCTCCTACGTCCACCATGGGTGCCTACACTCAACAAAGCTGCCCCCACTCTCCTGTTGCCTCCTTTCTTCTGTTATAGATTTATATAGTGCATATACTAATAAAGAAGCAAAAGTATTACTAAGTAAAGGAGCCTCAATATCACAGAGAAGATGCATCTATTGTGTACAAATTTTGAACGAGGCTCTGAAAGGGTTTACTATAAAGGAAGAGAAAGCACAGCTGCTAATCTTAGAAAGACGACATCTAGGGGCTGGCCCTGTGGCGTAGTGGTTGAGTGCGCACTCCACTGCTGGTGGCCTGGGTTCGGATCCCGGGCGCGCACCGACGCACCGCTTGTCAGGCCATGCTGTGGTGGCGTCCCATATAAAGTGGAGGGAGATGGGCACAGATGTTAGCTCAGAGCCGGTCTTCCTCAGCAAAAAGAGGAGGATTGGCATGGATGTTAGCTCAGGGCTGATCTTCCTCACAAAAAAACCAAAAAAGACAACAATCTATAATGATAAGGAAGTTTGCTTTTTATTCACTTTTTAAAAATTTAGTACCCATATTTTACTACCATATTTATAGTTCTCTCCTAACTCTAACTCTTAGAAAATATTCTAGGTCAAGACATGCAGAAACCAAACTTATTTATAGAGATAAGATATTATAATAAAATGATACAAACAAGATCCAAATACATAAAATCAAGTGGCACTATCATCTTATGCTAAGGAATCTTATTGGATCTTTTCTGGTAAATTTAAATGTATATCAAGTCATGTAAAACAAATGTAATCCCACCCACCCTGCTGAGTAAATCTCAGGTTTATTAATGGACTAAGAATGTACAGAAACCATCCTCCACAAGGAGAGGGACAATCCCTCTGCAGTGCTGACCCTCATCTGGAGTTTACAGCGTGAGCCTGGCTACCAGCCAACATGAACAATGTTTAAACTTCTTCATGGCAGCTCAGTGAGCTTTCAAATGTTCATCTGCTTTACCTACTGTGCTTAATAAAAAGCATGCCAGTGCATGTTCTCATTTCCTTTTCATCACTAATCAGAGCAGCTATCAACCTTATGAAGAATATAGTCTGCTTTTACTTTCAGCTGCCTTTTCCCAGTAGCTCTGCACTGGAGCACTAATAGAACACCATTACCTACCTATCATCATTACACAGATTTGGATATAAAGCCGCGTGTATCTTGTCACTAAAACATAACAACCACAAACAGTAAGAGCCCTTGGGAATTACTTCTGTTCTTGAATATCATTTTAAACGAGTTTTTACTATATTAATGAAAAAGTTGCTCTATACAAGCCTTTATATTCTGAAAAGCTTAAAAGGTAAAGAAATTTCTGACAGCAACACAAAACTTTGTAATCTATTAGACCAATAACATTTTCAAAGAAAAATAGTTTCATACATGATCCTCATAGAAAACAACCTGATTAGTAACTTAGGAATCATGTACATTTTAAGGCACATTTATTTACCTAAAAAAGTGCAAAGATTTATTAGTATGGGCTATCCTTCCAAATTTTGGAAGTTATGCATACTATATTTATTAACTTATTTTGTATGCTGCCTCATTTCTAAAAGCAATGCAAAGAAATGCAGCAGCCCAGCACTACAAGTTCAGTTTGATATTTTCTTCCACACTTCGTCTTTTTTTAGAAATAAAGATGTTTAAGTACATTAATATGTACACATATTATAATAATTAAATATGTAATATGCTAAGTATGTAGTGCTAATATATACGTGTATATGGACACATATAACATGCATCCATATATACATCTATATATGCATACATATATGCATATTATATGTACATATTATATATGTCTATATATATACATTTACACGTGCGTGTACATATACACACATATATATATTTACATATGTGTGTGTGTTTTTTATAGATATCAGTGTCTGTGAGCTTTGAAAAACCCAGTATATGTAGCAGATATGTCAGCCATTTCCAAAATTCATTCCCAATCTGCCACTTGGAGATCTGTCAAGCTAATAATGAAGCATATTGTGAAAGCATACACATTGGACATGCAGCGAGGGTTTTCTGAGCCCCAGTTCCCCGCTCACCATCGTCTCCTATCAATCATGTCCTCAGCAACAGCAGGAGCAATGGAAATAGCAGCAGAGGTAATCAGAGGCGTGACTCAGTTCCACATGTCCGGAAAATAAAGGCCAGAGATACCCTGTTTTTGAGTTTATAGTGTTACCCAATTTTATACTGAAAAAACAGGCAAGTGTTATGTTAATGACTATGAAGTTCTTGCCTCCTTAAATAACTATCACCAATCTTTCTTCTCAACTCTAATAACCAAATTCTCCAGCCAAGCCTTTGGCAGCAAGAACTTGTAAACTTCCACATTATGGTGACTTGCAAAAATATCATCAAAAGAAAAATATTAGCTTATTACATTATAAACAGGATTGGGTTTCAGAATTAGAAAGACCTGAATTTATATCCTGGCATTGTGACACAGGGCAAATTAGTAAATTCTCTCAGCCCTGCCCTGGTAAAATATGGCTAATGTTTACCTCGTAAGGCTTTTGTTGTGGATTAAATGGTATGTTAATCACTGGGTACATATTAGGTAATCGATACATGGTAATTCAAATGTATTTATGACTTATACTTGAGACAGGATACCCACAATTCAAGGTGGAATAGATTACTATAAAATACTTTTTAAAAAGTGAAGAATAGAGCACAAAGGGAATATAAAGGGAAAAAATAAAATTGTGAGTTTAGAATCAATAAGGCATGTTGCAAGGGCATGGCTGTTGGTAGGATATAGGAAGACACATAATTCTGTGCTTTTTTATATGGAATGTAAACAAGATACAAAGACCATGACATGAATCAATTTCCAAACGTGAAAAGAAGCCAGTAACCTGAGGAACACAAGCACCCTGGCACTGGAGCCAGAAGTAAATGTCTGTGATGGGTCTCTGAGAGAGGACACCGTGGAAAGCACTGAATAGTAGCCTCAAAAGCATCCTTCCAGTAACTGTGGCCCTAAGCTGCACAGGCTGTTTCTGAAAACAGGCTGGTGGCCTTCAGGTCCCTTACTCCCCTGGTCCTCCACACTAGGGGGTCAGAGGGAACGCTGAGCACACACGAGTGCTCTGTACTCTGATTCCAGTTTCACCGTTGACTAACTGAGACCTCGGACAATTGTCTGATTACTCTAAGCCTCTGTTTTCCTCTCATGGGAAATGGGGACATAATGGCACCTTCCTCATTGGTCATTGGGAGGATTAAATGAAGTGCCAGGCTCAGTTACATGCCAGAGGACAGAAATGGGTATTTCTATAAGAAACAGCTGAAGTGCTGCTCTAATTTTCAGAGAAAGAACAGTTCTAGAACTAGAACCATAGGAACTTTTTAGACAAAGACTATTAACACAATCTGTCCTGTCATATACCCACATCTACCTGTCATCTTTGCCTTAGCATCACATTACAGAAAAAGGGAGTCAAATGCCGGGTCTGATTCCCGGCAGCACGTCCAAGTGTCCTAAATGGGGACTAACCACGGAGCAGCTGTCTGAGCCCTTGGCGTGAGGAAACACCCTCCATCTCCACATCTCCTTGAGATCGCTTTTATTACTCTGTTCACATTCTCAGTTCTCGCACTACCAAATTCTAGCCACTGAAGGTCCATTGCTTTTTCCAGCTCTGTGCAAGTAACATTCTTCCACTGTTTTTAAATATCCACCTCCATGTGAATATTCCTGAAATCTTTATTCTTTCTCCCAGATGAAGGATATTGCTTGTGTTTTTCTTTGCATATGTGTCAACTTTCCCATTATCTAAGCAGTTAATAGGACTTCATATGCTTTCAAAAGTTACACAAATTTCTAACTAAACCCCAGAAAGGCCGAGTCCTGAGGTACAGTCTCGAAATGCTTGAGCTTGGGTTCCAGCTCAGACTCTGCTAATGTGTATTTCTGCCTTTCAGTCTTAATTTATATCTCTACGAGGAGCAGTTATTCTAGACCAGTGTTTCTTAACCTTGACATGGTTTGCCTGGATAATTCTTTGTTGGAGAGGCCGCCCTCTGCATTGTAGGATATTTAGCATCATCTCTGGCCTTTAAACACTAGATGCCAGTAGCAATCCCCTCCCCCCGCTGTGACCACCAAAAATGTCTTCAGACATTCTCATATGTCCTTTGGGGGCAAAATTGCCTGGATTGAGAACATTAGTCATTTAAAATTCTATGAGTGGTACACTGAAAGAATCTGCATTAGCATTTGATTTCCTGATATTTCCACTAACATCTAACTTCCTTGAGGGCAGGGACATTTTTCTGTTTTGTTCAGCGCCCACATTGCCAGTGGATACTTGGTGTAGTAGGCACTCAAATGTTTGTTGACAGAAATGAATAAATGATGGAATATCAAACTCCATAGAGATTGAAACCTCTCCATTTATTACATCTTAGTAGCACATTTTGATGAGTCTCTAAATAATATTTGTCTTTCAGGCTTATCTCACTTTTTTCCTGATGAATACTGTGTTTGCTTCCTTTTAACATAAACTCAGCTCATATACCCATTAGAATCCAAGGTGCTTGGGAGCAAGAACTGTATTCTCCTTCCTTCCAGTTCTGCACATTAATCAATACTGTATGCCATAAAACCTTTACACATGCTGATTGATGGACTGAAATATTCCATCTTCAATACAGCAGCATGAGATAGACAGCAAACAGATCCAAATCTCTGAAATACAGGTTTTCCTCTAAATACAGAGAAGCCAAAATGTTCCTTTCCAGCCCCTTATATACACAGATTCATTTCTGAGTTTCACAAAACTTTACATGTTCTTTACGCATTAATTCAAGAATGGCATTCTCTCATCCCATACCATATGCTTTCTCCTGTTGCAAGTGAGTCTTCATGCGAAAAAGCAGCAGCTGTTCTCAACTACAGGACCCACCTTTCACCTTCTGTGGCGCTGTAACTGACCACTGAACAGAGAATTCAGGAGTATTTTACCTTCATGGTCTTCAACTATTAGAAGCCGTTCTTACTTCTTATTTGTTTTTTATAATACAAAAAGTCTGTGCTTGATCACATGAAGGTTATGCGTTTCACGATCTCCACTCACCCTTGGGATCCCTGGGTCTCCTCTCACAGAACAAATCTGTGGCTAGAAGTCAAATCGTGATCATGTCTCTACAGGACAATCAACAGCCACACATCTCAGAAGACTGCAGGAATAGTGGCAGATAACAACATTTACTATCCCGGATTCCGTTCCCTAAAGAGGCATCCATACGTGATTATAGAGTCATCTGCCAACAGGATGTTTAGTCCACATCCCGGACGATGAGAAGCTACCACAGCAGAGCACATGTGCAGTCTTTCTAGTCATACGATTCTTTCCAAACGGCCCTTACTTTAGGGGCACTTTCATCAAATATTATCAAAACTTATAATTCTCTCCACAACTGCTGTCTATTCAGGTTTAGTGCCAGCTGTCAGAGCTGTAACATAAACCCTTATTAGCTATTATAAGTTGTACTCTGGAACTAATAAGGGAGTGTCAAAACTCCAAACAGAGTTTTAGTAAAATATGGATTTAGTAAAATATGTCTGTAAAAGACAGACGTAGGGGGAGAAATCAAAGGAAAGAAGGTGGAAAGTGTTCAATGACTCTGTACTGCTGAAGCAATCCTTGTGAAACCATGACCAGTACATTTCACAGAATCTAAGTGTCTCAAAAGGGAGAAAAAGATCTAGTTCTCGGTTTATTTTGCGTAGGATTTGAGTTTCCTTCCTCTAAAAGAGGTTGACTAAAAACAGTGAAACAAACTGGAAAAGTTAATGACATATCAATAATCTCTTTCTAGAATCATTACATGCATTCTGAAAAAAATTAACGTGCATTCCTCAAATTTTAAAATATAGAAGCTTTGATAATATCTGAATAGCTAGAGAGAAAAAGCATAAGTTTGAAATATTTAAGATGAATATTCTTTACAAAAGCTTTAGATTGTACAATATATAAACTTTAAAAATTTTATTTTCCATAATGGCATGCAGCAAATCAGAACCAAGGAAGCCTGTCTATATAAACCCCAAAGTAGTCTAAGTTAAATAAACGAAATTTCAAGACTTCCTGCAGGGTCCAACTAGGCTTGACAATAAATTATCATGGCAAATCCACGAGCTATTTGACAAGTTGACATTTATTAAGATGCCAAAATATAATTTTTACATATTCAAAATAACCAATATTCCACCTCTTACAGAGGAATGGGCTTAGATGTGATTTTTTCTTGGAAAATTCTAATCACTTTTTCGATGAGTTTACATTTAATAGATATTTAGTAAGTGGTATACAAGGCAACATTCTGATCTTCCTTTGAAAGGAGACTGAAAATGGAATGCCAGAAACAACAACTTCACGTAAAATCAGAGCTCTTTTCCTTTCTGCAACTGAAATTGTTTTCTCCACGTTTTAGATTCCCATAGTGAATGCTGTCTGGGGGGCTTAATCCATACTTTGCCACACACTCTGAAACAAACTACTCAAAGAGAAAATTATTTGCACTCCCAAAAGCTTATACATTTGGCACACAGGTGTTACCTAAATTGTTATTTGCACCTTTGAATCACTGGACTAACGTATCTGAAAGTTCACAGACCATAGTGTGGTAAAAACAAAGAACTTGATATCTTAAAAGCTAATACCCTACAGCTATTTGATAAGGGATGACTGTGAACAGGATTAGAACCTGGGGAAAAGACTTTCATACTGAGCCATAAAATGGTCTTCCAGTTTAGGATAAAGAGTAGTAAATACCTATTTAAAGAAGAAATGTCTCACTATTTTTCCCTCTTTGAAAATGGAATTGATAGGATTATAGAACTAAAGTTAACCCATATAAGGTAAAAGAATCCATCTTTTACTAAAACACTGTAATTCTTATTTAGTTGTACTTCTGTGCTAGAATGCTACTAACATTTGTACAACTGCTTGTGATTTTTAAGTTTATCATTGCTGGTCATTTAACTTGTTCTTATTCATTATGAAGTATTTAAATGGTTAGATATGAATTTGTTCTACTCCCTAAATTTAACGACAGTCATATCTCTCCCAAATATGTTTGCAATTAAATTGTCTCTGACTGCTCAAAATAATCTGATTTGTAGTATACACAGAACAGAGAATTCACATTTCTTTTTAGTACCCTAAACATGCAAATTCATGGTTTAAATTTATACTGTTTGTTTTTATACAGACTCAAAAATGAACTACAATACTTAAATGTCACAAACCAAATACACTCCCTTCTCTTTCCTTTGTTTTTTATATTTGAAAGGAGTTTTTACTTAATTACTGTTTAGATAGAACATTGACATAATTTGATTGAAAGTTTCCAGTAATATCACATTGTAATTCATGTAAGCATATTTGGCATTTACTTCATATAATTTATACTGTTTCCTCCTCTGCATTTTGTACTATTTGGGTGATTCTTAAGTTAATACATACCTAAAATAAATCAAATAGATGTAGTTAGTTCTACACAGAGTCAAGTAAAATAGTTTGACAAATATTTTTACTGACTTGATTACTTATTTTGGACTCACATGATTCCTTCAAGGCAAGAACATTATTTATCATCACATCCTCTCCTACCATCTAATCTAGTCCTTTACACAATGAATGTCGGGACATAACACCGTGTGGAAAAATTCTTGGTTTAATGCTTTTGAAATGTAGCTTTTTATTTTATTATGCCGTTGTCGTTGTTTGCTTGTTTCCTAAACTATATTTTCTTAAATCAGTTTAAACCGAAAAGTCTTTCTGGGTATACAATATAAAAATGTCCATCTGTAAATTCAAGGCTGCTCTTGAAAAACCAGTGGAAAAGACCCATGCTAGACAGAATAAGAGACTGAGTCAAATACTAGATGGGAAAAATCAGGAGTAACTGCTGTTTAGAAGAAGAAGAAAAATAAATAAAAGCTATAATAAGAGAATAGGGGAAATATCACCTACGATTGAATAAACTAGAGGTTTAATGGAACTAAAATGAAGTGTCCTTGGAAAGAAAAATCCTGTTTGGAAGAAGGTGGACAACCAAAGAACGAACACTGAATACACAGATAGATAAATCCATTGAAGACATTTTCTCTCCCTCAGGTATCTCTAAGTTCTAAGGTGTAAGGTAGCAGAGAGTGTTGAACCAGTGAGTTTGTCATATCTAAGTGTTTAAACACAGTCTGTAACAAGAAAGCAAGGGGAGTAACACATTCCAATGATGCTGATGACTGACAATAACGAGGATGTTCAACTACCTTTTATCCAGTGCTGGATACTCTACAATGGGCTAAGCACACCTCCGTCGACAATTCTAAAGGGTCGATGTTATGACTCCCCTTCCCTGGGTGAGGAACCTGAGGCTCAAACTGTTTGGCCACACGACTGATAAGCAGCGTCCCCGGGACTCTTGAGCCCAAACACTCAAACCCCTGCCAGTGACAAGAGCTAAACAGAACAATCAAATGCAAACTGAAGTCTGAGGCCAAGCTCGGGCAAGTGTTCTGCATCATAGCAATGCTGCCATAACTTATTATATAACTTGGTGAGGAGATGTAGAAACTTGTATAAAGCAAAGGTTTTATAACTCTTATAAAGCTGTCATAATGTAACTGTTTAATTTGTTATTTGAAAGTTATTTACATTATTACTTATTGGTGGCATATTTTTTATTAAAATAAATTCACTGGTTTGCAAAATTATGGGTGTGCAACTGCTAAATGCAAAGTGGGAATAAAGGGCTGTCATGTTAAACTCAAGGAAAACAAATAAGATTTTCATAATTCAAGGTAAGAAACCTGATAATTTCAGTGCAGTCATTAAGAGAGAAATCGACGCTTTAAGTACTAGGTATGCAAAATTAAGGGACAAAAATTATTTCAGCATCTTTATAAACAGATTTTTACGTAATTATAGGTATGAAACTAGTAGTTAATTTTTGCAAGTCAGAAAAGTAATATTCATTATAAATTCATAAAAGAGAAAAAGTATTCTCTCAGGTACTATATAAAGTATTATCATGACTTTACTTCATCTATTCATTACTATAATGATAGTTCAGATGAATCTAGTCATAACTCATTGCAGCTGTATGTGACCTAATAGTCAAGTGCATTCATTTCAAATTAGATAAAATGAACATCTTTTGGTGCAAGGCATTCTGAAAGGCCTCGTGGATTCAAAGATAAATAATATAAAGTATGTTCTTTCAGAACTTACATTCTAAGAACGCATAGTTGGGATAAAAACCTCCCAGTAATTATTCATTCAGTCAGTATCTACTTGAGAACTTAACTATACTCTGTCAGGTTGTAGGCACAATGTTCCTAAAAAAGACAAGACGTGGTCCCTCCCCTCACGGAACTTACAGTCTAAAAACAACAGGAAGAAAATGCTTCTGAATTCATTAAAACATATGAACTTTTGCAGTTCTAGAAAGTGCACATAAACTTAGCAGATGCTAAGAAACTTCTGAGATTTTCAATTTTCTCTAGCTTCTCTGTCAGAGAAAGCAGAATCTCTAATCATTCGATTATTGAAACCTTGGTGGCTTCTTTGAGAGAGTTTCTGAATTGACAGAGAAATGAGTGGAGAGTAAGAGTTGGTACCGTTAAGTCCTAGGTGAAACAAACATAATTATGGATAATCATCAAAAAGTCTAGATGTCTTCATACATCACATCAAGCACACTTTTCTATTAAGCTGCTAATGTACAAGAACAAGGAATAAAGTTAGCATTCCACAATGAATGCACAGAGATAAAACATAGAGCAACAGATTCTTCAGTGACATTAATAAGGTATTTGGTACATTAAGTCTAAACAAAGTTTGTAGGAGCAGGAATATTTATAGTAACCTCCTGGTCTGCCTCAAATGTAATTAATTGACCATATAAAAAGCCATTAGCATTCTCATTTCTTCTCTCCAAACTGAATCAAAGCAGATAATATAATTCATTAGCCAGGATTAAAAAAAACAATCAAGATCACAAGGTTCCCTTGGTGTTAATGTGAAATTTCCCCCACACCTCCAATCTCAAAAAGTGAAAAGAGTTATGCTGGGATGTAAGAAATAGTAAGGATTTCCCAAGTGAAGTAAATCTTGATGATCAATTACTGAAAGCAAACAGCAGATGATTTAGGTTTATAATTTTAATTTTTCAATGCTATCCTTTGAAAAGGAGGTTTATTGGCTTCCTAAAAATAAACCTCAACCTTCAATTTGACCGCCCTCTCAACATCCAGCAAATTCGCCCAGATCCCAGGAACATGGCCCAAATAAGGTTTATTGAATTAAATTAAAAGAGATACCATGACTTATCCCCCATCATTAAACTGAGAGATAATTTATTTTAAAAAAAGCTATATTTTAAAATTGTATATTAGAGAAACTGCTAGAAAACTCAAGTCTGATGCATGATTTCTTATTTTCCTTACTAATCCTTTTAATACTCCCTATCAGTTTAAGCTTATATAGTTATTTTTTTTAACATGCATTTTACTAAATTTATTGTAATAAGTACTCTCTACCTGCCTGGAGCTGCCTTTTTCTGTATTTCCAGCGTGCTTGGCATGCAATTCCTGAATGATTCTTTAGCTGCCAATATTTCTTATACTCCTCCCTTATTTTTTCCCTCTAACTAGTCCTTGAAAGAGAAAGGTGTGCCATTTTATCCTTTTAACTTTCCCATGTTCAATCTTCCCCAGCAAAGAAAAGGAAGACCCACAACATAAATCATCTTATTGCAGAGAATTTTAATTTGCCATCACTCATCTGCTCCCATACCAATACCTCCTTCTTCATCACGTTAATAACTTATTTTTCATTTTAAACTATTATTAACTTTGCTCTGTTCAATAGCTGAGTTAAAAATCTATGTTTCTTTGAAGGCAGAGACTAAAAACATTTTCAAATACACACACACACATTTGTGCACTATGAACCAAGCTAATTTAGCAGTGACAGTGTTCATCTTTCTCTTCCTAGTGTGCAGTCAGGATTTGGCACATATTAGAGCCTCAATACACGTTGAATAATTGAGTAAATCATCAAAGGATACTTTCCACGACGTTTCCTCAGTTCAGAAAAAGTGGACTGTTGTGAAAGTTTGTATTATAGAAGTATAATGCCACAGTTAGAATTCTGGTTCTGGAAAAAGGTAACTTTGGTTTTATTTATAGTTCTGAAATTGATGGATGAGTTTTTTGAATACAAAATATTTTTATCAATATATTTTTCCTATCAAATGGAGATTGTCACATTTTCATCATTTAGTTTGCTGAAATATAGTTTGACCCAAATATCTATCTAGAGTGAAATAGATAATTCAGAATATTTCATTACTGAAGTCAGAAAATGACCTACTTATGAAATCTAGATTCTCTATAAGGCCTCCTGGTGGAACAAACTCAGAACACAAAACTCTAATGGGCTTCTCCACATTCTGAGATTTTGAGATAATGATTCAATAAATAAATTATAAACCTCACCTGGAATGTGTAAGCTATGTAAGGAGTTACTCCTTCCTCCCTACCCCAAAAGTTTCTAAGCGCAATAGTGATGACTCCAAAACTCTCAACACAAAGGCTTCTCACTATTAATAAACAATTTCCATTATTAATTTTGAAATACTCAAAATTAATCTCTCCTTCTTCTAAATCAGCAAGGAACCTTGTACCCCTAGTAGAAGATATATTGGTCTGTCTTGCATTAAAATTATTCATTTATGTATCTATCTTCCATACTCGATTGTGAACTCTTGGAAGGTACATACAATGACTTATTCATCTATGTTTCCCCTGTGTCCGGCACATTGTTACTTTGTACTAACAGATGGACAGAAACACTTATTGAATTGACTTTGGTAGACTTTTTTGCATATCTAAAATGCTTAACAATCCACATATCCAGATTTTATTGGATATCACTCAAGCTAAGCCTAGTCTTCCCAAAATGTGGCATTTTGGCTAGTAATTCTTTCTTAAAAATCTAGAAACAGAAAAACGTGGGAAATAAACTGAAATAGATAAACCTTACATTAACAGATTCTTGATTGCTTTGTGCCAACTCTCTGTGGTCCTACTTATCCTTCAATATACTCTAAAAATACTAAATACTAAAAAATACTCTACCTCCAGTAGAATGTGTGCCCTTGTCCTGGTCTCTGTCACCATTGGACTGAATCATTGAGAAGCGCTACATATTGAGGTTAAGACTGCAGCCTTCAGAAGCAGGCTGCCAGGTTTCAGACCTCAGCTCTAACACTTACTCGCTACAGAATTTAAGGCAAGATATTTAACCTACCAAAGCTTTGTTCTCATTTTCAAAATAGAGATAATAATAACATGTACCCATAGGTTATTTTGAGGAATAAATGAGATAGCTCATGGAAATTCCTTAGCTAATAAGCACAGGGTCTGGCACCTAGTAAGTAAAGAATGTTAAAAACAATCTTGGAATTCTCATACAGTGTTAGAATGAAGTAGGTGCTCATAAATATTTGTTGAAATAAAGTGAATGAGTCTTGTTTTCCTCTGTGTTAGGCAACTGAAAGCCTATGGTTACTGATCATTGTGTTATAAAATTACCATGGGGTGTTTAAAATCTGGCTGTATGTGTGCTCCACATAGCGGGTATTTCAAAGTATTGTTCCATCCTTTTCAAAAAGTGACATAATGTGTTTTGTAAAAAACCAAAAAAACAAACTGATCTCATAAAATACATGGTTTGTTCAGCTATCTTTTCATCTGTGTCTTTTCTTTTTTTGTGTGTGAGGAAGATCAGCCCTGAGCTAACATCCATGCTAATCCTCCTCTTTTTGCTGAGGAAGACCGGCTCTGAACTAACATCTATTGCCAATCCTCCTCCTTTTTTTTTCCCCCAAAGCCCCAGTAGATAGTTGTATGTCATAGTTGCACATCCTTCTAGTTGCTGTATGTGGGACGTGGCCTCAGCATGGCAGGAGAAGCAGTGCGTCGGTGCGCGCCCGGGATCTGAACCCGGGCCGCCAGTAGTGGAGTGCGAGCACTTACCCGCTAAGCCACAGGGCCAGCCCACATCTGTATTTTTTCTAAGTATTCTCATTCCTCTGTGTGCCTGAATGGAAGCACTGGCTGCTAAAACATTGCTTCATGAGAGTCATGGAAAGCTATTTCTGACCAGTTGACAAGCTTATTAAAAAGCAACCAACAAGGGGCCGGGCCCATGGCTTAGAGGTTAAGTGCACGCGCTCTACTGCTGGCCGCCCGGGTTCAGATCCCGGGCGTGCACCTACGCACCGCTTGTCAGGCCATGCTGTGGCCGCGTCCCACATAAAGTAGAGGGAGATGGGCATGGATGTTAGCTCAGGGCCAGTCTTCCTCAGCAAAAAGAGGAGGATTGGCATTGACGTTAGTTCAGGGCTGATCTTCCTCACACAAACACACACACAAAAACAAAACAACCAACAAATTAAACATTAAAAAAGGAAACCATAACAACCACAGCAAACACCAGCACCATCACTGATAACAACAGTGAAATGACGGCCTCAGACCACACTGGCCGACACTAGCAGACGCCAGGCTACAGAGCTAACTGGATGAGGACTGGATCTTTAGGACATAGTAGAGTGAGGCCCAAACTGATATATGAAAACAAAATAAAATCGGCTTAGACTTGATGCTCATGTAAATCAGAACAAAGCAGAATACCTTAACACGCTGTCTAATAACCTGAAGACACAAAGATTTTTTGATTTTGAAAAGAGAAGAAGACAACACTCACCTGGCAACATCAACAAATGCCAAGATATAACCACAGGGATGAGGGATGTGCTCCACCTTTAAATTACATTCCCAAAAACATCATCTTTCTTTTCTTTTTCCAATCATATCCCATCTCAGTTACCATCTCTGATTCTACTATGATTATTTTTTATTGCTTTAATCTCTCAAGGTCTTTCTCTTAGAATCATTTGCTATTTATGCGTATATATCTCTTATTCTAAAAACTAGTATTTTTAAATGCTGAGAGAGAACGTCTGTGACGATCCAGCATTACTACGTCAAAAAGGGGCTGCTGATGTCCTTCAAAATAAGAAACTACTAGATTCATGTGAAACTTTGACATGAATGTTATCTCTAAGGGTAATCTTGACAGAGTACTATTGAATAGCATAGTAGTTACTTTAACACAGTGTTTCAGTAAATTAAAATGAGGTTAAAAAATAGTAGCAATTCTAAATTCATTGTGAGCTTTCTGAATACAATTAATGTGCCTCTTTTTTTTTATTCTGCTACTAAAGTTTGTCCTCAAGACAGCATGTAATATAGGCTAAATATCTGTATGCTTTATTTATTTCTATTAACACATTTATGTGATTCTATTTACCTCATTGATACTTACTTTTATATTTCTTACAACTTTGAAGTATAAAGCACTACATAAAAATTATTTAAAATCCAAACATCTATTGGTTAGGTTTCTTGCTCAATGGAATATTTTATAAGAGATAGCTCTGCATAAATTGATACATACTATTGAAATGGAGACACACCTATTCCTCTCCTGTTGTATCAGAAACTGGTTCAGTAGGGAACAAATTAGAGGGAATAGACAATTTTTAAATTCCTCCTGAGTTAGGCCTTCATGATTTTATTTAAAATAAATCTCTAAAATAAATATCATATATCACAAACTATACCTTCGTGATGAAATACAACTGCAAGCGGAACATAAAGGTCATTAAAACTTATTTCCACTCCTGTTTATAAGCCAGTACCAGCTACTATGTTGTTTCAATTTTAGAACTTGCAAAAACATACTTAGTAACATTATTCTGATGGTGCTTGCCAAAATCTAAATAACATGGAGAAGTAGAAGCTAGAGCGCACCATTTGCTCTTATTAAAAAATAATTTTTTTACAGACTATGTTTATAGTCAAAAGCAAAATGCTATGTTCTGTTCAGATTGTTAGAAAGGTCAATTTATGTATAAAGTATATTCATTTCTTTCACATGGACTTGAGACTTACTGAATGGCCATGAGTAGAATGCCAAACTTAATTCCTTTGGTAGAGTGTAACAGCAAGCAAAGGTATTAATACAGACTGGATTCCAAGGACCAGCTACTTAAGTTCTTGATGTATTTATACATTTAAAATTTTAATAATAATTTCAGTATGTTCATAAGTACAAAACCTTGCCTAATGCGAAATAACAAGTTTTGGGATTAAGTAGGAGTTTTCATCTGATATATCATAATTTTATATGGAAAAAGATTATCTTTTAATTGATTTTACTCCAAGTACAAAGAGATTTTTAATAAAAATAAACTTGATGACAGAGTTCAATTTCTCTGATACTATAGTAATGATCAAATATGCATTCCAATCTAACGCGTGGCACAGATATTCTCCCAAGCAGCCAAAAGGGCCAAATCATGGAGCAAAATAAAAATAACAAAAATTACTCCTCTATACATCAAATATTGAAGCACCAACCCTGGATTTTTTAACAAAATAATCTTTGGTAAAGCACTAGTGCTTTGTAAGTAAACACAGATTTGATGCACAGATGTCACTCACGGAAAGACTATATTTTATAGCAATGAGGTTACATATTACTATGAGATTGATGAGCACCAACATAAATAGTTAGTGCATATCTAACTCTATTAGAATTAGATTAGCTGAGTGCCAGTGATGTTTCTTCCCTCTCCATAAAAGAAAAGAGATAAAGATTTTTTTTCTTTCAGTTGGTCTAGAGTTATGCTACTATAGTCATTAAATAGCAAAGAAAACTTACAAATAGCATATGTAACACTTCTATTGGGGTGTAAGCCAGCACCACATAATCAAACATGTTAATATTTCTACAACAAATTATGAATCAACACATCAAGTGGAATAAATTTAGTCTATAAATAGCCTTTGTTCAATTTGAGGTATGTTTTGCCACCAAGTAAGTTCAGGCTGGGTTCATTTCTTTTCATTACTCTAGGATAAACTCCCAGGTGAGAAATACCACACAAAGGAAAATAGAGAAGACTCTTACCTTGGCACATAAAACCTCCTTCTTCATACCCAGCATTGCAGGAGCACTTGCCAATGGGTACAAGCCATTCGCCTTCTGTACTGCAGTACATCCTGGGAGGATCTTCCTCCTTAGAATTGTTAACACAAGAACCTCTAACCTCCACCAGGGATTGGGAATCCATGGGTACTGTGTCTGGAAACATAGCCAGATTCTTCACTGTAAACGGGCACTTTTTGAAGTATACTCGCACAGACACCAAGGCAACACAAGCACCAACATCTTGAAAAGCCAAATAAAATCCCTTTCTGTTGACAGGACCTACTTCTCTAACCTCAGTGTTGAGTTTAAGAATTCGGTCCCCGAGATCCATTTGAGTGAAACTTTCATCAGCTGCAATGGTGTCTATCTTTGTAAACTGATGCTCTCGGAATGTGACCCCATGATCATCATCAGACTCCATGTAATACAGGTTGAAAGTCTCCTTGCAAGTTCCTGAAACCAGTGGAATGCTATTGCAGTCCCGCAGAGTGAACTTGAGCTCCACGTAGACCTTCTGAGCTGAGCTCCTGGGGACCCAGTTTGTCCTCAGCCAATTATTTTGACTGTGATCCATGACATTGCACACCTGGTAAGTCCTGATAGGTGTGTAATGTTCATCAACACCACTGATCTCTTCCCACTGAAGAATCAAAGGAGGAAAAAAAAGAGAGGCAGAATTAGTGAGTTTAACATAATAAATAATAATGAATACAAGATAAAGGTATCAGTAGCATCACAGGAAATACAAAATAAATAAGCAGAAATGTCAGTGTTACTCATTAAAGATCATGATGTGGAGCAACTCCATAACATTCTCGTTTGTAGTTTTTATTATTTGCAAGGTTCTCTGAGTTCACTGACACAAAGTAATTTATAATTTTCATGAACACACTTGAGTTGTATTGCAGTTTATGGAATATTCAGGAAAAAGTTGCTTAGTAATTTATTGGATCTAGCCAAATATTGCAGGATCAAAACCTCAAATCAGTCATCTCCAATAACACTATGAAATGGTTTTATTGTATATTTTTTCAATTGTTTATTATTTGAAAAAGAACGAAAAATACCACTGCCTAAAATGAATCTTTATTAATCTTTTCCCAGCTGGGGCCATATTTTGATAAAATCAATATATGGAAAACAAGGTGAATCTAAATGAGGTCATTACCATGGATCTTCATGCATGACATTTTTTAACATGCTCAGTCATTTCAAGGAACATGTGTTGGAGAACTATGAAAGCAAATTTAAAGTAAAAATAGAAACTTACTTCTTCTCTCCCTCAAAGTAAAAAACTAGTAGTTATGCGTGGAGAACTGAAGACATAAGTGTCATGAGCATTTCAACTCTTAATATCTTTTACCCACATTAAATTTTACACAATCAAGAAATAAATGGCTATTTAGGTTGTTGTTTTTATTATAGCAGTTAGGATTATCCTAATACAACTTTTCTCACTGTAAAAACACTTAAAAAGTTTTAAGACTTTTTAGAACAGTAAGGACTGCTTCCTGTGATCCTTAGAACAGACGCAGAGACGCTTTTAAGTTGACATCAGATAGTTTGTGTTACTTATGATTCTACAACTATTATACTGCCTGTTTTTAACTATTATTCCTACGTTTAGACTTTCTTTTTACCATGACCAATTTTGCCTACTGCTGCCAGGAAAATACACCTTTTGCCATGTCCTTCTTGAATTCAAAGTCTTCTATGGCTCCCCATGACCTACACAATAAATTTCAAACTCTTTAGTTTTTGCGTTTTTCCAAAAACTGGTCCCCACCTACATTTATATTTTTCTAAAAGTATGGATTGAGACTAGTGAATGACACATTTTACTTATGCACATACCATGTTCTTGTCAGTGGGAACTCTTCCACTGTTTTCACAAGACATGTTGGACCTTCTTTTGTTTGTGGTGCAACCCAACTGGGCTGTCCCATTTCTCTCTGATGCCTTCCATACCATGCCATTCTTAAGAAACTTTCTGTATTATTTACTTCTTATTAAATGTCTTATTCATTCATAAATTTAATTCATGATACATGCTAGGATTAGTTTGGTTGTGTTTCATATGCATTTGCTAAATTTTAGACTTCTTCATATCCTCCATACTATGTAGCACACAACTTTATCTTTTGAGAGATGCATAAAAACGTTTTTTGTCTTATAATACATGTAGGAATCATTC
The DNA here is from genome assembly GCF_057802395.1 of Ceratotherium simum simum. NCBI lineage: Eukaryota > Metazoa > Chordata > Mammalia > Perissodactyla > Rhinocerotidae > Ceratotherium > Ceratotherium simum. The sequence goes on along the minus strand of NC_141926.1, from coordinate 41,915,184 downwards.
AGGGAACTAAGAACTATAAAGTTCTTATTAGAGAATGTATTTTAATTTTGTAAATAAATAACTAAAATCTTGTGAAGCCCACTATAAATGTGTTCATAAATTTTTCTCCATTAAGGGAGTTAATTATTTTCATCAGGAATGGCAAGTTTTAAATATTTTTTAGTTAAATCAAAGGCATTTAAAGTGTATTAACATTTTTTCTATTTATATTTATTAAAAACACATAGAATTCCAATCCACAACTTCTACTCACAAAATGAGATGAAATGTTAATTTATTAAATTAATGGTAACCACAGGCAAAGAAATATGGCATTTATTTGGCCTTTGAATTCGTTAGACAAAAAACAGATTATTTACTTTAGGATGTTTAAATTATCAAAACCAACTTGTGGACCCCTACAGTGTGAGAAACACAGTATAAAAATCTCTATTCTCCCTAGCTCTCCTACCAACCTAAAAACAAAACAGAAACAAATAAGTAAAAAGCACTACTTATTTTAATAACCTTAGATTATTCAGGGTCTAGAAGATAAGACAGGCACTCATTTTCTGGAGGCAAAATTGGCTTGACTTTATTGTCACATCCAAGGTCCAAAAAAGGAACAAATCTGAACTATTTTAGAAAACCTTAGACCTAATATACAAGATATATTCATAGTTTAATATAAGAACGGAAAATATTCACACCGTACTTTTAATAATCACCAATATACTGTTTTCAAACATCCACTCCATGAACGTATCACACAGAGAACACATGCGAGTTTGGTTCTGAGGTTTTTACACTGAGGTCCTATAATAGTACAGTCACGTTCAAAGCAAAATTAATATATTAGTTTAATATTGGAGAAAGAAAAGAAGAGTGAACAGAGTTGGCGCTCCCAAAAATTCTAATGCTGAAAAGTCAGCGTTATGTGGAATCTTCTCCATTATCATTACTTTGGTCCTACAAGGGCATGGTAAAGTACAGAGCTAACAAAACCTCCAAGAACAAGTGTTTTCTGCGGACATTTTACAGAAAGTTAGATCATGAACATCATTACTTAAAAAGAAACCAATTGATTTAAAAATTTTTAGGTCAGGATTTCCTTATCAGAATAGATATGAGTTTGTACTTCAACAGATGAATAAGTTGCAAGTTTCTCCTGCTATGAACAGCACACACTAGACATCAGAGATGAGACTACATGGAGATTTTCATAATTTGATGTAAAATATTATTTTAATTATGGAGGTCTCGTTGTAGTTTAACATTTTCCTCTCAAGGTTAATTTGGCAAGCTATCACAAGTCCATGAATGCAGAGGTATAAATTGCAAGAAGATAATGCAAACAGCACCAGCACGCTTTGTACATAAAAGGTTGCAGAGATCAATTATCATTTCATTAATTTGTAATGAAGACCAAATTGCCTGTAAGTAATGGTGGCTTGCCATCTCAGACCACTTGCAGAAAACAGCAAGTCTCTAACTCTAGCGTTTGCTGAAGACTAAAGACAGTAGAAATAAAATCCCTAAATGAACATTTTCTCAACAGCAGCAGCAACAGAAACCATTAATGAAAGCTGTTGTAAAATTTACAGGTTATAAATTTAAAGAATGCCCATATTTACCCTATCTTCCTACTCCAAGAGCTAATGTGTAATGTCCATAAATTATTAGAGATACTATATTGCCATAGTAATTGTTCCAAAACATAGTAATTGTTTCCCACCTGGAAAAACAAATGGATAATGTATAAAATTGGTGACATACAGAATTGAGTGGTACAAACCATCCCCATTTGCTACTGGGAAATCTATTCCCAGTAGCAAAACCAGTGAACCTCCTCATTGTCAAAAGATAGTGTGGGATATGAAGGAGACTCTTAATTTATATTTTCTAGATAGCAGAGTTCCTTGTTGCTGAGTCAAACGTGTATTTTCTGGGAAATCATATCTTTTTAATAATTAATCAGCATTTAACCTAATAACTATCATTCTGATAAGCTTCAATTATCATAATTAAGGATTTATATTCATTGTTGATATTAATTACTCTCAGATACATTTTTAGCTATTTGTTAAAAGGGAGTAAGGAGGAAAATGTTTACATTTTCTTCAAGAAAGGGAGAATCTGCAATACATTTAGTGCATAGGCTAACATGATTTGAGAAATATTAAGTGAGAAAAAATAACTTTATGATTTACCTTATAAGACTTAAAACCAGTTTTTTAGAAATTTGCAGATGGCAATTAAAAGAAAATGATCACCAGTATTCTTATGTTTACAATGTTACGTTTGCATTTCAATGGTTAATAAGAAACATATGGTTCTGTACTTTACATCATGCTAATGATGATTAATCTTGCACTTAATAATTTTAAGTGATATTAAGTTGGTTATGTTATTCTTTCTCCACTCATGTTTCTTACTTCCATGTTTCTTTCCCTTTGCGCACATCCATAGACCTCTCAAAGTTCCGTGTTCATCCGTGGAACATTTATCACACATCAACATTCTAACCACGGAGATCACATTGCTTACCGTTAAGGATGTCACTGCCAAGTGTCAGGCACAGAAATATCTACAAAAATCAGTATGTTTCCCTTTGTTCATATATAGTTTTTCTTAGCCCATTCTAGTCCCAAAAGGACACACACACACACACACACACACACACACACACAGATATATGTTTTTAATAGTATTATATAAAAATACAGAGTAAAATAAAACAGTTGAGAAAAATGAGGAATAGAATTGTTTGGTTTTGGGGTTTTTGTTACTATTGCTGTTGATTTTTGTTCAAATCAGAGAATTACATTTGTAACCAGGGATCTAGGAGAGAGAAGATGAAGATTTGATGCTGGAAATCCAGCATCAGCAACAAGATATGGTCCAGGGTCTAAGGATAGAAATGCCTGGAAGGGGAATGGCTGGGATGGTATGGTCAGTAATCTTAATAATAATGACTACTATCCATTCCCCCACCCACTTTTAACCCCTAAGTGTTCAGCAGAAATTTGATAACGGTAAGAGAACTGCCTTATTGAATACAGGGGGGACAACATCTCATTTTCGGTAAAACATACTGAAAAGAACTGGAAACCAGGAAAGGGGTTAAAGGACCAGAGACTATTAATGAGGAAAGTCAACAAAGGATTTCGGAGCATGAGAGGAAGAGTTAGGACCAGGATGATGTAAGATCCCTGTCAGAATTCTCAGGAATATTGGGCAGGCCACGATACTTTCTGCAGTTACAAGACGCAGCCACTATAGGCATTGTCTTCAGAAAGCTTGAGGGTGTGGGGATCCCTGGGACCCTACAGCCCCTACCTTGGACTCTGTCTTTCATCAGCACCTCACATTCACAAACGCTTCCCCCTCCTTCTTAGTACTCCTCAACTCCTCTAGACTGAGCCGAGGACTAGCGCTGCCTGGGCTGCAGCATTCCAGGGCTTCAGCTGCAGTTCCCCTCCTGCGGGCTGGGAGTCAGTGACGCTACACTGAGATCTCAGCGCTGTGGCCACATCTTTGCACCTGTGCACAAATGTCCCATATTTCTGACCACAGTCTGTCTAATTCCCTTACATCAGTGGTTCTTATTCCTGGTTAAACTTTAACCAGTGGGCTGGCTCCGTGGCTTAGCGGTTAAGTGCGTGCGCTCTGATGCTGGCGGCCCGGGTTCGGATCCCGGGCGCGCCCCGAGGCACCACTTCTCCGTCCAACCCGGGGCCGAGTCCCACGTACAGCAACTAGAAGGATGTGGACCTATGATGTACAACTATCTACTGGGGCTTTGGGGGGAAAAAAATGAATAAATAAAATCTTAAAAAAAAAAAAAAAACTTTAACCAGAGAGTTTTTTAAAAATACTGCTTCATGGATGCCTATCCAAACTAATTATTTGTTTTCAAATTGCCTCTGGTTGAGAACCAATGCTATATGTCCCCTGGCCTACTGAATTATTAATTTCTGATCTTGACTTGACCTGACAGCATACTCCAATATCAGCTTCCAAGACTTCTGAATCTGCTCAGAAACTATATCTAAAGTTCTAGACAGTCCTGCCCCTGTCTCTATAGAATGGCCTTTTGCTCAGCCTTCATCCCATGTTTTTTGATGCCAGATTTGCCAGGGCCCAAACATAGCTTATGTAGAAGCTCACCTGAATAGCCTCGACCTCTACCTCCCACACAGATTTGTAAGATATTATTATAACAAACAAAGTAAATCTAATTAGAGTTTTCTTCCATTTCACATCTGGTGGTAAATGCAAAATGTGTGCATTACAAAAAGATGTAAACAGAGTGTATGGGAGGGTTACCTTCATTACATATTCCTCCTGGTATGAATGCAAGACAACCGGCTTTAGAAATGCACTATTTTTATAGTTTGGTAGTTTCCTACTGTGATTTTCTGTGGTGATTTGTCATTTTTTTATTTTTTGTGAGGAAGATCAGCCCTGAGCTAACATCTGCCAATCCTCCTCTTTTTGCTGAGGAAGATTGGCCCTGGGCTAACATCTGTGCTCATCTTCCTGTACTTTTATATGAGACGCCACCACAGCATGGCTTGACAAGTGGTGCATTGGTGCACGCCCGGGATCCAAACCCACGAACCCCAGGCCACCGCAGTGGAGCGTGCACGCTTAACCACTACGCCACCGGGCTGGCCCGATTTGTGATTTTTTAAGATCCCTCTATAATAGCAGTTTTATTCAATTCTACATGCATTTATTAAATATTCTATATGCAAAGCCTCTGTTAGAAAGTGAGGATAGTAAAAAGATAAGTAGAGTGTTATTTGTGTTATTCAGAAGTTGATGCTGGAGGAGCAGCATGAGTGTCCCACAGGCAGATGATGATATGTTCTCCGTTTGAGGTCCTGCAAGGAGCTGGGCAGAAAGGAAGTGTCACCACCAGAAGGAAAGTTCTGGGAAAGCATTAAGGAAGAAGAAATGGAAGGGCAGGGTGGCCAGAACTTCTACAGGTGGGAATAGCGGGGCAGACAGAGGGAGAAAACGTGTGAGCAAACAGGAAGCTGTGTGAGGACAAACCTGTCAAAGGAACTGGGTTTCAGTGTGGCAGAACACAGGGTGCTAAGCAGCAGGTACGTGGGCAGCGACATAGAACAGAAAGGCCTAGGCCAATGTGGGCAACATCAACTGACATGTCTCTACTTCATTGGCTACAGTGAGGAACTGCTGAAGAGAGGCATGTGGTGAGCTCTGGACTGGGAGTTAGTTCTCCAAAGAAAAGAAAAGAGGAGGGTTTCAGAAAAACCCCTGCAAAGATCCAGAATACAGGTCTTAACATGACCTCTGTTAAATGAATGTACACTGAACATTTCCCAAAAGATGATAATGAGATGTAACTTTTTCTTATGAATGAATAGAGGATACACCTACAAGTGCAGAGAGTGGCAGCTCACTAACTTAGAATTTTTTGGACTACTAAAACATAATTCAGAAGGATTCCTGTTTGTACTGAAAGCTTGCAAGTATCAACGGAAAAAAATATCAAGGTACGTGTATGTAAATAAATGCTTTTCTTTAATCTTTCTCTTCTGAAACAGTATTCTCATTAGACTCTATATATCTCCTATCAAGAATATTCAATTTATATTTATTGAATAACTACTATGTGCCAAGCTCTATATCGATAATGCAGTAATGAAGGAGATAAACAAGGTATCTGTTCTTAAGGAACAAAGTGTCCCTTTGTTATATCCATTGTTATTTTATAAAGACATACTCATTTATTTCTTTATTATTCTTTCTCCCCTACATGGTCTCTGGTTTTGCTCATCTTCCCTCCCAAACTTCTAGCCCAGTGCCTAAAACCAACTACCCTACAGAGATGTACTAAAATTAAATCTCTTGTGATGTACCAAATATTAAAATTACACAACCAACAAAGCACAGAAGTGTGCTTTTGGGTACATAAGGCATTGAATTTTAAAAATGAATACTCTGGAGAGTTATGTGTCAGAGAGTGGATATACCTAAGCAAAGATCCATTCCATGTTTATAAGTATTTTGTACTCTTTTTTTTAAAAGAAGAGGGAAGGGGGCCGGCCCCGTGGCGTATTGGTTAGGTGCACGCGCTCCGCTGCTGCTGGCCCAGGTTCAGATCCCGGGCACGCACCGATACACTGCTTGTCAGGCCACGCTGTGGCGGTGTCCCATATAAAGTAGAGGAAGACAGGCATGGATGTTAGCCCAGGGCCAGTCTTCCTCAGCAGAAAGAGGAAGACTGGCATGGTTGTTAGTCAGAGCTGATCTTCCGCATAAAAAAAATAAATGAATAAAATAAAAGAAGGAGGAATAAATTTCTAGAAACTATGTGTCAGTAAATTTATGATACAGCTTTTTGGAACAGATGGTGAAATTTTTTGGAAGATGAAGAAAGGAATCTTAAAGTCTAGGAGATGGTGAGACGGCAATGGAAAAACTTACAAAAGTGAAGCAAAATGCTTAACGAACAACCAAAAATGTGAATATCTAGTCAGAGGAACTGACTTGCAACAGATATGATGTGCTAAAATATAAAATATGCCCTATGGGGAAACCATATCTAAATTCACCATTGTCAAAAGTTTTCAATTAAATCTGTTAATTTGTATTTATTTTTCCTGTGAGGGGAAGAATGTCAACATTCTTTAATGGAAAGATAGGAAGAGTATAATTTGCGTTATACAGGTTTGATTTTAATAGTGAAATATTTCTATTTATAATGCAAAAGAGACTTATAATTATAAAAATGTTATTTTAAAAACTATAACCATGAAGTATATCACTATCTGCAAATTACCTCAGCAAAGAGGAGCTCAATATGATTCAAATATCATCTAACAAACCATTTATCTATCACGTAAAAGTTGCAAAAATAAACATTGTTTAGTTCATCAGAGATTTTTCTCACTCTGTCTCCCTGTTCATACATAGCCAAATAACTTTAGTTTTTATAGAATAAATTTCCCTTAAACATTAGGAGTAGGACAATGAGACTATCATGTTTCCAACTCTTGGAAAAATGTTCAATATGAAATTGCCCAATAAAAAAGGTAATTTTAGAATTCACTGTAACTGCTTGAAAATAATGGGGGAAATTCCATGCAATTGGCTTAACTTGCCTGGACTGAGAATTGTGCGAAGATGGACATTTACAGAATTATTACAAACGGCCAGCTACTTAGAAATTAATGCATAGCAGTGACAGCAGAACTCTTCACGCCAGTGGTGAGGGTCATGTAATTTCCTGCTATGATAATGGGTCACAGCCACAGTAATTCATAGCAATTTACGACATACCTGTGGAGCACTCACAGTGACGGAAATGAAATTAACTCATGTCACTGTGGAACATATGCTCAGTTTTACAAATCTTCAGATAACTAAGTTTATTTTTTAACACAATAAGTGTAATTCTTGAGAGCATTTCCCTGAAATGTAAGCTGCTTTACAGCAAAAATTTTAAAGCTACAGAGACTTCTGCCGTTCTTCCCACGAGAGTAGCAACCCTGCTTCCTAGGGACATTTTAAATCCTTTGTTCACTGAGCATCCTAGGCAGCCCAGGTTAACAGCCTAGAGACATACAGAGCCTGGGTTTGAAACCTGGCTCTGCTATCTAATAATAGGAGACTTAATGCACTATGATTTAATTTACACATCTGTAAAATGTGGAAAATAATACAAAACTCTTTCTAGAGATATTGTGAGCAAAAGTAGATTATGCACTTAAAATAGCTGTAACACTGTGTGGCACCTGGGAAACAGTAAATGAATGTTATTATTATTTTACTAAAGCTAAGTTAACCAAAATTGTCATTGGAATACACAGATATTTTTTCCTTATTATAAGAGGAATATATTTTAAATTCAAGCTTTTCCTATTTCCTACTCTTTTTTAACTAGTCTAGTTTTTTCAAATTTATTTAAGGTCACCTCAATTTCTGACAAGTGTAGTTTGTTACATTGTTTTGAAATTCAATAAATATAATTAATGACAAAAGTTAGGTGAATATTGTACTGCTTCATATTTTTATTATAAATGAGTTTGCTGTCTTTTCTCTATGATAAATTTGCCATTTTATGTCGAGTAAAAGTTTTGCCAATAATATTCCATACTTTACCAGGTACTATGGTTCTGTAATTTTACTAGACATTTGACTTTACTTCCTTAAATAAAAAGCATGTAATCTATCTGTATAACTTATTAATAGACATATTCTATGGTTTAATAAAATAAAAATATGTACTATTATATGCTTTTACTCCACTCTGGGCAGTGTGTTCAACTTCAGCTATCTCTGGCCTAAAATGGAGATGATAGTCATATCTCTTTTATAGGATTGCTCAGTTGATTAACAGATGATATTGATAGTTAATAAGTGCTTTCATAGTCATTGCTTGCTAAGTAAAACAAATATTTATTAAGCACTTACATGCTAGTTTTCTGGTACTACCATTCTGATAAAGATGAAGAAGTCATGGTTTCCCGCCCTGGAAAAGCTTACATTATAAGAATGGAAATATGTGTGTGCAAGTCTAATGTTGGACAGTCATTCATTCATTCAACAGAAATCCATTGTGGACCAGGCACTCTTCTCTACCCTGGAGACCCCCACTGCATGGAAAAAACAATAATAAAGCCATTAGCGTTTTCATGGGGCTTATGTTCTACTTGAGAGAAAACAAAGAGTAAGCAAACACACATGCACACACACGCACACACCATAGGTGAGGTAGTGATAATCATTACAAAGAAAAACAGAGATAAAAACAGGCTAAGGGGATAGAAGATCATATGTGGGTTGATGAAAATGATATTTTAGATGGAGTAACCAGGGATAAGTTCTCATTTTTGCAGACTCTGAATGAAGTGAGAAACCAGGTGAATATCTGTGGATACAGCCTCGCAGGCTGAGAGGTGAGAAAGCCCATGGGCGGTGAGCCTGAGGGTGTTCTTGGAATCAAGGCACAGCCAGGAGGCCACTGGGGCTGAGACAGAGTGATGCAGGTGCGAAGCGGTAAAACGTTAGGTCAGACAGGCAGTCAGGTACAACAGCATTTAGGTCCTTATAGGCCATGTGAGGGACTTGGGCTTTTATTCTCAGACAAATGGGAGCTCAGTAAAGAGTTTGGCCAGAGAAGTGACATGATCTGATCATATATTTAAAAGGTCCGGGGCTGCTGTGTGGCAAATAAACATGAGGTGCAAAGGTCCAGGAAGTGAGATCATTAGGAGGTTATTATAATAGTTTAGGTGACAGAAGACAGGATATTATTGGTGGAGGTAGGGAGAACAGATCAAATTCTGGAAATATTTTGGTAGTAGAGCCAAAGGACTTGATGATAGATTGGTGTGAGACATTAGAGAAGGGTGGAGAATGTGTCCAAGAGCGGCAACACCCATTTTGAGAACAGAGAAATAGAATAGCAGCCAAGAGGTGGCATTTAAGCAAGAAATTTAAACATAAGTGGAATTTTGACTAGTGAAAGTAGGTGATGGGGGAAAAAGAGAAAAAAGAACACCCAGGCAGACAAAGCAATATGAAAAAAGGCATAAAAACACAAAAATACTGACTGCTTGGGTATCATGAAGCAGCTAAAGAGAGAGATGAAGCTAGTCTTTCCTTGATTAATTCGTCATGTATTTATCACGCCTGTTCTGCACAAGGGTCTCTATTAGGTCTGAAATGATAGCAATGAACAAAATGGTCTGAAATCTCTCTCCTCAGGAGGCATACATCCTACTGGGAAAGACGGATTGAAAACAACAAGATAAAGGGGGCCGGCCTGGCGGCGTAGCAGTTAAGTTAGCGCGCTCAGCTTTGGTGGCCCGGGGTTCGCAGGTTCCTATCCCGGGCACAGACCTATGTACCGCTTGTCAAGCCATGCTGAGGCAGCGTCCCATATAAAATAAAGGAAGATGGGCACGGATGTTAGCCCAGGGCCAATATTCCTCAGCAAAAAGAAGAGGATTGGCAACAGATGTTAGCTCAGGGCTAATCTTCCTCAAAAAAAAAAAAAAAACAAGATAAGTAAAGTTTGTGTTTTCTTACATAGTGGTATGTTTTAAGAGGAAGCAATAAGAGAGGCAAGGAGAGGGCACAATTGTATATGCTGGGAGGATGGGAAGATTTTAGAAAGAATGGTCCAAGAGAACCTCACCAGAAAGGTAATATTCAAACAAAGACATGAAAGGATGACTCTTGGCAGAGGAAGACTTCACTGGGAAGGTGACATGTGAGTAAACAGTATGGATATAGCAGGAAAGAACATGAAGGCAAAGGGAAAAGCTATCAAAAGCCCCCCAGAGCATCTCTGGACTGAAGAGCCCCAGGGAGTGGGGCGCCTCCAGTATGTCCTAGCAGAGGGAGGAAAGGGAGGAGCTGGAGGAGGTTAAATCCATCCTGGGGTCTGAGCAGAGGCTGACGAGATTCACCTTTTCATAGGATCACTCTGGTTGCTACAAGAACAGTAGAAAATTAGAGAAGGAGGAAGAGAAAGAGAAATATGGAAGAGAAATGGGAGCTGATGAAAGAAATGAAAATTTTATAAAAATTTCTCTTTCAAAGCATACATATTGAAATGTTTCCCACATCAAAATCGGTTTTTTGTGTGTATGTGTGAGGAGATCAGCCTTGTGCGAACATCTGCCAATCCTCCTCTTTTTGCTGAGGAAGACTGGCCCTGGGCTACCATCTGTGCCCATCTTCCTCCACTTTATATGGGACCCCGCCACAGCATGGCCTGCCAAGCGGTGCATCGGTGCGCGCCCGCAGCGGAGCGTGCGCACTTAACAGCTTGTGCCACGGGGCTGGCCCCCAAAATCGTTTTTTAAGTATGGGAAATACTGCTGGCAAAGGAGCCTTTACAGAGGTAGGAGTAGAACAAGGAGAGTCAGAGTTACCAGAAGGGAGAGAATGTCAAGAACTTTGTATTCACTGTGGAGAATACTTGAGAGTAAAAAGCATATGGTCTGAGAAGAATGAACTGGTAAGCAAAAGGATATCCATGACTATAATGAATATTTTTTTAGGTGGCAGAGGTTTTCTCAAAACTTGAAGGAACTAGGGAGGGAATAGCAGAGAAGAAGCTGAGGCAGTAATTGCAGGTATTTTTTTTAAACAATTTTATTATTGAACAGAAAAGATTCCGTGGATTCTATTGGGACAGAGCCTGGGATAAGGTCTTTACCACATAAAGGGACCTTGCAACTTGCTTCACAGATGAAGAAACTGACCTCTAGAGAGAGAGATAACAGTGTCCAATGTCACAATGCTCACCAGGTCTGAATCTCAGTTCTGCTCGTGCCAATATACCATACTGTCTCTGCCAAACAGTAAGGACTAATTTTCAAGTCAATTTGCTAGAACTCTGCTCCACTAGTAATCCATATGAAATTTTAACTGGAAATTCCCTTCAGTTATAGGCAAAGATTAATGGGTTTGAAACAAATGCTATACTTTTAGAAATATCTTATTGAAGTCACATTCTATAAACACATCATTTATGTACTTTATAGTGTGTTTTAACATGTTTTTGAAACACCAGTATTTTTTAAAGGAAAGCTACATTTTTGGAAGAGTAGTTGAGAACAGACTTAACCTTATTTCAATCCTGACCTCAAGACAATTGTAAACAAAAGTGGCAAACACTCCACTAGAAAAATTATTATATGCTCATAAATTTCTATAATATATAGTATATTCAGTTTCATAGCACAAAATGAATGAGATTAGAAGCAAAAAACACTAAATAAATTGGGATCTTAAATAATCACATGTTCAGGATTAGAAATAAGTGTAATACATGGAATGTTCATAAAATTTTAGGGATGAATGAAAATTGAAACATTTTGAGCATGGAAAATGGTTCAATATTGTTAACATTTAGATAGCAAGCAAACATACTGCAAGAAACTTGAAAAGCTAAATAGTATGTATTCAGAATATTATTTTGTATATTAAAATTTTTCAAAGAAAAAGCAATTGAACCATTATCAAAATGATTGAGAACAGAGAAAATTTTTCTGATAAATTAAAAAATAAGTTTATCAAATTATAACAATTGATCCAATAGTAATATAAGGACGCTATCCATTGGGGGAACAGTTATTAATTATTATCAGAGCAATTTTGAACTTCAAAAAAAAAAACTGAATCCCCAAATCATGGCCAACTATAGAAGTTACAGAGTTCTTGTTTTCTTTGTTCACAGTTTGACCATTTATTTGTGTGTGGTATCTCAAATATCTTGTAAATGGCCCTCATAAAGAGAATGTATTCAACAGAATATATTATTTTGTGGTCTCAAATGTTACATTAATATAAACCATAACTTTATGCTATTACACCTCTACCTATTATCCAAATAAATTTTTGCTTAACTTTCTACAAAAGGTTTCAGCGACTATTCACAGATAAATCCAAAGCTTAGGTATAAATAATAGATGTGCTAAAATATATTTCTTTAAAAATAACTTCTCTAAATTCCGCTTCAAATTTTATACCTTTTGATCAATGTCTGCACTCCTGACCGAGTCAGGATAAAACCGGTATTTTTATAGCAGTTGTTGGTGCTGGATTAGCAGCAGGATGGCTCCTGCTATGATTTTCCTAATATCACAGAGCTCCAGAACCCTTCAGCATCCAGAGCTAGAGGGCACCTAAGATGATCACATGCACCAGTTTACAGTAAGTCTGCTGGAAAGAAAATATTCTAGTGGCATATTCCAGTCAACTTTATATTCTGGTTATTGGAGAACTAATTCCTAAATCCCACAACCATTGGGTTGTTATAAATACTATTTAGTATTTATTTCAACCCTGTTATACATATATATGTATTATATATGATATATAATGTATACACTACTTTATGATATATATGTGGTGATTTTATATTGTAGTATATTTTACGCTTATTGGTATTCATTATCATTGTTTCTGCTTTAAAATCTTAACCTTGTTAATTTGAAGACAAACCTTTATTCCTATAACCCTGGATCCAAGAGGGACAGAGTACATTATTTTCAATATCAACAATCATCCACTGGTCTGTAGGTGTTGAGTGTAAATTAATGAACACTGTGGAGTGTGGTGTGGATTCTAGAACAAAATGCCTAGGATTCTCCTCTTGGATTTCGGTGTTTGATCACAGGCTTGCCTAGTCCCCAACACTATCATGCACTGAATGCTTTTTATTGGCCAGACACTTTTCTAAGTTCTTGATACATGTAATCTAATATAATCCTCATAACGAAACTACAGGGTAAAAGATTAATATCTCCTTCCCATGGATGAGGAGGACACTGAGCTACTAAAGATAAAGAAGATCTATCCTCATACACCAGGAAGGGACAGAGAGGAGGTCCTCATACCCCAGGAATGGACAGGGAGGAGGTCATCATACACCAGGAAGGGACAGGGAGCAGGTCATCATACACCAGAAAGGGACAGGGAGGAGGTCGTCATACACCAGGAAGGGACAGGGAGGAGATGGTCATACACCAGGAAGGGACAGAGGAGGTCATCATACACCAGGAAGGGACAGGGAGGAGGTCGTCATACACCAGGAAGGGACAGAGGAGGTCATCATACACCAGGAAGGGACAGGGAGGAGATCGTCATACACCAGGAAGGGACAGAGGAGGTCATCATACACCAGGAAGGGACAGAGAGGAGGTCATCATACACCACAAAGGGACAGAGGAGGTCGTCATAACACAAGGAAGAGACAGAGGTTGTCATACACCAGGAAGGGACAGAGGAGGTCGTCATAACACAAGGAAGAGACAGAGGAGGTCATCATACACCAGGAAGGGACAGAGGAGGTCGTCATACACCAGGAAGGGACAGAGGAGGTCGTCATACACCAGGAAAGGACAGAGAGGAGGTCGTCATGACACAAGGAAGAGACAGAGGAGGTCGTCATACACCAGGAAGGGACAGAGGAGGTCGTCATACACCAGGAAGGGACAGAGAGGAGGTCGTCATGACACAAGGAAGAGACAGAGGAGGTCGTCATACACCAGGAAGGGACAGAGGAGGTCGTCATACACCAGGAAGGGACAGAGAGGAGGTCGTCATGACACAAGGAAGAGACAGAGGAGGTCGTCATACACCAGGAAGGGACAGAGGAGGTCGTCATACACCAGGAAGGGACAGAGGAGGTCGTCATACACCAGGAAGGGACAGGAAGTTCTGAGCTCAAGCCCCCAGTGCACAGACTGGGCTCTTAGTCATGCTTCTCTGTGGAGCATGTTTTTTTGCTTACCTTATTTTTCCTTCTGTTTTTTATTATTACTATTTTAGAGGGCCAGTTCCAAAAGACAGTTCTGTGCCACTCCTCCACTCATACAGGAATCAAAATCCCCCTTTTCTCTGCTCCGCTGCTTCCTGTGCCCCCTCATTGAGCTACCCCTGACATCTAAGTCCCCACTCATCAGGCAGCGCGTCTGTTAGACTGTTTTCCTCCCGCTTGGACTCAGTCACTGGTCACCAGCTGTACACTTCCATCACCTCCCCAATAGTCCTACTAGGGCAGCTATTACCTCAGTCTGCACTGATGTGCTTAAATACTTTTCGCTAAAGAGGTCACACTTTCCCTAAAGGTAAATTTACGTGATCTTTAAACACTATCACTTTTCTGTGTAGCAGAGAATCTAGCAGAGTGCTCAAAAGTTGCTATCCTTGCAAGGGCAGAATGTGGAAAGGTACCAGGCTCAGGGGACTATGGTAAGCTACAGAGTACATTGATGGTTTGAAGAAATTCCAATTTAACTTTTCATAAACACTGCGGCCAAAATTTGCCCATACATTTCTGTCTCCTAATGTATCACAATATCTACCAGGGGTCATCCAATAAATATTTGTTCAACAAATGAAAGAAAAATATTATATTTTAATTTTTCCAGTAAAAATAACAAAATGAAACAGTAACCAGTTAACCATGTGTTATGGGCTGAATTGTCCCCCCCAAATTCATATGTTGAAGTCCTAATCCCCATATCTCAGAACATAAGCATATTTGGAGACGGGGTCTTTAAAGAGATAATCAAATTAAAACGAAGTCTTTAGGGTAAGCCCTCATCCTATATAACTGAGGTCCTTATACAAAGAGGAAATCTGGACACAGACAGGTACAGAGGGAAGACTCTGAACACACAGGGAGAAGACGGCCATCAAGCCGAGGAGAGAGGCCTGGACAGACCCTTCCCTTGGTCCTCAGAAGGAGCCAACCCTGCTGACACCTTGACCTTGCACATCTAGCCTTCAAGAAACTCAAGTTCTCCTGTTTAAGCCCCTCAGTCTGTGGTACTTCACCACAGCAGCCCTAGCAAAGAATAAACCATGTGATCACATTTAGGTAAAATTTACAAGTTTTATATTCCAAAATAATTATACTTACAGATGCGCAACTAATTGGTTGATTTATTATATTCTCCAAAATACCTGGTTCACCATTTTTCATAGATGTGCTTGGCAAACAAAGAATTTTGGAGAGCTATAAAAAGAATTTAAGACCTTTTGTTACAATTGGACCAGTCCATAAATATTATTATTATTTATTTATTTATTTTTTAAAAATTTTTTGTTTATTGCAGTAACATTGGTTTATAACGTAAAAATTTCAGGTGTACATCATTGTACTTCTATTTCTGCATGGACTACATCATGTTCACCACCAAAATACTAATTACAACCCATCACCACATACATGTACCAAATTATCCCTTTCACCCTCCTCCCTCCCCCCTTCCCCTCTGGTAACCACCAATCCAATCTCTGTCCCTATGTGTTTGTTTATTGTTGTTATTATCTACTACTTAATGAAGGAAATCATACGGTATTTGACCTTCTCCCTCTGACTTATTTCACTTTGCATTATACCCTCAATGTCCATCCATGTTGTCACAAATGGCTGGATTTCATCGTTTCTTATGGCTGAGTAGTATTCCATTGTGTATATATACCACAGCTTCTTTATCCATTCGTCCCTTGGTGGGCACTCAGGTTGCTTCCAAGTCTTGGCTATTGTGAATAACGCGGCAATGAACACAGGGGTGCATGTACCTTTGCAAATTGGTGTTTTCAAGTTCTTTGGATAAACACACAGCAGTGGAATAGCTGGATCATATGGTAGTTCTATCCCTGATTTTTTGAGGAATCTCCATACTGTTTTCCATAGTGGCTGCACCAGTTTGCACTCCCACCAGCAGTGTATGAGAGTTCCCTTTTCTCCACATCCTCTCCAACACATATTGTTTCCTGTCTTGTTAATTATAGCCATTCTGACGGGCGTGAGGTGATATTTTGAAATCAGGGAGTGTGATACCTCCAGCTTTGTTCTTTTTTCTCAGGATTCCTTTAGCTATTCGGGGTCTTTTGTTGTTCCATATAAATTTTAGGATTCTTTGTTCTATTTCTGTGAAAAATGTTGTTGGAACTTTGATAGGGATTGCATTGAATCTATAGATGGCTTTAGGAAGTATGGACGTCTTAACTATGTTAATTCTTCCAATCCAAGAGCACGGAATATCTTTCCATTTCTTTGTGTCTTCTTCAATTTCTTTCAGAAATGTTTTATAGTTTTCACTGTACAGATCTTTCACCTCTTTGGTTAAGTTTATTCCTAGGTATTTTATTCTTTTTGTTGCAATTGTAAATGGGATGGTATTCTTAATTTCTCTTTCTGCTACTTCGTTGTTAGTGTACAGAAATGCAACTGATTTTTGTATGTTGATTTTGTATCCTGCAACTTTACCATATTCGTTTATTACTTCTAAAAGGTTTCTGGTGGATTCTTTAGGGTTTTCTATATATAAAATCATGTCATCTGCAAATAGTGACAGTTTCACTTCTTCCTTTCAAATTTGGATCCCTTTTATTTCTTTCTCTTGCCTGATTGCTCTGGCTAGGACTTCCAATACTATTTTAAATAGGAGTGGTGACAGTGGGCATCCTTGTCTGGTTCCTGTTCTTAGAGGGATAGCTTTCAGTTTTTCACCATTGAGGATGATATTAGCTGTGGGTTTCTCATATATGGTCTTTATTATGTTGAGGTACTTTCCTTCTATACCCATTTTATTCAGAGTTTTTATCATAAATGGATGCTGTATCTTGTCAAATGCTTTCTCTGCATCTATTGAGATGATCATGTGATTTTTATTCTTCATTTTATTAATGTGGTGTATCACGTTGATTGATTTGTGAATGTTAAACCATCCCTGCATACCTGGAATAAATCCCACTTGATCATGGCTTATAATCTTTTTAACGTATTGTTGTATGCGATTTGCTAGTATTTTGTTGAGGATTTTCGCATCGATGTTCATCAGTGATATTGGCCTGTAATTTTCTTTTTTTGTGTTGTCCTTGTCTGGTTTTGGTATTAGGGTAATGTCAGCTTCGTAGAATGAGTTAGGGAGCTTCCCCTCCTCCTCAATTTTTTGGAAGAGTTTGAGAAGGATAGGTATTAAGTCTTCTTTGAATGTTTGGTTGAATTCACCAGGGAAGCCGTCTGGTCCTGGACTTTTATTTTTGGGGAGGTTTTTGATTACTGTTTCGATCTCCTTACTGGTGATTGGTCTATTCAAATTCTCTACTTCTTCTTGGTCCAGTTTTGGAAGGTTGTATGATTCTAAGAATTTATCCATTTCTTCCAGATTGTTGAATTGGTTGGCATATAGCTTTTCATAGTATTCTCTTATAATCTTTTGTATTTCTGAGGTGTCTGTTGTAACTTCTCCTCTTTCATTTCTGATTTTACTTATTTGTGCCTTCTCTCTTTTTTTCTTGGTGAGTCTAGCTAAAGGTTTGTCTATTTTGTTGATCTTTTCAAAGAACCAGCTCTTGGTTTTATTAATTTTTTCTATTGTTTTTTGGGTCTCTATTTCATTTATTTCTGCTCTGATTTTTATTATTTCCCTTCTTCTACTGATTTTGGGCTTGGTTTGTTCTTCTTTTTCCAGTTCCTTTAGGTGCATTCTTAGATTGTTTATTTGAGATTTTTCTTGTTTGTTCAGATAGGCCTGTATTGCTATAAACTTCCCTCTTAGAACCGCTTTTGCCGTATCCCATAAATTCTGGCATGTCGTATTTTCACTTTCATTTGTCTCCAGGTATTTTTTGATTTCTTCTTTGATTTCTTCGTTAACCCAGTCGTTGTTCAGTAGCATTTTGTTTAATCTCCATGTATTTGTGGCTTTTCTGATTTTCTTCCTATAGTTGATTTCTAGTTTCATACCGTTGTGGTCAGAAAAGATGCTTGGTATTATTTCAATCTTCTTAAATTCATGGAGACTTGTTTTGTGGCCTAATATGTGATCAATCCTGGAGAATGTTCCATGTGCATTTGAAAAGAACGTGTATTCTTCGGTTTTTGGATGGAATGCTCTGTATATATCTACTAGGTCCATCTGTTCTAGTGTGTCGTTTAAGGCCAATGTTTCCTTATTGATCTTCTGTTTGGATGATCTATCCGTTGGTGTAAGTGGAGTGTTAAAGTCCCCTACTATTATTGTGTTACTGTCTATTTCTGTTTTTATGTCTGTTAATAATTGCTTTATATATTTAGGTGCACCTACATTGGGTGCGTAGATATTTACAAGTGTTATATCCTCTTGTTGGAGTGTTCCCTTGATCATTATGTAATGCCCTTCTTTGTCTCTTTTTACAGTTTTCGTTTTAAAGTCTATTTTGTCTGATATGAGTACAGCTACCCCAGCTTTCTTTTCATTGCCATTTGCGTGGAGTATCTTTTTCCATCCCTTCACTTTCAGTTTGTGAGTGTCTTTAGGTCTGAAGTGTGTCTCTTGTATGCAGCATATATATGGCTCTTGTTTTTTTATCCAGTCAGCCACCCTATGCCTTTTAATTGGAGCATTTAGTCCATTGACATTTAAAGTAGCTATTGATAAGTATGTACTTACTGCCATTTTTTAACTTTTTTTTTTTTTTAATCAGTGTTTTAGTAGTCCTTCTCTGTTCCTTACTTCTTCTATACAGAATTGATGGTCACTTTAGTTTGACCTCTGTCTGAAAGCTGTACTCTTTAACTCCCCTCCTCCCTCCTTTTATGTTATTGATATCATATCTAACCTCTTTTTTGTGCATTTGTATCCATTATGTTCTAATCATGGAAATAGATAATTTTTCCTATTTGTGGTCTTCTCTTTTCCCCTTAAATCAGTCCCTTTAACATTTCTTGTAGCACTGGTTTCTTGGTGACAAACTCCTTTAATTTTTGCTTATCTGGGAAAATTTTGATATCTCCTTCCATTTTGAATGATAACCTTGCTGGGTAGAGTATTCTTGGCTGTAAGTTTTTTCCTTTTAGCACTTTAAATATATCATGCCATTCTCTTCTAGCCTGTAAGGTTTCTGCTGAGAAGTCAGCTGATAGCCTTATGGGGTTCCCTTTGTATGTAACTTGACATTCTCTTGCGGCTTTTAGGATTCTCTCTTTATCTTTAATTCTGGACATTTTGATTATGATGTGTCTTGGTGTGGGCCTCTTTGGGTTTATCTTGTTTGGGGCTCTCTGTGCTTCCTGTACCTGGATGTCTGTTTCCTTCCTTAGTTTAGGGAAGTTTTCATCTATTATTTCTTGAAATAGATTCTCTGCCCCCTTGTCTCGCTCTTCTCCTTCCGGGACACCTATAACACGGATGTTAGTGCGCTTGATGTTGTCCCAGAGGTCCCTTAGACTGTCCTCACTCTTTTTAATTCTTTTCTCTTTTACCTGTTCACCTTGGGTAATTTCTTCTAGTCTTTCTTCCAGCTCACAGGTCCGTTCTTCTGTATCCTCTACTCTGCTTTTGAGTCCCTCTAATGAATTTTTCATTTCCAGTATTGTATTCATCATTTCTGATTGGTTCTTTTTTATGTCTTCCATTTCTTTGTTGACATTCTCACTGAGTTCATCTATTCTTCTCCCCAGATCAGTGAGCCTCCTTAACACTCTTTGTTTGAACTCTCTGTCGGGTAGGTTGCTCATTTCTGTTTCACTTAGTTCCTTTTCTGGGGTTTTGTCCTGTTCCCTTACTTGGAATGTATTCTTTTGCCTCCTCATTTTGCCTCTTTCCCTGTGCTTGTGTCTACTTATTAGGTAGGTCAGCTACGTCTCCTGCTCTTGGACAGGTGACCTTATGTAAGTGATGCCTCAGGAGGCTTCCAGTGTGCTTCCCTCAGTTCTCAATGTTCCAGGGGTGGCCCCTATGTGGGCTACCTGTGTCCTTCTATTGTGGCCTGTTAGCTCTCCCTATAGGCGCCCAGGGAGGCTGAGTTATGCTCCTGACCAGCTGTTGTAATGCTCAGCTGCTTGTAGTTGTTGTGGGCCCTTCAGTCTCTTTATCAGGTGTGGGGAGCCCCAGCACAGTTGGCTGTAAGTTCTAATACCACATTTGTGTTGCAGTATTTCTTTTAACTGAGTAGGCCCCCATTGTGGCAGGTTGTTAGGCTCAGGGCCTTGCAATTGCTGTAAGCCTCCAGCCTATTAGGTCTCTTGTCAGCTCTCTGAGGATTGCAGCTGGGTGGGGCTGGCCTCAGGCACAGGAGCACCCAATTGTTTCAGGCTTTGGAAGGTGGGGCAAACCTCCTATGTGGGTCTTTGAGAAGCACAAGTCTTCTGCAGCTGACAAGCCCTGCTGCCCACAGGTCCACACACACAGTCAACACAGTCCTGCCCCGTGTGAGCGCCCCGACCTCCCCAAGCGGATCCAGTCTCTCCACGGCGGCAGCCCCACACACTCCACCACTGCCCCACACTCTCTACCCGCTCCTTGTGCGCACCCTGCCCACTCAAGTCGGCTCAGTTGCCAGGCTGCAGAGAATCCAGTCACCAATCTATGCAGGCCCACACGTTGCCTGAGGGCTTGTTGTTGGGTGGGGCCAGTCTCTAGGGTGGGCTGCCTGCCCTGGCTGAGCTGGATTAAATTGGTGCTCTAGTGGGTGGAGCAGACCCTGGGCTAGCAGGCCTCAGGGAGAACTCCAATGGCGTCTGTGTCAGCATGCCCACACCAGGCCACAACAATGGCCGCCGCCAATGTCCCAGTCCCTGGAGAGGTCTCACCCCTCACCGAGATGCACTCAGGGCCTATTAGGTGAGTCTCTTGTCACCAAAGCACTGTGCACCTTTCTTTCTGGTGATTTTAGGATGCTTTCTGGAATGGGTGAGTTTGTGCGCGGGCCCTTTAAGAGCCAGTTTTAGTTTCTTTGTGAACCGGGTTTTCTGGGGGTGCTCCCCAATGCTTTAGTAGCAGGCAAAGTCAGATATTATGCCGCTGGTCTCCATTGTGCTGGGTCCACAAAATGCCCACAGCGGGGGCACTCCCCGGCTCAGGGCCCCGCGCCTCCAGGGAGGCTGCGTACCTGTGCGCTGCTCCAGGCGGCCGTGACGCTGGCGGCTTGTGAAGGCGGCGTTTTTCCTCTCTGGAAGGGAGTCTCTGCCTCTTCCACCTCAGTTAGGATTGTCCGTTGTTGCAGGAGTTCCTCTTATCCAGTTTTCAGTTCTGTCTCAGGGGTAATTTTTCCACGACTAGTTGTAAATTGGCTGTGTCCACAGGAGGAGGTGAGTTCAGAGTCTGCCTACACCGCCATCTTGACTCCCTCTCCCTGGACCAGTCCATAAATATTAAATGTTTCTTTATCAGCTTCTCCTAGCACATGCCAGAAAGACGAGTAAAGTGAAGTATGACCCGATTTCAATAAGATATATAAAATATATCAAAGAGGCGCTACAGCCTCTAGGTTAAGCAGTCATGAAACAGTTAAGCGGGAAAGCCTTGCACTGCTGCCGATGGAGGAGTTTAATAGTGTTGCACAGGAAGCGTCTCAGAGTCCAAGTTTCTGCACAATGAGAGACCTGTTTTCAGCTAAGACCTAATGTAGAAATTATGCCTCCAAATATAAGTAGCTGAGTTTAAAATTTGTTTTCCATTATTATATCTAGGTAGAAAATAGCAGGACTACTGCACAAAGGAAAACATATATTAATAACAAATTGTAGAGCATATTGGACAAAATTAATGTCTTCTCACTAATTCCATTGCTAAAAATAGAGTACTTAACAGTGATTTTTAAAAAGAGTAGCTGATGTAGAGAAACTACCACAAATGAAAGCAAGGGTTCTTTTTGGGAATAAAAGCAATTGTATCAGGGCAGGTTGATATGGGGCAATGCACAACCCTAATATCTTCTGGAAACCAGCACTTTTCAAGAAGAGAAATGTGATTCAGAATAGAGCTAGGTTTCTTAGTATAGTTTTCAATACTATACTTGGAATGAAGGATTGGACATTAATACTAATGCAATGAAAGCTTAGATGTTAATACTAGAATCCCACTTTATATCAGTTTATATCAGTATATGGTATACTTCTCATTTCATAATGTAGGATCAATCCTTCTCATTTAGTCCTCTTCATATTCTTGCAAAAGACTAAAATTTCTTCCCTTCAGAAATTTTTATAAACATTTTCTAAGCAGATTGGAATCCATTTAACTACTACCCTCCAGGCACAAGCATCTGGTCTAGGTACATGAAAGAAGCATTCATTACACTCTTACCTCCGATCCACTCACAAGCGTTTACTGAGGGCCTATTAGGAACCAGAGACTATTCAAGACTGGATATAGAACCCGTGAACAAAACAAACAGCTGAGTCTCAAGTTCCATGGAACTTACTTTCTAGGGGGAAAAAGACAGAGACTGAAAAATGAAAGAGGGTGAAGGGACAGTGGTCCTGATAAACTGTTATAGGCAGAGGTCTGAGAGATGTGAGGAAAGACACTATGTATCAAGATGGAGATTAACTGCAGGAGGAGCAGGTTTGGGGAGGGGGTATGAAGGTATTCTGGATATATTCATTATAAACGCCTATTAAACATCCACCGAAGACGGCAACAAGCCCTTGTGCTCAAGAGTCTGGAATTCAGAAGCACAATGAAGATAGAGATACAATGTAGGGTTTGTCAATATATAGACGGTGAGATTGGCTAGAAAATAACTGTAGAGAGAAGAGACGAGATTTGAAGAGTGAGAGTTCTTCATTTCTTAGAAATCAAGAATATTGGGAGAATCTAGCAAAAGAGCCTAAAAAAGAAGTGACCAGTAAAGCAAGAGAACTACAAAAATTGTGCTCCAACACCTAATGATGAACAAGTTTCTAGAAGGAGAAGATAAATTAATGATAAGGTTTGTCAAATGCTCCTACTATAGGAGAAAGGTGTGGGCTGAGGACTGAGCCATGCACTTGGCCACACGGATGTCACTGCAGTGCCCATTATGGCCCAGGATGTCAGTTGACTTACTCCCGTCTGGATGTGCTCCATCTAACTGTTTCTTCAACCACACGTCACTGAGGCAATACTGTGTAGGGACACTAAAAGGGTAACTATGAAAAAGAATGAATCTATTTTCATAATGCAAAATATTAAATCAAATGAAAACAAAGGCCACATATTAGATAGCTTTTTTTTAATTATTAGAATAAAGTAAATCGTTTTATATTGCCCATTAAAATTCTGTATCTCTTCAGATTGCTTGCCTTTTTTTAGGATATGGTAATTATATAATTAAAAATTGCCAAAACAGATTGAGGTGCTAAGAGATTTTTTGTGTTAATTAATGTTAGAAAATAAATCTATTATACAAGCTGAAAGAGTTGTCATATTGCATTCCTCAACCCAAACCACGGAGTGACGCCACAGAGCTACGTCAGGGCCAGTTATGTCAGATAAGCCCTAGTGACGAGGCTACTGCCCAAGGTAGGCTTTTCATGCACATGCGCACACACACACACGATATACTTCACTAAATATTTTCTATGACATTCACCAAGTAACTTTAGAAAGCCACACAATCAAAACAAGGGAATATTTTTAGAATTGTACTGCTATTATAAGTCCAGATTCATCATTTAATTTAAATTAATTATCATTTACTTCATATTTACTATTTTTCTAAACAATCAAGTCACTTTACAAACATGTATCTGCATCTCTTATTCAATGTAATCATATTACATATTTTCATTTTTAAAACATTAATTTAATGTAATAACACGACAAATGACTTTTATATACTAATTCAAAAAAGGTAGGGTATGCACGTGAAAATATTAATGAAAATAAAAATAAAAGTCTATAGTACCCTGAAAGATCACCATATAAAGTGAGAATCTAAATTGTACACTATTAAGTTCAATACACTTTTATGATTCATATAAATCTCAGAAAAGAACTTTAATTTTATTAGCAGAGGCAAAATACACAAAGCAGCAATCATTTTGCATGGCGTAACTCAGGGCTCTACAAAATGGGCCCAGAGAAAATTAAAGACTAAAAACACAGCTCAGGTAACAAAAAAAATTCAACCAATTCAACACACAGGTGCATAACGTATCATTTTCTTGGCTTAACAAGTCTTTGAAATGTTATATTTCTACACAATGGAATTTCCTATATTTCACAAGATGTTTTTCTGTTGTCATTTACCTAAACACTGAACGTGCTGTGGAACTGGTCTGTGAGCAGGCCCCAGCTGGCTGTGCTCAAAATGGCACTTATCCAGGTCTCAACTGTCTTACTTATATACATGGACTTCTGCCAGCTGTTTAATATTTAGGGCTAATAAATGTAATCGGCAGTACTACACAAGCACAACTAACAAAATATCAGAAAATACTTCTCAATGTGAAGTTTGACTTCTTATTTCACATAACTGGATTTGTGACAGTGGAAAATGAGTTTAAGCAGTTTTTCTTTTGAAATAATAAAAAAAAAAAGTAAAAGAAAAAATGTAAACGAAGCTGTAGGTGAGTTGTAGGCTTACCATCTGGTCTATATTTTACTAAACCAGGGCATATATTGATAGGTAAACCTTCTACCATTATACGGATGAACAAAGGTATTCAGACAGGTCCCTGGGCCTCTCAGACAAGGTCAAGGTTATTAGGCCCTTGAGGAAGTCACAATCTAGTGTCAAGATAGATTAATATTTCATGATAATCCCGTGAGGTTTTACCAAGAGAAGTTTACATGAAAAGTAAGATGGAGCCACTAACTGTGCTAATCAGAAAAATAATATTGTGATTTAGGTTTTCATTTCTAGGAACAAACAGTAAACATAAACATCTTGAGGAAAGAAAGAGAGGAAGGAAGGAAGGAAATGGGGGGGGAAGGAAAGAAGGAAGGGAGGAAAAAGGAAAGAAGGGAGGAAGAAGGAAGGGAAACAGGCCTTTCTTGCTAACAAAATAGGCAGCATTTTTATATGCTTTAAATTTGACTGACAAGAAAGTGATCTTCCTCCCAAAATACTAAAAGACAACAGAAATTCCACTCAGTCATTATTTCATCTAAATCAGGCTGAATCACCCTGAAAATGATCGCATCCCTGGAAGTGATAGTATACTAAACCTAAACCATCATCTCCATAATAGTGTGAATATGTGAACCCAGAATAGTGCACAGGGCAGAAGGGCTGTGTGGAGATTGTGAGGACCCCCATGAAGTGAAAAACGAGACAGTATAACTGGAGAAACTCAACACATTCAACAAATCGCACCTGCTCCACATTTTTGCCAAATTTTAGCCCTAGAGAAGACATAAAAGACATAGTCCTTTAGCCAATAGTGAAATCCTGGGGCATGGTGAGGGTGACGAGAAACTGGACAGTTGAGAGACCTGAGTTCTAGTTCTGCTGCCAGCAATGTCTGTGTGACATTTGGTAATTACTTAACTACTCTGAAGTCTCTATTTTCTCAACTACTAAATATACATCAACCGTCAGTCCCTTTCTGTGTAATCAGCTGTTAAATGCCCAATTCACGCGCAGCTAGTGCTGGACTCCCATCTGACAGATCCACATGTAGCTACCGGACAACAAGGTCACTAAACTTTTAGTGTTTTTTGTTAAATTTTTTAATTTCCAAAATCTAAAAAGATGCTCGATATATGTAAAAGAAAAAAATAAACATAAAGAAGTTTTTTTCAGAGGAAAAGCTAGAACTTTGCTGAATTTCATTGTAATTAAATTGCTGACACAGTTTTTACTTTGAATTACATATCAGGACAGAACAATGTTTCTACGTTCAGGTTCTGTACCACCCCCTGATTATAGGTGCACAACCCACACAGTCACACTCTGTCTTCACAGCACACACACGCAAAGCACAGAGCTCACATCAGAAGAGTAACCTAGAAACGGGAAAAAGCAGACCATAGACTGGCTCTTCCATGTGAGACATACAGATATCAAGGACAAGCTTTCTAAACTGGAGACACCAAACTCCCCGCTGGCCGTGGATGCGAGATTCGAGAGCACGTGGGTGACTGACTCCTGGGAGCGGCAGTTCCTCCCTTGACTTCCTAACATCACTGCTGCTTTCCCTTTTCCCAAGAGCCCTATCTTCCCACCTGGCTCCCCATTATAATCTTGCTACAAAACACTCAGCCTTATTAGAAAAGCAGGGGAAAAACTATTCCATTTTCAAGAGCTTTGTTTCATTTTGTTTTAGCGACCACAAGGGATACGAGGAATTCTGGCACGAAAAAATTTGAGTGCTGTGAGTACAGTATCTTTCATTGATTTATTTAAAGAGCTTTTCAGCATGTGTTTATATTTTGGATTATACTCCCGAAAAATGTAAGAGTTTGGTTGTTCCAGTGCTTGTTTATTTTAAAAGTCCTATACTGACTGCTACTTTGTAATTTCTGCATATGATTATTGAAAGTAGAATCACTTATGGCATATGTAAACCAAATTCAAAACAACCAAATGTAATTAAATTAATGCCAATGTAAACTACCAACCCAACGAATGGAGATCTTTTAAGCACAGAGAGTACAATGGTTTTGATGCCATGAAATCCCTTTGGCCTGGAACCTACTAAGATACCACTGCTGTGCAGGGACCTCCATTTGGATGAAGTCATTCAAATCAACTAGCCATTCAACTACTTTCACTACATGCTTATCCTCATCTCCCGTTCTTGAATGCACAGGAAGATAACGTGCTCCCTTAGGGAAACTGGTTTCTTTCCACTTCAACTATCTGAGACTAAGCTGCGCAGGAAAGACCATCATCCTTTGTTATCCATCTCTATAACTACTTGGTCCTTGAAACGTTTGAAGAACACCAATATCCTAGTATTCCAGGAAAATTCCAAATATTGCTCTGAATCAAGTGCATATTTTAATAAAAGATCAAACTTTAAAAGAGCAGCCAGAAAAACTGACACATGAAACTGCCTATAAAAATTACACCCTTAAAACATTTTTATATTCATAGGATACTTAACTGATCATTTAAATTTCAATGATTCTATTTAATCCATAGAATCTCACAGACTTTTACAATCATGATTAGATTCAAGCCTAGAGTTTTGCAAAGGAATTCAGATAGGAGGCCAGTATAAAAATCTGTAGCTACTTCCCCATTCCTAAAAAATGACAGGTACTTCTCGAGTTATTCAAAAAATATGTAAGAGAGTTGCAAAACTTAATCTGCTCATAAAGTAAAAAAACATAAATCCTATGAAAAAAAGCATCATAGTAATAGAAAAGTCCTAGAATGTATCTGTTTTCTTTAAACAAATTATTATTTATTTTGTAAAGTGGATTATATCCCCACAGAGAAAAATTGGGTGTGTGTTTGTGTGTGTGTGAGTGTGTGCGTGAGTCCAGGCTACTTCAGAACTTTAGGCAATGACTGGGTCAAGACCTGAGAGACAGAAAAGAAGGAGAGGGCAACATTGAAAATATTAAAGTATGGTGACCCTGTGGGCTTCATACACACTGTGATCAGGATAATGTTAACATATCTGTGGGTATTTGGTAGGGTGGCACAGCAAGAGAAGATCTGACTGCTGCCTTGAGAACAGACCAAATCTTGTAGATCCCACCCAAAGCATGATCCAGGGTTGTCTTAGCACGGGGTGTTATAACAAATTACATGGACTAGCTGGTTTAAAAAACAAATATTCGTTTCTCAAAGTTCTGAAGGCTGGCAAGTCCAAGACGAAGGTGCCAGCAGGTCCACTGTCAAGTGATGACCCACTTCCTGATTTGTGGATGGCGTCTTCTTGTTAAATCCTCACATGGCAGGGAGCAGAGAGACGATCTCTCTTGTGTCTGTTCTTTTAATGGCACTATTCCCATTCAGGAGGGCTCCACCCTCATGATCTAGTTACCTCCCAAAAGCCCAGCTCTCAACACCATCCCACTGGGGATTTAGGCTTCAACATATAAATTTTGAGGGGACACAAACATTCAGTCCATAGCAAGGACTACCCAAATGGGATAAACATATCCCAAGGTCTCAGTGCAGCACACAGGGCAAGGGGAATAGATTAGAAATTCAGTTCATGTTTATGTGGTCCTATTTTTAATTTACATTTAATTTCAACTTTGTGTACAAAATATTAAGAGGCACATGTACATATTTAGTAATTAAATATAGAGATAACTTAAAAATATACATACAAGGGGAGCTCAATAATTATTTTAATTATCTGGGTACATCATCAAAAAGCTTGGATGGTTTTAAGTTATACTTGGAATCTGACTTCAAGAATGACCTCCCTGAATCCTCAAATTAAAATCACATATGTAATCAGTTTTCCTTTCAGGTTCAGAAATGTCTGACACTCTAACTAACAAGTTTCAGTGCCCACTTTGTATGTTCCAATTAAAAATCAAGCTATTTATCACAAATAATTTTTTGTGTGTGTGTGAGGAAGATCAGCCCTGTGCTAACATCTGTCAATCCTCCTCTTTTTTGCTGAGGAAGACCGGCCCTGGGCTAACATCCGTGCCCATCTTCCTCCACTTTATATGGGACGCCGCCACAGCATGGCTTGCCAAGCAGTGCATAGGTGCGCACCTGGGATCCGAACCGGGGAACCCCGGGCCACGAAGCGGAGCGCACGCACTTAACCGCTTGTGCCACCGGGCCGGCCCCTATCACAGATAATTTTCATTCAAAACATTTGAAAACAAAGTAATATATACCATGTGATTCTGGAAAGCAGTAATGCATGAAGTTTAATATCACATAGAGATGGTTTTGATATTTCTAAGGTTCCCTCACAAAAAGTGAGTGGAGACCGTCTTACTTTCCTGACATTGTTACAGAAGTAGAAAAAAAATCGTAAGTTTGTGTTAGTTATATCTCAATTTTCACATATACATACTATTTCCAGGTAAAGCAAAAGAATTACATACACACATAATTTAATATCTATAATTTTAAAAAACTATTTAATTTAAGCCATACTTTTCCTGTTCAAATTTTATATATGCATTGACTTTTCCTTTCACTATTCAACAGACTTCAACATTTTCCTCTTCATGGCATACTGTAGGATGTATCTTTTGAAACTACTGAAATGAGTAGAAATCTATGTGGACTCTATGGAAAGTTAACTGAACATATGTTCAAACTATAACACGTCCCACACCAGACTATCAACGCACTCCCACCTCTCAGGTTTAAAGGACACCCTGACATGGTTCAACTGCAGCAACCGGCTGCTCTCCAGACGCACACCCGTGTTTTCTGCATGGCACAGAGGACACCACTAGCAATTACACGTTCCCGGACTGATCTTTCACAGAGGTCAGGGAAACGTGATGAAAGAATGTTCTCAGAGTGGAGGCGTGGTTGGGACAATAAAGTGCCACCACCGAGCGCGACACGCTCTTGCTGTAGGAAGTAAAGAGTGGTCTGAGACCCGCATTTATTTTTCAATGAAGTGGGGGAGGGGAATGTGATTAAAATTAAAGAGAAGAAAAGCAGAAGAAAAAGGAGTAGAGAGAAGAGAAATTTAAGATGGTGTGGACAGTAAGAGGAAAATTATAGTGAAGTAGAGCTAACATATAAATAAGAATGGAAATAATAATTATCATTTGTCTAACGGTCTTTAAGTGCCCACGGCTGCCTAAATAGTCTATATGCGGTGTTGCACTAATCTTCACAGCAATTCTTAAAGAAGGTACTAGTATTCTGCAAGGAATAATAATTTGAAGAATGAGAAACAAGATCTTACTTTGGAGACTCTCACTCTGAACTAGCAGCCTTTCCGGCCGGCTCTTTGGGCGTGCGCTCTGTGCAGCTGGCCAGGCCTCCACGCTGAGAGCGGCCCGCATCTGGTTTCATGTTTTGCGCCCACCATCCAAAAATTGTCTATAATTTTTGAACAAGGAATTTTTGTTATGCCCTGTTCCCCTCAGATTACGTACCTGATACTGATACCTTATAATACTAGAGGACAACATTTACGGCACACATTGACTGTAGCACTAAAAATTTAGAAACCCAAAGAGGTTTAAACCGCCGCAATATGAAGTGCTCGGACATCTCTCTCCACTACCACCTCCATCACACGCTCTTGTAATTTTTGTTTTTTTGGTTTACTTGCCTGCATCCTCTCCTGAGGTGGTTACTGATTACCTACCAAATAAATCTATTCGAATGTCTATCTCTCTCCTCAAACATTTCAGTCAGTGTACAAAACTGAACTATATGGCACAGTATATAAATGCTACCTTTTGCTGCAAAGAAAAATTCTTCAGTAGAAATCAGAAGAGTCAGACAGCATGGCATTATTCATTTATTTAATATATCTTTGTTACATATACAACGATTTACAACTAGATTGTAAATTCCTCAGGAATTCTTCCGTTTTCTTCAAAATGCCTATTATAGTTTTGAGAACAAGGCAGACATCCAATAAATTCATGTAATATTGAAAATCTAAAAAGAATGAGCTGTAGTATAAACAGAAACAGGTAGATTAAGGCAGTAGTTTAAACAATAAGACTAGGAGATTATTTTAAGTCTGTCAAACACAAATCATTTGATTATAATATAGGAGCACTTGTGTTTAAATTAAAAAAAGCATTTCCAAAACTATGAAAGCAACTTTTAATTACTGTATCTTAAAGAGTATGGAAACTGTTCTGTTTACAGTAGTTAACCATTCCCTTAGTTTGTCCACATCTCACTCAAAAGGCTGTGACAAAATCTCTTTTTCTCTTTTTTTTAACTCTGGACATTATTTTAGCTCCTCCTATATGAGCAAGTCTTAACAAATTATACAAACTGAACTTGCTGGAGTATTTCCATATGCATTTCACTTGCAAAAAATGTTTTTCTTTCATGTAAAGTACAGGTTTACCGCCTCAGAGTTTCATGGAAATAAATCTATTTTTTTTTCATAAAAAATAATGACAGAGAAAAATAAATGACAAAGGAATGGTCAAGGAATCTTGGCAACAGTCCAGCTGTTTTATCAGCTGTACCACAGGCAAGCAAATTTAACCTCGCTGGGCCTTATAATGTTACTAACCTCCTGCTTTTCATACTCTGCATTTGCATATCTGGACAAACTTTCCTCAGTTTAATATGATGATTACCGTAAAATAGGCATAATGTCAAAACAGCATTTGACCCAAAGCATCATAAAGCTGTGGCTTTCTAACCAGTGCTCCGGTCACAGGCCAGTCAGTAAATATACACACTATAAATTTAAGGGCATGGTCTCATCTTTCTCTTTGAGGAATTGAGTGTACAGCCTGAAAATCAGGAGACACTAACTCCTGACTCAGTTTATGATAGAGTGGAAAACTTACAGAAGAAAGAAACATCACATTTGGAATTGTATAAACAACAATGCCTAAACATTCCATATCCAAGCCTGGTGTACCTACAATATTTTAGATATGTGAAAGGAAAGGGAGGGTTCTAGGGGAAATCACCTTTTGAATGCAGAGCTGTTCTGATATCTTATAATTGGTATCCTATGCATTTGTGCATTCTTAGGGAAGAGTTATTCACTCTCTTCTAGAAACACATGGAAACAAAAAGAAAACAGGTTTTCCAAACATCCTCAACTACACATCACATTGTTTTACCGTAATTTTTCTATTCTTTGATAATAGGAATTGATAGGAATAAACAAACCACATGTGAGCCATATTTCTGCATTTTTAGATATTCAAACTACTTAGCCTCCAAGTCTGAGGGTATTAAAAAAAAATGCTCTCAGTGAGACACTGATTTCCTGCTGTGACAAGCTCAAACATGAAAACAACCACACACCAGAGGGTTTTCCTCCAAACCACAGCACTAAGCACGAATGAACCCCTGCTGGGAACATGCATCTACACATGAGACTGTTTGACTTGGTAACATGAGTTTGTGACTCTCTGTGTTAATAAGAAAAAGTAAAAAAGCAGCTAGACAAGGATTTCATTGTCCACGTTTTTGGAAGATCTTTTTTTTTTTGTAGATAGAGTTTAAAAATACTGGCAACGTTTGACCATAACACTTAGCATTGGCTCAAAGGCTGTCTTCACTACAGTTAACCACACGGTTCTCTGCTCTGCCCCAACAGTGACCTCAATCCAAACAAAAAAGATGAGACAAGATTCGAACTTTAAACTTTCACATTCCCCTTGGACTAGTCTGGACCAAAGATCATAAAGACACTCAGTATGGATCACGTGGTTTCTTTCTTCTTAGATGATGGTGTATGTGTTCTATTATTTCAGAAATAAAGTCAAATAGTAACTCATTCTTTCTTTTTTTTTTGTGAGGAAGATCAGCCCTGAGCTAATATCCATGCTAATCCTCCTCTTTTTTTTGCTGAGGAAGACCGGCTCTGAGCTAACATCTATTGCCAATCCTCCTCCTTTTTTTATTCCCCAAAGCCCCAGTAGATAGTTGTGTGTCATAGCTGCACATCCTTCTAGCTGCTGTATGTGGGACGTGGCCTCAGCATGGCTGGAGAAGCAGTGCGTCGGTGCACGCCAGGGATCCGAACCCGGGCAGCCAGTAGCGGAGCGCGAGCACTTAACCGCTAAGCCACGGGGCCAGCCCGTAACTCATTCTTTTTTTTTTAAAATATTTATTGAGTACCTACTATATATAAGATACTGTGCTGTTTCTGTTTTTTGTTTTTTTTTTTAAAGTGATGGGCCTTTTATTTTTCTTTTCCCCCAAGGCCCCAGTAGATAGTTGTACGTCATAGTTGCACATCCTTCTAGTTGCTGTATGTGGGACACAGCCTCAGCATGGCCAGAGAAGCGGTGCGATGGTGCGCGCCCAGGATCCAAACCCGGGCCACCAGCAGCGGAGCACGTGCACTTAACCGCTAAGCCACGGGGCCAGCCCCCTGTAACTCATTCTTAAAGCTCCCCTCCTTTTTCTTTAATTAGACCTACTTAAAACCCCTTCTCTGATAACCGTGTCTACACCCCACTCCCATGTGATAATTGAGGGAAGGATCAGAGATATAGAGATCAGAGATCAGTATAACACTAGGAAAAATACTAGAAAGAGACACATTAATTAGTCTCCCAAATCATTTGTTTCTAATATCATTTCACAATTTCTGTTTGAATCTTTGGCAAAACATGAAAATGCACATGAAAAAATTCATCATTGGAAGAAACCAAAGTAGCATTTCTAAACATTTCCAAAATGGTTAGGGGTTAAACAAATTATTTTCTTCAAGTCAAAAATAAAGAATGCACGGGCTGGCCCGGTGGCGTAGCGGTTAAGTTTGCACACTCTGCTTCAGCGGCCCAGGGTTGGCAGGTTCGGATCCCGGGCACGGACTGACGCGCTGCTTGTCAAGCCGTGCTGTGGCGGCGTCCCATGTAAAGTAGCAGAAGATGGGCAGAGAAGTTAGTCCAGGGCCAGTTTCCTCAGCAAAAAGAGGCAAATTGGCAACAGATGTTAGCTCGGGGCTAATCTTCCTCACACACACACAAAAAGAATGCAAATTAATTTTATAGTAAAATATATGTGACATATTTTGTACCCCTTGCTTTTAGAAAGACACCACACGTTAATAATACATTACACCTAAAGTTTTTATACCACAAATATTTATTGACTATCTTATTATGGTATGATATATCATGGCCAAAGGCAATAAAATTATGACCTTAAACATACAGAAAACGTTTGTCTCAAGATTCAGATGTTACTGATAAGCAGCAATTGATATAAAATATATCTTTTATTTTTCTTTACTTATCTCTACAAACATAATATTAAATTCTTATTTATCTCAGGAAATAGAAGTTAAGGTATTCAAAATGCTTTTAAAAATGTGGATCTTTTAAAATGTAAGTCTTGAAAATATTGATATTTTAAATATTAAATTATGTTCTTCAGAAATAATAACACCTATAAACCAAAAATCTTTAAAATATATTTTTTGAATGCACCTAAAATAACTAATGCAAGATCTGTCCCAATCCACAAACTTCATTGATAATGTACTGTCTACAGTAATAAATCATGGATTCATAGGGGTCACTATTCCCCAAGGTCTACAAGTTCAGAACAAGAATTCTTTTCAAAGCAGTTGGTGCATCTTTGCAACGACATAGGACTCCACAGATAGATTCCCGTTTCTGATTCCTAAATCAACTATAATACATGTGAAATCATAAGTTCTTAACAGCAATGCTTTATATACTAGTCCCATCTTTCTACATATGAAAAAAGAAACATCCAGATAGAAGTCAAACATATTCATAAGTTGTAATAAATAACTTAGAAAATGAATTGAAATGTCCACATCTAAAAAGAAGCTACATGTTCACTCCTAATTAACAGTAATTTATGGATCATAATGCTAGAGGAACTGCAACTTGAGGTGGTTTAATAGCATAATTGTTCTCAATATTTCAAGACCTTCCATATACAAGATGAAGTTTCAATATTTTGGTAAAATCCAAAATAGAAATACAAATACACTTGAGTCAATAGGTATCAGTATAGTCCACCACTTGGGATTTTCCTCCAATAATTTGGATTATTTTGGATGGTATTATTTTCATTATCTTTAGACATTATATTTTTGCTTTGTGCCTAGAGCTTCTTTGGAAAATTCTGGGTATGATAAATTAATCAATCAATAACATTTCCTTGAATGGCACACTATCTTAATAGGAGAGAAACAGAATGAATAAGGGCAAGAGAGGTGGAAGAAGAGGAAACACAGTAGGCAGCAGAAAACAGTGACTGCAGATAGAAAACACATGGATTGGTGTCCACAAGACCGCAGTTCAAACTACCCCGAGGGTGATGCACAGGGGGCTATGATAAAACAGTGTATTTAATTTGCAATTACTAATTTGAACTTAGACTTGAATATTTGCTATTGTTTTACTTTTCTGGTATTCTGAGTGGCTTTTCAAAATTCTTTTGTAACAAACTAAATCTTAAACCTAATTGACAATTTCAAAAAAATTTGACAAAAATGAAACCTAAAGGGGAAAGGAAGAAAGGGAACCCTTTGCATCTGCAGAGTGCTGTCAGCCTGTGTCAGTCTTTGAAGTTGCTGCCTGAAATCTTACCAATGGGAGAGGGAACATCAAATCAGAAGAGAGAAGGCAGATGTATGAGAGATAAATCTTTTTTTATTGTTAGAGTTCCAAATGTGGACAGGCAGTCCAAGGCTTCAGACTTGCAGTCGCTCCTGGAAGCCCCCCAGAGATTTCAGCACTCAGTTGTCAGTGCACACCAGGGCATGCACAACCCCCAGACAAGTGTCTTTTGCAGACCTGCTGCGCAGAACTGCTGGCAGGTAGCTGGCTAGCATTCTGCACATGCTTAGAGGTTAAGATACAGAATCAGACATAAGAAGAACTGTTCTTACAATATTTAGGAAAATTCCAAATGATTATGAGAAGTGATAGACCTGAGACACACACATACACACGCGTGTGCACACCCTTTATGCTATGTTCCATGCAGGCAAGTGTTTTGATTTTGCAAATTAGTTATTCATTAGTGTCTAGAAAAATCTTGTGCATATGTATGATATGTATCTTGTATCTATGTTTTGTATTTATTCTTGCATCAGTGTTCAAAACACTAAAAACAAAACCTGTATGTCTTTATTTTAATTATCATACAAAATTGAAATTATATATTTTGAAACTCATCTTCAAATTTTATTTCCCTCAATTCATTTTCCTATAGTACATTCCACATAAATTCCAAGTAGTTTACACAACAAATTCTGACAGTGACAAATATTTTATTATATATTTATTTATATACTTATAGTTAAGTGTAACACTCCTTGTTCTAAGCAATATTTAAGGCAGCTAATATTTGTAAAGTGCCTTGCAAAATATTGTCACATACAACTTTGTGAGACATGTATTATCACTGTCATTCTATCAGTGAATTTACTGAGAGTTAGAAAGATTAAATGACTAGGACAAGAATAAAGAGTGAAGAAAAAAGACATCTCCAAGTCAAGTTTTTGCACTGGGACACCCATAATCTTTCTACTATCCTCTGCTACTGATATCCCCAAATTGGAATGCATTGAGATTTGCATCACAAACACAGAAATGGAATGAGAAAACGCTAAAAGAAGATTTAGTTTCTGTATTAGAATATTGAAAATATCTCTCAAAAGTAATATGGACCTTGCACATAAAATAAAAAGACAGTTGCGCCCGAGACGGCATCAGTCGGAAGCAGAGGTGGCCAAAACAGAACAACTTAGAAACAAAACAAAACAGACTAACCTACTCAGAAGAAGAAAACAAACCCTGATGAACAGAATGATCCCACACTCCTGCTCCTCCTCCCCCTCCTCCTCTCCCTCCCCTCCCTCCTCCTCCTCCCCCTCTCCCATCTCCTCCCCCTCTCCCGTCTCCTCCTCCCTCTCCCTCCCCTCCCCCTCTCCCGTCTCCTCCTCCCCTCCTCCTCTCCCTCCTCCTCCCCCTCTCCCATCTCCTCCCCCTCTCCCGTCTCCTCCCCTCTCCCGTCTCCTCCTCCCCCTCCTCCTCTCCCTCCCCTCCCCCTCTCCCGTCTCCTCCCCCTCCTCCTCTCCCTCTCCCGTCTCCTCCCCCCCTCCAGTCTCCTCCTCTCCCATCTCCATCTTCTCTGTTTTAACATTAGGAGTGTCAGAATATAAGAGAACCAGAATAGAATCATAGGCATGGCTCAGAAACCAAAAGGAAATTTTTAGACAGCAATCTTTCCTTTAAGGAAAATATTTTAACTAACTTATAGGAATAAAATATTTAAAATGGTATATTTTTGCAAACTAATATTTACAAATAGTGATTTTAAAAGCCCATCAGAAGAAAACAAAATTTTACTACTCAAAAATCTTAAAAGTTAATATTTCAACATGGCTCAAAATCGACCTCTACACACTAAAATATGTAGTTGCCCATTCCTGTATTTTAGTATTTAAAATATATGTGCTTTAATAAATGACCAGTAACTATACTGCACCTGTAAATCACAACTTGAATAGTTTAAAGTCGTCTAGAGCTTGTACTTGGAAGGGATCTTGCAATCTGAGCATGGATCGTATAAAATATATCATAAAATATTGACACTTTTCCAACTTAAAGGGGTGCCAAATTTTCCTGGAGCAAATCGTACTAGTAAACACCAATCATTTTTACAACACTTTAAATTATCAAGTGCTGGCACTTGTGACCCAATTTGTTTAAACGTTGTTGTGGATCACATAAAATAAAAAGGCCATATTTTCTTTTTTTTTTTTTTTTTTTTTAAAGATTTTATTTATTTTATTTTTCCCCCCAAAGCCCCAGTAGATAGTTGTATGTCATAGCTGCACATCCTTCTAGTTGCTGTATGTGGGACTCGGCCTCAGGATGGACGGAGAAGTGGTGCCTCGATGCGCACCCGGGATCCGAACCCGGGCCACCAGCATTGCAGCGCGCGCACTTAACCACCAAGCCACAGGGCCGGCCCCATATTTTCAAAGACAACATTCTACTGCCAAATACAACCAACTCATGTTTATTTCTTCAGGTGAAAGGTTCAAGGTCAAATTTAAAATTTGCTAGCAATTTTTTTTTCCTTACAAAACCTACTCTCATCAGATTTTCAAAGCTTGGTTTAACTGAAAAATAACTAGGCAGGACCAGGACCAGAGAATGTTATTATTATATGCCTCTAATTAAACAGAGACAACAAAACTAGTATCATAAAAATGCTATCATGTTTTTTTACTTTGCAAATGTGGTTGTTGTCTGGGTTACAAAGCTTGGTCTGATTTTTAAAAAATGCAGGACCAGAAAATCTTTTAACTATTGGCATTTGATTAAATTAACTTCTGTGAGTTCTTTCCGAATTTCCTGTCTTTATAGAAAGTATTATCACCTCTATAGATATCATACTCTGATATTTATTTCATGATTTCACCTGATGCTTAAGAAAAAAAAGAAAGAAAGAATAACTTTTCATCAAGATATGTGTTGCAAAGACTGTTGGCTCTTGAAACTTATAACTTGACAATTAAGGGTAATAATAAATTGATTTACTTTCAAGAAAGGGATTCTTAGAAAAAATGATAGACTTGCCAGACTATAGTGTAAATATACTCTCTCCAATCAACCTCTCCTTAATTTTATTTCCTGAAGTGATATGCAAATTATGTCAACATGCTGTTTAGCAATGGATTAAAAAAAACCGAAAC
The DNA here is from genome assembly GCF_057802395.1 of Ceratotherium simum simum. NCBI lineage: Eukaryota > Metazoa > Chordata > Mammalia > Perissodactyla > Rhinocerotidae > Ceratotherium > Ceratotherium simum. Next base: position 41,876,690 of record NC_141926.1, on the reverse strand, counting down.
TATCCACAGTTCTAAGTTCATTGAACGCAGCTGCAAATAATTTCCTCTCCCTAAAAAATCAGTAATGAAATACTCATAATGGCCGCACCCACATCTTTGCCTTGCCCAGCTGTATTCAAGTTTCTTCCTGATTAGGTAGAAATCTCACACACTTCGAGGAACAGGTCTTATGATCCTTATTTTATTACTATATAAATTTATGAGACTACCCAAGGCCAAGGAGAAGATGACTACTAGTACCACAAAAACTGAAGCGTCCTTAATATTTAATGTGCAGTTTTCACCAACAGATATTATTCATAATTTTTGAGTACTTATCTAATATAAATTGAAATGAAAACTAGTACAATAACTTGTCTCCACGAGTCATTTTTCTTACATAGTATTCTTCTTGAGTTTGTTCTCTGTGATAGCTGGAGAATTTTTTCTTGCTTCTACCTCCAGTGTCATCCCCGTTCCTCCAAAACACACAGCCACACCCACACCTGTGAGGTCCCCGAGCACCGCCGCCCCGCCAGGGCCCACCGCCCCCCTTCTGACGGCAGTCTGTGTTGTACTGCGCATTGTTGAGGAAACATCAGTGTTTGAGGGGATCATTTTTTTCTCCTTAAACTGTGCCAGTATATTATTTTTATATAGTTTAAAACTAACCAATCTAACTTGAGACCTCAAGAATGGCCTAGGCTGTGCCTCTCTGCGAGCCTGCGTAGGAGTCCCGTTCACAAACTCTGCGGGGCGCGACGCGGCGGGCGGGCCGCACAGCAGGAGGCGCGGCGCTCCTCGCCAGGTCCCGAACTCAGCTCCTCGCCAGCAACGCGGCGTGCAAGACGGCAACGTTCACCTGCAGAATTATTGACGTTACACAGCTAAGAAAAACTCATATATTTAAATAAGTACACAAACAACACATTGTACTCGGTCCAACGAAGGTTTTTTTTCTTTAGAACATTGAACTAATTATAATATAAAACTCTGCTTAAGTTGGAAAAAAATCACAAGATATAAAATGATGAAACAAAATCAATTTACTGTTTCAATGGATTTGAAAGGTGACGAATCTGCTGTGAGAAGTTAAAAGTATTTTATCATTGAAATGTATTGCTTATCAAGAGTAAATACATAAAATGCATTTTTGGCCTTTGGACTTTTCTAAATTAATTTACATCTACAGAACATACCTGCCAAGAAATGTTCTATAGGCAAAACAAACAAAAACTACAAATTAGGTTCATGCATCATTAAATTCAATACCTAGGCATCTACAGTCATCGTCCACATGACATAGTCCTCGATCATCCAACGTGAAACAGCACAGACTACTCACACAAACGTCTCGTCACTTTTGTATCAGTGAATATATTTATATGTACATCTATATTTACATATACACATGAAACAATTTTACAGATTCTGAGTGCTCTCTACTTTTTTATAATTTTAAAAACATTTTTAATAGCTTTCCTTCACTAAGACTTTTTTAACTTGTGAAAATTACTCAAAACCCTGAATCAAATTTATAACCCCAAGGTCAGGTCACTCTGGTCATTAAGATAATCTAAAATCCCTGAAAATATTGTAGTATTTTCCTTTGTTTTCAGTATAAAGACAGAGGAAAGCAGGATAATTTTATACCTATCACAGCACATAATTACATAGCAATTGACATCCTATTTTTGATCACCTTTCTGAGTGAAATATTCACGGTTACTCATTTTCTTTTTATCATTTTTTTTTATATAAAATTAGTCCACTGACGGAATATTTTCTTCCTGTTACTGTTTTTTTTCCCAGTAATTTTGCATACATATTGTTCTCATAGCTTCCAATGGATCCACTTGAGTGACCAAAGGAAAGGTTAAGTTGGAGTTAATAGAAAGCATTGCAACTAATTAATATGTCAGAGGAGTATAGCCCCAGCCAAAAGAGTTAATGAAGCTTGCTCAGGACACATGCGGGCCTTTGTAACGCAGGCCTGACTGTACAGCCTAGTTAGGGTCAACTGTCTGTCAGTTACCGGCCAGTTGGCCACCAGCTGGCTGCCTAGGCCTGTCTCCCCCTCCCCAACAGCCCTCTTCCCAGCTCTCAATGGCAAGCTGCTGCCACTAAACATCTAGAAGCCTCTGACAAGGTTTGGGCACACAATGGGCTCCTGACATGTGAATGAAGGGCCAGGGCGACAACTCTGAATGGGGAAGATTTTCCCCATTTAAACTCATAATGTTCACAACAACATCCATAAAAGAAAAAGCCCATCCTTGGTGTCAGGCCATTAACATTTATAACAATATGCTAATAGCCTTCTAGATTACTTTCAGTTTCCAAGGATATTTAAATACATGAATTGATGGCTTCAAACTTAAAGGGGTGGTGGACAGGGAGAGAGGAAGGGGCAGTGGGTTAGGGAGGAGGAAGAAACAAAAAGGGAAGGGGAGAAACTGCAATTTATCTCACAGAAAACTACTTTAAAAGGCATTCCACCCAAACAGAGGGCTTCTGTCTTTGGAAAGATTATAGTCAGGCTCACACAATGCCCCCGGGAAATGTTATCAATGATAAGCACATCTCTGTGAGCCTTGCATTTAAACGTGACCACTGCAATCAGAAGGGGGCTCCTGATTCAAACTATTTTTAAGTCAAGCTGGGGACCTTTGTTTTGTGGCTGTGTGTTCCTCTTCCTTCAACTGCCTCCTTTGGGAGGATTGCCATAGTACTCCAGGTGGACTCTTGGACATCAGCCCTAGTAACAGACACTTTTTTATTTTAGAACTGTGAAAAATCTTACCACAAGAAAAAAATAGGACATGTTGGAAACAGGCCCTGCCTGAGGTTGCACCATGAAGCAATTAAGAAATTAGTGAACAATTATGAATAAATTATAAAAGATGTTTTCTTCCCCCTTATTTTATCATTTGCCATTTTCTTAGAATAAAACAGATGTGAGATGGAGTTTGTAATATTATGTCCCACCATATTCATTCAACATAAGCCTCAAAGTTAAGTATAAATTTATGTTATCATAAGAAAAACAACCTAACATATATACCACCTGCTACATTGTATGTCAGAATTCATTGCTTCTACCTTAAAGAAAGACAGCAACTCTTTCTTTAGTGCTTATTAGTGATATTCAATCAATTTGAAAAATTACTGTGTCCATAGATTTCAATACTGGGCTATTGCCACGAAATTGAATCTGCGTGGCTTCCAATGAGAAAACACATTTGAAAAATATGATGTGCTTATTTTAAATCCTGTCACAAGGAACTTAACAGGAGGTAAGCCTCTCATATAACATTTCACTTTAATTTAGTGGGTAAAACGCTTCCTTCTTTTTTTTTTTGTTTTTTTTTGTGAGGAAGATCAGCCCTGAGCTAACATCCATGCTAATCCTCCTCTTTTTGCTGAGGAAGACCGGCTCTGAGCTAACATCTATTGCCAATCCTCCTCCTTTATTTTCCCCCAAAGCCCCAGTAGATAGTTGTATGTCGTAGTTGCACATCCTTCTAGTTGCTGTATGTGGGACGCGGCCTCAGCATGGCCAGAGAAGTGGTGCGTTGGTGTGCGCCGGGGATCCGAACCCGGGTCACCAGCAGCAGAGCGCGTGCACTTAACCGCTAAGCCACGGGGCCGGCCCGCTTCCTTCTTTGTATAGTTTTTGCAACAACTCTCATAAATTTGGAGCACCAAAATCTGCATGTGAGGCTGAGGCTAATTTGTACCAATCTGCAAATACATGCATGTTCACGAAGCAATGCTGAACAGAACCCCTTTTTGTAGGTTCAAATCGGTTAAAAGTTTTGCTTCCCTAACTAGCTGGGCAAAAGTATCAGAATGTCATTCTCGAAACATGGTTATAAAAAGCAAACACTGGGGCCGGCCCGGTGGCGCAAGCGGTTGAGTGTGCGCACTCTGCTGCAGCGGCCGGGGGTTCGTCCGTTCGGATCCCGGGCGCGCACCAATGCACCGCTTGTCAAGCCATGCTGTGGCGGCGTCCCATATAAAGTGGAGGAAGATGGGCACAGATGTTAGCCCAGGGCCAGTCTTCCTCAGCAAAAAAAGAGGAGGACTGACAGATGTTAGCTCAGGGCTGATCTCCTCACAAAAAAAAAAAAAAAAAAGCAAACACTTACTTTTCATGCTGTAAACATCTTTTACTTACTTATTTATTGTAATTTTTTTTTCATGAGGAAGATGGTCCCTGAGCTAACATCTGTGCCAATCCTCCTCTTCTTTGTATATGGGATGCCCCCCCGCATGGCTTGATGAGTGATGTGTAGGTCCGTGCCCAGGATCCAAACCCGTGAATCCCAGGCTGCCGAAGCAGAGCATGCCAACTTAACCACTCTGCCACTGGGCCGGCCCCAACATCTTTTACTTTTAATGACTGTTAGATAAGTGAACTACTGAACTTATTTCTAGGTAATATTAACAAAAATAATAATAGTAATGTGCATTCACATTATTTTGCAATATGTCTTTTATTATAATTCAGATTTAGGAGTCAATATTTCTATTTGGGCTTGGGATCCCACTGTCTACCTTCTTGCTCTATCTTCAGTGAGAGAGTTATCACAGGGGCCGGACAAGAAAACTGTAGAAGACACCAGTTTATATGTCTTCAGCTCCTTGGGCACACCCCAAATTGTGTATATTCAAAGGACTCGTGGAGACCTCCACGCCAGAGCACTGCTGTCTCACTTCCATCAGGACGGAACCAGAGAGAGGTGTCCTTGAAGGTGTGGATCCATGTAATCCAATATAATAAGCTACTTATGAGGAAAATAAAATAGACTAAGCCAAGTATCCCCACGTGTAAACTTAGGAATTCTACTTCCCTGATTGAACCTTGCTTTGATGAGTTTGTAATCTCAATATTAGAGTTTGCTGACTTTCTGAAAGACTTTGTTAATTAAGGTAGCCCATAAAATTACAGGTGGTGATAGAAAAAGAGTCAAATGAGTGATTTTGGAAAAGCAGACTCAATGCTACAATTTCTATCTGAAAATGCAAATCAAAAACCAAAGTTAAGGGGCCAGCCCCATGGCTCAGCGGTTAAATGCGTGCGCTCCGCTACTGGCAGCCCAGGTTCAGATCCCAGGCGCTCACCGCAGCACCACTTCTCCGGCCATGCTGAGGCCACGTCCCACATACAGCAACTAGAAGGATGCGCAACTATGACATACAACTATCTACTGGGGCTTTGGGGAGAAAAACGGAGAAAAAAAAAAGGAGGAGGATTGGCAATAGATAGTTAGCCCAGGGCCAGTCTTCCTCAGCAAAACGAGGAGGATTGGCACGGATGTTAGCTCAGGGCTGATCTTCCTCACAAAAAAAACAAAACAAAACAAAACAAAGTTAAGGTTATGAAGTAACATTTACATTCTGCAAAACTGAAGCTGTGTTACATTGGGGTTTTAAATCAAAGAATAAAATGGCAAGAGAATTAAATTGAGAGACACTTCTCTTTTTACAGCCTAGTGGCCTTGCATAAACAGCTTTTTCAAGTTCAAGGACATAGCATTCCGAAGTATATGATATCTGATAATATACAGAAAAAACTGTATGGTCACACATGTGGTTTTTTCCTTTTCATTTGGGGTAAGAGTTACATAAAAGAATTGTTTTAGGGACCGGCCTGGTGGCGCAAGTGGTTAAATGAGCGCGCTCCACTGCAGCAGCCCAGAGTTCGTGGGTTCAGATCCCGGGCGCACACCAACGCACCGCTTCGCAAGCCATGCTGTGGCGGTGTCCCATGTAAAGTGGAGGAAGATGGGCACGGATGTTAGTCCAGGGCCAGTCTTCCTCAGCAAAAAAAGAGGAGGATTGGAAGATGTTAGCTCAGGGCTGATCTTCCTCACACACAAAAAAAAACAACAAGATTTGTTTTATTATATATAACAATCAGCAAATGAGTAGATATATTTTATGTGCAGATTTTTTAAGAATGTAGTTTATCCTATATATAAAAGACAAATTCATTTAAATAATTTTGTCATGGTTAAAAGTAATAAAGAATAATATAATTGTATTAGATGTAGTATTTCAGAAGCATAGCTAAGATGCAAGTAGTGTGCGTAATATAAAGATATGTTTCTACCTCAAAATGTATATATGGTCTCTATAAGAAAAAAAATTATGCTGTTTTCACTGCAAATTTGGATGTCTTAAGAAACTATTTTAAAATGGAGAAAATAATATATACAATTAGCAGAGTGATAAAATTTAACTAGTACAGATTTTAAAGGTTGTCTGGAAATTCCATCTTTTTATACTTTTAAATTACTTTTTGGTTTTCAAAAAGGAAGTCTCATTTTGCATTCAGTGACCTAAATGGGCTGAAGCTTTTTCACTAAAACAAAGATTGTCTGGCTGTTTGTCCAGCCAAGAGGCAATTGTTGTGTCCAGACGGAGACAATTGTTGGTGTTTATTCTACTGAAAAATGTGAACATATTGTGTTTCTGAGTATTTGCTTAATCAAGAAAAGAGCTTTATACAGTTTATGGACAATGAATTAAAGAGAGAGATCTCTGAGACTCTTTTAATTTTTCTGCTAGTTTTATCTTCTGATGGTGCACCAGAATTACTCTACATTTTCTATTTCAACACATTTACATATTATAATCATTGAAAATTATTTTATATATTATATGTTATATATAAAGATAAGGTTTCTTTACCTAGCAATAGGAATTCAGCATGTAGCTAAATATCCATTTTGTTCTTACTTTCTATAATCATTGTGTAAAAAGAAATTACTAAGTATTCTTATGTATCAATTATTTAAAATCTCTCTACTTTGAAAACATTGCATTTAGTTCATTATCAGTACATTTTTTTTTCTTAACTACAGTTTTGATCTAATATACGCAACTCTGAAAAACTTCCCATGAAATTAAAATTTAAAGGAAGTTTCTTAATTACTGTGAAATTATATTTAGTTTATATTTACCATAGTTCCAATTCTCAACATTAAACATGCAAAAATTAGGTATAAATAAATAAGTCAGTTAGAAGTCTTTTGGCAACAAATGTTCTTTTTTCATTTTGTTTTTTAAAAGGTTTATTTTAATCACAGTCTCTTTAATGATTGAGGCCTTTAGAGAATGACTTAAAAAACAACCTATGAAAATCACCCCCACACACACACAAAAACAACACAAACTTGCCACTTACAGAGATCCAATGACAAAATATCACAGTTGCCAAAGTTATCTGCTTCCTATCAAGACCCATGTTTGGCACCAGAAGTATTCAATGCATTCATCATTGTCAGTGCACTAGTACACTAATTATTTCAAATTGTTTCCTCAGCCAGAGGTCCTGGACAAATCAGGCAAGCCAAAAATAGCAGTTATGAATAATTATGCATAATTTACCTCAAGGCCTGGGCCAGTCTATCATTAAAACTTTTACTTGCCACACTCTGATCTCCGCTAATTGTAAACTTTAAAATTAGTTCAAGGTTGTCTTTTTATCCAGTGTCAACCTCAAATCCTCTTTCTAGTGACTTTCTGGTACTTTGGACACTTCAAATAAAATGTCATCAGAATTTTGTAAAGAATATATATATATTAAATGAAGGATGGTAATAAGCAGAGAAGGTATTGCTCCCACGTTTTACAATGCTTAAATATGTTCACAAATGGTATAACGATGAGGCATTAGAAGTCAAAATATGGTAATGACCTAGCTGTGGGAATTCTATCCTGGTGAAAAGAGAAGAAAGAGCTTTAGCAACTGCAAGTATTTCTCATAGGTGGCAAGTTAGTCCTCAGACAACCACTACACTTTCTTAGGGAAGGGACCCTTGATATTCTGCTGCTCCTTAGGGAGTCCGAAGTGCGCTTGAACTTGGACCTTCATTTAAGACAAAAACTGGGACACCTGTGTCTGTTACCAGTGACGTCAGAATTTCTAATAACTGCAAATATTTCCAGCTATGCAGCAAGTATAACACTCCACTGAAGACAATGCATTTTAATTTCTGTTGATTCCCTGTAATGTTATTTCTCCCACACAAGGAGAATGCTGTGGATGCACTTCTTCATTATCCCTCCTCATTCCCCCCTTGCCCTACACATGCTATATCTTGTAGTTATACTCTATCTTCTCATTGAAAGAAGAGACAATGTTAATTAAAGAGCAAATAAATGTGATATTTTAAATGATCTGTCCTTCAATTTCCTTAAATTTTAAGTTTTTTCAGGTCCTTGAGCCATGAAGACACATATCACTGCACTGTCATCCTACTGAATTATTTTCTTTGTGTAAAACCAAAGATGCTCCATTTCACCTCACACATATTTTGAGGAGAAATGTGCCAATTTGCAAGCATGTTTTTCCCAGCTATGACCTATCAGATTAGGGCCCCCCGCCCCCCCCCTTGAGTATACATCATGCTTGCTGGGTTTCTGCACTTGTGTTTTTGTGCTGTTTGTTAACTGCTACTCTCAGAGAATCATCCACTCAAGGCACAGTTATTAAAAATTCAGTATTCAAAATTCAATAATGCCAGGTCAATGCACTCAAAGTAGTTCTATCTGGGTCCTCCCTAAACCTCATTCCAAAATATTTTGAGAGTCTGAAGTTTCTGCTCAAACACTGCTTTGAAAACTGGTTACAAGTAAATGGTTCCAAGGAGCATAAGAAAAAGGGAGAGCAAATCACCGGAAACTAGTGAACTTGGGGAAGAAAAAGAGAAAGGCCAGAGATAGAAGATAATAGATTTGTCTTTAACATTCCAAAGAATTCCAAAGAAATCTGCTTTTTTTGTTGGTGTTGTTTTTAGTCTTTCTGCACGAAAGAGAACCTTGTAAAATGTCTGTTATGATGGTACCAGAGTGAAAATCAGAAAACAGGAGTTATTGTACCTGTTTGATTATGTCATTTCAAGGGTTACAGACCGATCCAATACCTGCCTGACTTGCCCGTGCACCTGAGTTACTTCAAGCAAAAATTCACTGAGTGAGTGCTTATGTTGGAAGGAAAATACGTGTGCTGGATGTATTTTCTTCTTGCTCTCAGAAATCTTATAATTTGGTGAACAATAAAAAAAACCCTGAAGAAATTACCATAATAAATAATTACAAATTGTGATAAATTATATGAGGGAGAAGATAAGAAAAGAACTAGAAGATAACAAGGATGGTAGCTAAGTCTCGTTTAGACAGTCAATCAGGGAATGCCTGACACTGAAGCTGAGAACTAGACCTGCAGGGTGATAAGATGGAGTGCTTATCGTGGGAAGAACCTAGGACCTGGAGTTAGCTCACTGGAGTTTTAATTCTGCCACTTATTTGCTGTTAACTAGCCTTTGGGCAAGTTACTTAATCTCTCTGGCTTCACTGTGTCTATCTGTAAAATGAAGCTGATGACAGCATCTGAAACCACAGGGTAAACCACACTGAAGAGCCGCAGGACAGCTGTGGGGAAATGGAAACACAGGAACGAGAGCCCTCAACGGGGACGCAGTTGGTGCTCCTGAGAGACTGAAAGTGGGCCAGTGTGACCACAGCTGCATGTGGCGGAGATGCAGTTCCAGAGCAGCGGGAGCTGAATCGCTCTGGGCCTGGTCAGCCTCGCAAAGAGGTCTGGATTTTGCTTGTTGTGCAAAAGCTGATACTGGCTCTTCCTTCAGAAGATCTGTATGTAAGTATTCAAAGTAATGGAGGGTAGAAAGGGGCGGTATGAAAAAGTGGCCCTCCTTTTTTTCTGAAAGTAATACCATTTAATTACTTTAATTAGGCAGAGGATTAACATGAGGTGTGTGTTTTGAATAGAGAACTTTGGCAACAGCATGGAGACCTGTCACGGGAACAGCAACAGGAAGACCAGCGGCGTTTCTGTCACAGGCATGAGCACAGTTCAGAGACGGCAGTCTGCACCATGGTGGCCACACTGCGGATGGAAAGAATGTGCCCAATGTGAAATATGTTTGCATTACACTGCGTTTATTAAAAAGCCACTCCTAGAAAAAGGATTATTTCCTTGGAGATGATTTTATATGTTGATAATATACATTGGGTGGCTTGTATACTATGATCTTTTATTTTAATTCTGAGCAACATCAGTTTTTGAAGATGAGCTAAGGCATTGGCAAATTGTCTAATTCCTAAATGAAAGTTCTTTATTTTCTCCTCCAGCTTTCCTATTGTAGCTAGAACGAATACTAGATAGCCTTCCCCATGGATTCCAGTGGGATTGTTTAGAATGTTGAACCAGAATCACTTAAAGAATGTCTCCTGTATTAATCTGTTTTATGTCCCTAATTCCTCACTGAGTAGAATTAGAAGTGACGGCAAGACCATAAAAAGCCCCTACAATCTTTAAAAGCCAAGTTTTTAAAGTATAAGTTTCTAAAGTATATGAGAACCACAAATCAGCATTGTTGCACTCAAAGACTTTTTGAGGAGTACTAGCAATGGTCTCTGTAATTGTGTAAATAAAATTTCATTTAAAGTGTCCTGAGGGCCAGCCCCGTGGCTTAGCGGTTAAGTGCGTGCGCTCGGCTGCTGGCGGCCCGGGTTCGGATCCCGGGTGCGCACCGACGCACCGCTTCTCCGGCCATGCTGAGGCCACGTCCCACATGCAGCAACTAGAAGGATGTGCAGCTATGACATACAACTATCTACTGAGGCTTTGGAGGGAAAAAATAAATAAATAAAATCTTTAAAAAAAAAAAAATAAAGTGTCCTGATTGTTATCCGTTTATTCCTTCTATTAAATATGTTCATCTAGTCCCTGAGATCCACTCCATGGCTCTTCTGCTAGCTGTTCTGAGGCAAGCATACCAGCACACAGTCTATTAGCACTAATTTGAGGTTCTCAGGAGAGCAAATGGGAAGAAAAGCATATGCTTTCCTTGAATAATCTGGAGATTATTTCCTTTGCCTACTTAGTTTTTTTTTCTGTGAAAGAAAAGCATCACAAATGCATCGAGAATTTTATGTTGAAAAACTTCTGGTCGGTCAGAGGAAGTCAGGAAAAATGAATAAATTTCACCCCCACGAGAGAGTATGGGTGGAAGCAGTTCCGATGGGCAGAAGCTGTGGATGGCAAGAATCAGGAAGGGTCAGGTGCGGAATGAGTTCTGGAAAAGATCTTACAACAAAGATTTCCTAGTTGAGTCCAGCAACGACGTACACAATACAGAAGTCCCCGGCTTTGTTCAGGCTGGATTTTGTCGAGGCTGTCCGGCAGGCCCGTGCATCTCTAGACCAACTACTTTTCTCTGCTCCTTTCTGTCTGAACTGTTACCTCTGTCTGAATAATTTAACATTATCACTGGATTAATTTGAGTTGTGCTATTCCCTTGATACCATTTGATATTTTCTGCCCTGGTTTGGTGCTCTTAACTCTGACTTCTCCATCCCAATCAGGCACAGTCAGATGCTAAAAGACCCTGTTCTTTAGTCTACCCCTAATTTACCTGGATAACCCCACCAGACTTCTTGTATTGACTCCCTATAGGGATCCTTCATTTTAGAATGAGTTTTTGTGTCTCTCCTCTCCTCAGTCCATCCATCTTGGAATGAAATCCAGTAGATTATTCTCTCAGTTGATTCTGATTTGTTCAGGAATGTTGCATTTTTTTGTGCTGTGTGGCTGTAGTAGAGACCTACAGTCCATGCCAGAAATCAAGAAACCTGAGGGTCTCTCAAATCCCAAGAGTGGACTTTGGAAACTCACAACTAAATTATCCATTTAGCATATTTAGAGTTTTTCATTCCCATCTTTCCATAGACGTATACACTAGAGAGTAAGGAACTCACAAAAATTCTACATTTCATTCTTATATCATAAGAATATAACACATATTTGGCACTATAACACTATGATATGATATGATATCATATCATATAACATAACAATATAGTGACAGGGATAGCTTAATGAATCACCAGCCATATAAATGAGATATTCTGGGAAAGCTTTCCTATCCTATCCCTGCCCCTTTCCCCTCCAAAAAAAAATTAAGAAACAAAGTATTACACTTGAAACTAAAAGTTAATGAAGTTATTATCATTTTTTGTTATTATCCTTTAAAAATGTGTCATCAGTTGAATTCTCTCTATGCCCTATACACCGAGCTAAACTCTTTATATAAAATATAGCATTTAATTTGCACAGTAGCCCTACGAAATAAGCATCATCGCCACATTAGAGACGGAGAAACTGAAGCTTACATTGCATAAGAGGCCGTGGCAGGAGTCAAGTTTAGGTCTACCTCATTCCAAAGCTCTAACCACTTTAATTTGGCTCATTTTTTGTTCTCATGATAAAATTAAACATTCCTGGTAAACCTAAGCTTTAATTATTTATAACTTAGTGTAAATAATCTCTGTTGAGTGATTGTGTTGATACAGGAGACTGAGAGTGCAACTCACCACCCAGGTACCTCTCCTTTGAGGGACCTGGGTGGGGTCCTGGCTGCTGGGAGCTGTCAGAACACAGCAGCAGCCTTCAGCCCCTTCAGAGGCCGCCACTGTTGCAGAGAGCAGCCAGGCCAGAGCTCGTGCCATTCTCAGGGTGCTGCTTCAGTGACCGAGCATGCAGGAATGACAAGGCCTGGCCTTCTCAGCCCAATTCAAGATAATTCTACAAGACCATTCAGATCCTGCACTCTGGGGTGGGCCAGAACTCTCGCTAGCCCTATATCCCAGCTCCACTTCTCCTCCTGCCCTTTCCTGCTTCCTCTTCTCCCTTCACAGGTATGGATCCCCCAAGGCAGTTCTTAATAAATACCTGGATTGCTAACCTCCTTCTTAGACTCCGCTTCCAGGGAAACCCAACTCACAATAATGGAGAAAGAGGGAAGGGCTGGGCATGTGGTTTCTGGGCAAGAGATGAGTGAGAAGAACAAAAATGAGGAAAGCAACACTGCATAAAATGAGCAGAAATTGGGGGCCAGCCCGGTGGCACGAGCGGTTAGGCGCGCGTGCTCTGCTGCAGCGGCCCGGGGTTAGCTAGTTCGGATCCCAGGTGCGCACTGATGCACCGCTCGTCAAGCCATGCTGTGGTGGCGTCCCACATAAAGTGGAGGGAGATGGGCATGGATGTTAGCCCAGGGCCAGTCTTCCTCAGCAAAAAGAGGAGGATTGGCAGATGTTAGCTCAGGGCTGATCTTCCTCACCAAAAAAAAAAAAAAAAAAAAAAGTGAGCAGAAATCAGATCATCACAAAACAACTTCTGCATTGTGCTAAGGGAAATAAGTCAGACTGAGAAAGCCCAACACCATATGATTTCACTCCTCGTGGAAGATAAAAACAACAACAACAAACACACAGACACAGAGATTAGATTGGTGATTACCAGAGGGGAGGAGGGAGGGGTAGGGTGAAAGGGATAAAAGTGCACATGTGAACCGTGACAGATGGCAATTAGACTTTGGGTGGTGAACATGATATAGTCCGCACAGAAGTCGAGATATAATGATTTACACCTGAAATTCATAGAATATTATAAACCAGTGTGACCTCAATAAAAAAATAAATACAAAGTGAGGAAAAAACCCAACTTGCTCAGTGCATTGTGTTTGGTTCTGCATAAAACTAACATTACCACTCCCAGTAGATAAAAATACATTATTGATACATTATTTCTTAATTCAGTGGTTTATTTTTTCTGATCTAATTTCTCCCATATATGGCATGTTCATTTATTTACTCTTGCTTTTCCCATTTCTAAAATGCATTACCCCTAGGACACTATATGCCTCGGACAATCTTGCTTTCTACTTGTTGTCCCCCATTTTAATCTTAAGTAGTACCCTTTTTCATCTCAAACATCCCTACAGGCATGAGAATTATGTGTTCATCCAACTAATTCCCAAAACTTATGTAAATGTTTTACTAGTTGTGATTTTAAGTGAATTATGTCACTTGGATAAGAAGGGTCATTAAGCATGCCAGGTGTAAGAATAAAAATTATGATAAATTAAGGATTTACTAAAGATCCATAAGCTTGAGACCAGCTTGTACTGGCAAGGGAGTGGGGAAACCAGTGCCTTCGTGGGCTGCTAGCCAGGGGAGAAACTGGCACAACCTCTACTGACGGCAACTTAGCAATATTTATAAAAATTTAAAATGTACACAAATTTTGGCCCAGCAATTTCTATTCTAGGCATTTAACAACAATATATTTACTCAATTGTGAAATGATATGCGTACCAGGTTATTCATTGCAGCCACTGTTCGTATTAGGAAAAAAAAGAAAGCAAAGTAAATGAGTGCCCATCAGTAAGGAACTAATTAAGTAAATCATGGAACATCCACACCATGTAATACCATGCAAACATAAAAATACAAAAGTAAGAGAGGTCTCCATGTGCAAGATCTCCAAAACACATTGTTAAGTTTCAGAAAAGGTGGGTTACAGAACAACATGAATGAAAACTTGCATTTATATAAAAAGGGGCATTTTATTTAAGTTATATACTATCACACAATTCTTACATACATGTAAATACAGACCTAATAACATGAATGGCCCCTGGAGAGGAGAAAAGATGACCTACTGGCAGAAGTGGGCGACCCACACAGACGGATTACCTCTTCCACGCTTTCTTTCTCACTCCCTGTCTCTGAGCTATCATGGTTCTCACAGTGCAGTCCAGGGAGATCAAAGTGACCTTCACAGCAACAACAAGGTGGCCTTCACGTTTCACACTGATTTCTCACTAGTGTTCAGTGGAGTTTTCCGGAAGTTCTATGATGTGTGATGACATCATAGCTCTAATGTTAACATCCAGTAGCTTGTTGCTACTTTTTATATGAATAATAATTTCTTTAAATTTCTCAGTTTAATTCCCATTAGGGTGAATACTGATGGATATAATTCACATAAACAAAACCTCAATAATTTTTAAGGGTATAAAGGGATCCTGAGACCAAAAACCATTCTGATACAGGAAGTTACAAAAAGAAAAATCTCTGCAATGTAGAAACATTTGACGTTGTGAGATGGAAGCAATTAGCAAGCTGAGGAGACCACAAAAACTAAAACATCCTGGTTCATGGATTTGGTATAAAAAGCCTGGAAAACATTTGCAAAGAGATATACCAAGTTTGTAACAACACTGAAGAAAGTTTATGCTACGCCATTAATTAGGGATGGGAATAAACAGGACACAGTGTGCCAGTACAACATGATCCTGACCACGTTAAAGGAAGTGTGCAGACAAAAAAGAACAAAATGTCCTCAATCCCAATGTCTGTTTTCTCTGAGTGTTGCTATATAAAGCTGTTATCTACTTATAAGCACTCACTTATAATTATTTATTTATGAATACTGATAATTTTATAATCTTAAAAACTTCTCATAGGGCTTTCACATGAAGTCTCATTTTATTCTCCTAACAACCGAGGAGGGAATAACTTGAATATTACCGTCATTTTATGTAAGAAACGGATACTAACAAGACACTATACACTGCTTTTTCTATTTTCCCATATCACTTATCAAACTTTACCATATTATACGATTTACTTATTTATTATATCTGTTGTCCACGTCCCCCTGAATGTATGTAAAATCCATCTGGATTGCTCCATTACATTATTAACTTCTAAAATATTATATATTATACTCATTTGCTGTGTTTGCAAAGTGCCTCTCCTGATAGAATGTAAGAAAACTGGATTACCAACATTTTTTGCTCAAACTCTTGGAGTATATATGGTTTTAAGATAAAGGTCTTAAGGTGTCAGTGTAATTGCAGTATTTATATATATCCAAATCTAGTATAATCTTTCTACTTTTGAAGAAACCAAAAACAAAAAAAAAAAGCAAAAGAAAGAAGGAGGGAAGGAAAGAAGGATAGATGGAGGGAAGGAAAGAAAGAAAAGGATCCAAATGTTTGATTCTTAAGGAACCAGGCTTATATTCCAACACCAAATCTCACAAGTCACCATGTGGAGTTAATGTTTTATCACACTGAGTACTTGGGTATCCTCCAACATAACAATTAAAATGATAAAAATAATAACAGCAACAGTAATAATATTAGAGTTGGTAAAGATATTTATCCACTTTGGAGTCCCAGGAACTGAGCCACCTTCCTATATTTGGATACACAACCATCAAATTTCCCCACTTATTTTCTGTGGCTCCAACTGACAGCTAGTGCTTGGCTCATTGAAGATTCCTGGCCAGGACTGTGAAACGGGAGTGAGACAGTGGAGAATTTCTTCTTGTGGCACTGGCTTCAGCAATACCACCTAGGTTCCACTGGCAGCCTTGTCAGTGGTGTCAGTGGCCACAGCCAGGGACTAAGTAGATGTGGCAGTGACTACTAGGACTTCACCAGTGGATGTGGGTGGTGTTTGCCATGGTCCTCACAGTGCCCTCCCCACTTGGATCTGCTGCCTTCTGCGCTGAGTTGTCAGGTCTTCCTGATGCTCCTTCAGCAAATTCCTTTTCTGAGCAAATCAGCCTGAGTGGGTGTCTGATGCTGACAACTAAGAACTCTGATTCATAAAATGAGCATCCGATTTGGTAAAAAGAATCGCAGTTTGGCATAAAATGATCTGGGCTATAGGAATGACATTAAAATTAAATCTTTAGTGTATCAGAATGCATAGTAGATGTTTGATAAATATTGGCCTAATGTATCAGTGAAATCTCATTAGAAACATTTGATCAATATGTCAACCACACAAAATGAACTAACATAATTAGTCATTAAACATATAATACAGGGGCTGGCCCGTGGCTTAGTGGTTAGGTGCGCGTGCTCCGCTACTGGCGGCCCGGGTTCAGAACCCCGGGCGCGCACCGAGGCACCGCTTCTCCGGCCATGCTGAGGCCGCGTCCCACATACAGCAACTAGAAGGATGTGCAACTATGACATGCAGCTATCTACTGGGGCTTTGGGGGAAAAAAAAAAAAAAGGAGAAGGATTGGCAATAGATGTTAGCTCAGAGCCGGTCTTCCTCAGCAAAAAGAGGAGGATTAGCATGGATGTTAGCTCAGGGCTGACCTTCCTCACAAAAAACAAACAAACAAACAAACATATAATACATATACTCTTATGAAAATATGGGTCAAGTTACCTACCCTACAGTAATGTATTATTTAGACAATAACCAGAAAAATTATAGTCATTCCCTTTCTTCTCCCCACATTATATTTGTAAGAGATTTTTTCTTTACTTAGAGAAACTAAGGGCACATACATTTATATTTTTTACATGCAACGGGCTACCAAATGTTCATTCTTTTTTTTCTTTGTGAGGAAGATCAGCCCTGTGCTAATATCTGCCAATGCTCCTCTTTTTTTGCTGAGGAAGACCGGCCCTGGGCTAACATCCGTGCCCATCTTCCTCCACTTTATATGGGACGCCGCCACAGCATGGCCTGCCAAGCAGTGTGTTGGTCCACACCTGGGATCCCAAGCGGCGAACCCCGGGCCGCCGCAGCGGAGCGCACGCACTTAACCGCTTGCGCCACCGGGCCGGCCCCTGTTCGTTCTTTTCAAACAGGACTCATTTCAAATTTAAAAAGCAGCTTGACCAGCCCTCTTTGGCACTATTTAGTAAGCAGTGCTCCTTGGGACACCAGCGTCCTTTGAGACGTCAGCAGTTATTGCTAAGAAGGAGATGCTCACTGTAAAATACGTTTGAAAAACAATGGGTTTAGAAAAAGCAAATCATGTCTCTTCAAAATGGGACTTCTCAAAAACCTTTAAAATATTAATGTTGGTTTGTTATGGTTCTGAAGGAGAAATAATAAGTTGTATCCTATAAACTTACTTTACCTGTTTAAAGTTTTAACCTTAAAATTTTTTGGAGTAATACATGGCCTTCTGATGGACAAACTTGGGAATTCCTGATGAAATAAATCACCAACCAACAAGTTGTATGCTCTTTATCTCCTTTTAATAGATAATAAAAAATAAAACCCCACCAATTTATAATTTTTCCCTAACTGAGAAGTGAGAGATGAGGTCTTATAACTAGAAACCACGTACCCTCTATCATTAGCATTAAAGATAATCCTCAAGAGAGTGGTAGGGTCTATTAGTGGTATTTCCACTTTTTGGAGAAGCACTTAAAAAAATGGTTTAGAACGTTCTGGAGTGAAGCTGTTTAGGTTTAAATCCTGTCTCCACCATTTACTGGTTGTATGACCTTGGGCAATTTAGTTATCTTCACTGTACTTTAGTTTTCTCATCTCTAACATGATAACAGAATATGTCTCATAGGGTTGCCACGTAGATTAAATGAATGAATATTTGTAAAGCCCTGGTACATGTGTAAAGTTTTAACCCTACCCGTGGACTCTCACTATCTCCCTCTCCTGCTTTAATTTTTTAAATTTTCTCCACAGCATACGTTACCATCTAAACACCATATATATTATTAACGTTGTTTATCGTCTGTCCCCCACACTCTCAGGGACACATTTTTCTCTCTGTTTACCACTATATCTCCAGAGACATGTAGAGACAACTTCCTGGAATTAGACACCTGTAGGATAACTGTGAAATCAATATACGTACATCATCATCCCCTAGAGGGTTTCATCTCTGCTTCTGGGTCTCCCGGCCTGGTCTTTATCGCCCCAACATTCCCCTTTTACAACAGCCATCTGCTTGAGACAGCATGGTTATTTAGATAACCATGAGCTTAAGCACATATTCCAGAACGCAAAGGAAATCAGGAAAAACATCTAAAAGAAATGTGATCTTCTATGCAACTTGTTCCTCTTCCTTTTCTATCAACTTTGCAAGAGATCTGGTTTTGTGCAAGAACACCCCAGGAATTTGCTACAGGTGTTACGGGTAACAGCTGAATTATGAGAAAGGATGCCTTTTAATAAAGGTCAAATAGAATTTGTTTTAATTTAGCAAGCTTAGAAAATTAGTTGAAAGGTGCTATAAGGAATGGCTGGCAGTTAGTTTTTTAATGAAGGCATTCTCTTTAATCTTCATTTTTGTGGAGTAAAACTTGGAAATAAGTGGTTCAATCAGAAAAGGGTGGAACTCGGTTGGCAAAGACTGGGACACTGGAGAGCACGACCTTCGTGTCCTGCTTTTATCCCAGGAGAAACCTTCACTTCATCACAATTTAATCTTACATATCTGCAAACCAGAGGTGTCCGTGAACGTTCACTCCATTCCTTCAGCTTTTGTCTAGACACGTTAAGAGGCAGAGGCTGCGTTTCCGCCACGTTATCTGGATTCATTTGTGCACCGATGCTGTGTCAACTCTGAAACCTGTCCAGGCAACGAGAGGCATCCTGTTTTCTGTCCTGGGCCGTCGGGCCACCCCTAGTTACAGTTTGTTCAGGAGAAAACGTGTAGTGGACATGCGTGAACACAAAGAGGAAAAGGAAAGTGCTGCTACCAAAAGTCGGCAGAAAAGCTTAGATATTGACATAAACTTAGCACTTTCACAGTCTACTTATTGTTTTAAACGTTGCTGCTCTGTCTGGCATTATAATATCCTCTTTTAGCTTTGCATGCTAACTTGTTGTGATAATTTGACAACTAATTTCATTCTTGTTTTTGCCTAAGATAAGAAACAGAAATTTCCATTAAGAATAAAGTGGAAGAAAACAGCAGACACTAGAAAACCAGGCCTTGAAGTCTTACCTCAGAGTGGAATAAAGAACAAAAACAATAGATTATCTTTTCTGCCAGTTTCCCAGACATCTGAGCCTGATACTTTGGCCTAATTTTGCCAAAGGCACACCAAATCACCCCTCCACACACACAGAATATGAGTGAAAGCATTAGACGCTGAACAAACTGCTTAAAAAAAACCTGTATTTATTAGAGATTGGTTAAAAATGAGAGTACTTGCTCCTCGTTTTATAACGTGTTTTAACTTTTTCCAATTTCATCTACGTTCTTCTTGTTTAGTATAAGGAAGTCCTAGATTTCTAACATCTAAATAAACGAGATGTGAGGAACACCCAGATACAAAGGGAAGTGCTTGCACAAAAAGCAAAACTCACACGAAAGCAGTTAAGACAAGTTTCTTTAGACACAGTTTCTTTCCCCTGAAAGTCTACTAGTCATTAGTCTTGTCTGATAAGATAGTTAGTACTCATGTTTTTGCTTGTTCATTCATAAAGTACTCTGGGACTTGTATATAAACTGTATCTTCTTCCCAACAGCCTCCAGTAAATACATCCCTTCAAACGACCAAGTGGCTAGTTTAACAATCACCACACTGTTCATCACATAAAGATTATTTCTTTTCCTTTGGATGCTTGCAGTCTGTTTCTTGTAAAGCTGAAACGAGGTTGTTTCTCATGTTGAAAGAACTGACAGCTGTCATTACTCTACCACTGCAGCAGGAGTTGGCTCCCAACATCCGACTATATACTGTATAAACCCTGAATCTGTCCAACATTTTCAAAGATGAGAAAGGGTAATCTCAAAAAAGAAATAGTCAAAGCCATATTGCACTCTTTCAAGAAAACTAAACCCTCAACCACAGGTGTATGAGAAGATTTTTTTTTTTAATTTAAACTTGTTAAAATATAGCTATATAGACCAATCACCAGTAAGGAGATCGAAACAGTAATCAAAAACCTCCCCAAAAATAAAAGTCCAGGACCAGACGGCTTCCCTCGTGAATTCTACCAAACATTCAAAGAAGACTTAATACCTAACCTTCTCAAACTCTTCCAAAAAATTGAGGAGGGGGGGAAGCTCCCTAACTCATTCTACGAAGCTGACATTACCCTGATACCAAAACCAGACAAGGACAACACAAAAAAAGAAAATTACAGGCCAATATCACTGATGAACATCGATGCGAAAATCCTCAACAAAATACTAGCAAATCGCATACAACAATACGTTAAAAAGATTATAAGCCATGATCAAGTGGGATTTATTCCAGGTATGCAGGGATGGTTTAACATTCGCAAATGAATCAACGTAATACACCACATTAATAAAATGAAGAACAAAAATCACATGATCATCTCAATAGATGCAGAGAAAGCATTTGACAAGATACAGCATCCATTTATGATAAAAACTCTGAATAAAATGGGTATAGAAGGAAAGTACCTCAACATAATAAAGACCATATATGAGAAACCCACAGCTAATATCATCCTCAATGGTGAAAAACTGAAAGCTATCCCTCTAAGAACAGGAACCAGACAAGGATGCCCACTGTCACCACTCCTATTTAAAATAGTATTGGAAGTCCTAGCCAGAGCAATCAGGCAAGAGAAAGAAATAAAAGGGATCCAAATTGGAAAGGAAGAAGTGAAACTGTCACTATTTGCAGATGACATGATTTTATATATAGAAAACCCTAAAGAATCCACCAGAAAACTTTTAGAAGTAATAAACGAATATGGTAAAGTTGCAGGATACAAAATCAACATACAAAAATCAGTTGCATTTCTGTACACTAACAACGAAGTAGCAGAAAGAGAAATTAAGAATACCATCCCATTTACAATTGCAACAAAAAGAATAAAATACCTAGGAATAAACTTAACCAAAGAGGTGAAGGATCTGTACACCGAAAACTATAAAACATTGCTGAAAGAAATTGAAGAAGACACAAAGAAATGGAAAGATATTCCGTGCTCTTGGATTGGAAGAATTAACATAGTTAAGATGTCCATACTTCCTAAAGCCATCTATAGATTCAATGCAATCCCTATCAAAGTTCCAACAACATTTTTCACAGAAATAGAACAAAGAATCCTAAAATTTATATGGAACAACAAAAGACCCCAAACAGCTAAAGGAATCCTGAGAAAAAAGAACAAAGCTGGAGGTATCACACTCCCTAATTTCAAAATATACTACAAAGCTATAGTAACCAAAACAGCATGGTACTGGCACAAAAACAGACACACAGATCAATGGAATAGA
Organism: Ceratotherium simum simum; assembly: GCF_057802395.1. Taxonomy (NCBI): domain Eukaryota; kingdom Metazoa; phylum Chordata; class Mammalia; order Perissodactyla; family Rhinocerotidae; genus Ceratotherium; species Ceratotherium simum. The sequence continues at coordinate 41,854,837 of NC_141926.1, read as the reverse complement.
ATCGAAAGCCCAGAAATAAACCCACACATCTATGGATAGCTAATCTTTGACAAAGGATCCAAGAATATACAATGGGGAACAGAAAGTCTCTTCAACAAATGGTGGGAAAACTGGATAGCCACATGCAAAAAAATGAAAGTAGAACCTTACCTTACACCATACACAAAAATTAACTCCAAATGGATTAAAGACTTGCATGTAAGACCTGAAACTATGAAACTTCTCGAAGAAAACATAGGCAGTACGCTCTTCGACATCAGTCTTAGCAACATCTTTTCAAACACCACATCTGACCGGGCAAGAGAAACAATAGAAAAAATAAACAAATGGGACTACATCAAACTAAAAACCTTCTGCACAGCAAAGGAAACCATCAACAAAACGAAAAGACAACCTAACAATTGGGAGAAGATATTTGCAAACCATACATCTGATAAGGGCTTAATCTCCAAAATATATAAAGAACTCATGCATCTCAACAACAAAAAAACTAACAACCCAATTAAAAAATGGGCAAAAGACCTGAACAGACATTTCTCCAAAGAAGATATACGGATGGCCAACAGACACATGAAAAGATTTTCAAAATCACTAACTATCAGGGAAATGCAAATCAAAACTACAATGAGATATCACCTCACGCCCGTCAGAATGGCTATAATTAACAAGACAGGAAACAATATGTGTTGGAGAGAATGTGGAGAGAAGGGAACTCTCATACACTGCTGGTGGGAGTGCAAACTGGTCCAGCCACTATGGAAAACAGTATGGAGATTCCTCAAAAAAGCAAGGATAGAACTACCATATGATCCAGCTATTCCACTGTTGGGTATTCATCCAAAGAACTTGAAAACACCAATTTGCAAAGGTACATGCACCCCTGTGTTCATTGCAGCGTTATTCACAATAGCCAAGACTCGGAAGCAACCTAAGTGCCCATCCAGGGACGAATGGATAAAGAAGCTGTGGTATAGATACACAATGGAATACTACTCAGCCATAAGAAACGATGAAATCCAGCCATTTGTGACAACATGGATGGACATTGAGGGTATTATGCAAAGTGAAATAAGTCAGAGGGAGAAGGTCAAATACCGTATGATTTCCTTCATTAAGTAGTAGATAATAACAACAATAAACAAACACATAGGGACAGAGACTGGATTGGTGGTTACCAGAGGGGAAGGGGGGAGGGAGGAGGGTGAAAGGGATAATTCGGTACATGTGTGTGGTGATGGGTTTTAATTAGTATTTTGGTGGTGAACATGATGTAATCTATGCAGAAATAGAAGTACAATGATGTACACCTGAAACTTTTACAATGTTATAAACCAATGTTACTGCAATAAACAAAAAATTAAAAAAAAAAAATGCCTTTTGGAAGAGGAAAAAAAAAAAAGTTGGCAAAATATTAAAGACAATTTAATTATTATTGTGAATGTATGAGTGTCTGCTAATAGACCAATGATGTTTAGAGAAGTAATGAAAATGACACACAATTTAAGAACTATTGTATATTTATTTTATAAAATTTATTTTTCTTGTCTTCATTTCGGCAAAACCACTAATTATGTTATTATAATCTAGATTTTCACATAATGTATGTTCAATTGCCCATAATACTCTAAAGGATTAAAAATAAAATTGTATTAAAGTACAAAAAAAAAAAAAAAAAAAACTGTGGTTATTTTGCCTTTTTTTTTTTCTGCTTTTACAAATGATATCTGTACAGCCTGGCATTGTGAAAAAGTATTGATCCCTTCCCTTTTCAGAATTTCCATTAACAATGTAAAAGCCAACCTTAAAATCAAAATACATTGGTGCCAGCCCTGTGACATAGTGGTTAAGTGCTCACGCTCCGCTGCTGGTGGCCCGGTTTCAGATCCCGGGCGCACGCTGAGGCACCACTTGTCAGGCCATGCTGTGGCAGCGTCCCATATAAAGGGGAGGAAGATGGGCACGGATGTTAGCCCAGGGCTAGTCTTCCTCAGCAAAAACAGAAGGATTGGCATGGATGTTAGCTCAGGGCTGATCTTCCTCACCAAAAAAAAAAAAAAAAAAAAATCCAAATGCATTGCTATCATAAGGGATCTAATTTGAAATCTTATTTAAAATTTTTGTTTACTCTCTCATCTGTACTAGCGTCCTTCTGCTTAATATCATACTTGAAATTAATTCATTGTTGTAAAGATTAAGTGAAATAATATACATAATATATATTGTCAGCACCCGGCACAAGGTAAGCACTCACTAAATGCAACTTGATAATCTTATTAACATAACTAGAAAAAGCTATTTTATATGTTCGCTGAACTTTGAAAAATTTGTTTTCAATGACACAGATTGGTTGAAACCATAGTTAAAATTTAAGAGAGAGTTTCTAAGCTATTGAAGTTGAAGAATATACAAGATCATTATTCATATTTTAGAATACTACTCATTACATATCGATTTTATATACATTTCTGTGCATACTTGCTCTGAAATTCTTCCAACCTGGGAATCACGTCATTATGAACAAAACTATCAGACACATGCACAGTAAGTGCTTAAGAGATGTCGCTTCAAATAGACTTCAAGAATTGTTTAATGAAATTATCTCTTTAAAAAACAAAAATCTTCCAAACCTTTTAACACAATTATTTCTCTATTGATTAGTTACCTTTCTAAACTGTGTAGATGAAAGCACCAAAATGGAATGATTAATATTATGTGTCTCTCTCTGGGCAATGGTACTACTAAAAAGCAGATAAGATCATTATTTGTGAAGGATTTTAAGGTAAAGTCTGATTTTTTTAGCCTGATAAAAAGAAGGTAAGTATTCAATTTATTCCATAGCTACCTAGGATTTAAAGCTTATATATCAACTCTTGTCAACGGATTGTGGATAAACTGATTTGATACATTTTACAATTATTATTGATCCACTTTCGCAATTATTTCATATAAGCTCTTAGACACTTTACTGTGGCTTAAAGAAGTTGGCCCACTGAGTGTGTCATCTATCTTTGAATGAAATGTATGGATTACTGCCTATGTCTCAAGTAACTGTTTTTTTAAAGCTCCATTCTTTTTAAAGCATCATCCATTTGATTCTGAAAACTTTGTATTACATTCTTCAGTCTTTTGACCAATGAATTATAGACAGTTTACAAAAAGGCTGCCAAGTGATTGAAAATTTTTACATGATTTATAAAATTAATCCTAGCTTGATCAAGGAATTTAAAATATTTTTCATTATAGCCATCCATTAATCAAAGCGATCTCAGAAACTAGGCCCCAGTGTTTTCAAAATTAATAAAAGACTATGATTTTCTGTAGTCTATTCACATAGCTTCATTAGCATTATATAAGCATACGCAGTCCACTGATACAACATTTGCTGAAGAATTGCTAGGAGGAAGATACTTTTTTCTGTATTTATTAGTATATTAATTTATTGAAGCATTTAACAAATATTTATTGAGTGCTCACCTTGGGTCAGGCCTTGTCCTGGGCCCTGGGGATAAACTGGAAAACAAAGGGGCCAAAAAATGCCTGCACTCCTGTTACAAAGATAAGGAGATATAATTAAAAAAATAAAATTAAATATATAGCTATGGAGAATGTTAGAAGGTGATAAGTGTTACGGAGATAATAAAAGTAGGAAGTGCCCCAAGGAGTGTTACACAAGGGAGGAAATGCAATTTAAAATCAAGGGATCAAAGGGAGCCATACTGAGAGGTTGGCATTTGAAGGGAAAAGAAATGAAGGATATGAGGGGGGGGGCCTCATGAGTGGGCTACATTCGCAGGAAGAGGGAAGACTAAGTGCTTATGTTCAGAGATGAAGGCAAACCTGACTTGTTGCAGATCACTATGGAGGCCAGCAAGGATGAGACTGCATGAAGAGGAGGAGACAGGGTCGCTGGTATCACTGCAGAGAGATTATCTGGGCCTCGTGGACAATTCTGAGGACCGTGGCTTTTGCTCTGAGTGAGATAGAAAACCACCGGAGGGTTGTGAGTAAACCAGTGATAGAGTAGATTTAACACTTAACAGGGTCATCTGTGTAGAAAATGGACTGTAACTCTAACGGGACAAGGGCAGAAGCAGGGAGCCCAACTTTTACAATAATCCAGGCAAAAAAAGATGGCGGTGGCCTGGCGAGGGGAGTAGCAGCGGAGGTGGTAAGAAATGGTTACGTTCTTCATATATTTTGAAAGGAGATATTACCAACAAGATTTCCCACCATTGCAAGTGAAATGTGAGAGAAAGAAAAGAGTCACAGCTGACTCTACAGTTTCCGACCTGATCACCTGGAAGGAGGAAGTGGCATGAACTGAGAAGAGGAAGACCAAAGCAGCAGCAAGTTTTGGGCATGGAGGAGGAAGAAAAAGAGGAAATCCGTTTTTAATCATTTTAATTTGAGATGGAGACGTTAAGAAGGAAGTTGGAAATATGAACCCACATTTTGGACAAGTCTGGTAAGGAAGAGGCAACAGCAAAGTCAACAAAAAAGGAGCCACGAGTGGGAAAGAAAATCAGGAGAGCAAAGTGTCTTCCGAGCCCAGGGAAGCGAACACGAAGCATCCTCCTTCTCACGACTCCGCCACACTCCCGAAGACAAAGCTGAGCTCTCGGCTCCGAGCTCCTCCTTCCCCAACCACCCCAGCTCATCACAGATCTCTTCACTTGCTAGACACCGACGGCTTCCACCACAGATAGCCCCCTGAGTAGTTAACATGTTGTGTGGTGCTGCGCTTATGTAAATATGCTGTACAGTAATAATCTATATTTGGATGTTTTCTCTGCCCAGCTATTACAGCTTATAAATATACACATAATATTTATGAAAATATAGACAATAAAATAATATAATAATTTTATAGATAAATACTAAAAACTGAACCTTGAGAGACTTTTCTAAACTTACCTGGCAAATCAGTATCAAAAGTACCGCTGGACTTTAGTCCCTAGTTGATAATGAATCTTTTCAAACTGCCGTCAGCATGTGTGCACTTGCACACCCTCTTTCATTAGAAACGTGCACACACTGACAATCGCCTTGTGATTTTTCACATCCATTTTTGTATCAAATGTATTCCTATAATCATAAAAACAGTTTTCACTTTGTATCACACATTGTGTTTTGATTCTACAAAATTTTGATTCTGTATGTTCTTTTAGAAAACTATAATGAACTTTCTAAAGGTTGAAATGATAAATGAAAGAATGATGACGTGAACTCCAGTATTTTTTTCATTTATAATAGAATGTATTCCATTAGTCCTCCCTAAAAAGTTTAACAGTGTGAACATTTTAGGTCCTGAGAATTATTCATGAAAACAGATGAGTAAGATCACCTAGACATCTTGAACAGTCCTGACCCTAAGTGAAAACTTCCATATGTGGAAGGAGGTTGGGGGTGGAGAGGGAAGGCCTGGACAGTTTCTGCAAGCCTTTAATCATAATAAGAAACAGCATGAGGAGGTTGTTTTAGGTTTACCAAAAGCAGACAACTGAGAGTATTTTGTTAATTCTAATGTATATGTGACTTATGTATGTTGTGTTGCCTCTGATCATTCACTGAGCTAGAGTTAGGATTTGGAATTGTAATCAGATAAAGTAGAAAACACATGGATACAAATTAATATGGACACCATAATGATGATGACTACTTTTGTGATCTAGAGAAAAATGAATTAAAATACCCAGGAATATATGTGAGATAATGTAAACAAATCCACTTTACAATCTCAAGGTGGGATAGAAGTCTTTATCAAATGAAAAATTCCTTTCAAACAATATTGCATTTTTGAATATTTTTTTCAACATGAGACATCTATTATTTTAAAAACAAAAATCTAACTTTCAGCCTCCTGTAAACTCCTCTCACTATTTTTTTTTGGGTCGTGGGGCCGTGAGGAAGATCAGCCCTAAGCCAACTTCCATTGCCAATCTTCCTCTTTTTGCTGAGGAAGATTAGCCCTGAGCTAACATCTCTGCCCATCTTCCTCCATTTTGCTTATGGGACGCCACTACAGCATGGCTTGACAAGCAGTGTGTCGGTCTGCGCCTGGGATCCAAACTTTTGAACTATAGGCCACCAAAGCAGAGCGTGCTAACTTAACCACTATGCCACCGGGCCGGCCCCACCTCTCACTATTTTTTAAGAGTAGAAGTGAATGGTTTTTCTGCAAACAGAATTTGGAAGAATTTTTTTTCTTGAGCTTCAGGATGTACCAGACTATGAAATGGATTTGCGAATTTCATGTATTAACATTTAATTTCTATATTTTCTTTAATTTCTATTTCTAATATCATGCTTATATACAGAATGCAGAATGTGTGCATTTATACACATACCCATTCTAGACTTAGGTTAGGTTTTCTAAAATAATATAAGGTTGGTATATTAGTTAGTAATTATGTTCTACTGGAAGCAATGGAAAATCTTCACCAATATACAAAGTCTAATTTTCTCACATAAAGAGTTTAGAAGTAGGGAGCTTATATCTGCTACAGCAGCTCCCTGAAAACATCAGTGAGCCAAGCTCTTCCTAGCTCTTCACTACACCACCCCCAGTATGTGGCTCTCACCCTAATATTACAAGAGGGCTGCTGTAGTGCCAGTCATTACTTAAATGTCAGATTTCCTGTACAGCATCTTCTTAGAAGTCTCACACCCCTGCTTACATCATATTAGTCAAAACTTTGCCATACAGACAGACTTCTATTTGATAGAAGCTGAGAAATGTATTCCTTAAGCAGGGTACACTGTCAGGCTCAATAAAATAGGGATCCTTGCCATTAGAAAGAAGGATTGGATGGATTCTGGAGTATGCAATCGGACACAAATGATTTTCAGTGGCACACAATCCAGCCATAATAACTGGATCTACCCCTCTGCTGCTTTCATGAATCATCAATTGCTCCATCCCCCTTATAATACTTAATTTGTTCATAATATTTCTTTCATTATCAAAGATGAAGCATTGAGCACGTATTCTCCCACAGGGTTTACTCCTGAGCATAGCACAAGATAAAGTGTCAGAAGCTGTCCAAATTTCTAAGAAGCAAATTCCATACTAAAAATGTCAAATTTCTGACTGTCCAACAGATACGTGTGATGCTCTGTTCTGCTTGTATCAATCTGTCATCTTGATTATTTTCTATGAGGTAAGTATTTAATTGTATGAAAAACACATAATACATATTAAATGGTAAACATTTCAGTAACATAGAATGTTGATCTGTTATCAATATTTTAAAATTTTCTCAAAAATGTGTATACGCATTTGGTGAAGTTACATAAATTTTCAAATTCTGGAAATGACCACTGGTCATAAAATGAAAGATACCATCTATTATCTACACTAGGAGGTCTCCAAAACGAGGTACATGGGACCCTGCTATTGATATTTGTTTTAGCCTTTTTAATTTCTCCTTTTTTCATATTTAATGTACATTATTAGCTATCTATACATATAAAATATAAACAAGTTACATATATACCAGAAATATGTGTCAAATTTTACTCTCCAAATTTCCCGAAGACCACTGATGAATTCACATTTAGTTCACAATTCAAGGCTTTTGTTCAATTCATCAAATATATCCCATGGAAGTGTACTTGTTTGTTATCACTTTGACTTTCGTATCTGCAGTGTCTGTTGTGTGATTAGACATAATTTGACTTCGTAGGTGCTTAATGAATCATGAGATCATTGGCATGTCACAAATATCGTTTAAGAGTCATATGCTTTTCTACCCTAATTGTGTCAGGGAACAGGGAGCCAGAGATACGAGGAAATGGATATGCAGCAACAGGACCTTTGAAATATCTACTACTTCATGGTAGGTTGCAGTCATGCCTGAGAACAAGATGGTACTTGTACATAGGAATACATTTTGGTGCCTTGACTTGTGAATTCTGTTACAAATTTGCATTTCTTTATTACAAGGGCTGAGAGGAGGACAGAAAACCCCACCTACAATTTCCTATAAATTAATATCAATCACACCTCCTTTGTCTATCACATATTGAAACACCAGTAAATTTCTTTTTTGGTATTTAAAGTGTGTTAACTTCTTAAATTTTATAAAGATAAAGACCTACAACTTTTATATTTTCTATAGGATTTCTATAGTGTCTCTTCGTATTCTTTCCATGCATTTAACGTGGGCGGTTTTAAAGTAAGTACACACTAACCACTTGAAGTTCATGACTAGTATCTAATGGATGACACAGCACTTCTATACGACTAGTTTCAGTGGTTTTCTATTTCAGAAAAGGAAGTCCAGAACATGACTCATATTTTAAAATAGTGGTTGTTCCATCTTCAAATTAGTACCTTAAAAAATGCCTGGCACTGCTTCAGTAAATAGGGTGTTTTTAGTAAATATTTATAGAATAAATGAATACTTTTCAAAGCAAAATTCATACCACTGTTAAGTTTGGTCTGTAAAATTATGTCAGACATACCTGGTTTCAGGAAGAAACCAATATTCCACAAAATCCACTGAACTATCGAACATCTTGGTATTGTCTACTTCGTCAGACTCCTGGGGTCCTGTGGTCCCTGCTGCCCCTTCTCTATCCCTTTTAAAGAACTATGATCCTTGATTGGTACGTGCTGGCTTCAAAATCAGCATTATGTCATTCTAGCTCTCTGTGACTCAGCACTTTCACGTCCCAACAGCGGTGTACGTTTTCATTATTACTTGGTAATATATTGTGACTCCAACTATGTTCCCTATTTTCTATCTGCAAATACCTAACTTAGGAAGTTCCTGGGAAGGAGGGTGATTTTTTCTCTTCCTTTCAGACTGAAGTGCCAGTGACAGGAATTGAAAGTAACTCAGACGCATTCACTGTTTCTATAAGTGAACCTACAAACAGACCTTTCCTGAGACGGGGAGGTTGAAAAAACAGTATTAGATTAAATTAATCCTCAAAAGATGTTCTCAAAGAGCCATTTTGTTCTGCTATTCTAAAACTGATGCATAATTTTTTTAAAGCACATGTTGTCCCTAATTTAAATAGCATTAATTTTTTCTATTTTTCAATCGTTAAAAATAAGAAGCCTAGAGAAAACTAGACTTTTAAATTCAATTTGAGGGCCGGCTCCGTGGCTTGGCGGTTAAGTGCGCGCGCTCTGATGCTGGCGGCCCGGGTTCGGATCCCGGGAGCGCCCCAAGGCACCACTTCTCCATCCAACGCGAGGCCGAGTCCCACGTACAGCAACTAGAAGGATGTGAACCTATGACATACAACTATCTACTGGGGCTTTGGGGGGAAAAAAACTGAATAAATAAAATCTTTAAATTCAATTTGGGCTTCTGTTCTATGACAGGTAAAAACATTTTGTGTAACTTTTGGTATTGTCATATAAGCTTAATTTATTCATAAGTTCTTTTTATGTGCTCTTAAATAAAATTTATCTAACACTTCTCGTCTCCTCTGCTCATCAATAAAATTTTTAAACCCAATAACAAAGAGAGAAAAAGAGGAGGGTTTCCTGTAAAACAGTAAATTCATAGCCACTAGCCCCCACCATCTTTCTGGACACTTTAAAAACAAACACTTGAACATCAAACTAAAAAGCTTCTGCACAGCAAAGGAAACCATCAACAAAACGAAAAGACAACCTAACAATTGGGAGAAGATATTTGCAAACCATACATCTGATAAGGGCTTAATCTCCAAAATATATAAAGAACTCATGCATCTCAACAACAAAAAAACTACCAACCCAATTAAAAAATGGGCAAAAGACCTGAACAGACATTTCTCCAAAGAAGATATACAGATGGCCAACAGACACATGAAAAGATGTTCAAAATCACTATCAGGGAAATGCAAATCAAAACTACAATGAGATATCACCTCACGCCTGTCAGAATGGCTATAATTAACAAGACAGGAAACAACATGTGTTGGAGAGGTTGTGGAGAGAAGGGAACTCTCATACACTGCTGGTGGGAGTGCAAACTGGTGCAGCCACTATGGAAAACAGTATGGAGATTCCTCAAAAAATCAACAATAGAACTACCATATGATCCAGCTATTCCACTGTTGGGTATTTATCCAAAGAACTTGAAAACACCAATTTGCAAAGGTACATGCACCCCTGTGTTCATTGCAGCCTTATTCACGATAGCCAAGACTTGGAAGCAACCTAAGTGCCCATCAAGGGACGAATGGATAAAGAAGCTGTGGTATATATACACAATGGAATACTACTCAGCCATAAGAAATGACGAAATCCAGCCATTTGTGACAACATGGATGGACATTGAGGGTATAATGCAAAGTGAAATAAGTCAGAGGGAGAAGGTCAAATACCGTATGATTTCCTTCATTAAGTAGTAGATAATAACAACAATAAACAAACACATAGGGACAGAGATTGGATTGGTGGTTACCAGAGGGGAAGGGGGGAGGGAGGAGGGTGAAGGGGATAATTGGGTATATGTGTGTGGTGATGGGTTGTAATTAGTATTTTGGTGGTGAACATGATGTAATCTATGCAGAAATAGAAGTACAATGATGTACACCTGAAATTTTTACAATGTTATAAACCAATGTTACTGCAATAAACAAAAAATTAAAAAAAAAAAAAAAAAAAAAAAAAAAAAAAAAACAAACACTTGAATAAACCCTTATTCTTTACAGTGATTCTTTATCAACTTTCTTATATATCCATATTCTCACTGTAACATATATTTTAGTTTTCCCGTAATAAATAAATGCACACACACGTGTACACACACACACGTATGTGTCAGCTACTGGCTGATATTTGCATCTTATCAATTACACATAGGCCATTCACTCTCTCCCCAAAATATTAGTGCATTCCAGGCATTCTGCAATTTTGAACACGACATCATTTCTCCCAAATGCCTTTTTCCTTTTCACCTTTATTGAACTCTCACCCCATGTCCCATTTGTTGTTTTTCTTTAACTTTCTTAAGGTAAAACATAAAGACTTTCATTTTGGTTTCCTCTTTATTCACCAGCTACTCCATGCTTACTGCCAAACAACTGATTTTCATTAAACTTATTCTTTGCTAATATGTGGGTCACTCCACTATTTCAACTGTTAGTCAGTAATCATCATCTCCACCTTTCTACCAACATCCTTTTCTGCCCCATGTTATACTTCTAGGGAAAAGTCCCTTATGGGTGAGAATTAATCATAAGATCAGGCTCAATGTAAATAAGTATTTTCTTTTCAGAATTAGCATCTCTTCATTTTTAACACTATTATCTCATTTGTTTTATTATTATTATTTTATTTTGGGATGACAAAATTTTTCTTATTTATTTTTACTTATTTTTTATTGAGGTCACAGTGGCTTATAACACTACGTAATTTCAGGTGTACATCATTATATTTCGATGTCTGTATAGACTACATCATGTTCACCACCAAAGGTCTAGTTGCCATGCATCACTGCGCACATGTGCCCCTTTAACCCTTTCACCCTGCCCTACTTCCTTCTCCTCTGGTGACCACCACTTTGTTCTCTGTATCTATGTGCTTCTTTGTTGTTGTTGTTATGTCTTCCATATATGAGTGAAATCATATGGTGTTTGCCTTTCTCTGTCTGACTTACTTCCGTTAGCATAATACCCTCAAGGTCCATCCATGCTGTCCGTGCTATTTGTTGTATTATTTTGATGTTAATTTTTCTTCCTTCTTAAATGATATTACTTATTTAAGCCAAAGATCTTATTCCATACTGATGCCTTCTTCAACGATGCTTGCTAGACTGAAATATAGCAACTGTAAAGACGGAGAGTGGGAAATTGATTCTAGGTATACTTGAGGAAGAATCCTCAGGAAATAGCGAATAATTGAATCTGAATAAAAAGAAACAACCAACCAGAATTGATTTAAAGGTCTCTACATTAGGTGACTAAATAGATATTTAATGGATTATCTGAGATAGAGAATATAGAAGGAAGAGTAGATTTAAAAAAATTTTGAGGTATTTAAATCCATTTACTCAGTGAGGAGGATGTAAATTATTAAATATTATAAATTCAGACAAAGTTATGAAGAAAAAGTCACAAGATAAGATCTACGTATATTATGAAGATCATTCTATATTATTTTCTACATTTTAAACAATTTTATTAAGAATTGATTTAGCTCATAGAACATATCCACCTGACCATGTCCACATAAAAGAATGTTTTCATTAAGCATGTTTATATAATGGATATCATTAAAAAACAAACAAAAATATCTATATGTTTATCCAAAGAATCTCTCTATAAAAGTAAAAACATCATATGTGTATGTGTGTGTGTCTCTGTGTGTGTATCTCTCTGTATGTGTGTATACACACACATGACAAAGTATTTCTAACATGTTTGATTTAGAGAAAATGAAGCAAGTTCATTAGGAGGAAAATTCTGACAACAGTTATAATTTAGGCAAAATAATATAAATTTTCTAATCCTCTCCTTCTCCCTTTCTCTTCCTCAAATAAATTATCAGAAAAAAATGTTCTTTATAGAAATCATTTTTTCTTCCTGTGAAGAAAAAGAAATTTGTCTGTTTTTATGAAGGTAAATTTAATTTAATTTTTATCTTGTTAAATGCTCTATCAAATCCTGTGGCTTTATCAAATGCTTGCTATTGATAGTGTAAGAAAAATAATTTAAAACTTCTTTTAAATTATACAGCTAAAGTCTGTCAACCGACTGTTATATTTCAACTAGCAGATTGTGCCCGTACTGACTTTTTTCTCAACTCTCATTAAACACTCACAGCCCAGTAATTGGCTTTGGGAATTGAAAAGTATGAACAGTGCAATTCACCATCACCACACACTCAAAGTATTTGGGAAATGAGGAGCAAACTTAATATTCGGGACTCTAACCAAAAATAAATAATTGAATAGCAGTGTAAAAGTAACAAAACATTTAGGAGAAATGTACCTCGTCATCTTAGAAGTGATAATATGCAAAGAAATGAATGCCTCAATATATTCAGCTATTTCCTAAGTAAACTGCACTGAAAAGTTTGCCATAACGTCAGACCAAGAATTATGAAAGAAGATCAGATTCAAAACAGAAAGCAGTCCTCAATACGTATAAAATGGAAGGAGCACCAAGACTTCTTTGGCAAACTCAGAATTCAAAAGGACACGTGTAAAACTAGAAATATCCACAGGAGGTCAAAGCAGATACAAAACAGCGTCTTACGCAGACGAACCTTACACGCACACCGCTAAGTGAAGGAAGCCCGGCTGAAAAGGCTACAGACAACACGATTCCAACTCCACGACATGACGGAATCGGCAAAACTACGGAGAGAGTAGAAAGATCAGGATGCCACAGGATGGGGAAAGGGATGAGTAGGTGGAGCACAGGGGAATTTTAGGGCAGTGACACTGTTCTGTCTGATACTGATATGGTGGATACATATATTATGCATTTGGCAAAACCTAGAAAACTGTATAACACAAAGAGTGGACTCTAATGTAAACTGTGGACTTTAGTTAAAATAATGTATCTATATTGGTTCATCATTTTTAAGGACAATACTACAGCAATGCAAGATGTCAATTACAGGGGAAGCTGGGGAGGGGAGAGTGTATGTGCACTCTGTACTCTGTTCCATTTTTCTGTGAATCTAAAACTGCTCTAAGAAATACAATCTATGAATTTCTCAAAAAGTTAAACTGATGACAGTTAAACTTGTATGTAGTAAAATATATTATTAAGTAGAAACTGATGGAAAAAATTTCTTCATACTAAAAGCGATGTGGTACCCTGGATTGTATTCTGGAACAGAAGAAGGACATTCGTGGAAAAACTGGTTAAATCTGAATAAAGTCTGTAGTTTTAACAATAATGTGCCAATGTGAATGTCTTGGTTCTGACAAATATACCATGGTTATAGAAGATCCTCGCATTAGCGGGGAGGATTTGGGAACTACCTGTATTATCTTTGCCTTTTCTCTGTAAATCTAAAGTTATTCGAAAACAAGAAAATTTTTAAACGAGCATCACACACGATTATGAACTAATCAACAGCTAGAACGAAACGTCCAACCCTACAGACCATATTCCTTTTTGAGTCTGAAAGTCGATGTATAGGATGAGACAAAACACAGTATCCTGGAACCTCCTGTGGGCAGGGGCTGTGCTAACTCTTTTCTGACTCGACGACGCCCAGTGGAGGAGTGCTGCACGTTCAATAACTGACGCTCAGTTACAAGAACCAAACGAAAACAGAGACCTTCCGTCAGCACTCAGAAGCACAGCTCAAGTCGTATTAATTAAAGTGACAGCTTTTGATTTAACTTGCGTCACTGCTCATAGAAACGCTACATTAATATTCCAAAAGAAACACAAAAAGTATTACTAGAAAAGTAAAGAGAAATCTGGTCTCACTAAAGACAATGATATTTTTTCTCCCCAAATTTTCCTCCCCAAATAGTAAAATTAAAAATTTTACTAAATATAATGTTACAGCTCCTTTTGTAAGATTAGTTATATTTTATAAAATACCCTGTAAATAATCTTTAGAAATTCTTCCATATAAAGACATCTACTAATTAGCTAAAAGGTCAAAAGGGGATTTTCCCATCCTCTCAGTAAACTCGTTACAGCTGATTAACTGCTCAGTCAATTTAAATTTTTGAATATAATCTTTAGTTAGCACTGTGCTAGGTCCACGCTCTTGTATGAAAAGTAAAATGAACTTCTGCTGGGAGAGGTTATTGAAAGATTTGATGGATCAGTGGTCTAAATCAGTACACTAAATCCCAACTGATTATAAGAATAAAAATAATAGTTACATAAAATATAAGGAAACAGTTGTCAGTTGTCGTTTACATTAAAAAAATCTTTCTTAGGTACATTTTGGCCACGGTACTTCATGAAAGATATACATTGTAATCTTCCAAGGTGACAGTTCAGACCTATGTCTGCTTCCTAGGGATGTATTCAAGGGATCACATAAATTTAAGTGGCATATCTCATTTCAATTTTTAATTAAAATTAAATAATTTAAATAAAATGAGAATATCCCTTTATTTTATTGTAAACATTTTTGGACAAAACAAATGTTAGTACTCGTGAGATAAAAATAAGCAGGCCCAAGGCCACGAGAATTAGTTCATTTGCTTATAGGTGCCTTGAGATGCTTCATGTTCTATTTGTGTATACTCATTTCCTATGGTAACATTCCCTGCTCCTCTAACAGGTTAAACAATCATTCCTCTCCTGTTTAAACATTGTTGTAAATACCTACCTATGTCTCTGTTGAGAATAATAATTTCAACAAATGTTACATCTAATTGTCCCAGTGTTTTTCAAAGCAAAATTGAATACTGAAAGAAAAGTTATCTGGTAAACATTCCCTAAAGTTGCCATTGCTTAAAATTCTATTTAAAATTTCAGCTTTTATTTTCTAATTATCTCTTCTTTTTCTATCACATATTATGAGTCTATTTTATAATATTTCTTCAGAAATTACCTATTTTATATTGTAAATATCATATAATATAAAATTAATACTGGGAAAAAGCTTTACTTTTTGTTTCTATATACCTTCCACTGCCAAAATACCCATAGTTGCATCTGCCAAAACTTTAAAAGTGCATTATATGACCTTCTGCAACTGTCTGTGGCCATCTGTTTGAAAATTTAGTCCTCATAGCATCTATATTTCTCTGTAATTTAGAAATTATTCAAAACACTGGGGCAATGATACAGAAATTCAAATACTGGAATAGCACGTGAGATACCACTGGGTACGTTATATGTTACAGATACAGACATATATGTGTGTGCATATATATATATATATATATATATATATGTATGAATACAAATACATATAGCGTATATGTGTATATCAGCTTGTGTGTGTTTATGTATATATTCATATACACATGGGTCAATAACAGTATTTAAAAAATTATTCTCAATTTTAACTGACGATCTACAACATGAGAACAGATCACCTCTCTCCTTTTAAATTCATTTAATTTCTACCCTTTAAACTTACATAAAACCAAGCTATTCAAATTTATTTGCAGGCAAATCCCTTAATATTGATCTAGGACATTGCTTCTCAAAGTGTGGTTCTTGGACCAGCACCATTAACAATGCAATCTATAACTATACAGGCTGTGTCCTACTGTTGATTCTGATGGACTCTAAAATTCGAGAAACTTTGATCTTGGAGAAACTAAGATACACATCAGTCATCATTAATCACCTTTAATATCATAGAAATTATCCTTGAATTCTCCATCTCCTTTCTACCTATATCCAGTGGACACCATTTCTTATAGGACATCATAAATGACCCAGTATCCATCATCTCCCTTCTATGCCCTGCCAGATATCTTTCTCTGATGACCTTAATAAACCAACTGTTCTTTGCACCTCCAGTTTAAGTCCACAGAGTAAACTTACAATTCTTAGACTGCTTAACAATTTTCCATTAAGAGAATCAAAACCCCTTGGCAAGGTGTATGAGGCTTTTCATAATCCAGTTGCTAATTCTCTCTCGTTTTTTCCTTCACAAATTCCATCACCTACTCCTTCTCTACCCTACTTTCAGATGTCATGGGCTATGTTTTTCTCTCAACATACAATGTTGTTTTACAGTCTATGCTTTGTACGTGTGGTACCCAGTCACGTAGACCTGGCTAAATTCCTACTCATCGGTAAAGCTTCACAATTTTAGGTCATGTCAAGCAGAGTTGATGACACACTCTATGTGATATTAGTGTATCTACTGTGTATCTTAATTGATGACTGTCACTGTATTGTAGTTGCTGGCCCATGGATTGGTCTCTTCCACCAAACTTGAAGCTTCCCAGGGAAATATCTTCTTACCTTTCTTACAGGAGGCAGTACAGGGTAGTGGTGATGAACATAATGTAAGGAGTCAGACTGCCTGGTTTCCATCTCTGACTCTGTCTCTTACTGGGTGCAGGATCTTGTTCAAATTATTTAAATTCTTTGAGCTTTACTTTCTTCTTCTGTAAAATGAGAGTAAAACTTCATAGGATTGTTGTTGGAATTAAATGAGCTGATATATGGAAAGCATTAGGAACAGAATATAGCACATTGTAGAAATATTAGCTATTGGTACTGTGTGCATCCCCATTGCCTATGGTGGTACCCAGCACATAGCAGGAGCTCAAGCAGTTATTGAGCAAGAGGATGAACGAATTCCAATATACTAAAGATTTTATAATCCTCTTTACACTGCATAAACTGCTCAGAATTCAAGAGATTCTGAAAACTAATATTACTCCATATACTTTCCTTTCTATCACCCTTAGTCCTCCCCAAAAGGTTTACCACTCCTGAGATTTTTTTGAATTAGGATGATTTATTTCAGAAAAGAGAAAGTATTTATTTTAGAAGAGATGATCACTAAAGGCAAATTTCACCACAAAATATTTCTTGGGTTATAAAACTCCTGTGTTGATTTTTATATTTTAGTTTCCAAAATTTGTTAAAGAACTAACTTGTTACCCTAACTTATAATTATCAAATTATTTTTACATAATATGCTCTCCACAAAAGCACCATATATTTATGTAAAATTGAGTCAATAAAAAATTACTTACTATTTTAGAAGTTTAGAAGGGAAAAAAATAGCTAACAATTTGGAAACATTTTAAATCTTTGAAGAGGACTTATTGGCTAAAAGGTAACATTTCTAACCCTTCTGTTTTAAGACTAGTCACATTAAAATGAAGTACTAATTTTTAAAAAGATCTTAAAACATTCATTGGTTCTTATGAAAACTGAAAGTAGATGAGATTTGTTTTGGTTATGAGCTAACATTTAAAAATACTGTTTCAAAGCAAGTAAATTCAGAATTTACACTTGAATCTAAGCTAAAATCAATTTCTAGTTGTCAGCGAATAAGTTAAGAATCTTTAATCATCAAATGACAGCTTAGTCCTAGGATAATAAATCAAGCTGTGATGACGGGACATGCCTACACAGAATGGAGAGCTAATAATAATCTTACAGAACCCATTTTCCTCTTGGGGTTATGAAAGATCAGCATTTTTCAACTGCCGAGAAAAGTAGCTCTATGTTGACTGATGTATCCCAAGCTATGGTTATTATTTAGGGTGCTACAAGGCATGACACTCAGACAAAATAGTCCTGAAATGCTATGAAGTATAGTCTGTTAAATACTAAACCATATAATCTTGAATCCTTCTTTGGTATTGTCCACAGACCAAGACAGAGAGGATTAAGGAAAAGACTACTGAACTCAGATCCAGAAAGCAATGATATGACTTGGGCAAGTCACTAAGACTCCTTGAGCTTCAGCTGTTTGTCTAGGTAATTAAGGAATGGCACTAGCTGATTTCTAAAGTCTCCACTGGCTTAAAATCAATTACTGGCTCAAATATATTCTACTGCTCCAACTAAGATAAAATTTTGCTGCCTATAACGAAAAAGGGAAGCACACCTATTAATAAACATTTTCACAAAATTCTACAAAGTTATTTTGGTTTATGACTACATTGTTGTTTACTGCCTTTCCAACATTCAGGAGAATACGCAAATTTAAGTCAAAACTGTTTCACTAATTCTACTTTAAAAAATGACCACCCAGCACATCCATCCAACATTAAGGATATAGAGGGCAAACAGTCCTAGGGTACAGTTTGCAAAATTGATTCATATCATCCACAAGCTGTAAACCCCATTGAAGACTTTTGAGTAAACCCATAAATTTTATGGCACCAGCTTTCTTGATTTCCATGGCATGGAACAAGTCTCTAAGCGTAGACCAGGAGTTCAAGTTCTTTAAAACCCTCACATTGCATCTCTCCTCTCTTCCTGCACTGGCCAAATCTCCCTGGTTGCTGAATCCATGGTCTTGTCAACTCATGTTGAGAGGAAGGTCACCATTTACATTTTTCTAAAGTTTAGCTTCCTCTTAACCTCAGGCCCAAAAGAACACTGACTGGTGTTGACATATGGAAAGGAAATCTGATTACTTTTACAATTAGAGCATCTTATGTCCTCTTTTTTTCTTTTGCTCTGTCTTCCTTAGTTTACTAGATAATTTTCATTTCTACTGAGTCCTCCAAAGGTCTTACAACTTACTCAATTTGCCAAATTTGGTTTCTCTTTATTTCATGCCTTTATTATAAAAATGATCTTTTAATTTAAAATAAATGACCTGTTAGAATATCCCTTCTTAGAATGTGAGCAAAATAGTAAAAATTCAACCTATGCCAAATCACTAAGATATATAACCAAAGAAATAGAGGGCTGATCCGAGGTTCCTATAACCTATCATGAGAACTTGCATGGTGATTTCCACCTGCTTTTTCTGACTCCTATCTGTTCTTCAATTACAACCTCCTCCACATGATCACCTCCTTGAAATACTGCCCTTGAATGACGTCCCATATCGTTAGTGGGCACGTAAAACCCATCATAAGCTGATCCCAGTACCTTGAATCCCTGGGAACATCTCATAGTCATTTCCCAGACAACCTTACATTCCAGTAACTCCTTGATGGAGGAAATCTTATATTCCTTATTCCAATTTCCTTATCATTTAATTCATGGCTTTTCTAGTCTTTTGGTTTTACTGTCATCTCTTCTATCATGAGCAATGGATGTCAGATGTATAAATATCTGCAGTATTTACAAATACTGAAGATACTATATGAGGTTCAATCTGAACTCCAAGATTACATGAGAGAAAGTTGATGATTCTAAAATGAATCCCTGTTACAAATTGCTAAAAATAGATTCCTTTAGTTTCTGGTAAAATATCTATTTCCTCTTGCTGTGTGTTTATTGTAAAATCCTAAAAACACCCAGACCTATATGAATCATGAATCATGCACAGTGCTGTATTAATTGAGACTAGAATGAACTACTGCGTTGTATCAAACAGCTGAATACCTTCCTGAGGAATGCCCGCCTCCTTACAGCAGATGATGATTTTCTAGCACAGTGATGCCAGACTTGAGCAGCATCAGAATCACACGGGGGCCTCTGAAAAAGCAGATTTCTAATGTGGTGGGTCTTGGTTGGAAACCCAGGATACTGCATTTCTAACAGCTACTGTTAACAAATTAAAAGTAAGAATTTCAATCTATGAGTGTCTCTCTCTCTATATGTGTACATATATGTACACTGCATTGTTAACAGAATGAATAGAAATGACTTGTAAACTCAGGCTGCTCAGAAAATCAAGTACACTGGCCCCCTTCATGTCTTCCTTCTTATATCCCATGGAAAGTGGATAAATGAGTTTAGCAACTCCCAAGAAACTTCAGATACTGCATGGTAAAGCTTTTACTCATACAATACTTCCTGGACAAAATGAGCATCCACAGCAGGAAAAAACCCTGACGTCAGTCAATGGGCTGTTCAGGCTACAGAAACACTTCAGGTGGTTTGTACTATAAATATTATAACCTTTAAATGTTCTCAAATCCAATGACTATCATTTGGGACATGGGGCTTATTTAAAAAGTGTTTCACACCATATTTTTTACATGCCACATTTAATTTCTTTTTTATTTTTAATCTTTCAAAAGAAATTGACCAGAGAATAATAAATCTAAGGGTCAAAACCATTAATTCATGAAAGTTTAATAAAACAAAGGCAAAAAACAAACAAGCAAAACTCTTGGGAAAATTATTATTTTTATAAATTTTTATCAAAATTCTTGACTTACATTTAATGAAATGACAGAATTGAAACTCTTTTCCATTAGAGTACATACGTTGTTTTTATATCCTATATTCAAATGAAAACTGGGAAGCCTGAAAACATAGCGTTTATTCTAAGTATACTCTTTAAAATATTAAAGGAACTGGATATTTCTTAGCAATACAGAAACAGATATTCAGTCTGCCATATACTATTTTGCACATGGTTGAACAAATTTAACATATAATGAATTGAGTATAAAAGTCATTCTTTTTCTAAGTTTAATATCTATATTTTTGGTTGCTTTTATTTTAACATCCACTCCTTTTTTGATCAGAAAGTACACTCATTTGAAGTTGCATAAAGTAACAAAGTTTGGTGTCAAAAAGTTATGGTTTTAAAATAATGCTATCAATACAAGAAACCACTAGAAGCAGAATTTTGTCTTTGATTTGAATTTTTTTAAAAGCTACTTTAAAAATAAATATGAAATGATCATAGTGAATTTATGAAATATTTAAACATTCAAAATAGAAAGGAAAATTATTTGAATATATCTTAGTTTTTTATTTACTTTTATAGTAACTGCATGTTAAGTGAGAATCATATAGCACAAACTAACTTGTGAGTAAAGCTGAACTAAATAAAACCCATCCAAATATGTTTCAAGTCTCCTCTACTTTACATCTCACAAAGCTGTACATCAAAGCAAAAGAAGCAAAGTATATTACATGTCATATTTAAAAAATTCTAATCCAATCCCCAAAATATAAATAAACACTGTTTTCATGCAGAGAGGAGACTTCACATAGAAATATACAACATCAGCAATGGAAAAACAGTTTCTATTTTTTTTAAAGCACTGACAAAAAATTCTGTTAAAACAAATACAAAATAACATTTTAATTTTTATAAATTAAACGTTGCTAGAATAAATTCTATCTTGCTGATTTCTACCATTTATCCACATTTTCCCTTCTTTTACGGTATACTTTGTTCCAAGGAAAGGTTTAAAAAAATGTAAAACTTTGCCATGTTTTTCTAATTTGATCAGACATCCTTCCTTGAAAGGTCAGCACAATAGGTGAAAGTGACATATTTAAACTATGTAGCATTGTTCGTTCTAGGCAGAAATATTTCAAATGACCAAGAAACATAACACACGTGTCAAAAATTTGATAGTCCTGGATCAACTACTCAGCATATGAAGCAGAATTTGGACTGTGATTCATAAAGGCAGAATCCCAGGTGCTTTTGCTGACACTCAGTTGTCAAAATATTCTTCCTACATTTCAGACACCATTCACAGAGTGAAAGCTAGAAGTCCAGTAGCTAACACGTAGAACCCAGACTTTACAAATAGCAATAATTCCAACACCGAAGGCAAATTACACTACACTGGAGAATAGAAAAGCAATGACGTTTCAGAGAGTATTTTTTTTGTGTGTGTGAGGAAGATCAGCCCTGTGCTAACATCTGCCAATCCTCCTCTTTGTTTTGCTGAGGAAGACCGGCCCTGGGCTAACATCCATGCCCATCTTCCTCCCCTTGATATGGGACACCGCCACAGCATGGCTTAGCAAGCGGTGCGTCCCTGCGCGCCCGGGATCCGAACCGGAGAACCCCGAGCCACCACAGCGGAGGAGCGTGTGCACTTAACCACTTGCGCCACCAGGCCGGCCCCCAGACAGTATTTTTATTCTTTCCATTTCTCTCTATGATTCATTCAGTTCTAAACATTTCTATTTTTAGTTAAATGACATTTATTTGAAGGATTCTAGCTTTTTACTCTGAGACAATCAATGTAGTTTTCAGCACAGCGTCTTTAGCTAGTTTACTTCTCAGTTAACTTTCAATTCATAGACTGGTAGTATTTTCTAAATAAATCTAAACAGCTCCGCTAGTACAAAAAATAACATAATAGTATATGCAATACAGACATAGATAAATATCTATATATTATATACACATATATAATATACACACATATACATAGTATGTATATATTATAATTGCACTTAACCTTATGCCATTGAAAAGAGAGTGAAACCATTAACAGACAGTATTTAAAATAACAGACTAGAAATCATCAAATTTTTCTCAACAAATACAGAATTAGTGTTAGCTTAGTTATCCTTCCTTGTTTTGGAAAGCTTTTATTAATCATTTACTCAGGCAATTTTAATTTATGGACAACTAATCCAGGAACTCTAAATGCAGAGAAGGGAAAGTTTCATGAAATGGGAATTGGTCTCACAGAGCTTTCAGTCTCCTGGCTGAGATACACATCAATGAAATAACTGCATTAATGTGTAATTACACGCTGTAGAGGTACAACGAAGACCGAGGTCGCGGAGTTGAACAGGTGCCAGCAACAGGTGCCATGTGCTGGCCGGCGGTGCCGCGGGGGAGGAGCAGCGAGAAAGAGGGCGAAGGTCTCCGGAAGGAGAAATATTAATATTCTGAGGAAAGTCTAATCACTTAAAAATTTTAAATACATAAATCGGACACCCAACTACTATATGTTGACTCTTTCAATTCAAAATATAGTGTCAAGATTACACGCAAACTTTAGTCTTCACAGACTCAATGGAGTAACAATCATGTGATGTCAAAGGCAATGTTTTGGGCTCTTAACTGAAAAGAGGTATTTGCTGGCACCTCAGGCAATACTATCAATTCTCCTTTTCCTGAATCCAAATCCAAGACATCAACGGTCAATTGAGATTTAAAGAGACATATCAATAAATTTAGCAAAAGATTTCGGATTAGAATGGGAAAACTTCAAAATTCATCTAAGAATAAGAAATGATATTTGTATAGCTTTTTCACATGTATTACCATATATATTTTTTCATAGATATATAGAAACATCTCATTTACTATGAAGTGCTGTGACATAGGAATTACTATTATTCCTTTTTTAAAAGTGAGGACAAACATTAATGAAGGTTAATTGGCCTGCATCAGATCCTACAGCAGTGAGAGGTAGAGCCAGAATTCAAATTCGTCTGATTCTAAATGATGTGCTTATTCAATTTTACTACTCTGCGTAGTATCTTTGACATCATACTAAAGCACTAAAAAAGATAACCTGGGAAAATACAAATAACATTGCAGAATACAATTATGCATTTCCATAGCTTCCATTTAGCCTCCATTGAAATTAAGATATTTCATCAGGAGATTAAAGATTGTATTCTATCAGATGCCTTTAATTTGAAAGTATGAGAAATACCAGAAGGAGTGGCTTAAACAAGGAAAATGTATTCTTTCACCTAATTCTGTGGTGCTGCTATGTCGGGCATCCAGGCTGGTTTCTCCAATGCTCCCTGGGCTCCACCTTTCTGGTCCTGAGCTCAGTGCAGCTCCTCCAGACAGCCACCGGGCTTTCACGGCCAAGCCCAGAGGCACCACGCACTGACCTTTCCCCATCTCTTTATCAGGAGGAAACCTTTCCCAGAAGTCACAGGAATTCTGCACCAGTCTCACTGGATTTACGTACTCTTGCCTAAACCAATAGTTGGTGAAACGACTCTCATTATCATGATTAGCTCTCAGATGAATCAGCACTCACCCCTGAGAGTGGCACAAGCACAGGGGAGAGTTAAGACCTGAACAATATTGGGGTTCCATTCGCAAGGAAAAGCCAGGGAAGCGATTTTGGTTGGGCAAACAGCAGGGCCTCGATATGCCAAAAGAGTGTTTTTTATTTATGTACATTATCACTGCTAAGGCACCCATAAATATCTAAGGAAACTTTTAGGAAAAAAAATTCTAAAAGAGCTGAAAACAGAGGGAAGTTAGAAAAAACCACTTTCCACAATCGCTAATTTTGAGACTTCTATCTTCCACAAACATACATAAATCACTCCTTTCAGACTGCTTTTTCTGTACTTTCCTGACTCCTTGTTCTCTTCTCCTTACTTGAGTTTCTTTAAGCGAGTCAAGGCTCATGATCCCTTTGTGCTACTCACTCAGCACATCAGTACCATCCCAAGTGAAACCTACACAGCTCTACCTCCCTCTGACCCCTTCTCCATAAAGGATACACAGACTAAAACGTTTATTCAACAGACTGGCTTATCTATCAATCAATTAATCAATCAATTTATGTACTAGTCATACGTAAACAAAGGCTGTAATCCAACAATACATATGGGCTGCTATACGTGTTGATTGTCCTCTAAATCAGGGAATATTTAAACTATTCAATTGTTTACTGAAATTTCTGAATATAATTAAACTCAGGGTTCAAACATTAAAATTCATGTTGATAGGGCCAGAGAAGGTAATTGATGCATCTGCTTTACTAAAGTGAACAAACTTAGTCCAGAAAATATCCATGTTAAATAAAACTCTTTTATTTGAAAAATGAATTGCTGTTCATAACCCCAAATAATTTCAGTTTACAAATTTCAGTATTATTTTCATGACTTGCATTTAGAGAAATGCAAAGTTTCATTAAGTTTCCTCCCAGATACTTATTTGGAGACTGCGTCCCAGGCCTAATAGTACACTACCATACTTTCCTACCAGGTTTCCTCTAAAATTTGAAGCACCATTTAAAAATAGAGATAGAAATGCTCCACCCAAGAAAATCACGTAGGTTAATTGTAAGGTATTACGTATGAATACACCTCTGGTGAAAAGGGAGAATTGAAATAGAAGAGAACATCCATGAAGGAATGAGCCACACTGGGCCCTTTTCCCCAAATGTATTCATTTTCTGTAGCTCCGGTGATATGGTCATTCCATGAATGGTTCATTTCAAATTTGTAATGAATCATTTATCAATTTTTGAAGATTTATATTTCAAAGGATTTGGAATTTAGAGCTTCTGAGGGGAATATGGTTGAGACATGGAGAAGTTGCTGGCAGTCTCCCAGGATCTTTTTAGTGACCACAGCTCCCGATGGGGCACCATTATTCATCCCCAAAGTAAGGGTTTCTCACCCTGGGCACCATCCTTTCGGCCCAGACCATTCTCGGTTGTGGGAGGCAGCCCTGCTCTTTGTAAGATGTTTAGCAGCTCCCCCGGCCTTCCACACTAGATGCCAGTAGTGCCCGCCTTCCCAGTTGTGACAACCAACGATACCTCCAGACAAAACCAGGTATCCCCATGAGGCAAAATCAACATTGCCTCCCTCCTTACCCCTCATCACACTGAGAACCACTGCACTAAATCAAAACAGCAGGATTTTCCCTGCTGTTTGTGACAACCCGGATGGACCTTGGGACATTATGCTAAGTGAAATAAGCCAGGCAGAGAAAAACAAATACTGCATGGTATCACTTATATGTAGACTCTGAAGGAAAAAAAAAAAAGTCAAACTTGTAGAAACAGAGAGTAGAAAAGTAAGTGTCAGGGCCTGGGGTGAGGGAAGTATGGAGAGGTTGGTAAAGGGTACCAGCTCTCAGATGAATAAGGTCTGAGGATCTAAGGTATAACATGATGAGTACAGTTGATAACACTGTATTGTGTAACTGAAATTTGCTGAGAGAGGAGAACTGGAATGTCCTCAAACACACAAAAAAAGAGCAAGATTTTCAGGTATTTCATATGGTGTGACATTGTTATTCTCAGTTTTTCCTCTGAAGTTTACATTCATATTTTAGTTAACCTACAAACAGATGCACTGCTATTTATTAGGATTAATCAATTAAAACAATCACAAGTGCAGTTGTTTCCAGCTATTACATGTCACTTTTTTGTGGAAAAGCTTGCAGCAATGATATCACCTTAGTTTTAACTATTTTCTTTAAAAACAAAATGAACACAAAATTAATCTGTCATATTGAAAATGGCAATGATTAGGCAATAAAAATAATTAATTGAATCTAAAAGCACAAACAATTGTATAAGAAAGGATGTTAAATCTTGAACCTAAACTGACTATGCAATGCTTTTACTCAAGAATTTCATCAGTTTCTCAAAAAGACATGAATATTAATCTCACATTTTTTTTTTTAATTTCTTTTTTTTGAGGTAGATTGGCCCTGTGCTAACATTTGTTGCCAATCTTCCTCTTTCTTCTTTTTTCTCCCAAAGCCCTAGCACACGGATGTATGTCATAGTTGTGGAGTTGTAGGTCTTCTATGTGGGATGTCACCACAGCATGGCTTGAGCGGTGAGTAGGTCCATGCCCAGGATCCAAACCTGCGAACCCCATGCCGCATAAGTGGAACACGCAAACTTAACTGCTACGCCACTGGGCTGGCCCCAATCAAACCTTTTCTACCTTAGTGCTAGTTATTTCCTCATAGACATTATGGTTAACATGATATAGGGGAAACATTTCAAGGAAAAACACACTACATATCACCAGAGGACAATAATTCACATATTTGATTTTCCTTTTTTGCTTTGGGATCTTAAGGTATTATAAATATCATGCTGTTGGGAAGATTTTTTTTCTCCCTACAAGTTTTAATTACAAACTTGGAGAGCTTGGGCAGCTGTTTTAGGCTACTGAATGTGTCAGAAAGCAAGTCAGAGCTGCAGGAAGACAGACCAGGACAGTCACAAGAGGAGGCCCAACCGGCTGAGCTGGCGCTCTGAGGCCACAGTGAGCCGAAGCAGAGACTGAATGCTGCTCGTGAGAAAATCAGGAGAGACTCCTAGGCAAAAAGGAGGTAGGAAATTGGGCAAGAGATGGGAAAAGTCAAGAGGTAAGTGATCCTGAGGAGTGTTTCTTAAATTTAATGTGCTTAGGAGTCGCTGGGGGACCACAGTAAGGTGCAGACTCTGATTCAGAAAGTCGGGGGGGCCTGAGACTCTGCATTTCTGACTCTCCCAGGTGGTGATGTTGGTGAGTGTACCACACTCTGTGTGGAGGTTTCTAGAGCACCCCTCCCCCGACAGACCTCTGGAAGTAGAAGTGCCATCTTTGTCTCATCACAAAAATCTATGAGATTGACAAGGTAAAATGAATCCATTTATACAGTATTCTCCCCAAATTTTCAATATACAGGAATGTGTTTTCTTTATATCTTCTTTAAAGGAAAACATGAGGTAGATTGTGGCTTTGATATAGGTTAACTTCTTATTGTTAAAAAAAAATACCTATATAAGTATCTATTAGTAAAATGTCACTACGGTTGTTGCTTTTCATATATCCTTGGGCAGCAAGTTTCTACAGCATATTATCTGACGGAGTAATGAAAAACTCAAATTTCTAAGATCAAAATTACAGTGAGGTCTGAGTTTTGGCTGATGAGTTTTAGATGAGTTTTCCAGCTCAGTCTTGAGTTTCAACTCACTCCTTACGACTATGCAGGATGCTCTTTCATCCTCGTCAACTGAAGCCTTTCACACCTCTGGGAAAACCAAATCCTGGCTCCCTCCATGCTCGCCTCTCCGCAGCAACTAACCAAAGCCTGATTTTGCGAGAGGTTTTGGCATTGTGTCAGCGTCAAGGTGTACCAGGAGGAGAAGCAGATACAGGATGACAGATGGATGAGGTAGCCCTGATGTGAAACATCCGTGGTGAAGAAGAGCCGGGAGTACTGTAACAATTCGTATGTTTAGGCACAAAAATCTGAAGACTGAAGACCAGTACTGAGTGAAAGTAATTATAATCTCTTAGAAAGGAGGACTAGTGTAGAAGGAAAAGAAATACATAAATTTGTTCCTATGACAAATATTTCAAAATAGCACTTTGCATTTTCCACAGACTATACTTGCAAACAAAAAAGATATATTTATAAATT
The DNA here is from genome assembly GCF_057802395.1 of Ceratotherium simum simum. Taxonomy (NCBI): domain Eukaryota; kingdom Metazoa; phylum Chordata; class Mammalia; order Perissodactyla; family Rhinocerotidae; genus Ceratotherium; species Ceratotherium simum. The sequence goes on along the minus strand of NC_141926.1, from coordinate 41,826,444 downwards.
TTTTACACAGTTTTGTAAGAACAAGAATTTTCCAAATGTATGACCCTCTTCTTTCTGCAAAGAGGAAATTTTCTCACACAAAAAGCTCATCATAAACATTTGGGTCACCAAAATGCCATACACCTTAGTAATCTGTATCTGGCTTGGGTAAAGTACTAAAGTTATGTACAAAGTTAAAAATTCAAAGGCAGCCAGACTTTTCCTAAGTAGAATTTCCAGTTTCAAACTGATCCAGACAAGTTGCAGACGTTTTAAACAAAGACACTGAGGCGACACAGGTTTGGACTGCTGACACATGTATCCTGCCCCACCCAGGACAGTCACCCAGGCTGATTCCAAGGCTCCAGCTCTGGAGGCCCCGCTCCAGATTCACACTTTCCACACCACTTGAAATTCAGAATGTCTTCTCAAGTCACCTATTCTGATCACATCACACAACATGTTAGAGGATCACACCTACATCTTCTGCATGATGCCAGTAATAATTAAACTGTTTAGTCCATTCCAGCAACTGATAAATTCAGAAGGGAAGAAAACTTCAAAGTTCTCAATAGTTTTACTGGACACAAAGATTGGGCTGTGTTAGTCCATGTACTGACTACACCGATAAATATCACTGTCACCAACAGTACAGGGTGTGCTTTAGAGAACACACAAATAATTCCTCCTGCTCTCTAGCAGAGGGAATGGACAGCACCACACTCACCCCACGTGATGGGTAGGAGATCCAGCCCAGCTCCCCTTGGACTGTCTTTGAATCCAGTAGATTGACTAAAAGAAAACACAAATACACAAACACAGTTAAAAGGAATGAGCTCTTTCTATTTGCCTCTGTCAAGTTAATGTTGTCTGTGGTTGTCGTTGAGGTAACAACATCAACATGTTCAAAACACACGACTCTGTTCATTTTCATTAGAAGTGGATAATGAGTATAAGAAGGGAATTACAGAAGAAAAGCAATTATAGGGAAAGTGAAGGGATGGAAAGTTTCTGCGGTTTTTTAAACTATTTATGTTTGTTTACAAAGATAGATTAATATTCAATATACTGGTAGTCATTTTTGACAGAATAATTACAGGTTTAAAAAGGAAACAATAAAAATGCAAAATAGGGGCTGGCCCCATGGCCTGGTGGTTGAGTTGGGTGTGCTCCGCTTCGGCGGCCCGGTTCGGTTCTGGGGCATGGACCTACACCACTCGTCAGCGGCCATGCTGTGGCAGCAGCCCACATACAAAACAGAGGAAGACTGGCACAGATGTTAGCTCAGGGCTAATCTTCCTCAGCCAAAAAAAACCCAAAAAAAACCCACAAAATAGGAAACAATGCTAACATGATATCAAAATAACTGGAAAGACCATTACATTTGATAAATTTACATATGATTTCACTATAAATTATTAAATATGCTTCTATAGGGAATCAATATTTCTGCTTGTGTATATTTGATATGGCATCTTCATACTGTTCCTGGCCAATACCAAACATATTATTCTGTAATGTGTATTTTTTGTGTGTGTGTGTGAGAAGGACTAGCCCTGAGCTAACATCTGATGCCAATCCTCCCCTTTTTTCTTGAGGAAGATTGGCCCTGAGCTAACATCCGTGCCCATCTTCCTTCACTTTATATGGGACGCCACCACAGCATAGCTTAACAAGCCTGCGTCAGTGCACACCCAGGATCCGAACCTGTGAACCCCGGGATGCCGAAGCGGAGCACGCGCACTTAACCACTTGCGCCACCGGGCCGGCCCCTGTAATGTGTATTTTTTAATACTATAGAAATTGTCTACTTAAGCCTAACAAACAAAATGCTTAGCTACCAATCTGAGGAGAAACTAAAGCAAAAACACGTTTTACAATATTACCTGTGTAGAGCTTTACTTATTCAAAGGAGGTATTGTTACCTGAGGGATTTAATGATTTTACTCAGAACTTTGTGCTACTTATTAAAAAAACCTGATGAATAATAAAATACAACATGAATGTGGTTGCATTTTGAATACAGTCATGCGCTGCGTAATGACATTTCGCTCAGCCACAGACAGCATATGGGACAGTGGTCCCATAAGACTAGTACCATTCAGCCTAGGTGTGGGTAGGCTGTACCACCCAGGTTTGTGTAAGTGCATACACTCTACGATGTTCACACAATGATGATGTTGCCTAAGGAGGCATTTCTCAGAAGGTATTCTATCATTAAGCAACTCATGACTGTATATTATTAAAAGAGAAAGGCAAATGATTTATTTTCAACACAGAGAGTATTAATTCGTAATGGACTAGAAATTAAAATACAAAAAACGACTTCAAGTTTAATTAATAACAAAGGGCTCACTTTGATTGTCGATCTGTTAAATAATGAAAACTATGGTTTTACTGCATCCTTCTTCTAAATTAGAAAACAATCCCACAATTGACTAAGGGAAGACGTAGAGGAAGTTTACATAAAATACACATATGTTGTTAACATGAACCAGAGCAGGTGAACCAATAAATACAATAAGAGAGAGTCCTTTTCCAGAGTACCATCTATTCACAAATCAAAGCATAATGTTAATACAGGCACCGCACATGTCCATGTGTTGTCAATAAAGCGTTTCCTGAGGCATGAAAAGCACCACCCTTTCTTTAATCATCCTAATTTGTTTCTTACAAAGGAAATATTAATCTTATAAAATGTTCATAAAAAGAAATAATATATTTGGTAGATACTAGAATTCTAAATTTTCAAGCACTGTTTTTTAAGGGAAGATATTTGGTTAGCTAGTTAGATGATAAATTACTAGGTGAATATAACAAGGCTTCTGATCATTAAGTTAAAAGAGATAAAATTCTCAAAGTTAGATTCTCTAAATTTTGCTAGTAAAAGAAAAACACATAAACTTAACCTATTATACTGGAATTCCTTAATGATTAAAGATTTTTTTCCCTCAATAAATTAATCCCAATGAAAAGTAATTATATGGAAAAGACAAAGGCTGCATGGATTACACAGTGTAATTTCCATAATGGAATTATCGCCCAGGATATCAGTTTAGAAATTAACAGTATGCTTAATGACACTGAAATTCTCCCTCAAAAGTGATTTTTAAAAACCCTCTACCAATTAATCAATGTTACAGATAATATTTCAGATTAATCAATGTTATAAAATTTTTGAAAATATGAGAATACATCCTCACCTTTAAATTAAAGTATGCTACCAACATTCACTTTGATAAAGACACGCCTAGTTCAATTGTTGTTTCCATCACAGTCATCAGATGATTTCTCTGAGTTTTACATAGGATTTGCACAGAATTTGCAGAGCCAGTATTCCTAAATCATTAGATCATATTTGCAGTGTCCTTAGGGGTTTAAATGATTCAATGTATTTTGTGTGTACGTAATAACTGAACATGTACTAAATGATGAATGTGTCACTGCACATGCTACGATGAATGGGTGATTTAATTTCAATATTAGTAACCAAAAGAAAAAAGTGTTTGAGGCAAAGAAGATATGAACATTGTCTGCATTTAGTAAATTACTCATTAGAACGTAGATTGTTAACTAAAGAACTAAATACCCTTAAGTTTTCTCTGATGATCATGATGAGGAAAAAAGATTGGACTAATCTCATCAGCATTTGATTTCTACTCAATGGGGAACAGCTAAACTAAAAAGAATTGTATCACACTATCAATTAAAATAAGTATAATAGATTAAATGTATTGCATTAACTCAGAAATTGAATTTTTTGTGCATTCCATCTGACATGAATGAGGACAACACAATTAGCAGCAGTACTCATGATTTTATTCTGCTATCAAAAATAATTACATCTGCCCTGGAGATCTCACAGTGTTGCTGGGATGCTCAAATAACAAGAATGTATTTAAAGCCACCATGAGTTTATAACATGTATACAGATGCAATGTTCTTGTAAAATTAATACATTAAGTAATGCCAGTTCCATTTTGGCTTCTGAACTGTATTTAAAATCCACCATCAACGTACGACCTAATACAGATGAATAGTGACATCAAAACACTTTTTAAAAGCATTTATTTTGAGTTTATAAGGTGCCTTTTGTTTATAGCCAAATGAGAACAACACAATCTAAGAATTCTAGCCACTTTCAAGTGAATGATTGCTAAACTGGGACTTTCCACAGTAAAAGCCTCAGTCTCCTGTGAGGTGTGGTATAGCGATCTGTGTGTAGCATAACTCAGATAAGAAGAGGAGAGAGTTAATGGAATTTGAAAGTCAATCTGTCGTGAGTGACTTCTCTGGATACATAGACTAAAGCTAACATTGCAATACAACATCTTAACCCTACACTGATGCAGGCAAGAACTTTGGTAACTAATGCTTTACTCTCCTGAAAAGATGCAGACCTGATCACAGCCTTTCAAGTGGTGCCACTATTCAAATGCCAGGGCAGATAGAATAAGCAGATAGAATTGTGATATACAAATACTGTATTGTAGTCTGAGTTTTTATGACAATTTGCAAGAAAGAAGGTTTATTTAAATTGCTGAAAAATGAGTTTACAAATATGAATTCTAACAAAAAAGAGTTAGGAAATTATTCTTAAGGGTAGGTGAGAATATACAGATGGCTTAGCTCTTTAACGACTGCCTCATGCCAGATTATTTGCCAAAGATATAAACTGTCCCTTACCATATTTCATATTCTAATGGTGTGATTTCTAAATATTTTTGGTTTGTAACAGGAAACGTATCATTTCATTAATTTCAGAATATGTTCTATTCCAAGAGCTATGTGGCTTACATTAACTTCTTAAGTTAAAGTGATTTAAACTGGACACACTTTTAAATGTTATGACTCTATTTAAGGGGAGATATAAATAGGTGCTTTTTGGCAAATTGTATTTGGAAATCACTGTCTGCAGTGTGGATGGATATGGTTCCAGGTTTCTTTCACTGGCTTTACTCTGCTAGTCTTATTGCTTTTAAACAGAAAAGATGTATGAATAGGTGAAGGAGTTTACATTCATGAAAACACTAAGAGAATCCTTACTCAGACTTCTCGAGTTGGCCTTCTGTTGGGCACCAACGGGAGACTTGCTGGACGAGAGCAAGTGTGGTGTCTAATGGGAATTAGAAAGTATAGAATGAAGTATAGAATGAAGGAAAGGAATAAGAACAAAGGGGAGATTAAATTGGCCCACACTGGCTGCAAGTACTTCTGGAAAGGAGGAAACCTGGCTGTCATTCCTGCCACTGATCTTCACCGTCACTTTTCCCACTCAGCTGGATTCTGGATTCAAGCTTCCCAAAGGTCTTGTTCTCTCTTCCTTTCCTATCCTCCATCGGAATGGAGACACAATCAAATGTCCACCCCTTCATTCATTTGTACTGACGACATCAAGAACTGTCTGCACCGAGAACACACACCCCCTTTCCTTCCTACTGGTAACAATCCAACAAGACTTTTTGAAAGGACTCGTTAGTGTTGGAAACAAATGTTCCCAGTTAGTGAGGGCAGATTAAAAACTTTTGGTCTAAATTTCTGGAGTTTTCACTCTTAGAGAATCATTAACACACCAAGATTTTTTCAAGGGCATTTCAAAGTTCTGATTCCTAGGGAGTATCTGTCCACTTAGAGAGACTGAGATTAAGTGCTGCAAATATGCAGACAGTGCTAAAATAAATTTTTTAATTAAATGACACAATTTCTTACTTAAGTGGAAGATCTTTTCAATTACCTTAATAACACATCAATATTCTTTGTGGTAATGGTATAGTTGCATTTTATGAAAATATTGTTATAAGAAATTATCAAATAATCACTTCCAGGTGAACAGTAGGGTTTAATGGCTAAAGAATTTCAGACTCTTACAATAATAGCCATGTTTTCTTGTAAAACCTTCAGTTATAAGCTGCCTTGGAAGCCAATTGCAAATAACTGTAAAAACCACTACAACAGAAAACAACCCCATTTGATTTGATTTGATTACGTCTTGCTTTTACTAAAGGATGACACGTCCTTGCTAGTTCACACCATCGCTGTCATTGTTCCAGCCACATATCTTGTCACTACTTTATCATTCTCATCACTTTCTGTTACATAAAAAGAGTAGCTCTGCCCTACGTTACAGATTGCAGAAGGGTCCTTTAATTGGCTTCTAGCTTATACTTAAATGTGACAAATAGAAGAAAATGATACAGGAAGTAATAAATTCTATTCTTAGTGTTGTAATTCTCTGTGTAGTACATTGGTCAACCATAACATGGAATCAAGAAATCAAGACATATTTTCTGACAGGAGTCCACCAAACCTCAGATTTTCATTTTTACTGTATACACCAGGGTATGCAGTGAGAAGAAATTTAGAGAAGTCAAAGTTTTACTGATGTACTTATGTATTTCAACATAACTTCTATCTACTGTGATTACACATTCTTAGTTTAGTTGCTTCTGTGGGCTTCCTGTTTATGTCTACCTAAACATAATGAAAACATTCTTCAATAGATCTAGTTAGTACTGTATTTCATAGACTAAAAACTATAAAAAATATTTTTAGACTATAAATGAAGTCAATGATACTCTATTAATTGTGTGCAGATAAAAATTCCTGTAAACTGTGTTAAAGTCAACAGGCATTCTGTGTCATAGAAATATGAATTTATGATTCATACTTATATATCAAATGACCAGCTAAAATTATTATGTAAGAATTAAAGAAAAAATTCTGTAGTGCTAGAAATTTCTGTGAAAAACCTCTTTTGTCACATGGCATCTTAATGGCTCATTTATGTGTTATAAGCAGATTTCTGGACAAGGTGGTATACTATTGATTTATTCCTTCTTATTATCTTTTCCTCCTGGGCAATAATTTTGGGTTTACTTCTGCACAGGTCCCCCTCACAGAAGACACCGTAAGTAGCGGCCTCGTCTCAGTCTCTCCCAACAGCAGGGAGAACACAGTGGCACATCAGACATCTAGTTTCAGGACTAGAGCAGTTCAGTGAAATAACAGTAACACAGACCAAAGCTCGACTTGAAACCTGGACATTTTAGTAAATGTAAACCCTATGCTGTTTCTAAAGTGTTAGTTTTTGCTTTTAAATCAGAGAAATCTAAGGGTCATACTGATATTAATACTATTATGAAGAAAATAGCTATCCAAATATCACTAGGGAATGTGTTCTTATAACACAAGAACTCTTTCACTAGATGAGGGGGGATGTTCTACTGTCAGTGAAGATTCAGCACATTAACCACCTCAACTTCACTCACAGTCCCTGGAATAGCAGGCCCCCTGTTTCTGTGCATTGTCAACGGACATTATGAGTCATTTAGACAAGGGAAATGTGTTTCTCAAAATGTAAATTACTACAAGTAGAACATTAATGATTATGTAAACATTGTACTTTTTCAATACATTTTTTGCTTTTTAAAGCATTCTAGAAATAACAGAGCTTGTTTATTTCTAATTCCAAAAGACTCTTTTGACAGATTAAAAAGTGAAAAATGAAAAAATATTATTCAATTATGAAATTATATAAATAATCATTAAGGCAAGTAGGTGCTCAAACTTTAGCATATACATTTTGCCTTCTTCACACCGTAAGTTCAGGCTGCCTTGGCCGTGCCTATTTTTTACCATATTATAAAATATTGATTACCAGCTTTCAGGTACTAAACGAAAGTTATCTGTTTGGTCAGAGTTTGACTGATGGCTGTGGAAATAGAATAAGCAGATTGGCCTACAGAACAACGCTAACATAATATTTCTTTTAGAAATAAAAATGTACCTGGAAGTCCCTTCAATACAAAGATTCAAAATTTTAGCATAGGGAACAAAAAGCATAGTGATGAAATTGTTTCAATTTAAAAACATTCTCTAGACATTTTTATATCACAAAACATATTTTTTTTATTTCAAAAGAAGTTTATTGCAGAATAAATAAATAGGTTTAAATTTCTGGAAAGAAAAATTAAAATCAGGACATAGTTTTGACTTGATCCTATTCTGGAGGATGTCTACATCTAGACTTGATGTCATACATCATGACTGCTGTCTGCGGTCCCAGAGGCACAAAGGCATAAGCAAACTCCTCAAGGTGTAAATATGGGTCTTTACAAAGGCCCACAAAAGATCAAATAAGGTGCCGCATGCTTATCAGTTTTATTGAAAACCCTAGCCCTTTTCCTTCCATCTTAGGATCATAGTGTCAATGGAAAATACCAAACTTTTAGTGCTGGTGACAGAAAACTTTTAATTTATCTCTGGAAGAGAAGGTAGAGTTCAGACAAACTTCGGTGTGGTTTTTCCTGGTAGTGTAGTCATAATATGAATAGCACCTACAGAAGCTTATGTTTGAGGATGGTTCTTTTCTGATATTCAATCAATGGTGTTTCCAGTACACTCACGTGCACACGTGTCACACTGAATATACACTGAGCTTACACAGATGCTTACTAAGAACAGCTGTTTCTGAACGTTCAGTTCTTTCCAAAGTGATTTTTAATTTTATGTATATTTATTATGCATTCATTCAAATTACTTTTAAAGTTTTCTAGATACATGCAGCAAAAAAAAATCTGGGTTCTAATCATGCTCACCACATGAAATTAGGCAAATCATTTAATCTACTCCCCCTTGTTTTTATTAATTTATAATTGTTATTATTAACTTTTATCTTAAAAAAACCTTCCATAATCCCAGGGGTTCTGTTTTGGGAAGCTAACCACGCCCTTCTCCGAAGATTCATATTGCATTTTTCGTAATTTTTCTATGTTAAAACACAATTTTTTATATAAGTATTCATTTTGTGGTCATCTGTCCCACCAAAGTCATCCTCAAGGGCATAGAGTGTACCGTTCCCTACAAGCTTCTTCTCCAGAATCTAGTATGTAACTAATCCTCAGTTGTGCACTCAGTGTTTGGTAAATAAACAAATACGAACAATAACTCATAATATGAAAGATGAGTTAGTTTTAACATTTTTTTTGTTTAATTGTAATGGTTTTTAAATTTATGCCTCTGAAAGTAAATTTAGGGTTCCAAAGTGTTCACTACTAGGGTTAGGGTAGGAAAGCTACTACAAACCTGGCGAAACGCAATAAAATATTCTTAACTAGTTTCCAAAGGATCACCTTTGGAAAAGGGGAAACTAAAGGGATACTACTAATTTTATATATTTTAGTTTTTTATCTTCTCTAGTTCTACACAGAATTTTTAAAGATACTAAAGCATGTAGAAAGATTTTGGACATCACTTATAAGCAAAGGTAAGAAAAAGTTTCCTTATTCAATGTACAAATGTGTAAGGAAAGCTGATGAAATATGTTTAAAGTACAATTAAAAATCGTTTTTCAAAACACAGACTATCAAAGCATTATAGTTTCAGATCAGAAATGTCAAGACCACCATAATAAAATCCAAGTTTATCTTTTTTGAGTTATCAAATGTAAATGAGTATTAATGTATCTATGGTAAACCAGATAGTAAAAGTAAACCAAGAGAAAAATACTATTCCCCTTTATTCTGCCTCTTTAAGAACATTTTCAATATTTGGCAATAACTGTACTTGACAGAGTTTATATACTTAATAAAAAAAAACCCAATTTAAATTCTATTTATAGTTTCTATGATTATGCCAGTTCTTTACATTCTGTTAAAATGTAAAATCTACCATAAATAGCTTTGGCATATTGAAGGGAAAAATCACAATTTTGACATAACTCCAGCTTTATGCCATCTTTGAATATTTTAGGTAGTTTATAAGTGCAGGTGGGGAAAATTAACAAGATTAGATAGTGACAGATAAACAAATGGTTGTTTTCATCCTTTCTCATTACCAATTTGTAATTCAGAAAAACATAATTTTATACCATCTTGATTCCAAAATGTATTTGGTCACCCATAAAATTTTGCCCACAGTGCGGGAACAGTTCAGTTTTGTAAGGGACAATACTACTGGTGACACACACACAGATCCACACACACACATAAACACACTGTGCTGCAAACAGACTTTTCCTCAGAGTGGTGTTCTGCTTACCCAGAGGACTATTTAGATAACCCACATGGAAGCCACTGCAAATCTGCTTCCCAGCTCACTTCGCCTCAGTGTGAAGACTGCTATCTATGCAGTGAAAAAATATATCTTTCTAAAACCTAGAGTTTTAAAAATTGCTAAATTAGGTTTGAAAATCAGGCAATAAATATATGTTAACTACTAACAAGCTGTCCTCTGTGACCCCTTAGTCACCTTCAGGTAGACAGAAAATGTCTCAATTTCATATTGATTGGAGACCAATCAACTCTGTTACTGGCAAAAAGTTAATTTTAAAGCCTTATATTTTTATCAGGAGAGCGTGGGTGTTATTCTTTACTGGACTTGTAGATTTTATTTATCTACCTTTCTTAACTACTATTTGAAAGAAGATAAATTAACCTCCCCTTAATGAATACACAGGAAATTCTAGATGAAATCATTTTGATATTGATTAAATAGACTTATCAGCAGTGAAATTAACCCAGACATCTCCCTTTGCTCTAGTTCGAGACTCCACCTTGTAATCTGTCAAGATTTTTATCTTAAAACAAGAGGCAACTCAGGTTGGAGACTTTAAAGTCAAGTTCACATTTTCTTGATTTGAGAGAGTTCCGCAAACTCAAATATGAATAAAAAAAACTAAAAAGTAGGGAAAGTAGCTGTAGACTTTACTTCTCCAGAAGCAAGGAAAAAAAGTTTGTTGCTAAGCCTTTTGCTCATGGAAAATGTGCCAAAAGCTTGAGTGGTTGGATAATTCGGCGGGGAACATAAAGGATAATGTGTTACAAAACTTTTTTTTTTTTTTTTTGCATGTTACAGTGAAGAAAGCAAGATACTAAAAGCAGCTTTCTGATTTGGGAGCCTGATGTCATCAATATGCTATTTTTGCTCTTTGCCAGGTTAACAGAATTTATTGCAGCAATTAATGCAAAACATATGTGCTGAAGGAGCCGCATGAAATGTATAATTGCCTCCAACTTCACTTGCTCCCTTTCAAAACCCCGTGTTAACTACCTTTTCTCAATGCCTCCACTTAAAGTACAAGTGTTTTTATGAAAGAGGAGATAAATCATTATAATTTATTTTCTCAAGTAATTTATAAATTATCTTTTAAATGGGGAAAAGTTTTCACTAGGACTAAAATCTACTTTTGAGACCATGTTCTGTTTTCCCCCATTACTATGACAATTTTAATAGTTCATTCACACTCCATATAAAACCCTAAATAATAACATTAGGGTTATATTGACAATTGTCTCTCAATCTCTGTGTGTGGAATTTCTGACAAAATCTTCTTTCCAGGGTGAGGAAAGGAGTGTTTGTCAGGAAAGGAAGATGGAGCTAAGAATGTATGAAGAAAAGACATGACAGAGGTTTTCTCCTATTCCTCTGTTCACATCAAATTTTCTTTATTTTCTTAGTGTCCCTCACCCATGCAGATAATCATAACTTATGAGTGTAAACACTTCGCAGTTTCTAAGTACTCTCTGAAGTACTTCTTCGAAAGTACTTTGAAGTACTCCAATATTCTGGGTGTTTCTAAGTTATTCTTGCAAAGTCACGACACAAGAAATGGGTGCAGTCAGTGGGATTAAGGTTCAGAAGCCAGGGCTGTGCTGCATAGAAGGACGCCCCCCTAACTCACAGGCAGTTGTGCACAGGAGGAAACCTGTGGGGTTAAAACCAAGACGCAGGCGAGAGAGGGCCTGGCTCGGGGGCGCCTTTGCTGTGATCAGCTTCCTCAGATGGAACAATGGGAGATGTCCTCATACCTATTTCAGGGCCGCTTTAAGGATTAAGTGAGGTCCGGTAAGCGGGGAATGATAACGCGAGGGGAAAATCTTTCTAACCAGCGAAACTCTGTGCAATTGTTATCCCAATGGTGGGTATGGCACTGAGGCCATAGTCAGCCTCGGAACCCCCTGGATTCAACAATTCTATCTTTTATGAAAAACACTCAAGATCCATACAAGCACAGAAACATCAGCATCCTCCCACTCCACACCTACCTCCATAACACCGCTCCCAGAAGCCCTCTCTGGCTCATTCCAGGTTCACCCCGAAAGTCAGAAGACGAAAATATCCTCTTTTAATGAAACGGTGCCCATCAACTATGGGGCTGTGGGAGAAAACAGACAACTTCCGACCGTGCACGGGGAAAAGTCTTGGAACATGCCCCTTAGCTCTCATGAAGGGTGTTACAGGTGGCATTAGTAGGTGGCTTTAAAGAAAACTGAAAGAAAGATTCCTCATTTCAGTCTAGCGACTGAAGGACGGAAGGGAAGTCCGTCCAGAGGCAGCAAGCAGAACCCTGCACGTCGCAGGCGCCTCCGTGCGTGCGCACCGAGGCCGGGGCACCAGGCTTTCCCACGTGCAGGGGGTCTGGGAGCCCCGCAGAGCCGGCCTCCTCCCGCCCTCACCCGGGGCCGTGACCACGGGGCGAGAGGGCGCGCCACCGCCGGGCTGCAGAGGCTGGCTGACGGGGTGTGGAGGGAGGTGACACGGAGCTCGGGTCGTAGCCGGCCGTGCAAGTCAGGCCGTGCCGGCCGGTCCGAGCCACGGCGCCCTCGGGGCGGGAGCGCGCCCAGGTGCGCGAGTCCAGGTGCGCGTACGCGCCGGCCCGAGCGCAGCGCAGCGGCGGCAGGCAGAGGGCGCACGTCCGCCGCCCGCAACCGGCGCCCTCGCACCGCTCCCGCCACAGCCCGGCCCCGCGCGCCGGCCGCCCGCACAGCCCGCCGCAGGGCTCCGCGTGCGCCCCGCCCGCCCCCGAGGCCCGGCCAGCTCGGCGCGCGGGCCGACGGGCTTTGGCCGCCAGCCGCCCCGGGAGGGCTGCGGCTGGGGGCGTGCGGACCCGCAGTGCGGGTTTTCTGATTTGGTTTTCAGTGCGATGCGGAGAGAAAAGGGGTGAACTGCTGGGAGACCCCGTTTTCCCGCCGCATCACTGAGCCTGGGCCTGGCGGCGAATAGTTGGAGGATAGGACGCTCTGGGGGTGGGTGTGGTGGCGGCGAGGAGCGCCTGCTCATCTCTCTGCTGCCACATGACTGTCGCTACGGTAAAGCCCTGCTGCTTGCTAAAACTTCTCAGGGCACACTTCTGAAATTTCGTCAGCATTGCATGATCAAAGGTGGGAGGTGTGACGCGAAGAAAAAGAAGCGCCGTCCTCCCCTCGCGTGGCCACCCCAGTCCACGGCTAAGAGTCTTCAAAACATTTGTTTGTACAGTGCTGCCACTTGTTCCCCCCCCCGTCCTCGCCTTTTATTCAGACTTAACCATGTGGGTTTGGATTATGTGGATTTTCACCCTTTGCTTTGACTGGAACAGCAGGACATGGTGCAGAAAATGAACGGAGGGAGGGGGTTCCACACTCAGGGCTTCCAGTTTAATAACCTCGCTCCAAGTTGGAGGCTTTCTTTGCTGAACTGGTTTTGATTCCACCCACCCTCCGCATGCGTTCGCCTGGGCATCCAAGCGGGGAAGCGTTCTTGGACTTACACTCTTAAAACTTCCCTGGACAAAATATTTTCTTCTGGGGAAAAATCAAAAGTGTGTAAACTTGAGAGGAGAAACAAGCAAACGCAGTCCCCCGCCTCCTTCTTTGTAAGCGTGCAGGGTTTTAGGGATTTAATGAAAATTGATTAGCCAGATGTTTTAAGTGATAAATATTTTTCCTTTAAGCAAAAGATTTATATATTAACGTCAGCTCTAGACCCTCTGCACTTCCCTACCCCTCCGTCTTTCTAATCAACTTTTTTTATTTTCTTTTCCCTTGAAAAGACTTTTTTCTTGGTAATCGACCCCCCTGTTTTATTTCAAAGAAAGCTGGTAGGAGGCAAACTAAAACTTGCTGACTTCCAGACTTTTCCAAGAGAAAACCTCCTGCCAGATTCCAAGAACTACCTGATCCTGGGCAGCTGGTAACAGACCCGAGGAGTGAAATCAAGGGGCGTCCGGCCCACATCCCGCTTCCAAGGAGGAGTGTTTCTCTCCAATGATTTGTGACTGGAATCCTTTGCATTTTATAAAAGTCACAACATTGCTTTTATTTCGGAAGTTACTACAGATGAATTATCTAAGGTTTTCAAATTTTTGAGAAATAAATTTCAAATCTTGGTTGTTGTTATACCTGGATGAATAGTATAATGAACGTTTCACACCACCAGTCAACCCTTTATTTGAAAACTCTGTGGAAAGCATTTGAGCGCTTGGTAATAGCCCTGCATTGACCTCCCTGGTGATAAAACCCAGATCTTTGAAAACACAACCAAAAGGGGACACCTGCATCTGTTCTTCTAAATGTTTTATCAAACAGAAATTAAAAGAGCAAGGTTTATTAAATGTTTTCAAGGAGAAATGTGTATATTAAAAAATAAAGTTGAGGATCTTGACAGAAAATGATTTGTAAAACACTGTTCTTCCAAGAAATACATATTTCCTCTTACATCTAGTATTTATGCCAACCAAAATCATTGGAAAATGACTAAAATCAAAGGTAACTCACATCACAGATTTCTTAGTAAGTAAATGTCTGTAAGAACTTATCGAGTTTTGATGATTTGTGGAAAGTTTTATTAATACTTTCTTGAAGATTTTATGACTTGGAAAATGTAACTCCCAAGAACAGTTCTTGCTGTTTGCATTTGCGTGGAAGTTAGTAAATCAAATATACTGTGGAAGTATGTTTTGCCTTTAAAAATCCTTTGCATATGTAACTGATTATTTGATATTTAAAAATTGCATATATTTTATTTCAGGAAAATTCCAAAGTTTCAGAAACAGTTTTAACATTTAGGGATCTTTATAAAGAATGTTATAGTGAGAAAGTATTAAAAGTGAGGAACTCTTAAAGAAAACACCAAAATTTGAGTAGTAAAATGTGGATAATACATAAACATGATAAATTCTTACTAAATCCTTTCTTTAAAAATAAGTTTCTTAAGAGTCAAGGTAAAACTACCTAGTTGTTTATACGAGCAAGGAGCAAACCATGATTATATTCAAGTAATAAAAATTTCACATGAAACTGCCTAAACCCACTAAACAATGCTAAAAAAAAATACCTTTAAGTTCTGATTGTGTTCAACATTTTGTTTAAATTTTTTATATTAATTTTAAGTGCTTTTCATTGTAGCTCCCAGTTCCTAGTGTTTCATGGAAAAGACACTTTATATAAAATGCAACCATGATCTAACACGTGGCAATGGTGTTTTATTATATACAGTTTGCATTTTATAGTTTCAGTTGCTTCTGAATTATAAATAGATCTAATTGACTTCATATCTTAAAATAGGCAGAATAATGATATCAACTATAGCACCAATAATAAAAAAGTATAAAGTTGAAAATGTTGATAGTTACAGTGAAGCTGATTTGTATTTATAAATCTATTGATATTGCCAGAATATTTAATATTTAAAAGAGTTTTTAATCACTCCTTTATGACAAAGACTAGAATGGTGTGATGTATAAAACATAAGAGTGAGGAAAATGGGGTATCAAAGTAGATATTTTCTCCACTTGAATTATTATTATCAATATTAGTCTCTAGGAAGACATAGATTTTGAATGAATTAATTTCATGATAGATTTTGAGAGGTTACAAGAAATTTCTTTCCGGCACAATCAAAATATTATCATAGCAACTCAGGTTGTCAGTAAAAGCTTAAACAAATTTGCTGATAATCCTGTTAATGACCTAGGTCAAGTGTTAACTGTTGTGGGTTATAAAAGAGTGAAATTAAGGTTTCTCCTACCTCCAGGCAAATAGCACAGTTATAACTGCTGGGGGGAGGTAGGGGCGAGCTATTAGGAGAGCTATTAAATTACAAAAATGTATAATGCATTCAATTATTTAGTCTAGCATGATGAAATGCTATTAAAAGCAAATGTAAACCCCCTTCCAAAAAATTTATAAAGATGATATGATAGCTTAGTTCTCTATTAATGTTTCAATCACAGTGTATTCTTATTTGAGATTAAGTGTTTATGTAAAAAGTGATGCCAATTCACAGTAGTTTCTAAAAAGAGAAAAATCCATTATTTAAATGTTTCTTGTCTCCTGATCCTCAAAGAGCAGCATACAGTGTTCAACTGTGAGTTTTACTTTTCAGCCTCAAACAATCACACAGTCTTCTCCAGTACTTAGGAAATTTATGGTCAGTGAAATACATTTCACGGAAATGGTGTCCCAGTCACTCCGATAAAGGTCTTCCAAAATAAGTAGTACATAAATATGTAGATTTAATTTCATTCACTTTTATTTTGAAAACTCTGATTTCTAATGTAAAATCTCTATGAGTAAACATTAATCTAATTTTCAAACACTTTTGGATAGAAAAATGATTTAGTGTATTATGTACCAATGAATAAGCAGTGCATTCTGCCTTAGACTGCTTCAAATGTGGAAAAGTGTTGAAAGAGAGTACTTTATCCAATGCTGAAAGAGACTGAACTAATAACAGTTGATACTTCACTTCATATCACGTTTTAACCTCTTTCCAAAGTCATTTCTATTTATCAATCATCACCCTCTGGGATGGGAGCAGGGAGCAAATACAGGAACTTTTCTAATAGCACATAGTGTAGCAATTCTATTTTGTCTTGAAAAGTAGTGGATTTCTCATTGCAAGTCTTTTCTTGGTGTGTCATGTAAACAGAGGCCTGATAAGATTTTAATAAAGTTCTATGCAGCTTTTATAAAGTTTCTGTTTAAGTATATAGGGCAATTCTTGATTTAAGCGATCATTGAAATTATGAATAATCTATTTTCATTGAGGATGATCGAGAGTATCATCTGGAATCATTTTCTTGAAAGCGTATTAGCAAGTTATTTGTAACTGGATTAATAAAAGGAAAGCGCAGATTAAACTTTTTCTAACTTTTTTTCTTATCATGGGACCATGGCATTTCAATATTGATATTTGATGATCAAATCTCCAATTAAAAAAAAATCACACAATGGCAAGTTTCCTAACAATTAACTCGATGGCTTGATTTTGTTCTCTCTTAGTTCTATCAGGCCTAACTTCAGAATAGATTGCAGAATAAATTATAGTAAAATTTACTAGTAAATTTTTAGCAAATTTTCTATAGTGTTGAAATATAACTTTTAGCATAGTATTTTAAATGCAACCTAGTATTTCATGTTTCAGTTTTCAAAATTTCTCTCAGAAAGCTATATTAATGAGATTCCTTTTATCATTGTTCTTTCTACACAATATATGAATTTTCAAAAGCATTGCTTTCTATTCAAATGACATTGTTAGAGCAATTGCATGGAAACCTTGGCACATACTTGGATTTTTCACTTTTCATGTTATTCAACTCAACAACTAAGACCCAAGCTATTGTATTAATATTTAAAACTTAACTCAAATATTACCCAAGTTAAACCATTCATTTTAAATTTTGCTTCAAAGCTTCCCTTCATGACTTCAGAAGGAAAAGGAGACATTACCCATAAGACACAATCTGGAAAGAATAATCCCATGAACAATGTAGAGATAAACTTTTACCCAAGCAAATTAAATGTAATCATGTCAGTTTTCTGAGTGTATTTACCTTTCTATATACATATTGTTAATGTGAACCTGCCTGTATAATAATATGCATTATACACCCAAACATACACAAGGTATGGTTTAGAAGCAATTTGCATTTGATTATTCTTGTTTCATTAAATTAATATTAATTTTATGTAAGTGTGAATAAGTTTAAAGGGTCTTTTTTTCTCTTGCAATTTACAAAAAGGTTATGTTTTCCACAAAAATAGTAACTCTCAACTATAGTGCTGTGCATTATTAATTTAGTAAAATCCATTATCTAAATAGTTTATAAATATTCCATCTGGAGAAATACAGTTTATCATAGCAATATGGGAATAATATTACTATTTTTCCAATTATTGCCAATACTTTAATATCTTCAAAGAAACCAAAAGATTAAACACACACTAATTTTAACTTATTGATATGTGACTCATTATACAAATTACTACTCTTGCCTTTCATTCATAAAGAATGATTGACCATTACTTTCAAATAAACATTTTAATTTGATTTGTTAAAAAGAATCACTTGTAGGTAAGATGATTTTCTTGATGCTTATATTTCCGAATTTTCAATTTCCCAATTAAAAAAAGGCATAGAAATTTAATGAAATCTGCCAAATTGATAAAGCCAGTACTGCGGAAAGAACGAAATTAAACTCCTCTGTTAGCAGTGAAAGTAGGTCACCAAATATGAGGCAGTTTTTATATTTAATTAAAGTTTCTAAATATTTTGAGTTTTTCAAAATAATGTATACAATATACAACAGTATTGGCTTGCCAATTTTTTTTTAGTGAGTGACATAATATAATGTAGCATTTGCAAATCGATTGTTCAGTATTCCTAAACTGCTAAATAAATTGCTAAATGTTATTGTTATAAGTTCAAAATGATTAAGAGGAAATCAAAGTTGTAAGTGTTGCTTTAAAGCAATCAATTATTCAGAGAAGTCTGTCTTACGAGTTAGTGACTGTATTCACAAATCATTAGGAATAAATCACAAAAGGTACACAGGAGAAAGGCAATGTATCTATTAAATACACAATCTTAGAGGAAACTTGGTGTCCTCAACACTAGGTTTGCACTTTAACACGTTGTAAAGGGATGAATGTCCATTACGAGGAAAATATATAACCCAACATCAAGGAAATGCCATTTGCTGCATAAGCTGCATATGAACATTCTTTCTTAATTTGCTATTCAGTTATTTACTATACCTACCAAGGAGCTTTTCACTATTCATGAAGTACATTCTCCTATTCGTATAGAAGCCCTTAAACAAAGGGAATCCAACCTAAGCTTATTTTTAATTCCTGCAAATATTACTTATGTTAATGTGGCATATGCTGCTCATTAGAACCTGTGCCACAGAGCAAACCATCGCCTGGCGGGATACACATCACTTCAATACAGCAGTTGCAACATAACACATGCACACACACACACACACCCCTCAGCTTTAACAAACTCTGATTTCCCTTTAGTCCATTCATAAATGCCATGATCCTAAGTAGGAACAACCTGTCATTACACTTATATTGAAGAATCTAGAGAGGCGGGCTAAATGTTCTTTTCAACTTCTCAGAGTACTACATGGTCACAATGAGAAAATAAAATACTGCCACAGCTATTTGGCAATTAACATCTTGGGTTGCAAAACTGGAGGATTTTTCTTTCTTTCTGCTCAAAATTGGCAAACAAGGTAATTGCTTGAATTCGTATCAGATTAAAAACACATTTTAGGTTTAGGCAATCCAAAATTCTTTCTTACAGTGTTTTAGAAGACAGAGGAAAATAAAAGCGCATCTTTAGTCTGCTCTCAGAGCAAAGTGCTTTCTTCTGAGGTGCCTTCCCGAGCTGGAAAGCTTGGGCGAGAACGTGCTCCGGGGAGCGTCAGCCCGGGGCAGGGCTGCGCGGTACCTGGCTTACCTTCATTGGAAGGCTGGAGAATCAGCGCCCCGAGGCAGCGGAGCACAGAGCCGCTGAGGAGGAGGAGGATGGAGAGGTGACAATCCATGTTGCTGGTGCAGAGGGCAGTGAGAGGAGCATATCTCCATGAAGCATGCCACTGCTGTGAGGGGGAGCGCGCTGATTGCTGGAGAAGTTACCATGCTCCGCTGCAGGCTGATGTCAAGTTTGACACTGGAGATAAGGAGGAGTCTGGCCGCCTGTCCGCCAGCCTCACTCGGGCCGCGCTGGGTCCTAGCGCCGTCGGCAGCGGCGCCGAAGGAGGCCAGCACGGGGGGCTCCGACCACGGGGCTGGGGAGCGGGGCCGCGGGCGGGGGGCGGAAGGGCGTCGCCAGCGGGGCAGGAACTCCAGAAATTGTGATGGGGCAGTGGTGGAGAGTAGTGGCGGGGAAAGAAGAACACCCTTTCTTTATTTTCAATGAAAAGCCGCTGTTTTATTGTTTGCTGTACATCTCTGTAGGTGAATTCCCTGAAGAAACCAGAAACCCTGATAGGAGTGTCATATGGCACTGTGAGTGGAAAAGAAACTGAAATGCCAGAGAAATGTTTGTTATCAAAAGAACGGGAGCTGTCATTTAAAGAAATATCAAGGAGGATCGTATAATTCAAAGGAAAAATGCAATTATTCCTTTCCTATTTCAATGTGATCGTAACTTGCACGAGTCCTTTGTGGTGCAGAAGGACACACACACACCGCGGAGCAGAAGGTGTCTTCAGTTCTACACCACATGGTAGCAGGGCTCATGAACAGATTCGGCCCAGGGATTTTGGTGCCTACGGAACACTTTTTCCAGACTGGGAAGGAACCTTCAGCACCCTAAGGAAGTGAACAAGCCCAGCCTCAGAAGAGCTGCAGGTCAGCTGCGCCCTGAGTCCTGTGCTGCGGCTCTAAGGAGGAGTGATACAAGTGAAGCCTCACGTCCCTGAGAGAGCCACCACCCTCCCAGTCCTCGCCTTAGGACCTCCCAGCTCTGTGAGATCCTAGTTAACGGCTCCCCTCTCAGCTTTTCAGCCACTGCCAATCTGATAATAGTTGGATACTGTTCTTTAACATTCCAAACCCATGGCCAAGCAACAGTGTCCTTGCACTTTCTCACTTACCTTACACCGAGGTTGTAAATGACTTCTCTTATTTCCAGCTCCCTTGCTGGACAATATAATTGCAATCCATTTCAGCCAAATAATTTTGTAATTTATATTTTGAAAACTATTCTCACTTATCTTTAAAACATCCCCCAGAAAATTATCACTCGGATATCCTCCCGCTCATCTATCTTCTCCTATTCTAACCAGAAAACAAGACTTGCATTCCTTGCGCAAGTCCAGAAAGTAAAGGTAGGTGACAGCTTTAAGACCAGTGATCAGTTTCAGAGCTGGAAGTTGTGGCCACTCAGTAAGGACCTGAAGTCCTCGCTGATAAGATATTCATTTCACAAACACTATGTTTTTAATGCGAGAACACAATTTTCACATGAATTTGAATTAGTGGCTTCTGATAATAGTTTGTTGGCTGGGCTGTGGGCTGGAGAAGGGTAGTGGAAGCAAAGGAAAAGAGTGACCTACTCACTCGTGTGTGTGTGTGTGTGTGTGTGTGTGTGTGCCTTGTTACTGTGTGTCTCTAGCTTCCTCCCACATTATGTCACTGGAGGCTGTAAAACCCTCTTCAGTGCCAAGTCTGTCAGAATTGAAAAGAATGGCAGATACTGAACAGAGGGCACAGATAGTGGTGACTCTGGCATTTTTTAAAGTTCCAACACAACTTTAGTCTTTCCACGAGGCATGGTTCCATTGTTCTAGGGTTAGATAAAATTTTTCTGAAGCTTGAAAGAAAATAAAGACTTATTTGGAAGTGACAATTTAAAAACATTTTGGACAAACATGCCAATGTGCTGATATGAACACAAATTGGCTCCCCTCACTCGCCTTCCCTTTTCACACTTAAAATGCTTGTCACTGTGGAAAGAGCCTTTCACGTTTGAAGGAAGCCACAATAGTGTCAAAATGAGTCCAAAGCAATTCTTGGCCTGGGAACATAATGTAAACCTAGGACCTCTCAATTATAGACTCTCTAGGTCAAGAGACATCAGACAATAAGTAAGGAGTTTCCATAATCTGAGTGCCGTTCTGGAGAGATGTGAAAAAGAGGGATGCCTCAAATTGAGGGGAGCCATGAATTTGGCCAAAGTAGGATAGAGGTGAGGGCAGCAGGTCAGGGAAGGCCTCAGCAAGAAAGTAAGAACTGAGCTGTAGCTTGAAGGATGAGTAGGAGTTCACCAGTTAGAGAATGGTTCAAAAGGCACTGCAGGTGGGCAGACAGGACAGAAACAAAATCATAGTATTTCCAAGTGTGGGCAGAAGAAAGCATCCGGCAGATATAGAGCATTGAATGTGTGTGATACAAATAGGGCCAGGATACAGAGGTGAAGGGTAGAGACAGAGTGCTAGGGCACGTTCTTCAAAAGGCAGACGGGAAACCTCAGTCATTTCTATGCTACATGTCGATGATTTTACAGTATATTCTAGACAAAAGAGAGATATCAAAAGCATTTCAGCAAGTAATAGCTTGATCATATCTGAGTTTTAGAAAGAAATTTTCCCGACAGCATAGAGCAGAGTGTCTCCACCCGAGGCCTATGGACCACCTGCTATTGAAGCACCCGGGGTACTTATTAAAAGTGCATATCCCTCTGCTTACTGAATCTGAATCTCTGAGCTGGGACCCAGGAACCTGCAACTTGACAAGCTCCTCAGGTGATCCTGTGGTCCTCTCCTCGACGTTTGAGAACCATTGCTGAGTGTGAAAAAGGGAAAATCAGAGGGAGGATGGTGAGATTTGGGGCTATTTTTAAAGTAAAACTAAAGTGATAAGGAACTAAACTAGGCTCCATGTAACAGAAAGAAGGAAGATACCAGATGAAATAAGAACCCATGTTTGAGGTGAAATAAACAATATTCCCCAAAGAAAAATTGGATTTGGGGTTGAGGAAGAGGGAGCTGACTAAGACATTTGCAATATTTAGTTCACGTAATAGTTCAGTTCAGCAGAATGTGAGTGCCTAACATGTGCCTGACCGAGTGCTAGACACTGAGGGTAGAAACATGAATAAGCCCTTGCCCTCCCCTTTAAAATAACAGCATCACCTGGAGAAATCACGGCTAGTGTTAGATAGAGGTGCATGTAGGGTGTTTTCATACTAAGTGATGCAGGGGGAGGTTACTCAAGTTAGGAGATAAAAGATACTTCCCTGGAGTAGATGGCAATTAACTGGCACTGAGGGAAAGACGTGTTTTAAAGAAAAGAGTTCTGAGAAGTCAGAAGAAACATGCTTTCTGGAGAAAATGACAAATACCTCTGTTACCAGAGCATGGATTTCCAGGTAGTGTCAGGGAGTATGAGAAAGGGAGACAGAAGGGTTAGGAAGGAGCATGATTATGAAGAATTCCACCGGCTCTTCTAAGGGGTTTGGATTTAAGAGCGATGAGGGGCAGAAGAGAGACATATTCAGTCTGCATTTTGATCACTTTGACATATTTAAGTGGGGAGGGTGAAATGGAAGCAAAAACACCAATTTGGAGCCAAGAGACCAATTAGGATCCCTTTGCAATAAGACAGCCCTTATCACGTAGAGGTACGAGTGGGGCTCTAAGTTACCACGGGACCTAGGTGACTTCCCTGGCTCTGTTACTCTTAGTAAAGTTCTAATAACAACAGATCCTATCTCATAGGGATGTTGTAAGGATTATATGAGATTTTGGATCATACAGATAAAATGCAAGCCTAGTGCTTGCCACATTAAAAGTGTCCAATACATATTTTTATCTTGATCTAGAAGAGAGATGTAGAGGGTAAGCTACAGAGCAGTAATAGTAGAACAGCAAATTACACAAATACAAGTAGGGGGAATTGGCAAAACTTCATAATAGATTGATTATGAGAAATGAGGTAGATGAAAATGTCTAGGAGGCCTTTCAGTCTCTGGCTTGAGTGAAGAGATAGAAATGCAAGAGAGGTTTGAAGAGGGAGAATGGGCATGAGATAGAAACATTTCTATTTTAGGTATATCTAGATGAAGTCACCTGAGGGAAAGCCAAGGGTAGATGAACTCTTAGGAGACAAAGACCTTGACTGTAGTTGTTCCTTTGGAGATAATTTCCTTTGCAAATAGTTAGTATATAAAGATATAAGTAGGTTCATTCATGGAAGCAAAGTGTTGGCAGAAAGATCCATTTGCAAGGATGAAACCGTAGCAGTAGAAACAGAGAAGAGCAAAGAACTAGAAGAGATTAGCATGTTAGAAGCCAAACCTTTTAAGGGTTTCCCAAACAGTTCATAGTCAAGAGTGCATGTAACAAAAATATCCAGGAAGATATTGACTGAAAAGTGACAATTGGATTTGACAACGGAAGGTTTTGGTGACTTTGGAGGTAGCAGTTTAGGTGTGGTAATTGGGCTGCAAGTAGGATTAAGATGAAGGAGTAAATGGAAAGTGAGGAAGTAGAAAGAGTACATGTACTACTCTGTCAAGAAGGTAAGCCTAGAAAAGGGGAGAGCAGGGGGTAATGAGAGCATGAAAAACTGGGAGAGACTTACAAGATTTCTGTCTCACGTGCTTCACTGATTAGTGATGCAATTAAGTGATAAGGAATTTGGTGGATCAAGTTTGGGATATGGAGAAATGGTGGGAAAATAACGACTTCTGTTTAGGAGATGGTGAGATGCAAGTGCAAACATTCAAACCAGTAGTTAGACATAGAAGAAAAAGCCCAGAGGGAAGGCAGAGTAGAAACTGCAAAGTAAACAATCATTAGTAAAGTGGTAGTAGCTTAATCCACTGGAGTAGATGAAATTGCTCAGAAAGATCATAAACAGTGAAGGGGAAATCAATTCTGTTAAATAAAATATTCAAAAGGCAGACAGAGGATGTAAAGTGATCAGAATTAATTGAGTAGGAGTAAATATCATAAAACAAAGGGAAAGAGAGAGTCAGAGATGACAAGAGAGAGGAAAATTTCAGGAAAGTGGCAGTCAACCAAAAAAAAAAAAGATAGAATTTGATGAAAATTGACAACAAATGGTTTTTTCAGTTAACGGAAAGAACACAGGACTGGGATTCCCCTCCTAGAAAAATCATATTAGTGCTGCAAAATTCTTTAGAACCTATCATTTTACAGTTAGAGAAAGACTGAAACATAGTGACTTCATTCTGTTCACACATCAAAGGCAACAATAGGGAGAGTATCTGAGGGATCTTGCCATTATACAAAGAAAATGCTAGAAAAAATATGTATGAGAAACATTGCAGGAAATCATCTGATACCTAAGTGTTTGAGGGTTATTGGAAAAATTGAATAATCCAATAAAGCTTCTTGAAGGGTCCTGATTTTTCGGGACAGTTACTGAATTTTGGATTTGAAACTAGTCACAATAGTTTGCACAAATTAATTTGCTGTATTTTAACTAATACCCACTGAATTAATACATCTTGAATTTAAACATACAAGTTTATGCAATCAATATAAAAATTAGCATGCCTGAATTAGTTGAAAAATGCTAATTGTAAACTAGAAAGATTTCATCCAATTGTTATAAGGTCGTCAAAAGAAAAGCAAAAAATAGATCATAAATGTGATTTGCTTGTTAGGCTTAACCAGTGCTGCTTAAAACATTCTCTTAGACTCACGTTTCTAATTACCTCTGGAACATTTCTCCATTTTTAAAAACAAACTTTACCACTACCATTAGTTCCTAGTCTTCCATTTCTCTTGCAAAAAGACAGTCAAAACAAGCCAAGAGTTCATCTTAAAATCTAAGGAAAACGTACCAAAGCTCTGAGCAAACGCTGAGCATGGGCGGGGGTGGGGGGGCGGTTAGGGAGGGGAGTGTTTGGCTGAAATAGAACCTATAGCATAGTCCTTTTAAGTCCATTTTTGAGAAATAATCATATATATTTACACACACATATGCATTCAGGTACATACATACACTCATTCACACACACACGAAATACTGTATTAAGACGTTACCCAATAGTGTTTTAGAGCAGGATGTCTCAGTCTTTAATACAAAAGATTGGGGAGCTGGTTAAAATGCAGATTCTGGGTTAGTAAATCCAGGACAGGATCTGAGGTTCTGCAATTCTGAATAGTTCCCAGGGATGTCTTCTGCAGGTCTGACAGCATTTTGTATGGCAAAGTTCTAGAATACATAGATTTTGTTTGGAAAATTATTATAAATATGTAGATATATATTTAAATACAAGTATTAAAATACAAAAAAAGTCAGATGATAAAGATATGGGAATACGTGGTCCAATTGATTCAACCTTATCTCCCAGGAAACTTCAAGATAAACCTAAAGTTCCCACAAACTAGTTCGATAATCCTATATTATCCTTACCCCTCTCTCCTTGAAGATATGCAGTCAAGACTCATTGATCATTACTGTGAACTCTCATTTCACTTTCATCTCTATCATTCCTGTGGGCATGTCATAACTGACTGATCTGCATTGTTATTTAACTGTTTTAAGGGTATGAATTGTCTGCCCAATATTTTAAATTCTTCAATGACAAAGTGAATACTAAACATTATCTAGAAGAGAAGAGACGCTGTTCAACACTAGAATGTATAATAATCTATTTCATTTTGTTCGGATATGTTGAATATGTGATAATGACAGTTTGATGATAATTTCTCAACATATGTACTGAGATCAAATTTTAACTATCCAAGGAGATTTGCAAGGCTTAACAAGCATAAGAAACTCACTGTAAAAACAAACCCATGACTTAATACAAAATGAATTTATGTTTATAAGTATTAGGAAATTTATCTAAAGATGAAAAACTAATGTCCCTCATTTCTAATCAATTAATTTTAAATACAAAAATAGCATTGGAATTTCCTCTCTGTATTGATCTATGGTTCAGTAAAACAAGAAATAGCAGTATGGCCTACTGATTGAAGGGAACTTTTTTTCACGATGTCATAAGTGAAGCTATATTTACAGCTCAGGTGAAACTGTAGGTGCATCCCAAGCATCTTAAAACATACCTCGAAAGGTAGGAAAGGGTTATTAATGCTTTAGAGGAGTATATTTTGAGAACACATGGCTTCAATTTTGTTTCTCAATTATCTTGTAAGCCTGAACATAAAAGAGCATTACACAATGCAGAAAAATTAACTGATTATGTGCTTGTCTAACCATAGTCGTCAATTCAGCCGGGAACCGGAAAGATGATCCATATTAAGTCCTAGGGATCTGACATTCAACAGTGTCAAACATCCGTGATTTTCCACGGATGCTCTGGTTCCCACAAGCGCCCAGTAGCCTCACCTGCTTTTCCAATTTGTCTCCTGGACTGTGCTGTGGGTCAGCGATCCCTACTAGGTCACGTCAATGCAGTGGTTAAATAACGGTAAATAATTTAGAATGTGGCAGGTAATCCACATCTTAATGTCAATCATCTTTACAGCGCAAGATTTCCCAGGTTAAAATGGAAGCTACTTCCATTTCAAACTCTAGGTTTTTATATCTCCAGATATATTTTTCTTAAATAAAAAAATCCATATTTTACAGAGGTTATTGAAGCTCAAAAGGTAACTAATTTTAAAAATAAATCAAGTTAAAAGGGATTGCACCTAAAATACATAAAAATAATTACAATATACTATTTATATAAATATTTCCTAGAACAAAAACTATACCCTCTTACAGTTCTTAGTTATGGCAATGAAAGGATTCAAAATGTGCACGTTATATTCTTATTATTTCAAATGCATTCAATTTGCAATTTCTATTATTTAGCTAGTTTAGGCTCAGATAGTCCATAATTATTTTTTGAAACACTTGCACAAGTAAAGCGCAAGTGGAAATTTGGACCTTTTGCCAATTCACTTTAGAGTACACAAACTGGAATAAATTCACCAGTCGAGCTCACATGCAGGAAGTCTGTCTGAGGGAGGGACTACCGCGTCTACACAAATAGAGGAGTGACGTCACACGAAAGATTTCCTGGTAAGCCCTGGCTGAGGAAACTGCTATAGGCCATGCCCTCCGCTAGAGGGCTCTGCGGAGGCAGTCGCCGCCGCCGCTCAGGATTCAGCTCCTCAGATCTGTTCCTTGACGCAGAGCCCGGAGGTCTTCACAGGAATTAACAGGACTTTGTTTTTAGGTTCAGCTTAATTAATTTCCTAATTGGCAGTAATTAAGAAGGCATGGATGCCTATGCACCTCTATGAGTTTTATCTAATCACATAACACTTTTTTACTTCACTGGTCTGGACCCTGTGATGAGTTCGTGGTAGCTCTGAGGAATCAAGAAAAGGAAGCGTCACATTTGACTCCTGGTCCAGAGACTACCCACTTCCACACCAAAACGTGTCGAAATGAGTGACATAGTTTCTTCTTTAGCATTCTCCCTTTTACACGGTGTTTCCTCATTAAGTTTTCCCACCAAAATGTATGAGAATGACATGGATGTAAGATTTACAGTATATTACAGATATTTTCTGCAAAATATATGATTTAGTAAAGTTTACTGAAAAAGATAAGGAAACATGATAAAACTGACAATAAAATAAAGAGAATCTCCAAAATGGATAGTCATTACCTAGGAATTTCTTTTAGTGTTTTAAGGGGTGGAGAGAGGACACGGGCTCTCCTATAGCATATGTGGTAAAGGTATTGCAGAGAGCAACAAATATAACAAAAATAGAGGAATTTGGCTTTAGCACTTTAAATTTAAAGGTTTACAACTCTAGAAGGGATCAAAATAAAAATGCACAGACCAAACGTCCTGATCCTTGTGAGGAAGCAATCTCCCTGACGCTCCTGTGCAATGTGTCTTGCTCGCATTAGTAAGTGACTCACCCGATCATGATTTTCAACAGACATGATACACTCTTTGAGTAAGTACAGAAAAGCCTTGTAGGGATGAGCTTTTCCTCTGGAGGAGAGCATGCCTACCTTAGAAAAACTAATCTATTTTCTATCTTCACTGTAAAGACTTAAATTATCTATTTTTAATATCCTTCAGAGGAAGTTGGCACAACTTCCATAATATTCAACAATGTCCTTGTTTAACAATCTTCTAACTCAGGACTATATTTGATGGGTTGCTGGAGACCCTCCATTGACAGAGTAATATGACTAACCTAAGAAATACCATCCTGTATTATGATGAGCCTCGTGAAGGCCAGAATGCTGCATTGTTAGAAATGCGAGGAGAACCTGTGGATACTAAGTAGCCTTACAGACCACTGTGACAAAGTCTGAGCCTGTCAAAAAGTGACTTCATCCAAAATACTAAGTAATTAAGAAAATATAATGTAAATGCCAGATTTTGGTCTGTTTTGTTCACTGCTGTCTTCCCGACATTTAGAACAGTGCCTGGCACATAGTAGGTCCACAATCAATATTTGTTGAATGAATGAAAATGTAATTCATATTCATGATAATATATTTAAAAATAAATATAGTATATATTTATAATATATAGTATAAAATTTATATTATATAATATATATATGATATTTAGTGTAAAACATAGTATATATAGTATATATTTATAATAAAGTTTTATTTTTTATTGTTCTGTTTTGTCCCTTTTTTGGATTCATATTATATCAGACTTCAAAACTCTACCTACTATCTTGCTTCTTTAATTTTCCTTTTCAAACAGTTTAACATAGCCCAGAAATGTAGGCAGAAGAAATTACTCACATAGCAGTGAGTTAATAAGACTTATTCCACAGTATTTGAATAAATAAATACATTTATTGCTTGATAGAAAAATTAAACTAGTAATCTTATACCTCTACCCCTTTAAAAAGGTAGATAAGTAGGTTGACTAAGCAATATTAAGGGGCCATTTAAATGAACTATTGACCACAGAGAGATTCAGAAATTATTCTTAAGGCAAACAATAAATAAATAGCATCCATTGAATTTATTCAAAAATCTTTATGTTAACTTATTTATTATCACTCATGATCAATTGATTTTATACAGAGGGATTTAAAGAGTGATGGAAGCAAAACAAAACTATGTAACAAAACAATGTAAATATTTTCAATCTGTAAAATTGTTCTCTTTACTTTTAGTTTTTGAAATCTAAAATCCTCGAAATGCAATATTTTATTTTGTGTTTTTTTCCCCCCAAATAGGAAGAAGGGCACTCTTACACTTTTAAGCTCCCAACAACTCAAACCACACAGTCACAGAGCTCTAGGCCTTGCATAAATAATGAGAACTATTATATATGGATATTTTAAAAGATTACAGAAGAAATAAATTATTATATCCAAATTTTAATTTTTAGACTTCTTCTAAGAAAGATACTTAATACCCACAAAGTTTAATTTGTATACATATATTTTTTTTTTGCTGAGGAAGATTTGCCCTGAGTGAACATCCCCTGTTAAATAATACAAAAAAAATACAAAATCTCCCTCTATTTTGTATGCGGGTCGCTGCCACAGCCTGGCCACTGAGACAAGTTGTGTAGGTCTCTGGCCTGGAACTGAACCCCGGCCTCTGAAGCGGAGTGTGCCAAACTTAACCACTAGGCCATGGGGGCTGGCGCTTAAGAGGTATTTTTAATTAATGACACCATGTAAGCAATATTCATTTTAGATGCATTGATATGAAACTATCAATAATTTTTTTTAAATTACAAAATACCTCACTGTGGAATAGAATGAATGCAGCATCTGATGTATAGAGAGATCCAGATTGGCAGCCATGAAGTGCTCATTTGTCCTCATGACGAGCGTATTGCAGAAAAGATGGTGCCACTCAGTCCCTCTCTGTTGCTCTGCACCTCGTGTGTCGGCTTATATCTTGTATATAGTCTTTTATTTGTTTAATTTACTTTCCTCATCAATGTATAATTACCTGAATAGCCTTTTATAGCAATTTGCATTTCTTATCACTCTTAAGATTATAAAGGAAAGAAATTAGAGAAAAATTTTAATGCATTATTTCTGAGGTTAAAAGAAAAACCTAGCCCCTTTATCTTTTTTTTTTTTTTAAAGATTTTATTTATTTATTTTTTCCCCCCAAAGCCCCAGTAGATAGTTGTATGTCACAGCTGCACATCCTTCTAGTTGCTGTATGTGGGACTCGGCCTCAGGATGGACGGAGAAGTGGTGCCTTGGTGCGCGCCCAGGATCCGAACCCGGGCCACCAGCATCGGAGCGCGCTCACTTAACCACCAAGCCACGGGGCCGGCCCTAGCCCCTTTATCTTTATTTATATATTTAGTTTTCCAAAAGTTTAAGAATTGGGTAAAGAAAAGCTTTCTAGTAGGACTAAAAGCAGAATTCAAACTGTTTAACACAGTTTCTGAATATCATAGAGAGATTTTCCAACTTGGAAAAACAAGTCTTTATTCCCTTAGATGCTACCTTGCTTTATGGAGCCTTGAAGTCCTAGGATTAAGGCAGTGAATGATGTTTGAGTAAGACCTACTACACCAAGGAATTCTCCAAAGAAATTCTAGGCCATGGATCTTAAAAAATAACCAGCTTATATTGCAGTGGAATAAACAGAAAAATTAAAAAGGGTGAAGAAAAAGGCCGATTAAGTCATGGGTATCGAAAATTCATAATATCCCCCAAATCATCCTAACATCCAAAATAAGTTCTAGTAGGTATTTTTTTTCAGTAACAAGTTCTCTAGAAGCAATAAGTTCTTAAAGAAATAGGATAAATATGATTTTAAGTGACAGAAACAATGATTCGATCTACTTGATCAAGACACCCCTTTCCACCACCTTATGTGGTGTGTGTGAGCATTTTCACAAGGTCTTCCTACGAACAAAGTTTTCATTTGTACTTTGTTACTAATCAGCTGGAAAACTGCAACTTTGAATATTTGGGGAAGAAGATAATATGTTGTAGAAGTCTTCTTACTGCCGGCGAATGAATGACTTCCAGAGGAAGGTTGGCAGGGTCTTTCAGCCAAGATAGCCAGCAACTCGAACAAGAAGTGAAGATGAGAGTCCATGTTCAAGCCCGAGCACAGAAGGCACGAACTCTTTCAAGCTCGTTCGATAATAGGCCCCAATTAGAGATCAACTGATGCATTGATTTGTGGTTTATATGGAGTAATTTTTTCTAATGCTTAATGATCTTGTATTTTTCTTCCGTGCAAATAAAGATGGCAAATGAAAGTAAAGTGAAAGTAAAAGGTGATGGAATATTATAAAGTTTATCGAATACACACACACATCCCCCCTTTGATAGTTGCCATCTGTCTTAGTGGCTTTAACTTAAGCTATTTTCCTAAAAACCATAACTTGAGTATGAAGAACTACATTTTCTTTTATGAATCTTAAAATTCCAGAAATTCAGTATTTTAAAATTTAAATTTAAAGAGTACTAACTGAAGGTAGATGTTAAGAGACTATGCTGATCAGATAAATAAATTTATTTGTTATTTGAAATTATATTATTAGTTTACATTTCTTATTGGGCTTTTTAAAACAGCTAAACTGGATCAAAAATATATAATATGAAATATATTAATTTGGAAAGTTGAAAGAGGGTGCATCTATGGTTTTGGGGAGAGCCAGCATGTCAGATACACTTCTCCAAAGATATTTCTACCAGAAAATGGAGTGCCAGGATTTTCTTAAGCAAAAAAAGTTTCCAGGAAAACGTGTAATTAAAATATTCCACTCACTGATATCTGTGGATGTACTCAGAAACGGTAATTCCAATATTTGAGCTGAAGGCTTGCTTCAGTTAGAGAAAAAAAAACATTACTAGAAAGAAAATGTTAGAACATGTATCATGGAACTCAATATCCGGGAGCACCTACTATGTACATATATATACACACATGCCCTATAACCTCTAACTAAAATCACCTGTCTCTTATTCATAGCAACATTTAATTTCAGACTCATGGCCACAATCAAAAATTAACTGTAATATGAATAGAGTTCATTGGCTATAACTTGTCTGCAGAGTTCCCCTGTTTACAACAGGTATCTAAAATATTGTGAAAACATTGAATTTTATTTAGTAGGAGAAAGAGAAGCTTCATGTTGATCAGAACCTACAGGTTCACTCTAACCGGGCTAAACAGGTTAATTTCATGCAGCGACATGAACTCCAGGGAGATTTAAGATCACCACATTTGCTTTCGGGAATGATGACAACCACTTGAATGCACTGATTATACACCCAAACTGTTTCAGTTAAAGCACATGAGAACATACACAAAAGCTCCTTAGATTATTTTTTTCAGTAGTGAATAACAAAGAGAAATAATTATTTTTTTCATGTTATGACCATTATACTACTAGAATGAAAAGACTGAGAAATCTAGAGGCTAGAATTAAAAAGGATTTTCTCCCCTCTATTACATTCTACAGAACCAGTTTATTTGAGTATATTATTGTGGGTGGGAGTTAAGTTATATACTTTAGATATGATTTTACAATGAGACAGTTACTTAATTTGAATGGAAACTTTAAAGAGAGGATTTCTTGTTTAGTGTAAATATAACCCCTAGTAACCACATGAAAATATACTAATCTAATTTGTTGTCTGTAATCCAGGAATTAAGAGATATGTAAGTAATGGGTCAAAAAGTTTACAACTCTCCCAGACTTTTTGAGTGAAGAAAAACGCAAAAGTTTACTTAAAATCAAGACAGTAATATTCCAGAGATGAATGAAACTTATGATTTAATAAAAAGAGCCTAGTTCTGAGGAGGCTTTGTCTCATTTCTGCCCAAACTTGGTGTGTAATTCTAAACAAGAGGCTCTGATGTTTTACTGCCTTAATCTGCAAAATAAGTTTTTTTGGCTTGTGGGTTGTAAGGTCTTCTATAGATCTAACACTTTCATATATACAGCAAGTTGAAGTACAGTTAGCTTTCAACACCCTAGACCATTTATTTATGTCAACTGGATATTATAGTACTGGTTATACTAACTGGCATGCTGAAGCAAGTGACGTCAATGGTAATGTATTTGCCTGCCTCATCAATCTATATTGCCATTGTGGTAGATTTTGCCATTTTTTTCTTTTAAAGCACAGCTTCAAATACTATTAGATTAGCAGTTGACACCTAAATTGCTGGTTGGCTTCTCTCCGTCTGACTCCCAAGAAGGAAGGCAGGCAGTTCGTTAGACAAGGCTCTTCGAAAGAAACAGGACACAGCTGAGAGGAAAGGGACATGGAAATTCCCTGGATCATCCCCTCTTCTACTCACTGTCTTGCATCAACATCCCTTAAAAGTAGTTTTAGAACAAAAAGGGTGTTTCTCTTATATATAGAATATTTGGAATTTACAAAAAGTAGAAAAAAACTCTGAAAGATATCTTAAGATAATATTCATCTGGGTTCCCATGATTTTTTGCATATATACATTTACGTAGTTTTGATCTTTCTAAATAAACCAACAGCCATCAGTCTATTCACTTTATAGCATTATTAAAGATGTTACTACCAACATTTTAAAATCTTTTTCATAGTTACATCAACATTTAGTCCTGTGGACATATCATATGTTATTTGACAATTTGTTTCCATTTGTAAAATCGCCTTCATTTACTTATAATTTTCATATGACTGTATCCATTTAAAGTGTAAATGTATTTGAATTTTGACAGACACATACACCTTTGAACCCCCTACAATCAAGATGCAGAATATTTCCATCACGCCTAAAATTTCTCTCAGGCCTGCTTGCAGTATGCGCCTCCTTTGTTGCTCAGCACCAGGCAACATTGGTCAACTTTAAGTTACAATCCATTAGTTTGCATTTTCTGGAATTTTAATTGAATAGTCTTACAGCATGTATTATTTTGTGTCTGACTCTTTTCACGTGGGCAGTGTTTTGGATCACCCATGTTGCTGTCTGCCTCAGTAGTTTGTTTCCTTTCATTGCTAAGAATTAGTCCATTGCAGGGACATAACATTTTCTTTTTAATTCATTCACCTCTGGATAAATATTTGGCTTTTTCCCACTTTTTAGCTATTGTGAATGAAGTTGCTATAGAAATTCACGTGCCAGTATTTTTGTTAATATTTATTTTCCTTTCTAGTGGGTAAATACCCAGAAATGAAATGGCTCAATCGTGAGGTAGCTGTATTCTAAACATTTAAAGTAATTTTCTGATTTCTTGAAAGCAGTGTCTGTGAGAGCCAATTGTTTCAAACCCTAGTCTATGCTTGACATTTCAATTTTAGCCATTCTTGCAGTGAGTAGTGGTTTCTCACTGTGGTTTGACTTGTATTTTCCCTGATGATTAATGATGTTATGCATCTTTTTATGTGCCTATTGACCATTTGTATATCTTCTTTTGAGATATCCATTCAAATCTTTCATCTATTTTTTTAATTGATTGTCTGTATATTATTGAGTTGGAAAGATTAGTTATATTTTCTGAATAGAAGTTCTTTGTAAGATAAATGTTTTGTGAGTATTTTCTCTCATCCTTTGGTTTACCTTTTTGTTGTCTTAATGCTGTATTTTGGAAAATAAAAGTTTTTGATTTTGATAAAGTTCACTTTATAATTTCTTTATATACTATGATCTTGTGTCCTAAGCAATCTTTGTCTGCTTCAGAGTAACAAAATTTTACTTCTATTTTTTTTATAGAAGTTTTGTAATTCTAGCTTTTCTATTTAAGTATTTGATTGTTTAGAGCTAATTTTTGTGTATGGTTTGATGTAAGCTTAAATGTTCACTTTTCTTCCCATATGGATATCCAGTTGTTTTAGCATTATTTCTTGAAAGGATTTTATTTACTCATTAAATTGTTTGGACATTTTTGTCAAAAACCAATAGAGCCTATATGTGTAGGTCTGTTTCTGGATTCTCTGCTCTGTTTCATTCATCTATATGTCTTCGTTTCACAAATACCACACACTCTTCATTACTAGAGTTAGACAGAATAAGATTAGGTTACCTTACAAGTTTGTTCTTTTTTCTAAACATTGCTTTGGTATTCTAGGTCATTTGCACTTCCGTATACGATTTTGACTCAGATTGACAATTTCTGCAAAAAATGTTCTAAGAATATGATTGAGATTACAATTAAGGAAGAATTGCTATCTTAATAATATTGAGTCTCTCAATATCTGAACATGATATTTTTTCATTTATTGATATCTTCTGTAATTTTTCTTGGCAATGTTTTGTAGTTTTCAGTATAAATGCCTTGCACATCTTTTGTTAAATTTATTCCTGTGTTTTATGTGTTTTGATGCTATTGCAGATTTCATTTTCTAATTTTTTGCTGCTAGTATATAAATATATAATTGATCAATTATACCGACCTATGTCTTGCAACCTTGATAAATTTGCTTATTGGTTCTAGTAGTGTTGTATATTCCTTAGCATTTTCTATGAAAACATTCATGCCATCTGTGAACAGAGGCAGTTAACTTCTTCCTTTTGAATTTTTATGCCTTTTCTTTATTTTTCTTATGTTATTGCAATGACTGGGACCTTCAGTACAACATTGAAAAAAGGTGATGAGAGCATCCATTCCTGATCTCTCAAGTGAAACATTTAAGATATCACTGTATTATCCAGAGTTCTCCAGGGAAACAGAACCAACAGGGTGTATATATATAGGAAGAGATTTATTATAAGGAATTGACTTATGTGATTATGAAGACTGGCAAGTACAAATTCTGCAGGGTAGGCTGGCAGGCTGGAGACCCAGGATAGCTAATATTCTAGTTTGAGTCTGAAGGCAGTCTACTGGAGAATTCTCTCTTGCTCAGGGAGGCTAATCTTTTTGTTCTATTCAAGCCTTCAACTGAGAGAATGAGGCCCACTCACATTATGGAGGGCAATCTGCTTTACTCTAAGTCTACCAATTTAAATGTTAATTTCATCCAAAAACACTACCATAAAAACACCCAGAACAATATTTGACCAAATGTCTGGGCATCCTATGGCCCACCCAAGTTAATGCATAAACTTAACCATCACGATCACCATTAATTATGATGTTAGCTGGAGACGTTTGGGAAAAGCTTTTATTATGAATGAATATTAAATGTTGTCAAATCCTTTTTCTGCTTCTTTTGAAAGGATCATATAGTTTTTATCCTTCATTCTGATATGATGAATTACAATGATAGATTTTGACTGTTAAGGCAAATTTGCATTCCTGGGACAAACCTTACAAAGTTATAGTCTATTATCTTTTAATTTATATTTGTGTATTCAATTTGCTAATATTTTGTTAGTGATTTTTGCATAGATCTTCATGAAAAATATTAATCTGTAATTTTCTTTTTCTATAGTGTCTTTTTCAGGTTTGGTGATTAGGGCTATGCTGGCCTGGTAAAATGAGTTAGAAAGTGTTTTCTCCTTCTCTTTTCTGACAATGTTTGTGTAAAATTCCTTGAATGTTTCATAGAAATCACCAATAAAATCATCTGGGCCTAGAGATACCTTCCTGGGAAAGCTTTAAAGAATGAATTCAGTTTCTGTAATTTCTTTAGGTCTTCTTTAATTTGCTCCAGCAAAGTTTTTAAATTTTCATTGTAGTTGTCTTACATATCTTTTGTTAATTATTTTATTAATTGTCAATTCAGATTTTCTACTTTATTTTGTGCCAACTTTGTTGTTATATTTCTTTTTTTTTTTTTAAAGATTTTATTTATTCAGTTTTTTCCCCCCAAAGCCCCAGTAGATAGCTGTATGTCATAGGTTCACATCCTTCTAGTTGCTGTACGTGGGACTCGGCCTCACGTTGGACGGAGAAGTGGTGCCTCGGGGCGCTCCCGGGATCCGAACCCGGGCCGCCAGCATCAGAGCGCGCACACTTAACCGCTAAGCCACGGAGCCGGCCCTGTTGTTATATTTCTTTAAGGAATTTGCCTGTTTCATCTAAGCTCTTGATTTTCATGATATATGTTTTTAAGAAAAATATATAATTTAAATTCTTTTGCACATTATTACCCTTTAAAACTATATTAATATTTCCTGAATTTTTTCTTAGTAACCTTGGAAAAGTTGTAACCATTTTATTAGTGTGTTTCTCTGAGAACTACCTAGTGGCTTTTATTGGATTTAGGAATCCCAGAAAGCTTGTTTCCTGGCAACACTCTTAAGGACACTTTACACAATGTGAATAGCAATATCCTTATCACGCTTTTATACCCATTTCTAAGATTCTATAATTATTTGGAATCACAGAATCACAAAACATTTAATACATAAAAAGATATTTATAGATAATTTAATATAAACTTACCCTTTTGTTTTACAACTACAATAAAATTCTGTTTTTGCCAAACATATTATTATGCCTGATTAATATGCCTGGCTCAATAGGCTTAAAAATTTGTTTGCCCATGATTGTTCAAAAATAAATGATAGAGGTGGGGGTAGGCAGAGAGGACATTACAATTTATAGCAAAATTTTATGTTAATTAACTTTAATATAAATGAAAAACTAACACATGTAGTCAGAAAATACATAAAGTTCTTTGCATTTATCTGTGTCTAGTCCTTGTCGAGGTAAAATACACAAGAATGACATTAGCTATGATAATTTTTGTACTGTCACTGATTCATTATGTTGGGGTTAAGGGAAGTTTAGCCATTCTGTTTCAAATTTGTCCAACTAAAAGATAATATTTGTTTCTCATTTTTTCATTTCCAGCAGGATAATAGCAAAAGTTTTTGAGAGCATATTACCCATATATACATACAGGTTTTCTTGTAAAGTTTTCACAGCATCTCCTTCACACTAAACTTTGCAAAATAAAGTCTTCAAGTGACACTCCTGCCATTTGTGGTCACATAAATACTGATGCTATTATGATGATGTTTAAATATATAAAGTAGGTTCCCAGCTAGAGGTATTTCCTTTTCCTTTTTCTTTGTCAAAGCCAGAAAACAGACATGAAATCACTGATGGTTGCTTCCCACTCTTCAAAAAAGTGTGAGCACAGGATACCCTGGGATCACTGAGGAATGCTCTACTGTCCCAAGAAAAATGTCTATATCTAGAATGTCATCTCCTGATAACCTCAAAAAAAAGATAGGACCTTCTCTTTGCAATTCATCAGGGGCTTTTGCTGATAGTCAAGTGAATAAAGCGAGAACTTAACCCCATCTGTGACTTGCTGGGTCCCTGGGGATCCAAAGTGGACCTCTTTGTGTTTAGAATCCAGAAATCTCTTAAAAGAGGTGCATCAGTTTCTGGCTTGTCCTCTAATCAGGAATTTTTTACCAATTTTCTCTTAAAAACCTTATTTTGAGATTCTGATACTCATTTTTTAAAACATTTTTATTGAGACACATAATTCCCATATTATAAAATTTATTAATTTTAACTATGCAATTCAATGGTTTTAGTACACTCACAGAATTGTGCAACCATTACTGCAATCTAAATTTAGAACATTTTAATCAACCCCAAAGAAACCCTGTTCCCATTAGCAATCACTCCTCAATTAACACTACCTCTTCAGCACCCAACCACTGGTTGACTTTCTCTCTCTATAGATCTGCCTATTCTGGAAATTGCATAAACTAAATTCATACAATGGCTGGTCTTTGGTGACTGTTTTCTTACACTAAGTATAGTAATGTCAACGTTCATCTCTATTGTAGCATACATTAGTACTTCATTCGTGTTTACTTGAAAATGATGTTCCATAGTACTGACATACCACATTTCTTTATCCACTCATCTGTTGATGAACAGTGGGGTTGTTTCCAGTTTTGGGCTACAAAAACAATGCTGCTAGAAACATGCACAAGTTTTTGGGTGGATGTTTGCTTTCTCTTCCTTGGGCACATACCTCGGAGGAGAATTGCTGAGTCATATGGTAACTCTATGCTTAACTTTTTGAGGAACTGAAAACTGTTTTCCAAAGAGGCTACACCATTTTACATTCTCACCAGCAATGAATGAGAGGTCCAAGTTTCCCACATCCTCTCCAGGACTTGTTATTATCTGTCTTTTTAGCTAAAGCCATCCTGGGTGTGAAGTTGTATCTCACTGTGGTTTTGATTTACATTTACCTAATGGTTAATGATGTGGAGCATCTTTTTATGTGCTTATTAGCCCTCTATATATCTTCTTTGAAGAAATGTC
Source organism: Ceratotherium simum simum (assembly GCF_057802395.1). Lineage (NCBI taxonomy): Eukaryota > Metazoa > Chordata > Mammalia > Perissodactyla > Rhinocerotidae > Ceratotherium > Ceratotherium simum. The sequence goes on along the minus strand of NC_141926.1, from coordinate 41,786,823 downwards.
TATTCAAATCCCTTGTCAATTTTTTACTTGAATTTTTTTAATTATTAAGTTGTAATTGTTCTTTATATATTCAGAATACTAGTCTCTTAACAAATATATTAATATTTTCTTCCATTATGTGGGCTTTTTACTTTCTTGATATTATCATTTGTAACACATAGGTTTTTATTTTTGATGAGTGTCAATTTAGTTGTTTTTAAAATTTTGTCACTTGTGTATTTGATATGATACCACACATCTCAGAAACCATAAAAACTATTGCCTAATCTAAGGATATGAAGATTTATACCTGTGTTTTATTCTAATCCTTTTATAGTTTTAGCTCTTACATTTGGGTCTATGATAATTTTTTAAGTAATTTTTTTGTGTATGGTGTAAGAAAGAGATTCAACTTCAATCATTTGAGTATGGATGTCCAGTTGTGCTAACAACATTTGTTGAAAAGACTGTTCTTTTCCCATTGTATTACCTTAGCACTCTTTTCAAAATCATCTTTCCTTTTTTTATTTTATCATTCGATACCAATCAGTCAAGAGGTTGGCTACTGCGGCATCCCCTCTAATATCTTCCTCTCTTCTCAACTCAAAGTCAAAAATCACTTATTCTTTTCAAGAAAAGCAGGCTTTTGAGGTCATAGGAGACACAGCATCTGCCATCTCAAATATCTCCTGTAAATAAAAATGGTTTCCTTAAGAGGGATAAAACAAACAAACAAACAGGTAAACACTCTGTAAAGCCAATATAAGTCTCTACTTTTTACAAAGCTGAGAATGGTTAATAAATTTGAAATTCTGATTTATTTTTAAGCTGTTCTCAGTACATATTAAGGCTTAAATATTTTAGGTTACAATCTTCTCAAAACACTATTCAAGCTACTTTTTATTTCCCCTCACTTTCTCTACCCCCAAGATCTCTGCAAAAATCAAATTGGTCACCCAATGAGGAGGAGCTCAGCTCTGAGATGATAGCAGTGGAAATTCTGCATCCTCTCTCCAGGGTCACCAACTTGTTCCTTATTGTACCACTGTAAAACTGTGTGCCTGTGGGAGGTTTGGGCTACATGGAGAGAGAGTTTCCTCAGAAGAAAATGATAGGATTTGGTGAACTTTGTAAACTACATGTGCCTTCAACTAAAAGGTAGGTGATCCAAGAGAAAGTACCACATTTTTTTTCCCTCCCCAAATCCCCAGTGCATGGTCAGATATCCTAGTTATAAGTCCTTCTGGTTCTTCTATGAGAGCCACCACCACAGCATGGCTACTGACAGGCAGATGGTGTGGTTCCACACATGGGAAACAAACCCCAGCTGCCGCAGTGGTGAGAGCCCCAAACTTGAAACACTAGGCCATCAGGGCTGGGTCAGCATCACATTTTTTACAGGTTCTCTTTCCTTCACACTACAAGGCTTTGAGGAGAGGACTTAAACTTCCAATAAGAAATATACACAAATAAATGAATCTAAGCACTGCCTGTACGCCAGCACCGTCTTATGACTTGGCCACAGAAGTGGTAAGAATAGTAGTAGATCTTCCTTTCTTTTCTTCCTATTATATAAGAAACAAAGTCCATTTTATTTTAAATAGATTTTCATCATAGAAATACAGTTTCCATGTTAGTTGAAATGGTCTAGTGCCTAAAAGTCTGCCATTTATCACCTAAGGAATGTTAGAAGATTTACGGTAAAATCAGTCTTTAAAGTATGAAAGATGTGCAATATTGATTGTGGTAGAAACAGCAAAAAGTCTGCATTTTAAGCAGCTTTGTCTGCCTTGAACATCAGCAGATGTCGTTGATAAATTCCACACAGAAGCGAGTGAGATTTGTCCTCCTCTGTGCTCTCCTCCCAGCCGGCATCATCCACTCGCTCAGGAGCACATATGTTCCCAGAACAAGAACAACAGGGCCGTGGCTTAGCGGTTGAGTGCACACACTCCACTGCTGGCGGCCTGGGTTCGGATCCCAGGTGCGCACCCATGCACTGCTTGTCTGGCCATGCTGAGGTTGAGTCCCACATACAGCAACTAGAAGGATGTGCAACTATGACATACAACTATCTACTGGGGCTTTGGGGAGAAAAAGGGGGAAAAAACAACAACAACAAAAAGAAACAGCTCTGGAAATGCCACAGGGCAGGACCCTTCTGCCCAGGGAAGAGGAAATCCTTCACATAACTGTATATCATTTATAAGGTATATTCTGAAAAACTTACAATGTCTGCTTTAATACTATCAGGGAATATTTTGATGCAAAAAAATCTACTTAGGTTTAAATAAAACAATTTTCAACATAACTTCCAGGGTCCAAATATTGATCTTGATGACAACATTATCCACTATGTGCAACAAAATTTATAATACTATAGTTCCTCATGATGATTACAAAAAGTATGATCCAAATACTAAATTTAGGGCTATTTCTAACAGAGTATATCCAAGGACACATGTATTTCTTTTAGCTTTACTAAGTTTAACAAATGCACAGTACAAAACAGTCAGGACACAAATTCATGAAAGTTCGCAACTATGAATACTTGGGTAAGATAATATAACAGCTCAAAATGCAACTTCTTAGACACTGTCAGCATCAATACATAAATATGGAATTACATATTATTATCCTATGTTCTGTCTGCTATATTGGTTTAAAACAAAATCTCTAGCAGCAGTTATAAGATAAACTTTCACAGAAACAATGATAGTGTTTCAAAGAATTTTGACATTTATGCCCTTAAATAGACAAAGAATTTATGTATAAAAATTTTTTAAATAATATTTATAACAAAAGAAAAAGCAAAGAAATCCCAAATAGAATGATGGTTAAATAAATGTCATGTAAAAGAATATTATGCAGCTATGTATACAAAAAAACCTAGTCTTTCCAAGAGCATTTAATTAGCTAACAAAATGCTAATGATAGAAAATGTGAAAAAAAAAATCAGATTGTAGAACTGTATACACCATTAGTTGGAACACTTAAAAATTGGACATATACACAGAGAAATATGTTAGAAGGAAAATATCAATAAAAAAATACCAGACCGTTACACTGCATAGTAAAATCATGGAAAAGTTTTATATTCTTTGTTGTACGTTCTCCCTTTTCTTTTAATGTACATATACTACTTTATACATAGGGAAAAAATGTTGTCATTTGATTTGTAGTGCCAGAACAGTTAAAAGAAACACCTAATAAAGCAACTGGGTCATCAGAGGGGGATAAATATTCTGTGATCTCTCCCACTGAAGCCTAAACAACAGCTATCATCCTGAGCAGATGGTGGTGGCTGCTGTCAGGATTCAAGTAGGAAATTCAGTTTCAAGATGGAACGGTACTAATTCTTACAAGTCCACCAGATAATTCTAGGAAAACCAAAAGCCAGCTAATATTATCAATTATATTGAAGGTATATGTGTATACAAATATATTTACATATATGTACATGTACACAGATATGTACAAATATGTATATATGCAAGAATCAAGATACATACATATATATATATATATATATATATATATATAGAATGTTGGGGAAATACCCTGACATTCTATATTAGCCTATCTCAAAAAAAAAAAATAGACTGTATCTGAAGAACTTAGTAGGATAAAATTTCGTTTTAAATTGTTTCAAATGGTTCCGTTCTGGAAAGATGGTTACGTTGATAACAATTAGCAAGGCAAGTGTGATGAAGAGGGAAGAATCCTGCCCTCATCGACCCCCAGGAAACCCACATGTCTGCTCTTCCTACCCTAAGCAGCATGGCCGAGGTTTCCGTCCTCTGGCTCTTCTCAAACTTCTGCCCTCCCTGACTTCTAGCCTGTCTTAGAATTCTCTTTTTTTTTTTTAATTTTTTTATTTTATTTATTTATTTATTTATTTATTTTTAATTTTTTGTTTATTGCAGTAACATTGGTTTATAACATTGTAAAAGTTTCAGGTGTACATCATTGTACTTCTATTTCTGCATAGATTACATCATGTTCACCACCAAAATACTAATTACAACCCATCACCACACACATGTACCGAATTATCCCTATCGCCCTCCTCCCTCCCCCCTTCCCCTCTGGTAACCACCAATCCAATCTCTGTCCCTATGTGTTTGTTTATTGTTGTTATTATCTACTACTTAATGAAGGAAATCATATGGTATTTGACCTTCTCCCTCTGACTTATTTCACTTTGCATTATACCCTCAATGTCCATCCATGTTGTCACAAATGCCTGGATTTCATCGTTTCTTATGGCTGAGTAGTATTCCATTGTGTATATATACCACATCTTCTTTATCCATTCGTCTCTTGATGGGCACTTAGGTTGCTTCCAAGTCTTGGCTATTGTGAATAATGCTGCAATGAACACAGGGGTGCACGTACCTTTACAAATTGGTGTTTTCAAGTTCTTTGGATAAATACCCAACAGTGGAATAGCTGGATCATATGGTAGTTCTATCCTTGATTTTTTGAGGAATCTCCATACTGTTTTCCATAGTGGCTGCACCAGTTTGCACTCCCACCAGCAGGGTATGAGAGTTCCCTTCTCTCCACATCCTCTCCAACATGTTGTTTCCTGTCTTGTTAATTATAGCCATTCTGATGGGCGTGAGGTGATATATCATTGTAGTTTTGATTTGCATTTCCCTGATAGTTAGTGATTTTGAACATCTTTTCATGTGTCTTTTTTTTTGTTTTTTGGTGAAGAAGATTTGCCCCGAGCTAACATCTGTTGCCAATCTTCCTCTTTCTGCTTGAGGAAGCTTGGCCCTGAGCTAACATCTGCGCCCATCTTCCTCTGTTTTGTACGTGTGACACCGCCACAGTGTGGCTCGATGAGCAGCGTAGGTCTGCACCTGGGATCCAAACCTGCGAACTGCTGTCTGCCGAAGTGGAGTGCGCTGACCTTACCCGCTGCGCCACTGGACCAGCCCCTCAGAGTTCTTGAATTCTACTTCCTAGTTTAAGAACCAGCGCTTCCAATTTCCTTCCTTGGATTTTGTTTTCAAAATCCATTGCTATCCATCCCTTTTCATTTCCTTTAATTTCCGATGGTGTAATTTTCCTATTCCTGTCTGAGATTTATCCCTGACCTATCACCTTGACCCATTCCTCTTCTGCACGCCCCCTTCCAGAGTATTGCTCCATGGTTTATCTACACCCTGTCTCCTTCCAAAGTGCCATTAATCTCGTCTTCCATATTGACACAAATAGTCTAGAAACAAATGGTCTCAAGATTGCCTCTTGCTGAAAAAATCCTTTATTTACCCCAATTCCTCTAAGTATTGCCCCATACTGTTATACTTTTATTCATGCCTTTAACCAATATTTCTTGAACACCTAGCATGTGACAGGCACTCTTCTAGGTACTAGGAATGCAGCACTGGACAAAACAGAGGAGTCCCTGCTCTACTGTAGCTGACAGTGGAAACAAACGCATCTTTAATATGTCAGGTTGTAATAAGTGCTAAAAAGAAAGAGGAGGACAGGATAGTGAGTGATGGAATGGAGTAGACTCTTTTAAATCAGGTGGCCATGGAAAGTCTCTTTGCTAAGGTGATATTTATGAGAGAGAAGCAATGTAGTACCACTGGGGAACCACACAACTGCACGTGTAAAGGTCTGAGACAGGGCAAAGGTCTGTATGTTTGTTGGAGAAGCAGCCTGGATACACATGTGGTTACAGTCAGCTGTAGGGGGTCACAGGGAGACTGGGAAGATGAGTTCAGAGAATTAGCAGAAGGCCAAATGATGCAGAGGCTTCTAGGCTGTGATAAGAACTTCATATTTCATTTGGAGTGAGATTGGAAGTGAGTGGAGGGCTTAGAGCAGAGGAGAAATGTGATAACTTCTCCTCTTTCTGCCAAACTTCTGAAATTCGTAATCCACTTCATCATCTCTAATTTACTCTTCCCATATTTTCATTGCAAGTGGCTTCTGCCCTCACTATTCAGCTAAGACTCAACTAAAAAATGATCAGCGATTTTTTAATTGCCATTTGCCCAGCCTCTTCTTCAACTTTCTTGTATATGACTTGGCTGCAGCTTTTGACATCATTTCCAGTCTACTTCTAAGCACACAATCTCTCTCTTGATTTTTGACTTTTCCGTTCTTTTCATGCTTTAGTTTTTTTGTGGTCTCTTTATGCTAGGACTACTAGCTAATTTCTAAACAGCTCCAAGTGAAATTACTGCAAAAACTTCTAATTCATATTTTGCAACTCAAACCCATTTCTTCATTACAATTCCCCTCTTTTTGTGACGCTCAATTGATGTTACCACCAGTTACCTCTTCATCTGTACTAAGAATCCTACTGCCATATCCACTTTGTTCCTCTGCTCAGCAATTACACTCAACTGGTCACCATTCCTGTGGGTTCTACAGTAAAACTGCCTTTTAAATTTTTCTTTGGTATTTCTTCTTTCCATTTCTATGCCTTCTTATGCTTTTGGAGGAGAATTCATCTCTGTATTCCTGCATCCAGAAACTTCTCTTCACTTCCCTCCAGGAGAAAAAGAAATCACAAGCACATATCCACCTCTATAAAACATAAATCTGATCATCTATCTCCCTGATCTAAACTCAGTTGGTTCTCCATTTCCCAAAGAACAAAGCCTGACCTCCTTAGCATGATATTCGCAGTTCTCAACATGGTCCAGCTCCATTTCCAAAGCCTCTGCACTCCCACACGGACTGAACTCTGGTCTTGAGGCACTTTCACACCACTCTGTCTTTGTTCTTCTTGTCTCCTTCCTTCAGTGGGCATTTCCCCTCTTCTCCACCCTTCCCTAATGGATGGAAGTCATCCAGTATAATGTCTTACTTGAAACGCCATTTGTCTAGATTCTCCTTCAGATCTTTAGTTAGAATTTATTACTGCATTTTCTGTGACCCAAGCTTGTTTTACTTATAAAAGCATCCTGCCAATTTATGTTGTCCTACCAATATTAGATTTATACACATCAGTCTCCATCATTTCAATAACAGCTTCTTGAGGATCAGAACTCTCGTTTTCCTATCATCAGTAACCTTAATGCCTTATACATGAGAATGATTCAAAAAGTGTTTTCTAAATTGAACTGAGTAGAGTGTATATAGGACTTTTTAAGATAAGTCACATCAAAAATAAGAATAGTGAATATATGCTGACTACTGTGATAAATATTACAACAGTTTACTCATATTTCTTATTTTTATCTTCCAAACACATGGTAGGATTGAAACTTACCCAACCTTTTGATGATAGACATAGCTACGTGATGTACTTTGACCCAGATACGTGAATAGAGTGGTATATGCTATTTCCAGGGAGCAAACACTTAAAAACTGTTACATAACTCTTTGTCTTCTCTTCTTCATCTCTTGGTGACTATCACATTCTAGTTCATAAATCTTCTATCAGCCTAGGTGCTATGAGGGACACTTCTCATGAACAAGAAATAAACTTCTTATTTTAAGCAACTGAGATATTGGTGGTTTTGGTTAATACAGAACAACTTAAGTTTATACAAAGTAATGCAGCTATTTATTACACCTCCTTTAACTAATACAACTACCCACTATGTTCTGTTTACTCTGCTAAGTGTGATATGACTTCATGTAAATTATGTCATTTAATCCTAAAAACAGAGGATGTGCTATTTATCCACAATTAACATTGAAGACAAAGCTGCTCAGAAAGGTGAGACAATTCACTCAAATTCATATAGCTACTAAGGTGGAAAGCCAAAGTCTGAATTATAGACAAGTTTTTAACCACTTTGTAGCATTGGGTCCTAAGAATTTAGTAATTCATTTTACATCTAGTAAGCACCTATTGAATGCATGACAGCATCATCTGTAATGGGCCTGGAGTCAGACTCCTTGGGTTGAAATCTCAGCCTTCATTTTGTGAATTGTGTGGCATTAGGCAAAGACACTCTCTCTGGGCTTTTGTTTTCGCATCTATGATATGGGATACAAATAGTACCTGCTTCACGGAGTTGCTGTGACAATGAAAAGCATTTTTAGTAGGATACTTGATGACAACAAGCACTCAATACCTTTAGCTATTATTCTTATCACTTATTTAATTCCAGATACTGTGATATGTAAAGCAAGTCACTGTCCCAGTCCCAATATCTAGAGAGGAGGCAGGCTATTAAACCTGTGATTGCAGATTACTATAGCACTGTGTGCTAGGCATGTGTAAGGTCTCGTAGGATGATCAGGGGAGGCGTTCTCCACTCACCCACACTCAGTGTACAGCCTCTCTGCCCGGCTGGTGAGCGGTGCTGCGCTAATGCCTTGGATGCTGACTGGCGGCCCAGGGCAGGCAGTGAATGGAGAAGGCGGCGTGACTGAATGTGGCGAGTCAACCGTAATGGCAGCCTACCTGGCCTGGCAAGGGAGTGTCATGAGGTGTGATTCAGCTCGGCACGGGCAATGTCTCATGAGAATCTGGGGCATGAAGTAGAAAATCATCCCAAGTCAATCAGGGAGGCAACTAGACTGAATCAGTGTCCACCACAGAGGGACAACACTGCTGCTTCCTGATCCTGTGAGGGTATCAGCCTTGTTCCTGTAGCCCGATCTTTTGATGTTGGAAGGAGAAGGGATTTCAGAAATTGTCTAGAAAAAGTTCGGTATTTTACAGAATCAGATGAGTGAATTGACCTCTTTGGGGACAGAATCTAGGCCAAAAGTTGTGTTTCTTGATTCTCTGCTATGTGCCCATTCTTCACTACCGTATATCATAAATCGTAAAATTATGAAAACAATGTTTATGGTATTTCCTGTGTTACGGTAGCAGTGGGAAGGCCTATGACACGGCAGGTAAGAAGAGACGCAGCGTCCTCTCTGGGTGCACTGTCTGGTCTAAGGGCAGCCCACGCTTTCCTCAGCAGTGAGCAGAGAAAGGTGGGAGAGAAGGTTACACACAAGGGGACACAGAACTGTTGTGAAAACTATCATTTGCTTCATGATGATAAATATAAGAAGATAATTAAGTGTAAAGAGTTCCTCCATGAACAAATATTTAGTAAGCATCTACTCTGTGCCCTCTTCCAGGTGTGTAAAGTGATGATCAAGAAATTGGATTTCAACTCTTACAGAGCTCAAATTCTAGAGGGAGAAAAAGACATCACAAGTAAAAAAATAAAACCAACTCAGTAATGTTTTCTAGTGTTAGAAGTGCCTTGAAGACAAAATAGTGTTGTGTAAGACAGTGACAAGAGGACTGTTTTTTTTTTTTTGTGAGGAGATCAGCCCTGAGCTAACATCTGCTAATCCTCCTCTTTTTTTGCTGAGGAAGACTGGCCCTGGGCTAACATCCGTGCCCATCTTCCTCCACTTTATATGGGATGCCACCACAGCATGGCTTGCCAAGCAGTGCATCAGTGCGCGCCCGGGATCCGAACTGGCGAACTCTGGGCTGCCGCAGCAGAGTGCACGCACTTAACCTCTTGCACCACCTGGCCGGCCCCTAGAGGACTGTTTTGATTGAGTGAATCTGCCTTGAGAAGTTAATGTTAAGCTGAGACCGGAAAGGCTAGGAAGATGTACACATGTGGAGACCTGGGGGAAGCGTCTTCCAGGTACAGGTATATTTATGGTGCAAATACCATAAGAAGAGAACAAACTCAGGCTATGGGAAACAGCGTAGCTAAAACCTAGTGGGCTTTGGGAGAGTTGCAAGAGGTTGGATCAGAATGGTGGACAAGGTTGTGACCTCATGAGGATTTATTCTTATAGCGTTATAGGCCTAGGATAAGAGTTTGTAGTTTATCCTGGGAGTACATAAAATCAAAGAAGCGTTTTAATAAGGGATTGATTTGATCTGATTAGAGTTTATCTAATGGCTTTACTGAGATATAATTTAACATACCATACAATCCCCCCATTTAAAATGTACACTTCAATGGTTTTTAGTATATTCACTAACTTATGAAACCATCACTTTAATCTAACTTTAGAACATTTTCATCATCCCAGAAAGAAACCTTATACTCTTTAGCACTTTTTCCCAACCACTTCCACCAACACATGCACGTCCCAACTTGCCTTATGCAACCATTAATCTACATTGTGTCTCAATAGCTTTGCTTATTCTGGGCATTTCATAGAAATGAGGTCACACAATATGTGGTCTTTGATGACTGTCTTTCACTTAGCATAATATTTTCAAGGTTCATCCGTGTTATAGCATGTATCTATACTCCATTCCTTTTATTGCCAAATAATATTTCATTGCATATGTATGAATATACCACATTTTGTTTATACATTCCTCAGTTCATGAACATTTGGATTGTTTTCCCCTTTACCTATTACGAATAGTGCCAGTATGAACATTCATGTACAAGTTTTTGTATGGGTGTATATCTTAATTTCCCTTGGTTAGAAATCTAGAAGTAGAATTGCTGAGTTCCAGGGTAACTCTACACTTAGCATTTTGAGGAAGTCATTTGGGCGACTATGGCTTTGAGGATGCACGTCCAAGATAGCTTCTTTATCCTTATATCTGGACCAGGTGTGCTTCTTGGCCTCCTTCTCCCCATAGGTGCTCTCATTCTCTGGGATCTCTCCACATGGCTGGGGCATCTCACAGCATCATAGTTTCCGGTAGTTACATTTCTTCCATGGTTCCTGGCCTCGGGAGGCAGGAAACAAGCCTGGGTCCTGGGCTTGTTTGTTATGTACACTCTATTTTATTGGTCAAACCAGCCACAGGCCCTCCCACATTCAAGTGAGTAGACAAATGGATTTTACCTCCTGATGGGGATGTAACAAGATCATGCAGCAGAAAATTGTGTTGGATAAGAGATTTTTGATTTGGCTGTCTTTGAAAGCTACGAGCTACCATAGTAGGGCAGGTAGGAGATATTGTAAAAATCCAGGGTAAACATAATGGTGGCTTAGACTAGAGTGTTAGTTGTAGAAATGGAGAGAAGTAGACAGACCCAGAATGTTTCAGAGATAGAACTTATATATATATATGAACTGGAAGGGGTCAGGAGAAGGGAGGTAAAGGCAAGAGAAGAATGAATGACCAATCTCTAACTTAATGCTTGAGCAACTGTGATGATCAATACAGTTTTCAGTGTACTAAGGGAATAGGAGGGCTCACATTTTAGTTAGTTTAGCCTTGTTGGTGTGTGTCTCTCTGTGTGTGTGTGTATGCATGGCAGTAATGAAAGTTTGATGTTTTTCATATTCAGCATAATGTCCCTTTTAAATATCAAGGGAAATCTCACAAAGGCATTCGAACATATGAGTCTGAAGTACAGGAGGACTCAGGAGACACAATGACAGGAGATATGAATTTGGTAGTTGTGCTCACCTTGTCCTGTTTATTCTCAGGTCCACTCCTCATCCTTCTCTGTCTGCTCTCCATCACAGTGGGCTAACCACTGATGGCCATGTCTCACACTGGGTTTGGCTGATGGCAGAGACCGGTGAGAGACTGGAAGGTGAAAGAGCGGAGAAGTAAGGGCATTTCTCCTCCCCTCCTTCTGCCTTGAAAAACGTCTCTAGCAGTGGCTGAATATCCTCTGTGGCTTCAGCCCCCACCCCACAGGATGGCTGTGATTCTGGTTTCCATACGGAGAGTCCTGGCATCTGATGTCTGATCATTCCGTCTCCATTCTTTGATCCTCTGATCTGAGAGTGTAGCTGTTGGTAATATGTGGGTTACCTCATTGTTCCCTTTTTTTTTTCTTAGCTCTTTTATCACCTATATATCAATTGACTTTATTAAAGTTCTATTTTTTTTAATCCTTCAGTGGTTTCTGTTTTCTGAATTACGTGCTCACTGATAGCAGTTATCAGTGCATGGATACTCCTGAAAGCCATGAGAAGGATAAGGTTAACACCCGTGCTATCTATAAGAAGATAGCTCAAATAGGACAGGACTTTTGTCTGTTGTGTTCAATGATGTGTTTCCAGGACATAAAACATTATTTAGAATATATAAAAACTCAATAAATGTTTATTGGGTGAATAAATCCATTAATTACTTAATTAAGGGAACCATTATTAACATTCACATTTATTTTAAATATTTTTAACCCAAACTATCGAAATATCTCTTGAAAATATATTTAATATATTGTTTTTCTTCTGTACATTTTATAAATATCAATATCAATTTCTTATTAATCTTAAGGTAGTAGCTTTGATGAAGGATGAATAGGTTGTTGCAAAAGTTACGCAAAACAAAGAATAAATAATATTCAGCAGATGGCGTCTAAAATATAATTTTGCAAAGTCAAGCTTTGAGGAAACAGGAATTTTTAACTCTCTTTGACATATTAAGAAACAAATTTAGAGGAACTGGATTAGAGAGTTTCTTCTACAGTGTAGAGAAGAAACCACTTCATCTGTGATGGCTTGGCCATGAGGTTTGCTGCCTTAGGTTAGTAGTTGAATATAATGTGAAGGGAAGAGCCCCATTCACTAAGATTGACAAGATCTCTGCAGATCTCTCTGAGGGAAAGGCCAGGAGGATTCAGAGGATTCTACATTCAAGGACCCCTGCTGTCTTGTTGCTAAACATGCTCTCCCTCCCTAAACACAGCCACTCTCCCTCCCTAAGCACAGCCACTCTCCCTCCCCAAAGGCACCCACAACCACCTTTGGGGAGGGGAAAGGAAAGTAGATAAAATCTGAAAGAACATTGATCTGAAAAAAGAGAGAGAAAAATCAACTCTATAGAAAAGGAACTTTGAATAAGTTCAATGTTTAAACCTACAAGAGACTGTTAAACTAGAAAATATTGGAATATTTTTCAATTACTAATCTCTCTCTCTTGTTTAGTGGAGTGTGGCCTTATGAAAAATGAGAGCAAAGAAGCTACTTTTCTTTTTGCACCCACATTTTAATCTGAGTAAATTTGCTACCTTTTTGCATTTTGGATACAGAGATTTTAATATTATATTGATTCTACTTGGTAGTTCCTATTGACTCTTTGATGCTTTATCACCCTGAACCTCCATTGTCTCCATGACAAAGTGGACGACTGTTCTCTTACAGAGATTATTTTAAAGGGAAGTTCATAAACATTTCTTTGGCAGCTAGCATCTTCTTCAAAATATATATGTTTAGGGAAAGAAAATAACAAAACTCTGTGAAAGAATAATGGCAAGATAACCTTGACATTTTGATGTTCAAAATGAGTTAAAGATGATATAATTATAATTTTACCTATAAAGATGTATATTTTGACAGTAATTCTTCATATAAACTTTTCTCAAATTTTAATGTTTTTTCCAAATGAAAATAATTTTTATTACCAATGTCACAGCCATAGCAGAGAGGATAAAACATTTTACATCCCTTGTAAAAATTCAGCTATGCATTTCAATACAAGCTCCATTTAATAGGATAGCTTATTGTAAGGTAAAATTTAACCCTGTTAAGACTTGGAGACGTCTTTAGCATGAAAGACCTGGTAACATTCAAGGTAAGCATTGGTCTGTTGTGAGACGTTATCGGAAACTTGGAAACATAGTATCTAGCTGTTCAGGAGGTGGAAGGAGTGTTCCTTTCAAGGGTCAACTGCCCTACTTGTACTTGACGGGAAAGCTGCCCTGGGATTATAATACAGTCCTTCTTCCTTACCCTGAGAAACAAATATGATCCTTACCTTTGTTCTCTGATCAAAACCCACTTTGTCTCATGATACAGTGCAATTAGAGTTGATGTTGCAAGAAAAATAATCACCTCTAGGCTTCATGAGACCCTCTTGTTTAAATCATAGTTTACGTACAAGTCCTATTAAAAGCTTATTCTCAAAACTCATGGTTTTCTACAGATTATTTTTGCACTTGAAACATTGTTTCTTTTTGTAACTAGAAGGGTTGCATAAATTCTAAGAGCCATTTGGAAGAGAGAATGTACAATCTGACTTAAGACATTATTTTTAGGGGAATTCCTACCTTAAAAATGTATATTGGAAAGCAAAGAGTTAAATGGATTGTTTAGCACGGGAGCTTTAAGGTTAGTGGATTTTCCCATGAGAAGTTGGTACAAAAAACTTCTTAAGTGTTTAGGCTTTGAATAAAATAACAGTATTCCCTTATCAAGTTTCTTTTGTTAGCAAGTTTTCACTTAAGAAGAGTTTTCATTGAGTTGACATAAATTAGTGCATAGCCAACTTATTAATTTAATAACTCTATATTTATTAAGGCTAATTATTTCACAGACTTTTAGTCGTTTTCTTCATTTATTCTCTTCAAACTCTAACTTAAGTGGTATTTACTAAACTAATGCATAGTATTTTTTTCTTTCCTTCTTATGCATAGTAGCTCAGTAAAAGACAATCATTACAAAAATAAAAATTGTAAAATAATAACTTTACCACATTCTGTGTTCAAATAACCCCATGTGCACAGAACATCTTCTCCTAGGTATGTCTATATTATAGTATTAAGACAGTTTGAGTATGCGACAAAAAGTATTCCTAAAACTCTTCATATCATTGTGCATTAAAGTTAATATCAATTCTAACAGAAGGGGTGTTTGAATAAAAAGTTCTTCCAATAAAGTTATTTGGTTCCTAAAAAAAAACCACAGTAGGTTTATCTAGAATATTCGTTTGTACCACAATGTTCTGAGAGATAATTATTAATGTTAAAAGGGTATAAATCATGTGTATGTACTATAATCTTTTTTTCTTTATTCTTAATCCAAGGAAATACAGGAGAAAGTAACAAAATTGTATATATAATATAATATGTATAATTATATATATGTATGCATATATTCAAAAAAAGACGAATGCTTTGTAGGTGAATTCATGTCTCTTAACTGTGAATGTGGCCTCAACACCAGAAGAGGCTTAATTTCGATCATTTTCAATTTATATAAGACAAAAAATTTATTATTAATGTAATGCATTTTGGATAATCAGAGAGTGGGATTCCTTTCCGAAAGTGAAGTTTATGAAAACAACATGTTACTACTGGCAGGGGGAAAAGTTAATATTCTAACATAAGCTCTTTCTAATTTTTGTAATCATAGACTTTTCTTTTTTGGAGGTCTTTATCAAGTTTTACAGTTTATATTTTAAACACAATTTTTTATTATTACTCAAGTAACACCTATTCATAGTAGAAAAAGTTTAAAATACTGAAAAGATGTATTTTTTCCCAAATGAAGAGATTGAGATGCAGAAAATCTGTGAGAATAATCTGGAAAGTAATTGGTCTTAGATTAATTCCAAATAGTGAAACAGAACAGATTGACTCTTCATTCATTATGGAAAACATGAAACATTTTCTAAGGCAAATCTATAGATGGTATAGAATGTATGTACATATCATGTGGTACACCTGGATTTTTACTGAGTGATATTTTATTATTTTATATCTGGAGATGTAAAAAAAAAAAAAAACCTGGGAGACAAACTGTTTCTTTTATTTTTCACAAACTTGTGCAAAGTCCGTATCTTTGATTCCTCATTCACACGCTGTCGGAAGAACTGACTCCTGAGTTTGGTAGATTAATGGCGCAGCACCAAGTGGATGTGAAACAAATGTGCACTTCTAAAGCTGCAGCACCAAACTGCAAATTGGAAATACACTCCTGGTTATACTATCAACAAAGGAGACCTTGATGTGTGATTCCACTCGTCATTCCTCTTAAGCCATTATCAGACAGCCGAGATCAGACAACAATGGAAGAACATGTGCTTGATTGTTAGCATGTCAGATGTATATTATTAAAAACAGTAGGGACAAGGAGAGAGATGGGAGGAAAGGCATTGCCTTCTTTGTTCCGTGTGTGAGGGTTTGTTTGAGCAGAAAAGAATTCTAAGAAGCACTGCCACGTAATTCCCCATCCTGAAGGCCTGGCATTCCACACTGTTCATTTGATAATGAAGTTTATGTCCTTTCCTTTTGTTTTTTCTTCCATAATGAAAATGATTAAGAACAATGTATTAACTGCATGCTCATTGTTACCAATTTCAAATGAAAACTCATTTTTATCTGATCAAGTTTCTGATTGTTCTTCAGAGACCTGTATACAAATTATCTGGTTTGATTAATCAAGACCTTTTCCAATCCACTTACTCCTAACTATATTAGAAGGTAGAGAGGAGTGAGGCATTGTCTGTTCCAATCAGATCTTACAACTGAAAGTAAAAATCATTAATGATCAAGTTTATTGCACATCATATTACACATGGTTTAACTAAAGTAAGGGTTTAAGTTCAGAAGAAATGCATGAGAATCTGTCAATAATTTATAGTTCCACTTGAGACATTTCCCATAAAGAATTTAGAATTTTTCAACCTGAAGATATAAAAAGGTACCATGATAGCATCAAAGATAATTGAGTTAGTGACCATAAAATAGAATTTATAAAATAAATTTGTAAAACATAATGGAATTTATAAAAAAAGATTTTCTCGCAGACTTTCTGTAATTATAAGGGAAAATAAGAATTATATACAGTAATTTACAAATCCACTTTTTCTCCACTTCCCCAAAGTTATTATTTTGGGCAATATTTTTCTTAAATATTCTTAATCCTTTTCTGAAGTAATTTATTCATCACAAAGATAAAGTATCTTTATTCAATAATGTATATAATAGTTATTGTTAAAAGTTATATGCTACTCATCTCATGTCCTGTTGAAAAGACAAATCCAGAAGTTTCATTTTCTCTTTTACTAAGAGTTATCACACTACTTAACCACTTAAAAAAAGTAATTAATTTTAAAAATACAAATTATAAGATATTATGTCAATGGAAAGTTTTATTATCCTTTGAATACAATATAGGTTTTATTTCAGAAAGCAAAAAGTTATTACTAATACTTACCTCATATCCAAGATGCCTTTGAGACATCATGAGTTTTTGATACCATCTCCTCTTTGTACCTCACATTGCTTTGTACCTCTACAGAATATAGCAATTGAAGAATACAGTTTGACATTCCTTAAATCAATCATGTTCAGTTGCTTTTTGAAATGAGCAATTCATAATTCCCCATTATCATTAAAGTGGCATTTTAAATGAATAAACCAATTTTTAGTATTTCTGCTGCTATTGATTTTTTTTTTTCAGAAAACTAATCACAATAAGGTTTCTATTTAAGATCTCAGAAAATTGTAACATAAACTTTTCCAAATGCTGCTTTTTAACTCAGGCAGGAAGGATTACATCTAAAACATTCTCTGCGTGTCCCACTCTCTTTAACTCCCAGTATCATGAGAAAGAAAATAATTGGGAATGAATGAGATGAAGAGTAAAAGGAGAAGAGGATCCTGGGAAAGAAATCTACATCTAATTCAGGGAAAACTCCCTGAAGACCTCTCATCAGATAGTTTAAAACATCTGAGGGAAAGAAAATATTCACTTAGACTTTTAATTTACAGGATGATAGCTACAGAATGCATTCTAATAGGCCACTTACATTCCTTTTTCTCTCCTTCGGGAACATACCTAAACAGACTGAGACCGAGGAGTTCCAATTTGAAAATCTTTTTGTAATAGTTATAAAGTGCCTTTAAATCATTTTTAAAAAATACAACAACAAAAATTACAATGGTTGTTGGTCTTCAGGCTCAGGAATTTATTTCTTATATCAAAGTAAATAATTCAACTTCATCCATTTCCACCCATTCTGTCCTCAAAGGAGATGAAGAAGGTCTGGACAAGTGCTGTATGTGACTGCCCTTGATATTGCTGACGGAGTTGTAGTACCTTTCACTCATGTCTTCCAAAAACAAAATTAACTGTTTTTTCTATTACCATTCTGCATACATCCTATTTCCTAAACATTTACCCATGTTTGCCATTTATTTTCAAATTTGGAGTTGCCCCAACTTCATCCTATTGAGTAATAACTCTCAGAACCCAAGAGAATAGCCAAGAGAATACCCAGAGGAAAATAAACCCCATCAAATGTTTCCAAACCTTTTAAAACGTAGGAAGAGAAGAAGTTCTTGACATATATAAGACAATTGGAAATCTTAATCAAAACCATTCTTATCCTCTCCTCCTTTATATTTATTTCAAAAGAAGTATACTTTCACATGCTGTCTTTGAATTATCCATCGTCCAAAATATCAACAGCATGCTTAAAAACAAAAACAAAAAAAAACAAAACCCTAAGCAGACTAGATGATTATCTTGTGGTGTTAAATGTGTATGTATTTTGCATGCCAGGATGTGCGTGCGTGCGCGCGCGCGCACACACACACACACACACACTCTCTCTCTCTCTACCCCCCCCCACACACACATGTTCTCAAATACGAAGGCTTCGTTTTGGGAGTTTCCAAGTCAAGGATAGAATCTTCCAGAACCCTGAGCTTGCTTTATTCAATATATTTTCCCTTGCTCCTCCTCATAACGATATTTATTTTACTTTTCCCTTTCCCTTTTGTTTCTCTAGTAGATTTCTATTCTGACAAACATTGTTTAGGTTGTTGTAGGAAATATATTCTATTTTTAGGTAAAAGCCGAAAATATACTATTTCTCATTATTATTCTAGTTTATTTAAACAGTGGGAAAAAGCTTCTCAAGGACAGAAGGAATAAACGGGGGTAGAAAAACTGAATATTTAAAATGACAGCTGAGCAGGATTTAAACAGGTCTGTGTGTGTTCCTCTTATTTCCTATCACAGCTAGCTGTTTGTAACGTATTTTACAAAAATACCTAAATCAAGATTTTATATAGAAAATTATTTGCAAATTTTAAAAATGGGATTATTTCCAGGGTTGTCCATTACTCTTAGAGCATTTTTTTCCTCAAAGTGTATTGTAAAGGTCAACTGAATCAGAATGGGGTACATAATATTCAGATTCTGGGACGCCTTCCAAACGTACAGAATCAGAATATTTGTGCCAGGGACCAGGGGTGCCAGTGTTTTCCAAGATCAACTGTTGACTTTAAACCCATATACATATGAAAACCGCTGCTGTAGAAAACATGCTTCCTGTAGTCATTCTGACTCCAGACTCAATGTCAATGTTTTTAAAGCAGATGCAGTCAGTTTAAAATGAGTATAAAGAGCCAATTTAAATCAAAAATAAAAATTACCTAAGTCCTGAAAGTGAGCCACCCCTCTCTTTCAGTTTGCTGGGAAGTCATCAGCGATTGTTAGCACAGGTTGGGGAGTGGCCTCTGTTCATCCCAATGGTTGATCTCCCAACCCTTACTGCATTACCACTTGCCGTGAAGCAAGATGGTCCTCTTAAAATACTGGAAGGACTGAGGGCAAAGCGCCAATATATTACATTCTGGGATGGATCTGATGGGGCAAAACTGAGTGTGGACATGTCCTAAATTCTCACAATCTTCATTCATGAGGCTCGTTTAAGTTCTGTCAATTTGCTGGCCAATTTCTAGCACTTGTTAAGATCTGGGTATACTCCATGGATTTTGTCTGCATGTAGCAGTTTCCTTTCTTTTCCACACCAAAGTACCTAAATAATGATACTGGCTTGTGTTTGTGTAGTGCCTTATACAATTTTACAACATGCTGTAAGGTCCTTTGATCACCTCCAAGGCTCAGAGAACTGTTGTGAGGAAGACTAGGTGCGTACTCTGGTTCAACTAACCGAGGGCGAAACTGCGACTGGAGGAGGTCAGTAAGCCGTGAAAGTGGCTGGTGTGCTCCAGACGCTAGAAGAACACCTGGGGCTTTTCCTTCTGACTGTGATGATTTCTCCTTCATGCTATGTAAGTTACATACTAGTAAGTAACATAGTATTTTCTTACAGTTTATATATTTTTAAACAAAACATACAAAATTTTATTCCTTTACTGCATCTCCTTCACAAAAATATTAGCACCGATGAAATATTACTTGGCTATAAAAAATAATGAAATCTTGCCATTTGTGACAACATGGATGAGGGTTGTCCCGTTAGAGGATATTATGCTAAGTGAGATGTCAGAGAAAGACAATTACCATGTTCCTTCACTTATATGTGGAATCTAAAACAACAAAACGAAACAAAACAGAAACAGAAACAGAATTATAGACACAGAAACAAACTAGTGGATACCAGAGTGGGGAGGGGTTGGGGGGACGAGTGAAATAGATGAAAGGGACTAAAAGGGTACAAACTTCCAGTTATAAAATAAATAAATCATGGGGATATAATGTACAGCACATGGAATATAGCCAATAATATCGTAATAACTTTGCATGGTGACAGATGGTAACTAGACTTATGATGGTGATCATTTCATAATATGTGTAGATATCAAATGTATACCTATGATGTACACCTAAAACTAATAAGATATTATATGTCAGTTATACTTCAATAATAAAAAAAAATATGAGCTCCAAGGTAACAGATTTTTTCCTGCTTTGTTTATTTCTCTATGTTCAGTGAGTAGACTAGTGAATGACAAATAGAAGGTGTTCAATAAATAAAGTTTGAAAATAAGTGGCCCCTCAAATAATTCTTTATCTTTAATTTTTCTGACTCAAAGAAACTTCGATTTTTTTCCTAACGACATACTTAAATTAATTTGAGACTACTGGAATCTCTTCTTAATGGAAGTTCATAAAATACCATTTATTTACAAGTTTCAGTTCACTTGTTGTATTGTTGTTTTTCTCCTAGGGTTCAACATTAGTTATCTATGGAAAATGAACTGGATGATCTTCTAGGTATGTTCCAAGCTCTAACAATTCATGATTTACGGAGTAATTGGTGCACAAAATTAAGATATAAATGTCTAATTGCAATAATTTCTAACAGGATTCCTGAACACCATAGTTGGAGACCCTAGAGAAATGTATAAGTGACTGCAAAATATTCAAAGACGACTGTAAGGTTGACATACAAGAGAAATGTTCTAGTTTATTGGAAGATATTATATTTTTCTCATGCCAAAGTAATACCCAGTGAACTCTAATGACTCTCCGTGTTTTGTTGTTACTGTTGTTTTTGGTCTCTTGTGTTTCATACTATGTTTCCAAACAATGACATCAGCCCATGGGGAAACAGCTGAGAGACCTAACAGCCTTCTAGGAGCCAAAACCATTTGTGCACAGAACGAGTAAACAACAACCAAATGTATATCAACATGTAGGACTCTGGCATACGTGGCAGATAAATCTAAAACTACTGGTGCAAACTGCCTCTCCAGTCAATATACAGCAATTGTATATACATCAAACATTCTCTCTTATCATGTACATGTATTGCTGTTGTAGTTTTTATTTCTTCTTTTACTGTGGAAAAAATACATTTTTGTGAGTAAAAACTACCGTTTGGGGAATACAATGGTTTCCAGGTCCATGAAAATATGAATTTGAGTTATTAATCTACCAGTTAAAGGTGGAGCAGTGTAACCGTGGTGTGGCCTTTATTGCTCCTCAGGTGAATTGGACATATTTGAAACTAGATATCTGGGGGAAAAAGCAAAGCAGTGAAAACATTACATCTGTGTAACACTGTAGTCAATCTAGTAACAGCATTTCAAATAAGGTAATATGAAACAGTGTGGAGGTGTATATGCATGCTGTGTCCGTGCATGTGGTGTGTGCACATGTGTATGCATTTCTCTCTTTGTTTGTGTGTTTTAATGCACTGACTGCCCTGTAAACATTTCAATCTTTCAAGAAATGGTTTGCTTTTTCTACCAACATGTCAGCCTCCACTTACACAACACCAGCAAATAAACTTCAAGCTTAAATAAGTTGAGGAACACTGCCATTAACTGGAACACTGGGAAGAAGGTTTCTCAGCATCAACTTATAGATTCCCATTTGTAAATTGTAATAGGACACCTTTCTTAACAGGATTTTCAGAAAATGACAAAAGATCCATCCTCTGCCGAGTATCTCCTATGCCTTGTTGACTCCATGCTTCAGTAAGAGCTGTACATGTATATCTGAGAAAAGTCTTAAGCTTACCAGAAGCAAAAGACATTTTGCCGTGAAACAAGATCTTTCAACCACTATGTATTTCTTAGGATAAAGGATGGAAACTCATATACCTACAGGAACCAGGCAGTTTTCATAAATTTATGAGTTAAACAGGACAGGACAGCATGGTGAAAGAGACTGTGTGCTGGTCTTATCTATACCTATGCCAGCCCCGGTGGTCTGGTGCTTAAGATTCAGTGTTCTCTCCATTTCAACCCGTGTTCATTTTCGGTCTGGGAACCACACCACCTGTCTGTCGGTTGTCATACTGTGGTGGCTGCGTGTTGCTGTGACACTAAAAGCTATGCTACCAGTATTTCAAATACCAGCAGTGTCACCCATGGTAGGCAGGTTTCAGTGGAGCTTCAAAACTAAGACAGACTAGGAAGAAGGACCTAGCCACCCACTTCTGAATAAATTGGCCATGAAAATTCACTGAATAGCAGTGGAGCGTTGTCTGATACAGCGCTGGAAGGGGAGAGGGTGGTGTAAAAAGACTGGGCAGGGTTCCCCCTGCTGTCCACAGGGCGCTAGGAGTTGGAATCGACTGAATGGAACTGACAACAAATCTACATCTATATATCCATGTATCTGTATGTCTGCATCTACATTTACCTATAAATATATACCTATACAAACATCTGTGCCTCTACGTAAATCTAGCTGTTTATCTGTCTGTCTATCTATATATCATCAAGACTCTTCAGCCTGTGGGTCAGAACCCAGCTACCCAGGCCTAGAGGCACAAAGCTATTTTGCTGCAGATTTGGCTAGAGAATTGAGATCTCCCTCTTCTTGTGGAATACTTTTTCCAATGTGTCACAAGTCAACTAGTAAAGATATAAACGAGGCATTTAAAATACTTGAAATAGACTCAGTTCATACATATACAAGAACACAGAAGCAAAAATTTTGTTGATTTTTATTGTTCACAGTTCTGTTATTAGATTAATAAACAATAGCTGCGGAATTTGTTTGATTTTATTAGTAACAGTGTGACAATCTACATTACACATTCCTGTGAATGAAGTAATTTTGCTGACAATGTGGAGAGCAAACCTTAGTATAAAACAATACCTGATTGAAAAACATCAAGATAATTAACCATTTTAACTAATTTTTATAAGTGTTTTTTTCCCGACAGAATAGCTTTGTTACATGAAGAGTTGGAGGACGTGTGCTCCAGGGTGGAGGTGGTGTTGAAGAAATGTGACATCTTTCCTAAGGAGGAGCCAGCTCACATTCAGTCACCACGCCCAGCTGGTGGTTTATGAAAGTACAGTAGCACATATATTTTACGTAGTAAAATTCGACATTTTAAAGACGGAAAGATGCTTTACAGAAATCCTTGAAATAACATGAAAGAAATAGTATTAACAGGGACAAAGGGAGTGTTGATGGAGTATTTTGACTGAAGTTTTTTCCAAGTATAAGAGGAAGTTGCCATATTCTAGATAAAGAAGAGGGGATTCAAGTGTGTCTGACTATGGCAGAATAGTAAATTTAGATGGAAAGGTCTTCACTGTTTAAAATGGATGTGTGCCACTGAAGTAGTTAATGGATTAACTTTTGATTTGCTGCAATATGATCTTAAGCCAAGGTTTCCAAATGAACACCAGGAAATTGGTTTGAGGAAAAACTGAGACACAACATTAGTCTTCTTTTTCAAATTTTCCCTTCCAAGGGTGAAAATTAAATATTTTTCCATAGAGTTTGAAATGTCTTGACAGCTGTTTAAAAAAATCAATTATTCACCTTAAGTTTTATTGATATAGTTATTTAGACAGCAAAATAGTTAAAATTCAAAGTAAGTTTGTTCTCATAATCTATCCAAACTAACTCAAAAGACAAATTATAGACCCTGGAACCTTGCCACAATTGTATACAGGCAGAGAAGAGTTCTGTGAAATGGATTCCATCAAGGGGACTGAGTTCTTAAAATACGTAAAGACTTGCTTTTGGCACACCTAGAGAATGAAATACTATGAGACAGTACCTTGGATATTCTCACCATGTGTGAATATTTCAAATACTTGATCTTTTGGAGAGATAAAATTATGGAATTTGAGGATCTCAAGTATATAAATATTCCATTTTTTTTTAGCAGTGACTCTGGTATTTTCACCATTTATTTTTTTCTTTTAGTAGTCTAATCCACACAACTATAAGTGATCCATGATTTATTCATTTATACAATAAAGTCATATATTTTTCCCACCCAATATTATTCATTGTGCTAGTAGAATATGGGATAATATACTTTAAACACTATAAAGTACCATATAAATAAAAATGTGGTAACTTTCAGGGGAACCAAGTAAAGAGGAAATAAATTCCAGACTGAATTCATAAGGATGATATACGATTTGAATTAATGCCTTTTATAAAGAATTTAAATACATTTTAAAAATCCTGTGCATCTACATTCAGACAATATATTCTCTCTTTTGATCCACTGACTTAACAATAAAGAGGCATTTCCCCTCAGGGGACAATATAGAAATTTTATCCTCTGAATAAAATTATTAGGAATCAATATAACACAGGAAAAGACTAGCCACTTGTGGAAACCTTCCAGAAATTAGCCTAACATTTGAAGTGATTGATAAATATTTCTGAAAAAATCCCATGTGAAACATTCTAATCTAAAAGTAACTAAAGTGAGATCATTTCATCATCTGTAAAGTGAGGGGATTGGATAAGAGGATCATCCTTAGGAATTATATCACGTTTATGCCAAATGCAGAGAAAGGTAGATGCAGGACAAGGTTCAAAAACGAACCCTCTGTAGGAGGCAGTCACACCAGGGGTGAATGCTGAAAGAAACCGATTGCCATGTGCACAGTCTCAAGGCCAGTTTGCATGGAGGGAGCTGTAGTGAAGAGCGTAGGTACCAGGGCTTAAAGAAACTGGGTAAAGTGAACAGGCCAGAATGAAACAAGATAAATGAGCAAAGACGGAGTGGGCCCCAGAGAGGAAGGAGCAAGATTACTACAGCTACAAAGCGACTTATGTAATTGTTGGCACAGGCATTGTTTGTGACTTGTGTCAGAGTGCATACAAGTGCAGAAGCCCCAGGTTTATCCAGTAGGGCATATTTTGTGGCTTCTGAGTGGGAGTTTGGCCAAGAGGAGTGTTACAAGCGCCTGTGGTACAAGGTTACACAGCCTTATCCTTTTTCCTTTACGTTATAACAGAGTATACTGGAATAACATCGGGTATCGAAGCATGTGTTCTATGTTTCATATTTCTTAGATATTAAATTCTGTAACTATTTTTCCTCCAATTTAAACTTTTGTCACCAATTTAATAGTGTTCTGCAACTACATGAACTCTTTCAATCCACCATGGCACATGGAAATCATTTACATAAAAATAATGCATTATTTCTTGCTTATAAATGTGTGAGGATTTTCTAAAAAATCCATCTCTCAAGATTTCTTTGAAAATTTGTTGACACTCTTTAGGAAGCCACAGTCAGATTTTGATGTAGTGAGCAGATTTCAGTTTTGATAAGAATGTTACCACCTGTAAACATTATGACTATCTCTCATTTGGAAAACTCTTTTTAAATACTTTAATAATAGCCAACTAAGCCCAATGGATTGGTTTTATATGTGCTGTTCTATCAAATACTGCCACCTTCCAACCATGTGTGATAATATAAACCTGAGGATTATAACTATTTGTATTGGATGATAATATGTGCCAGGCTCCCACCATGCACTTTACATGAATTACCTCATTCAATCATGAGATCATTTTGCATGAGGAATGTAACATTATTATTCCCATTTTACAAAGATGGAAACTGAAGTTCTTGAGATTTTATATAGTTTATCCAATGTCACATAACTAAGAAGTCTCACTGTGGGATTAAAGATTTAAGAGTTTGAATTCAGAGCCTGATGTATTAGCTTCTGCGAATACCATTCCCAAAGATCCTCATATTTACTAAACTCTGCTGCTGAAATAGAAAAAATGTTCCAAAGCAGTACTTTCTTTTTCGACTGTAATGATGGAGGTGGGTATCTCAACAGAGGCCTTTGTCTGACATCTGCAATAGAATCCTCTGGATAGCAGTGGAGAAGGGGCTGCTGATTTTGGTTTACCTGATATGAGGCTGTAACCCTGCTACCTTAATTAGATATTTGATGAAGGGAGTGAAGAGGGACGAATAGCAAATGGAGACTCTGGGAGAGTAGCTTATATTATTGGTGCAGCACATAGTAGAAGTGCAATTAACATTTGTTAAATTCACATTAAATAACTTCAAGACCCCTTATCATCTGGTGGCCACTGTGTTGCCAATCTCACTTTAGTCACTGCTTTCCTTCCCTATGCTTCATTCAGTCCTATCACCCATTACTGGATACACGATGATGCTCCCACGTCCTAATGACTTTCATCTATGGTTTCCCCTCTATTTGTGTTCCATTGTCTCTTTCATCGTCAAGTTCGTCAGTTGTCAGGACAGCTCAAATGGCACTTTCTGATGAAAACTGAGCAATCTCCCAGAATCTAATTGCTGGTCCTTATATGATTCCATTATTCTTTCTTTATCCTTCTTTTCTTGGGCTTACTACAGTGCATTCTTTCTAGGTGCCCACTAGTGCTTCAAGTTCAGGAGAGTATCAGCCTAGCTCTCGGTATTCTGACGGGAGCTAGGCCAGAACACAAAGATGTGCTGTGGGTTAGAGGGGAAATGACGACTTCAGTTCACTGGTGAGTGGGCAGATGACAGCTAAGAAGAACAACTCAACAGGATACTGCTGGAGAGGTGATTTACCATGGCACCTGAGTGTCTGGTGGGTTCTTGCTGGGTACAGCAAGGATGTAAGATATGACCTCTCTTTACTTGGGGCATTTCTCGGATTATGTTTGCAGTGAGGGATGAGGACTAGAAGGAGACTTGCTTGCCATTCATGATAGAAACAGTGATATCCCCAAGGTTAGTATTCCTCAGTCATAACACAAACCTGCCGTGGATCCAGCGCTCATATGGGTCCCTCTGCAACACTGCTGGGGCCTGCGGGAGGGACGTGACAGAGGACTGACAGGAACGGGAAGCTCATGCTGCCTGCTGTGCTATGAGTAATGAAGTTCTTTGCCTCTGACTCAGGAGTCTTGTGTCTTGTGCCAATAACCAGGAAATAAAAACAGGCTAACTTATTAGCTCACAGGTAAGTAAAATCTAAGAATTTTCACAGTTCATGACAGATACAAGCGACTATAAATAACACCTCAATTCTTTCCCAATTCCTCAACAAAATAAATCTAAATTATCTTAATTTAGCTTGCCCCACAAGCAGACTCTACATCAAGGAGCTTATTTGTGATCAGCAGAAAACACTGTTGGGTGACTAGAGAAGTGAGACAAAGAAGAGGACAGTCGACAAAGAGTAGTTATATAAAGCCAGTGGTCCCTGTGGGTGATGGAGTTTAATCCCACTGGGAAAACTCTGGAAGTCAATGTAAGAGACAGGATGAGGGGATATTTATATACCGATTCCCATCAGTCTCTGGTTGGGAGCTACTCTTGAGGGCTATTAAATACTTGGCGTTTTCAGGATGCCTGGCACATGGCAGAGTGGTCTGTGGTTTTGGAGAAAGCCATCGGGCATAGAAAAATGCAGATGCTGAAACTGGGATCAACTTGTGTCCACTGAAATTGTAAAGCTAAAGGGATGTGGTTGGGGCAGCAAAATGTCAACTCCAGTGCTAGAAATGGCCCTGGTGGAATGAAGAAACCACATGTGAGAGGAGCTTGTAGTCATGGGGTTTTTTCCTCGATGCCATCAGGTAAAAGAACAGGGCATAGAAGCACGTGGTCTACCTACCAACAAACAGCATATTCTGCTCTGCAACATATATGTATTTTGAATTCTTTTTCTTTCTGTCATCTTATCCTGCCATGAAACCTACTGTGTCATTGTGACTCACCACAATGTGCCCAATACATGTTTGTTGAAAGAAAGAATAGCATGATAAAAGTGTACATGGTAAGCATTCTGAAATGCATAGCTAAAAAGATAATGGGTTCACAGGGATTAAAAAGAAAGGTCCAGTCTACTTTTTTATGGTGTAAAGGCACATAATGGAGAAAACAACCTTGCATAATCCAATTTAATATGTAACCAAATTAGCTGGTTTGACTTGTACCTTACCCCAAGATGAGGCGTGCTGGCCAGCTGACATGGGAGCTGGGAAACTGCTGGGGCATCACTTCATGCCCAAGAAGGACAACTCAGTTGTGAATTGGCCGTTCAGGAAAACCGTACTACGGCCGGGTTTCCATTCAGAAATAAACAGAAGTTACTGAATGACTGAAGGAAAAGAGGGAAACGAGCATGAATAATACTTACCATACGCCAAGGACCATGCCACACGGTGCACAGGAATTCACACACTTGCCTCTTCCCCCCAACCGTTCTATGAGGTTTTTACTTTACATAGTGGAAGAAACTGGAAAGTATAAGTACACTTTCCCAAGGGCATGGAATAAATAATAGCAGATTAGGGGTATGAGTTCAGCTCTGTCTGACTCTAAAGTCTGTGCTGTTTCTACACCACCCTTGGCTCCCTGTGAGTCAGGATTTCATGCTGGGGACAGGTGAAAATGTGCTAGTATTCCGAATCAAATCTTTCTTCTAACATACACATAATACACACACACACATGCAATGTGTCTCCAAGTATCACATTCCATTTTTTTGATGTTTGACTACTGACAACTTTCAAGCCCCACCATTTCCCTTTCCCCTACCCCATATACAGGCAAGTTGATAAGGTGCTCCCCACTTTGGTGCTGGTAGAAAGGTCAAACCCTGCAAGTCCCAGCCTTCATGGAGGAACCTTTACACCAGCCCCACCCCTAATTCCCTTAACAATCCCAAAGCTAGCCTCCTCTTCCCACTTTCCTAAGCCATTTTTGGACCTGTTGGTAGTCAAGCCTGCTCTCTCTAGAAGGTCCTGTTATACCTTCTTGGTGTAAGTGTGGCATCATCAGTCTTGACATCTGAACCAAATTTTGGATGTAGGGTCCATTCCCTTCCTGTGGATGACCCGACATTCAGCACAGCAAGCAGAGCCTAGAAAGGCCACTACCACCGGTCTTTCTTCTCTTGCATTGGCTTGCTGACTGGATCTGCTGCTTGCTGGCAAGCCTGTGCTTTGAGTTGTGCTGCTTTGTGCTGCATTTGCTGAGTTCTACTGAGCCTCTTATAGATTTAACCAACCTGAGTTACAAGTTTCAATAATTAGCATTTAGGGACAGGAGTATGGGATTGGGACCTTCATTAAAATGGCCTTGGGTCATGCGTATTGATCCAGACTTCTCTGTGTGTTTCAAATTGAATCATGTGTCTCAATTCTAGCATTAATTTGTGACTGAAGCTAGCCTCAGGGGAGTGACTTTTACTCTGTGACCATTGGCTGTTTGTCTCAGC
Organism: Ceratotherium simum simum; assembly: GCF_057802395.1. Lineage (NCBI taxonomy): Eukaryota > Metazoa > Chordata > Mammalia > Perissodactyla > Rhinocerotidae > Ceratotherium > Ceratotherium simum. Next base: position 41,757,496 of record NC_141926.1, on the reverse strand, counting down.
CAGGCATTGGAACCCATTCTACAGAGTGGGCAGGAGAAAGACTGATACCCTATACAGTATTCCCCCTTTATTTGAGGTTTTGCTTTCTGCTGTTTCAGTTAATGGTGGTCTACTGTGGTCTGAAAATATATATACATATACTTTTAAAATTATTTAACTGAGGTCATATTGGCTTATAACATTGTGTAAATTTCAGGTGTACATCACTATATTTCAGTTTCTGTATAGACTGTATCGTGTTCACCACCAACAATCCAGTTTTTATCCATCACCATACATATGAGCCCCTTTACATCATTCCCCCTCCCCTCCCCCCTTCCCTTCTGGTAACCACTCATCTGTTCTCCTTATTTATGTGTTTGTTTGCTTATCTTCCACATATGAGTGAAATCATAGGGTGTCTTTCTTTGTCTGACTTATTTTGCTTGGTATAATACCCTCAAAGTCCATACATGTTGTTGCAAATGACACAGTTTTGCCTTTTTTTATGGCTGGGTAGTCTCCCATTGTGTGTATATTCACCGCTTCTTCTTTATCCGTTCATCTGTTGATGGACACCTAGGTTGCTTCCATGTCTTCACTATAGTGAATAATGCTGCAATGAACATAGGGGTGCATATATCTGTTTGAATTATTGATTTCATGTTCTCTGGATAAATACCCAGTAGTGGAATAGCTGGATCATATTGTATTTCTATTTTTAATTTTTTGAGACATTTCCATACTGTTTTCTATAGTGGCTGCACCCGTTTGCATTCCCACCAGCAGCATATGAGGGTTCCCTTTTCTCCATACCCTCTCCAACACTTGTTATTTTTTGTCTTGTTAATTATAGCCATTCTGATGAGTGTGAGGTGAAATCTTGATGTAGTTTCGATTTTCATTTCCCTAATAATTAGTGATGTTGAGCATCTTTTCATATGCCTGATGGCCATCTGTATATCTTCTTTGGGAAAATATCTGTTTATATCTTCTGTCCATTTTTTTATTGAGTTGTTCATTTTTTTGGTGATGAGTTGTATGAGTTCTTTATATATTTTGGAAATGAACCCCTTGTTGGATCTATGATTTGCAAATATTTTCTCCCAGTTGGTGGGTTGTCTTTTCATTTTGTTCATGGTTTCCTTTGCCTTGCAGAAACTTTTTAGTCTGTTTAGTCCCATTTGTTTATTTTTCTTTTGTTTCCCTGTGCCTGACGTGGTATTTGAAAAGATTGCTAAGACTGATGTCACAGAGTGTACTGCCTATATTTTTTTCTAAGAGTTTTATGATTTCAGGTCTCACATTCAAGTCTTTAATCCATTTTGAATTAATTTTTGTGTATGGTGTAAGATAATGGTCTACATTCGTTGTTTTGCACGTGGCTGACTAGTTTTGCCAACACTATTTATTGAAGAGACTTTCTTTTCTCCATTGTATGTTTTTGGCTACTTTGCTGAAGATTAGCTATCCATAGATGTGTGGTTTATTTCTGGGCTCTTGATTCTATTCCACTGATCTCTGTGTCTGTTTTTCTGCCAGTACCCTACCGTTTGATTACTATAGGTTTGTAGTTTATTTTGAAGTCAGGGAGTGTGATACCTCCAGCTTTGTTCTTTTTTCTCAGGATCGCTTTGGCTATTTGGGGCCTTTTGTTGTTCCATATGAATTTTAGGATTCTTTGTTCCATCTCTGTGAAGAATGTCATGGGGATTCCGATTAGGATTGCATTGAATCTGTAGATTGCTTTAGGTAGCATGGACATTTTAACTATGTTTATTCTTCCAATCCATGAACATGGAATATCTTTCCATTTCTTTATGTTCTCTTTGATTTCTTTCAATAGTGTCTTATAGTTTTCACTGTATAGGTCTTCACCTCCTTGGTTAAATTTATTCCTAGGTATTTTATTCTTTTTGTTGCAATTGTAAATGGGCTTGGATTCTTGATTTCTCTTTCTGCTAGTTTATTGTTAATGTGCAGAAATACAACTGACTTTTGCATGTTGATTTTGTACTCTGCAATTTTACTATATGTGTTGATTATTTCTAACAGTTTTTTGTGGATTCTTTAGGGTTTTATATACAGAGAATCATGTTATTGACAAATACTGACAGTTTTACGCCTTCCTTTTCTATTTGGATCCCTTTTATTTATTTTTCTTGCCTAATTGCTCTGGATAAAACCTCCAGTACTATGTTGAATAAGAGTGGTGAAAGTGAGCACCCTTGTCTTGTTTCTGTTCTCAGAGGAGTATGTTTCAGCTTTTCCCCATTGAGTATGATGTTGGCTGTGGGTTTGCCAGATATGGCCTTTATTATGTTGAGGTATTTTCCTTTATACCCATTTTATCAAGAGTTTTTATCATAAATGGACATTGGATCTTGTCAAATGCTTTCTCTGCATCTATTTGATATGATCATCTGATTTTTATTCTTCATTTTGTTAATGTGGTGTATCATATTGATTTATTTGCAGATGTTGAACCATCCCTGCATCCCTGGAATAAATCCTACTTGATCGTGGTGTATGATCCTTTTAATGTATTGCTGTATTTGAGTTGCTAATATTTTGTTAAGGATTTTTGCATCTGTATTCATCAGCAATATTGGCCTGTAATTTTCCTTCTTTGTGTTGTCCTTGTCTGGTTTTGGTAACAGGGTAATTTTTGCCTCATAGAATGAGTTACAAAGTGTCCTGTCCTCTTCAATTTTTTGGAATAGTTTTAGAAGGATAAGTATTAAATCTTCATTGAATGTTTGGTAGAATTCTCAAGAGAACCCATTTGGTCCTGGACCTTTGTTTTTTGGGAGGTTTTTGATTACTGTTTCAACATCTTTACTTGTGACTGGTCTATTCCAATTCTCTGTTTCTTCTTGATTCACTTTTGGGAGGTTGTATGATTCTAAGAATTTATCCATTTCTTCTAGGTTATCCAATTTGTTGCCATATAGTTTTTCGTAGTATTCTCTTATAATCCTTTGTGTTTCTGTGCATCCATTGTAATTTCTCCTCTTTCATTTTGATTTTATTTACATGAATCTTCTCTCTCTTTTTTTTAGTGAGTCTGGCCAAGGGTTTGTCAATTTTGTTTATCTTCTCAAAGAACAAGCTCTTAGTTTCATTGTTCATTTCTATTGTCTTTTTAGTCTCTATTTCATTGATTTCTGCCCTGATTTTTATTTTCTTCATTCTACTGACTTTGGGCTTTGTTCTTTTTCTAGTTCTTTTAGGTATAGTATAAGATTGTTTATTTGAGATTTTTCTTGTTTATTGAAGCAGGCCTGCATTGCCATAAATTTCCATCTTAATACTGCTTTTGCTGCATCCCACAAGAGTTGGCATGTTGTGCTTTCATTTTCCTTTGTCTCCAGGTGGTTTTTGATTTCTTCATTGATCCAATCATTGTTCAGTAGCATGTTGTTTAGTCTCCACATATTTCTGACTCTCCCAGTTCTTTTCTTGTATTTGATTTCTAGTTTCACACTATTTTATTCAGAAAAGATACTTGATATGATTTCAATCTCTTCAAATTTATTGAGGCCGGCTTTGTTTCCCAATGTATGGTGTATCTTTGAGAATGTTCCATATGCACTTGAGAAGAATGTGTATTCTGTTGTTTTTAGATGGCATGTTCTTTCTGTATCTATTTAGTCCATCTGACTAGTGTTTAATTTAAGTCCACTGTTTCCTGTGGACTTCCTGTCTAGATGATCTATTCATTGATGTAAATGGGGTGTTGAGGTCCCCTACTATTATTGCATTGCTGACAATTTCTCCCTTTAGGTCTTTAACAGTTGCTTTATATACTTTGGTGCTCCTGTGCTAAGTATATATCTATTAATAAGTGTTATGTCCTCTTGGTGGAATGTCCCTTTTACCATTATATAATGCCCATCTTTGTCACTTGTTATCTTTTTTATCTCAAAGTCTGTTTTGTCTGATATAATAATGGCTATACCTACTTCCTTTTGCTTGCCATTTGCTTGGAGTATCATCTTCCATCCTTTCACTCTGAGCCTGTGTTTGTCTTTAGAGCTGAGATGTGTTTCCTGGAGGCAGCATATTGTTGGGTCTTGTTATTTAAACCATCCAGCCACTCTGTGTCTTTTGATTGGTGAATTCAATCCATTTACATTTAGAGTGATTATTGATAGATGAGGGCTTAATACTGACATTTTATCTTTTGTTTTATGGTTGTTCTATATTTCCATTGTTTCTTTTTCCTTGTTTTTCTGACTGCCATTTCAGTTTGGTGGTTTTCTGATGATGGTTTTCTCAGTTTTCTCTTTACTTATGATTTGTGACTCTGTTCTGATTTTTTGTTTTGTAGTTATCATGAAGTTTGTATGAAATATCTCATAGATGAGATAGTCCTTTTTCTGATAGCCTGTCATCTCCATTAGTCTATGCGGGTTCCATCCCTTTCCTCTTCCCCTTCTATGTTTTTGTTGTCACAAGTTATTCTTTTTTGTGTTGTGAGTTTGTGACCAAATTGTAGTGGTTATAGTTATTTTTGATGCTTTCTTTTCCTTTATCTTTTATGCTATAATTGTTTACTAATCTATTCTGATATAGAGCTGCAATTTTCTGATTCTGTCTATTTATCTCCTTGCTCAAAGTTTTGTAAATCTTGGCTTTTTTGTTTCAGATAGGAAGGCTCCTTTCAACATTTCTTGTAAAGCAGGTCTAGTGGCAGTGAACTCTCTCGGCTTTTGTTGTCTGGGAAAGCTTTTATTTCTCTGTCATATCTGAAGGATAACTGCATTGGATAGAGTATTCTTGGCTGATAGATTTTTTCTTTTAGTATTTTGAATATATCATTCCACTCTTTCCTAGCCTGTAGAGTTTCTGTTGAGAAATCTGCTTAAAGCCTAACTGGGTTTCCTTTGTAGGTTATTTTCCTCTATCTTGCTGCCTTTAATATTTTTTTCTTTGTCATTGACTTTTGACAGTTTTAATATTATATGCCTTGGAGAAGGTCTTTTTGCATTGAGTTCTTTAGGAGTTCTATTAGCTTCATGTACTTGCATGTCTAGTTCCTTCTGCAGGTTTGGGAAGTTCTCTGCTATTGTTTCTTTGAACAAGCTCTCTACTCCTTTCTCCATCTCTTCTCCTTCTGGGATACTTATAATCCTTATGTTACTTTTCCTAATTGAGTTGGATATTTCTTGAAGAATTTCTTTGTTTTTTTAAATCTTAGTTCTCTCTCCTCCTCCACTTGAATCATTTGTATGTTTTCATCTTTAAGATCACTAATTCTCTCCTTATATAGTCTGCTCTATTTTTAATGCTTTTTACATTATTTTTCTTCTCATTAATTGTGTTCTTCATCTCCAGAATTTCTGTTTGGTTTTTCTTTTTAGAGTTTCAATCTCTTTGGTGAAGTACTCCTTCTGTTGATTAATTTTATTCCTGAGCTCATTGAACTGTCTGTCTGAGTTTTCTAGTAACTTACTGAGTTTCTTTATGGCAGCTATTTGAATTCTCTGTCAGTCAGATTGTAATCTGCTGTGACTTCAAGTTTGGTTTCTGTAGAGCTGTCATTCTCCTGTTCTGCCATCTTACTGTAATTCTTCATGGTGTTTGATGATTGATCCTCCGCCAGTGCATTTGTGGTAGTGACCACCTTTCATATTTGGGTATGGCTTTGGTTACTTAGGTTCTGAGCTGCTTCTGATTGTACTTGAGAGCCTGCACTTTTCACCCTCCATTGCCTTTGCCAGAGGCATCGTCAGTGCCCTCCTGTGCCTCTTGTGCCTCTGGGGTTGACAGCGCCTTGCTGCTTATGATGTCACTGCAGTCTCAGGTGTCACCACTGAAGCCACCAGGCTGCAAGCACTTCTGGTGCTTTCAGAGTCTCATATTCTTCCACTGGCTCTCCATGAGCTCAGATGCTGCTGCCCCATGCACCACCTGTGCTCCTGCTCCTGGATTGTCTGGGCTGTTGGTTGCAGTGCTGCCAGGTGTGCTGGTTTATGGGGGATGCTGCTGGTGCTGGGTGCCTGAGGACCCAGGGAATTGTGTGCAGCCCCTGCTGCTGGTGAAGCTGTGTTGGGAGTGCCACTGCTGGGGATAGGTCACTGGTTCTGATGTGGTTCCTGAAGCCTCTGGTCACAGGTTCCACCTGCCATTACTAGGATGGAGCAGGGGCTAAGCAGGGAGAGGTTTTTGCTGTTGCTTGCTGTGCAACCTCTGGTCTCTGGCACTAGCCAGTGTGTTTTGAAAACTCAGGTCTGAACTCCCCTCCCCAGCCAGGAAAATCCAAGTTTTGTATACTATCCCCACCATTGGAAAGACCTGGCCACTACCAGGGGAGGGAGAGGGGGCACGCACACTGGATCTGCTGGGAGATAGGCAGGGAGCAAGCAGCCTGCCTTCTCTGCCCCTGCCACGACTACTCACAGGCTTGCAGCCTGTGTCCTCCAGGAGATGGGCAGGGAGCAAACCACACCTGCCTTCTTGCCCCCGCTGGGACCACTCACAAGTTAGCAGGCTGGGTCCACTGGGAGACAGGCAGGGAGCAGGCTGCTCCTGCTTTCTCACAGGCATGCAGGTCAGTGTGAGGATCCATGCCCTGGATTGCTGTTGCCAGGGTGGGAAGTCACTGCTCCCCTAATTCCACTGCCTCCCAGAGGTCTGGTCCACCCACCTTCAGATGTATAGATCATGCATCTCTTAGGCATCCTCTTGTGTTGTGTAGGGAATCCTCTGTTGGTCAGTGGATGTCCAATTGGTTGTAACTTAGAGGGGAGAGACAAAGGGAATAACTCATTCTGCCATCATGCTGATGTCACTCCTCTGTGATTCGAAAACATTGAATGGAATGAAAAATATTGAATGGAATATTCAGAAATATCCAGAAATGAACAATTCATAAGTTTTAAATTGCGTTCCATTCTGAGTAGTGTGATGAAATCTTGTGCCATCCTGCTCCGTCCTGCCCAGGACGCTACATCACAACGCCCAGGTCATTCCCCTCACTTCATCTCATCACTTAGGCACCTGTCATTTCCCGTCATCACGAGAAGAAAGGTGAGTACAGTAAAATAAGATAGCTTGAGAGAGAGAGAGAGACCACATTCACATAACTTTTCTTACAGTATATTATTATAATTATTCTATTTTATTATTAGTTATTGTTGGTAATCTCTTACTGTGCATAATTTATAAATTAAACTTTATCACAGGTATGAAAATGTATAGAAAAAAATGTAGTATATATAAGGTTCAGTACTATCTGTGGTTTCAGGCATCCACTGAGGGTCTTGGAACATATCTCCCACAGATAAGGGGGAGACTACTGTGCAATATATAGGCCCATAGGGTTTTTGCTCATTTGGAGGAAAAGCATTTATGTATCATGTGGCACACTGAGGTGACACTCCTAAAAGCAGACGTCTCACTAGGACCCTATGATTTGCCTTTGTGGCTTCTACTGCCTGATTCTCTGACCTTCAATCTTTTCTCAAAGTATATTTTTTGATATACAGTATCCAAACTGCAAAAATCCTTTAGAGCAAACTTTTCTTGTAATTAACATATGGTCTTTCTGATGTGGCTGGCTAAGCTTTGTAAAAAGAGGAAAAAAATTATTGTCCCTTCTTTTGCAATTCTTTTCTGTGTGCATTATACAAAATTTAAGTCTTCGAACATTTAAAGACGTCCATCTCAGTCAAAGCAGCAAGGTTCTAATTAGTTCTGCATTTAGTTTTGCAAAAACAAATTCTTCAATGGTTTATTTTCCTAAGGTTCAATCGCCAATCCATATTATATTTAGTATGTATTTCATGCACAATTTATTCTTCCAGGGCTTATACTTTCAGAGTATTTACACTTAACTAGCTCAAATACACTTTTGAAAAGTCACCTGATATTCAAAATTTTAAAATTTGCTCTCCATTTTTTTCTTGTAAACATTTGTAATCTTTTTGAGCAATAACTCCTATCTTATTGACTTTTGTGGACAGGGGCATTTGTGAAGAGTGTGGCGATGTCACCCTTGCAGCTGAGGCATATCTGATGGTAGGGTGCCGATAAGGGTGATGCTCTGGTTGTGAGTGTTCCTGGGTTAACAGAATTGGGGGCTATATTTACCCACATTGCCCTAAGTCAGAATAGCTTTTGTAAACAAAAAAACAAACAAAACCTTATTGAGAGGAGGTAGGTTTGTTTTTCAGCAAAAAGTTCCAATATTCCAACTTCCAAAAAGGAAATTGAAGTTAAGGAGCAGTAAAACAGGGACAAGAGCAGTGGGATTAGTAGTTGAGATCATCAAATGCAGAAGAGTTGAGTTCCGTGTCCAGAAGAACTAGCCTTGTGTCACCAAGTGTGTGCTGAGGGCTTTCTTTCTCACGGATCTAGGGCGTGTCATGATGGCGCTGGTGAGCCATGAGGCGGGCGTTATTTTGCAGTGAGGACAGGTGGAGTGGGCAGCAGCCCTCCAAGCTGAGTCAGTCCCTTTGGTCTCCTGAGACCCACGTCTGGACTTAGACTCACTTTGGTTTTGGTTCAGAGATGTTTGCACTGTAACAGAGTTTGCTGTTCCTAAAATTATTACTGATTTTCTCTTTCCCATCTCCTAACTTTTCTCAACAGAGTTGGGAACTTTATATGAACCTCAGTTTTGGAAACACACACACACACATTTCATTAGAGTATTATTCATAAATGTCTATTGCTTCCATTGAGTTGTAACCTTTTTGAGGTTAGGGAGCAGATTATATTCATCTTTGGATTCTTTACCTCTGGCAGAGAATTTGATATACGAGGGTCTTAATATATTTCTGTGTGGTGTTATCTTATTCAAAGGGCAAGCAGACTTATGTGAGATTATAGAACAGTGGTCAGCAAGACTCCACTTATAACCCATGCCAGAAACTGCCTCTGCTCCATGGCTCCAACTCAGTGTAACTGAACACTCATCACTTTTCATTTCTTCTACTCATGATATTATATCATAATTAATCACTGGACAATGAATTTCTCTTTTTGTGAGTAAGATTGTATCAGATTCATGTTTGTATCCCCACACAGTGTCTTGGGGAGAGATACATTCAATAAATGTTTGGTTTGGTATTTCTTCAGGACATATTTTTTTTTGTGTGAGGAAGATAGGCCCTGATCTAACATCTACCAATCCTCCTCTTTTTGCTGAAGGAGATTGGCCCTGGGCTAACATCCAAGCCCATCTTCCTCTACTTTATATGGGACGCCGCCACAGCGTGGCTTGACAAATGGTGCATTGGTGCGCGCCCGGGATCCGAACCGGAGAACTCCAGGCCGCCGCAGCGGAGCTCATGCACTTAACCACTTGTGCCACTGGGCCGGCCCCTTCAGGACATATTTTCAACACTATGAATTTGCTAGTAACTATCCTAGATAAAAGACTAACCACCCTCTCTTCACTTAAGGTGTGCGGCGCAGGCTCTTCACATAACAGACATTCAACAAGCACTTGTTGAATAAAAGAATAAATAAATGTTTTGGTCTAGCAGAGCACTGGAATACTTATAACTTAAACTAGAGCAAGTATGACCATGAGAGCAGAAATTACACTTGTTAATCAAAAGAGGGAGAATTTTATATACAGCTGGAGAGAAACAAGAAAGATTTCATGAATAGGTAACATTTGAAATAACCTGTATATAAGGTTCAAGAGACAGAATTAGAAAAAGGTGTTCAGGGACCCGTCAGTGGTGGGGTTTTGCTGGAGCAAAGATGTGTGCACGAGAGTACCGGGGAATGCCACTGGAGAATCAGGATGGAGAAAATATTGTGAGAAACCAAAGTGGTTTGTAACTATTTAACTCAATTTTATTTGTTAATGTTTGATGTATGATGACACAGAAGAAAATTAATTATTAGTATTCCTTAAAATTATTTAATTGGTTTGTAAAAAATCAAAGACAAAATGCCCTGGAACCACTGTCTGATTTTTTTGTAGCTATTTTATTGAACAAGCTCTGGACCAGATGGGTGCAAGCAAAAAGTGAAATGTCACATTTCTTCACCACACTCCATCTGACTCCATTTTAAAGAAATATCTAAATAAATGTAGTCCAATCCAATATAGTTAGAACTTCAAATCCCTCCTAGCTGGTCCACCCCACACAAACTCTCTCTCTTAAAGGTCCTTGCAGGAGTCCAGGCAGTCCTCTGGGTACCAGGTGGCCCCTCCAGCAGGCTAACTCAGTTCACAGGTCAGTTCACAAGCCCTTGCCCCACCGGCAGGGGGAGCACAGCTCACCCCACGCTGTCTTTCTCCTTGAGCAGTCAGGAAGTGTCAGTTCCGGGCCCAGTGCCCTGACTTTAAACTTTTCTTGTCGAGAGTCACGTGTAGCTTCTCAAGCTGTAGAGGAAAGATAGCTTTCTGAGGGGCTGTCTTGGAGCTTTCTTCCCTCTTTCCTTGGAGGTTAAGGAGGAAAGCACCTCCTGCCCTGTGCATGCCTTCCTTCTCCAGGAGACTCCTCAGTGTCCTGCCCGTCCCACCTGGTCCTGGAGGTGAAGCAGCTCCTGCTACAATGCCCTGAAGAGGTGGCCTGGCACCACCTTCTACACTCCCTCTGATAATTTTGGCTTGGGGATGTCTGTGAAACTGGCAATGTAAGGAAGCATGAGCCAGAATGTGGAGCCCACTTGTATAAGACTCCACAGCACCAGCGGCTCCTCTCTGAGCCTAGTTCCTGCAGGCCCACAGACTGCTGATCTCTTTGTTTCTACCTCCTCATAAACTCTGACGTGGGCCTCGCCATTAACCAAAGACTGCCTGCCTTTGAGACGTGACAGGGTACTTTAGGGCATATACATATCACTTATATAGTTCTGAAGTCAATCCGGCAGATAGTTTCTCCTTTCCTGCCAGACCAAAGTGTTTCCTGATGGAGATTAAAACTCTCTCATCATATATTTAAAGATACAGATTTAATAGCAAAATCTGTGAACCAAGGGACAGGCAGATGGGAACTCCTATTGCACTGGGTAGCCTGAGATCTTTTTTTTTTTAAATAAGAATGTGTGTCAACAAAATCTTCCATTCAAACTTAGAAAGAAGTGTTCAGGACACGTGGAATAGCAAAAAAGGCAGAAAAGGAGATAAAGAGTAAATCGAGATGTGTGCCAGAAATGTGTGAACAGCCAGGAAAGTTCAGAACCACGGCAGCAGAATCTGATGTCCTAGTTATCCGGCGTAAACCCCGCGTAAACCGCAGTGAACACGGCGCTCTCCAGATTCAGCTAAGCAACACTGCCCTTTGATATTTAGGAAAAACAGCTCCAGCCTTTATCCTGAGTCTTGTGGGAAGCCCTGTCCCACATCCAGGGATTCAAATTCTCCTGGTCATTTCTGATGGAAGATTCTACTGCAGTGAAACTCAGATGGCTTCCCCCACAAGGCTTTGCTTTTGAAGCAGTATTCATTGAAAATTTAGGAAGATCAAGATATTTTTATCTCAGCAAGGCATACCACTTAAAATTGGTCTTCGATATTCCTGTTATAGCCTGTGTCTGTTCCAGGGATCACTTTCTGTACTAGCGTCAGCCTCCTGATATGTTACCTCTTTCCTCTCCGTGTAAGTTTAAAAATGCCCCTTCCCCCAAAGAAATCTGCATTTGAATCCCTGGAACCTGTGAATGTTAACTTATACGGTGGACAAAACCCAGATGTGGTCAAGTTAAGGATGGTGAAATAGGGAGCGCATTCGGGCTGGGTGGGCCCTGAATGCAGTTGTGTGTATCGTCATAAGAGGAGGCAGACGGCGGCTCCACAGGCACGCAGTAGAGGAGAAGTGATGTGCAAGTGGAGCAGGAGAGATTCGAAGATTCTGACCTTGAAGACTGGAGTGATACAGCCACGAGCCAAGGAATGCAGGAAACCATCAGAAGCTGGAAGTGTCAAGGAACAGATTCCCCCCTGGAGCCACGCCAGGGAGCTCGGCCCTGCCAACACCTTAATTTCAGCATAGTGACACTGATTTTGGACTTCTGGGTTCCAGAATTGTGAGGGAATCAATTTCTGTTGCTTTGTGCCACCAACTTTGTGGTAACTTGTTACAGCGACCACAGGAGACTAACACACTCGCCTTTCTTTCTTCTCTCTCACTTCTGCTCTTCTCTGCTCCCCGCCTCCCCTGTTTCTCATGGTTTTGGCTGCAGAGCAGACAGCTGTCTCTTTGTGTATATCCTGGTCTCAGGGTGTTCACCTCAGCTCACCTACATAAGGAGGTGCAGTGCAGGATGTCTGCCCGCTGACGGCCATGGAGAAATGTGTCCAAACTCTTCCAATAACCGTTCTCTGAAACTTAGGCTAGATTGCGTTTCTAAATTATAGTTTTCCTGCATAAGCAACGCCACCCTCCCCGTGACTTCTGGGTAAGGTGGTCTTGGAGGGAGCCTGAGGAAAACAGAGTTTTACTCTTTTAGTTACAACACATAGAAGGACTGGGAATCAGGATAAAAGTCCTGACAAACATGTAAATAGGCTTCGAAAATGCTTTGAAGGAATGTGCAAAACAGCCAAACATAAGATATTGAAGACAAAGTCAATAGCAGAGGAGATGAGCACTCAAGACGGTTAATGGAGATGCAGAGCTGGTTCTGTGAGCTTTCACAGTGCCTCGTCAGGGGAGGGCGGGAGGAGAGCTGCTCTCAGGCCGCAGCATAGCTTGAGACAGTTGTCATCGGCGGCAATCGGTAGAATTGTTTCTGTTTTTGGCAGCACTGAGCACGTTACGCAGCTCTCAGAGCGTGCTTCTCGGGAGCCCCAGGCCCGCGTTACACATTCACTCGGAGGCCTGGGCGTCAGCCTGGACTGGAGTCAACCCCTCTGCTGGAGAGAACTGACAATTTGTATTTTTAACAAACTAAATTCGAGAAACATTAATCTTCAGACTGTGACTAAAGTGTTCCCATTTTGCTCCACATCTCAATTTAAGACTCCTAATGTCTGCCCTAGGGGACACCTAATTGGAATGGATTGCTGGTTCTCGCTCCATGGAATAGAAACCCAGTTTGAGATGGGTATCTCTGATTCGATCTACCTGGATGCCTACCCAGGTGGTAGAAAAAAAGTTTGAGATGATTTTTTAAGCCATCGTAAGATACATCTAAAAGTCACTCACATAGAGCTGAACTGCCTAAGTGGCTGAGCAAATCAGTAGACCTAAAATAACCGAGAAGGAACATATTCCAAGCTGCCTCTGCTCTTGATTTTTTTTTCTTTCCTTTCAAAAGGATCAGACTGAAGTCCACTGCTTTTAGCTCTCTGGATGATTCTGAAGCTCCTGAGGTGTAGAGTAAGACAGATGGTTATCTCCAAGGTAAAGAGGTCTGGAACCTCACAGGAGGCAAAGAAACATGGCTTTTTACTTCTGAGTTGATGAGTTACTTTGCAGACCAAAATTGCATCACATAACCTGATATTTCCAACTCAGGGGAAAAATGAGTAATTTATATCATTCGTTATAATACTTGTTTTTCTCTGATTCACATAAGTTAAAAAAAGACAAATTGTCAATTCATTTCATTTTCCTGAATAGGAAGTTTGCTGTAAAGATCATCTGTTAAAGGCTAGTAAAGCAAAAGTACCCAGAGCTTATTTTCAAGCTCATAATATTGAAACAGATCAGTTTTGGGCCGGCCCCATGGCTTAGCGGTTAAGTGTGCGCGCTCTGCTACTGGCAGCCCGGGTTCGGATCCCGGGCGCGCACCAACGCACCGCTTCTCTGGCCATGCTGAGGCCGTGTCCCACATACAGCAACTAGAAGGATGTGCAGCTATGACATACAACTATCTACTGGGGCTTTGGGGGAAAAATAAATAAATAAAATTATTAAAAAGAAACAGATCAGTTTTTATTTTTTAAGTGAAAAATTTTGTTACATGGCCCACGTATGTGGAATTTTAATGTGTTTACTACTTTTCACAGTTATCTGGAACCAATTCACAAGTAAATAATATTTATTAGCTGGTAAATGCTACTCTGTATCTGTGGATGTTTTGCAAACTACTCTATTTGAAAGAAGAATGGACTTTCATATCCCTAGGAATCATCATAAAAATAATCTTTTTTCCTCATTGCTTACATGGAGTTAAAAATATTGTAAATTGAGAGGATTAATTAACTTTCAAAATGTAAACAAATTGTCTTTTTCTCCCTCTTGGCACGAGGACATCAATTGTTTATAAAACCTTGAGAGTTTCTTTACCTAAGAGAACTAATCATCTTGTTTCACTGGGGTTTATTTTACAGTGGAGAATAAATCATGCATCCACGGCATGTTTTTATGGCAACCGTCTTGTCAGAGAGAATTGTTCTGCTTATCATGAGATGTTCAGGAAATTAACACTCTGCCACTCTGAAAGGGTCCTCAGACAGCCCAGATTGAAGGACAGATTGCCTCTGCAATTCCTTCATCGCTTTGTCACACCTTAATAATTATGCACAATAAGTCCCAAAATGCCTCCTATTGTGCACTGCTTATGATCACAGTACCACGAGGAAGCCAATATGAGCACAATGGAGCAGGAGCATTAACTAGACCTCATCTTTTTATCAGGTCCTGTGTACCAGGAGATGAATTGAAACAAAAGACCAGCACTCGAAAGGAGCACTTGAAAAAATGTTCCCAACTTGATTATTGGAAAGAGGAAACCATGTATCATAACTGGAGACATTATATACATTTCCATTGTATACACACAAACAAATGACTTATAATCTCTAAGCTGAAAGAGAGCACAGAAAAATTGTTTTTTTCTTTACCTTAAAAAATCATAAGAAAGCATTTAAAAAAATAATTTGCTTGGACCAAGATAGAAAGATAAAGAAAGATTAAAAATCAAAGGTAGTGAGGAAGCTGATACTTCAATGAGTCTTGCCTGTGAATAAATTAATGTGACTCTGTCAAGAAATAATAAAATATTTGGTTTAAAATATCAGAATCTTTTTTATCAATTTATGTTTCTTGGAAAATAAAAGCAGACAGTCTTAAATGGTATTAATAGTCTGATAATGTTTTTGTATTGAAGCAGCATTTTTACTTCCTACCCTCTGTGGAATTTATGTGCAAATTTTGTAGCCATCTCTTGCTAGTTATACTTTGAGTACCAACAGTAACTGAAGTACTAATTTTGATTACTATTAGTAGTAATAATGATGAAAAGGGTACGTGCGATATTGGATCTCTCAATAGCATAGTAGTTGGTAATGCAAAACTACACATTGCTGAGATAATTATTCAGAATAATTGGTATGCCAAGTCTCTTTTTAAAAAATTAAAATCACTTTTAGTTTGACAATGTATTCATTTAGCACTTTTTTTTCTTTAAATGAATTCAGTGCCTCATAAAAGTGTGGGATTGACAGACTCTTGGAGAGAAGGCCTGTGTTTATCCCTCAGATGAGTACGGTATGGGCAGCAGCAGGGGAAGCTTCCACTTTTAGGCAGGTGGAACTCGCAGAAAAGAAAATTCACACTCCTGTCAAGACCATTTAAAGTTCTCACTGACACCAGTTTCACAGAAAATAAAGCATTTTGTGGTTGTGACTCACATCTCACTCTCCTTCCCATGCTTAAGTGAAGTTTTGCAGCCAATTCTGGAATTAATATAAATCTGCCCATGTCACTGGCTCAGGGTGAAAGCCTGCAGGACTAATACCACCATTCCTAAACTCCAATAATGCATCATTTTTTTATCTGTGAAATTCATCTTCAGTGTGACTGGGAATGGATTAGAATAAACCGGAGACAGGAGATGGTCAACAGGAATCTGGTGTGTTTCATGTGTGTGGACATAGATATTTGTTCAATCCAATGACAGTATTTCAGTATTTAGCTTTAATCTTAAGGACTCTTTTCAGTTGAATTTCTCCTGTTTGAGGTGGGTAACGCTTCCTTCTGACTGACATTGGCTTTGGCCTCGCTAGCACAAAACAAAAGTGTTACATGCAGGATCTTCATAGTATCTTGATGTTGAAATTTAAAAAAATAAAAATACCACATATTGCTAATTAGTTGTTCATCGTATCATTTATTTATAAATTATTATTGGTGAAAATTCTTGAGTATATTAATTAAATGGTTAAATTTGGTGACAGATTTGTGGGTATTTCAGATGCTTAAGCCCTGAAAATATGTTATGTAAATTTCCATGTGGGAGAAAAATTTTAAAAACATTATAAAAATATAAAAATGCAAGATCTGGTGAAAATATATAATGAAAATAGTTTTGATAATAGCTGTGTAAATTTAAAATATGTCAATAAAATAATAAAATAGGTCTGATAAAGTCCCACAGAGTCTTAGTAAATCATTAATTTCTGGAGACAGTAGGCAGTATCTTTAGTGTAGGTAAGTATAGGTATTGTATATTTATTTCCTAGAAAGAAAATATCATAAAATTAACTATTTCCATTCCTAGTATAAATGGTATAGTATGTGATCTGTTTTAGCCTTTGAAGAAGAAATATTGATTTGACCAACTGACATAATTTAGACTGTTGACTTTGTAGGATTTGAGAGTGATCAGTCATAACATCTATGATCATATAGATCACAGATATTGTTTTGGATGGCTTATTTATTATTTACTTAGCCATTCTTTCTTCCATCACTGATATGTATTCTCTACTTAAATAGAATGGACTTACAGGTAAATGAGGCCCTGTTTCTGTCTCTAAGCATTATAATAACCATGTACACCAAGCCTGTAATCAGGGATATTAGCTAAATGTAGAACTTTGGGCTTGAAATTTGCCCTGTTATTCTATATGCATAAAAGTGTACGAAGCATTATTTTGGATTAGGTGAATGGCCCATCTAGATCATGATTATTTATAATAATGTTTCATAGAAGGACATCTTTGTTTCTTAAGGATGAGTGGTGGGTGTCATGTTTTTATTTTCAACCATAATGCCAGTCAATATTTACATGTATGTTTGAGGAATCCTCCCCCTAAGGACACCTAGCCTGTCTCCCGTATGAGGTGCTGGAAATGTCTTGTACTCACTATCTAATCTCCACTTGCAGCTAAAGCTTGGGCATAGTTTCTCACTCAGGCTCTGTCAAGCATAAGAAATTGCCCCTCCTTTTAAAGCTAGTGAGAGACTGATCAGGAACCAGAGTGAGCTTTTTCTGGTGGAACCAGTGTCGGGAGCAGCAGCTATGGTGATCTTCCAGAATCAGTGGTTATAATATTGGCACTCAGTGTCCAGCAGAGATGGAAATCATGGGACATGCTGTGGTGTCTGTGCCTGGAGACAGCAGCATGCTGAAATGTATTTTTAACTTGGATTGACTTACTTTTCTTGTTATATAAAAGTGCTATACTTTTGTAAGTAGCACATCTTTTCTTTAAGAAAAAAATAGCATCTTTTAGTATGTGCAAGTTTCTCTGTCACCAAAGGGAACAATTAACAGAGTGAAAAGGCAATCTATAGAATAAGAGAAAATATTTTCAAATCATATATCTGATAAGGGATTAATATCCAGAAGATAAAAGGAAATCCTACAACCCACAACAATAACAAGAGATAACCTGATTAAAAAAATGGACAAAGAACTTGGATAGACATTTCTCCAAAGATGATATACAAATGGGCAATGAGCACATGAAAAGATGCTCAGCATCGCTAATCATTAAGGAAATGCAATTCAAAACCACAACGAGCTCCCACTGCACACTCATTAGCATTGCCACTATCAAAAGAACAGAAAACAAGTCCTGGCAAGGATGCAAAGAAATTGGAAATTGGTAGGAATGTAAAATGGTCCAGTCCCTATCAAAAACAGTATGTAGGTTTCTCAAAAAATTAAAAATAGAATTACAATGTTATCTAGCATTCCTACTTCTAAATTTGTATCCAAAAGAATTCAAAGCAGGATCTTGAAGAGATATTTGCATACCCTTATTCATTGCTGCATTTTTCACAATGTCCAAGGGGTGCAAATAACCCAAATATCCATCAATAGATGAATGTGTAAGGAAAATTTGATATATACACAAAATGGGTATTATTTAGACTTTACAGAGAAGAAAATCTTGTCCCATGCTACAACAGAGATGAACCTGGAGGACATTATGCTAAGTGAAATCAGCCAATCACAAAAGAACAAATGCTGCGTGACTCTACATACATGAAATATCTATAATAGTTAATATATAGACAGAAAGTAGAAAGGTCATTGCCAATGGCTGGGGGGGGAATTAGTGTTTGATGGGCATAAAGTTTAAATTTTGCAAGATGAAAAAATTCTAGAGATTTGCTTCATAACAATGTAAATATACTTAACACCTCTAAACTGGACACTTAAAAATGTTTAAAATGGTAAGTTTAATGTTATATGTTTATAACCAAAATTAAAAATAAAATTAAAATTAAAATAACTTTAAAATATTCTCTGTCATTTTGTATTCCAGAATTCATTCTCATATGTAGATCCCTATGCTTCGTCTCATCCAGTTTACCTGCTCAGCTCTGATTATGACTAGTTCTTTGCCCTTGAAACTTGTCTCTCTTCCTAAATGTGACCACTTCACAAAATCTTTGTGCTCATTCTTTTCTAGATCTTGAAAAAAAATTATTCTAAGGAAAAATTCTGTAAAAAGCTCCACTACTAACTGCTCTTCAATATCAAAATTTTCAGATGATTATTCTCTGAATTTATTTTACATTTTGTCTGCTCGTAGGCTCCTGGGGATGACTCTACTCACAAATCAATACACGTTATCTCTTCCTATATTTCAGTGATGTCCATATGCTGTCTGAATTTTCCTCACCTAAATTCCTGCTAAGTTTAGCTGCATTTCCTTTATACAGTTCTTAACAGCTTTATTTAGATATAATACATATCTCATAGAATTCACCTAAATTGTACAATTCAATGGGTTTTAGTATATTCACAGAGTTGTGTAACAATCATCACAATTTAATTTTAGAGTATTGTCATTATGCTCAAAAGAAACCTGGTTTACATTAGCAGTCATTCACAATCCCTGCCCCTGCCCCCCACCACCCACCCCCAGCACCACCGAAAGCACTAACGTATTCTTGGTCTCCACAGGTTTGCCGATTCTAGACATTTCATATAAGTGGCATCATATGATAAGAGGTTATTTGTGACTGAATTATTTTAGTTAGCAAAACATTTTTAAGGTTCATCCACATTGTAGCATGTATCAGTATTCCAGAGAGTTGTGCAACAATCACTACAATCTAATTTCAGAGTATTTTCATCACTCTAAAAAGAAACCTTGTACAGATTACTTGTTATTCTCAATTCCCAACTCCGACTCCAGCCCCCGGCAACCACTAATCTATTTTCTCTCTCTCCAGATTTGCCTATTTTGGACACTTCATATAAATGGAATCATACAATATGTGGTCCTTTGTGACTGGCTTCTTTTACTGACCATAATGTTTTCAACGTTCATTCACAGGGTAGCATGTATCAGTACTCCATTACTGTTTATTGCCAAATAATATTCCATTATATGATTACATCATATTTTATTTATACACTCAGTTGATGGAGATTTGAGTTGTTTCCACTTTTTGGTTATAATGAATAATGATACTGTGAACATTCATGCACATATTTTGTGTGAGGTACTTTTCCATTTTTATTGGGTATATACCTAAGAGTGGTACTGCTGAGTCACATGATAACTTCGTGTTTATTTTTTTTTTTATTTTTTTTATTTTTTAAAATTTTTTGTTTATTGCAGTAACATTGGTTTATAACATTGTAAAAATTTCAGGTGTACATCATTGTACTTCTATTTCTGCATAGATTACATCATGTTCACCACCAAAATACTAATTACAACCCATCACCACACACATGTACCCAATTATCCCTTTCACCCTCCTCCCTCCCCCCTTCCCCTCTGGTAACCACCAATCCAATCTCTGTCCCTATGTGTTTGTTTATTGTTGTTATTATCTACTACTTAATGAAGGAAATCATACGGTATTTGACCTTCTCCCTCTGACTTATTTCACTTTGCATCATGCCCTCAATGTCCATCCATGTTGTCACAAATGGCTGGATTTAAATGCGTTTCTTATGGCTGAGTAGTATTCCATTGTGTATATATACCACAGCTTTTTTATCCATTCGTCCCTTAATGGGCACTTAGGTTGCTTCCAAGTCTTGGCTATCGTGAATAAGGCTGCAATGAACACAGGGGTGCATGTACCTTTGCAAATTGGTGTTTTCAAGTTCTTTGGATAAATACCCAACAGTGGAATAGCTGGATCATATGGTAGTTCTATCGTTGATTTTTTGAGGAATCTCCATACTGTTTTCCATAGTGGCTGCACCAGTTTGCACTCCCACCAGCAGTGTATGAGAGTTCCCTTCTCTCCACATCCTCTCCAACACATGTTGTTTCCTGTCTTGTTAATTATAGCCATTCTGACGGGCGTGAGGTGATATCTCATTGTAGTTTTGCTTTGCATTTCCCTGATAGTTAGTGATTTTGAACATCTTTTCATGTGTCTGTTGGCCATCTGTATATCTTCTTTGGAAAAATGTCTGTTCACGTCTTTTGCCCATTTTTTAATTGGGTTGTTAGTTTTTTTGTTGTTGAGATGCATGAGTTCTTTATATATTTTGGAGATTAAGCCCTTATGAGATGTATGGTTTGCAAATATCTTCTCCCAATTGTTAGGTTGTCTTTTCGTTTTGTTGATGGTTTCCTTTGCTGTGCAGAAGGTTTTTAGTTTGATGTAGTCCCATTTGTTTATTTTTTCTATTGTTTCTCTTGCCCAGTCAGATGTGGTGTTTGAAAAGATGTTGCTAAGACTGATGTCGAAGAGCGTACTGCCTATGTTTTCTTCTAGAACTTTCACAGTTTCAGGTCTTACATTCAAGTCTTTAATCCATTTGGAGCTAATTTTTGTGTATGGTGTAAGGTAAGAGTCTACTTTCATTTTTTTGCATATGGCTATCCAGTTTTCCCAACACCATTTGTTGAAGAGACTTTCTTTTCCCCATTGTATGTTCTTGGCTCCTTTGTCAAAGATTAGCTGTCCATAGATGTGTGGGTTTATTTCTGGGCTTTCGATTCTATGCCATTGATCTGTGTGTCTGTTTTTGTGCCAGTACCATGCTGTTTTGGTTACTATAGCTTTGTAGTATATTTTGAAATCAGGGAGTGTCATACCTCCAGCTTTGTTCTTTTTTCTCAGGATTTCTTTAGCTATTCGGGGTCTTTTGTTGTTCCATATAAATTTTAGGATTCTTTGTTCTATTTCTGTGAAAAATGTTGTTGGAACTTTGATAGGGATTGCATTGAATCTATAGATGGCTTTAGGAAGTATGGACATCTTAACTATGTTAATTCTTCCAATCCAAGAGCACGGAATATCTTTCCATTTCTTTGTGTCTTCTTCAATTTCTTTCAGAAATGTTTTATAGTTTTCGGTGTACAGATCTTTCACCTCTTTGGTTAAGTTTATTCCTAGGTATTTTATTCTTTTTGTTGCAATTGTAAATGGAATGGTATTCTTAATTTCTCTTTCTGCTACTTCGTTGTTAGTGTACAGAAATGCAACTGATTTTTGTATGTTGATTTTGTATCCTGCAAGTTTACCATATTCGTTTATTACTTCTAAAAGTTTTCTGGTGGATTCTTTAGGGTTTTCTATATATAAAATCATGTCATCTGCAAATAGTGACAGTTTCACTTCTTCCTTTCCAATTTGGATCCCTTTTATTTCTTTCTCTTGCCTGATTGCTCTGGCTAGGACTTCCAATACTATGTTAAATAGGAGTGGTGACAGTGGGCATCCTTGTCTGGTTCCTGTTCTTAGAGGGATAGCTTTCAGTTTTTCACCATTGAGGATGATATTAGCTGTGGGTTTCTCATATATGGTCTTTATTATGTTGAGGTACTTTCCTTCTATACCCATTTTATTCAGAGTTTTTAGCATAAATGGATGCTGGATCTTGTCAAATGCTTTCTCTGCATCTATTGAGATGATCATGTGATTTTTGTTCTTCATTTTATTAATGTGGTGTATTACGTTGATTGATTTGCGAATGTTAAACCATCCCTGCATACCTGGAATAAATCCCACTTGATCATGGTGTATAATCTTTTTAACGTATTGTTGTATGCGATTTGCTAGTATTTTGTTGAGGATTTTCGCATCGATGTTCATCAGTGATATTGGCCTGTAATTTTCTTTTTGTGTTGTCCTTGTCTGGTTTTGGTATCAGGGTAATGTCAGCTTCGTAGAATGAGTTAGGGAGCTTCCCCCCCTCCTCAATTTGCTGGAAGAGTTTGAGAAGGATAGGTATTAAGTCTTCTTTGAATGTTTGGTAGAATTCACCAGGGAAGCCGTCTGGTCCTGGACTTTTATTTTTGGGGAGGTTTGTGATTACTGTTTCGATCTCCTTACTGGTGATTGGTCTATTCAAATTCTCTACTTCTTCTTGATCCAGTTTTGGAAGGTTGTATGATTCTAAGAATTTATCCATTTCTTCCAGATTGTCGAATTGGTTGGCATATAGTTTATCATAGTATTCTCTTATAATCTTTTGTATTTCTGAGGTGTCTGTTGTAACCTCTCCTCTTTCATTTCTGATTTTACTTATTTGCGCCTTCTCTCTTTTTTTCTTGGTGAGTCTAGCTAAAGGTTTGTCTATTTTGTTGATCTTTTCAAAGAACCAGCTCTTGGTTTTATTAATTTTTTCTATTGTTTTTTTGGTCTCTATTTCATTTATTTCTGCTCTGATTTTTATTATTTCCCTTCTTCTACTGATTTTGGGCTTTGTTTGTTCTTCTTTTTCCAGTCCCTTTAGGTGCATTGTTAGATTGTTTATTTGAGATTTTTCTTGTTTGTTGAGATATGCCTGTATTGCTATAAACTTCCCTCTTAGAACCGCTTTTGCTGTATCCCATAAATTCTGGCATGTCGTATTTTCATTTTCATTTGTCTCCACGTATTTTTTGATTTCTTCTTTGATTTCTTCATTAACCCAGTCGTTGTTCAGTAGCATTTTGTTTAATCTCCATGTATTTGTGGCTTTTCTGATTTTCTTCCTATAGTTGATTTCTAGTTTCATACCTTTGTGGTCAGAAAAGATGCTTGGTATTATTTCAATCTTCTTAAATTTATGGAGACTTGTTTTGTGGCCTAATATGTGATCAATCCTGGAGAACATTCCATGTGCATTTGAAAAGAACGTGTATTCTTCGGTTTTTGGATGGAATGCTCTGTATATATCTACTAGGTCCATCTGTTCTAGTGTGTCGTTTAAGGCCAATGTTTCCTTATTGATCTTCTGTTTGGATGATCTATCCGTTGGTGTAAGTGGAGTGTTAAAGTCCCCTACTATTATTGTGTTACTGTCTATTTCTGTTTTTATGTCTGTTAATAATTGCTTTATATATTTAGGTGCACCTACATTGGGTGCGTAGATATTTACAAGTGTTATATCCTCTTGTTGGATTGTTCCCTTGATCATTATGTAATGCCCTTCTTTGTCTCGTTTTACAGTTTTTGTTTTAAAGTCTATTTTGTCTGATATGAGTACTGCTACCCCAGCTTTCTTTTCATTGCCATTTGCGTGGAGTATCTTTTTCCATCCCTTCACTTTCAGTTTGTGAGTGTCTTTAGGTCTGAAGTGTGTCTCTTGTATGCAGCATATATATGGCTCTTGTTTTTTTATCCAGTCAGCCACCCTATGCCTTTTAATTGGAGCATTTAGTCCATTGACATTTAAAGTAGCTATTGATAAGTATGTACTTACTGCCATTTTTTAACTTTTTTTTTTTTTTCCTCAGTGTTTTAGTAGTCCTTCTCTGTTCCTTACTTCTTCTATACAGAATTGATGGTCACTTTAGTTTGACCTCTGTCTGAAAGCTGTACTCTTTAACTACCCTCCTCCCTCCTTTTATGTTTTTGATATCATATCCAACCTCTTTTTTGTGCATTTGTATCCATTACGTTCTAATCGTGGAAATAGATAATTTTTCCTATTTGTGGTCTTCTCTTTTCCCCTTAAATCAGTCCCTTTAACATTTCTTGTAACACTGGTTTCTTGGTGACAAACTCCTTTAATTTTTGCTTATCTGGGAAAATTTTGATCTCTCCTTCCATTTTGAATGATAACCTTGCTGGGTAGAGTATTCTTGGCTGTAAGTTTTTTCCTTTTAGCACTTTAAATATATCATGCCATTCTCTTCTAGCCTGTAAGGTTTCTGCTGAGAAGTCAGCTGATAGCCTTATGGGGTTCCCTTTGTATGTAACTTGACATTCTCTTGCGGCTTTTAGGATTCTCTCTTTATCTTTAATTCTGGACATTTTGATTATGATGTGTCTTGGTGAGGGCCTCTTTGGGTTTATCTTGTTTGGGGCTCTCTGTGCCTCCTGTACCTGGATGTCTGTTTCCTTCCTTAGGTTAGGGAAGTTTTCATCTATTATTTCTTGAAATAGATTCTCTGCCCCCTTGTCTCGCTCTTCTCCTTCTGGGACACCTATAACACGGATGTTAGTGCGCTTGATGTTGTCCCAGAGGTCCCTTAGACTGTCCTCACTCTTTTTAATTCTTTTCTCTTTTACCTGTTCACCTTGGGTAATTTCTTCTAGTCTTTCTTCCAGCTCACAGATCCGTTCTTCTGTATCCTCTACTCTGCTTTTGAGTCCCTCTAATGAGTTTTTCATTTCCAGTATTGTATTCTTCATTTCTGATTGGTTCTATTTTATATCTTCCAATTCTTTGTTGACATTCTCACTGAGTCCATCTATTCTTCTCCCCAGATCAGTGAGCATCCTTAACACTCTTAGTTTGAACTCTCTGTCAGGTAGGTTGCTCATTTCTGTTTCACTAAGTTCCTTTTCTGGGGTTTTGTCCTGTTCCCTTACTTGGAATGTATTCTTTTGCCTCTTCATTTTGCCTCTTTCCCTGTGCTTGTGTCTACGTATTAGGTAGGTCAGCTACGTCTCCTGCTCTTGGATAGGTGACCTTATGTAAGTGATGGCTTAGGAGGCTTCCAGTGTGCTTCCCTCAGTTCTCAATGTTCCAGGGGTGACCCCTATGTGGGCTACGTGTATCCTTCTGCTGTGGCCTGTTTGCCCTCCCTGTAGGTGCCCAGGGAGGCTGAGTTATGCTCCTGGCCAGCTGTTGTAATGCTCAGCTGCTTGTAGTTGTTGTGGGCCCTTCAGTCTCTTTATCAGCTGTGGGGAGCCCCAGCACAGTTGGCTGCAAGTTCTAATACCACATTTGTGTTGCAGTATTTCTTTTAAGTGAGTAGGCCCCCACCGTGGCAGGTTGTTAGGCTCAGGGCCTTACAATTGCTGTAAGCCTCCAGCCTATTAGGTCTCTTGTCAGCTCTCTGAGGATTGCAGCTGGGTGGGGCTGCCCTCAGGCACGGGAGCACCCAATTGTTTCAGGTTTTGGAAGGTGGAGCAAACCTCCTATGTGGGTCTTTGAGAAGTACAAGTCTTCTGTGGCTGAGAAGCCCTGCCGCCCACAGGTCCACACACACAGTCAACACAGTCCTGCCCCGTGTGAGCGCCCCGACCTCCCCAAGTGGATCCAGTCTCTCCACGGCGGGAGCCCCACACACTCTGCCACCGCCCCACACTCTCCACCCGCTCCTTGTGCACACCCTGCCCCGCTCAAGTCAGCTCAGTTGCCAGGCTGCAGAGAATCCAGTCACCAATCTATGCAGGCCCACACGTTGCCTGAGGGCTTGTTGTTGGGTGGGGCTAGTCTCTAGGGTGGGCTGCCTGCCCTGGCTGAGCTGGATTAAATCGGTGCTCTAGCGGGTGGAGCAGACCCTGGGCTAGCAGGTCTCAGGGAGAACTCCAATGGCGTCTGTGTCAGCACGCTCACACCAGGCCACAACAATGGCCGCCGCCAATGTCCCAGTCCCTGGAGAGGTCTCACCCCTCACCGAGATGCACTCAGGGCCTATTAGGTGAGTCTCTTGTCACCGAAGCACTGTGCACCTTTCTTTCTGGTGATTTTAGAACGCTTTCTGGAACGGGTGAGTTTATGCGCGGGCCCTTTAAGAGCCAGTTTTAGTTTCTTTGTGAACCGGGTTTTCTGGGGGTGCTACCCAATGCTTTAGTAGCAGGCAAAGTCAGATATTATGCAGCTGGTGTCGATTGTGCTGGGTCCACAAAATGCTCACAGCGGGGGTGCTCCCCGGCTCAGGGCCCCGCGCCTCCAGGGAGGCTGCGTACCTGTGCGCTGCTCCAGGCGGCCGTGACGCTGGCGGCTTGTGACGGTGGCGTTTTTCCTCTCCAGAAGGGAGTCTCTGCCTCTTCCACCTCAGTTAGAATTGTCCGTTGTTGCAGGAGTTCCTCTTATCCAGTTTTCAGTTCTGTCTCAGGGGTAATTTTTCCACGAGTAGTTGTAAATTGGCTGTGTCCACGGGAGGAGGTGAGTTCAGAGTCTGCCTACGCCGCCATCTTGACTCCGCCCCGATAAATTCGTGTTTAACATTTCAGAAACTGTCATACTGTTTTCCAACATAGTTGCACCACATTACATTCCTACCATAATGTATGAGGGTTCCAATTTCCCTACATCCTTGCCAACACTTGTGATTATCTTTTTGATTATAGCCATTCTAGTGGGGGGAAGTGGTATCTCATTGTAGCTTTGACTTGCATTTCCTTAATGGATAATGATGCTGAGCATTTTATTATGTGTCTGTTGGCTATTTGTATGTCTTTGGAGAAATGTCTATTTAGATTCTTTGCCCATGTTTTAATCTATTTATCTTTTTTGAGTTGTAAGTGTTCTTTATATATTCTGGGCACAAAGCTCTTACCAGATTTATGATTTGCAATTATTTTTTCCCATTCTGTGGATTTGCTGCAAAAAGTTTTTAATTTTATGAAGTATAAATTATTTATTTTTTCTTGCATTGCTTGTGGTTTTGTTGCCATATGTAAGACTGCTTTCTCTAATCCAGGGTAATGAAGACTTACTCTATGTTTTGTTCTAAGACTCATAATTTTAGTTTTCGTATTTTGGCCTTGAATTAATTCTTGGGTATGGTATAAGGGAGGATTTCAACTTCATTCTTTTGCATGTGGATATTCAGTTTTTCCCATACCATTACTTGAAAAGATTATTCTTTCTCCATTGAATTTTCTTGAGATGCCTGTTAAAAATCAATTAACCATAAATTTCAAGCGTTATTTTTGGATTCTCAATCCTATTCCATTTATCTATGTGTGTATCTTTACACCAGTATCAATCTACCTCGATCACAGTAGCTTTCTACTAAGTTTAGAAATCAGAAAATATGAGTCCTCCAACTTTGTTCTTTTTCAAGATTGTATTGACTATTTGGATCTCTTGAATTTCCATATGTACTTTAGGATGAACTTGTCAATTTCCTTTTAAAAAAAGTAGTTGGAATTTTGATAGGGCTTGCATTGAATCTAGATCAATTTGGGAATATTGTCATCTTGACTATAATAAGTCTTTCAATCTATGAATGTGGGATGTCTTTCTATTTATTAGATCTTCTCTAGTGTCTCAAAATATGTTTTAGTTTTCTGAGTACAAGTGTTGCCCTAATTTTGTTAAACTAATTCCTATTTACTTTATTCTTTTTTGATACTGTTGTAAGTAGAATTGTTTTCTTAATTTCATTCGATGATTTTTCTCTGCTAGTGTATAGAAACGCAATTGATTTTTGAATATTGATATTGAATCCTGCATTCTTGCCAAAGTAGCTTATTAGTTGTAATAGTCTTTTAGTAGTTTCCTTCAGATTTTCTACATACGAGATCATATAATTTTCAAAAAGAGATATTTTTTAATTCCTTTGTTCCAGTCTGCATGTGTGTACATATGTATGCATGTATGTAAGTATGTGTGTAAATATTGCCTAATTGCCCTTGCTATAATCAAATAAAATATGGAATAAAAGTGATGAGAATGGACTTACTTGTCTTGTTCCTGGTCTTAGAGGGAAAACTTTCAGTCTTTCACCACTATGTATATTATCTGTGGGTTTTTCATATATTCTCTTTATCAGGTTAAATAATTTCTCTTTATTTCTAGTTTTTAAAGTGATCTTTATCATGAGGTGTTGGATTTTTTAGCTAATTTATGTCTATTGATATTAATATGTGTTTTTTATCCTTTATTCTACTAATATGTTTAATTACATTGACTATTGTATCTTAAACCAACCTTGCATTCCTAGGATAAATCCCACTTGGCCGTGGAAATTATAGTTTATTTGTAATCTTTTTTATATGTTGCTGGATTTGGTTTGCTGGTATTTTGTTGAGGATTTTTGCACCTATATTCATAAGAGATATTGATCTGTAGTTTTCTATTTTCTTTTTTTGTGATGTCTCTGTCTGGCAGTGGTCCCAGGGTGATAATGACCTCATACCATGAATTTGGAAGAAGAGAGAAGTAATATGCAATTATACTGTCTTATGATTACCTACATTATTGTGTACCAGTACTCTCTTTTTAAGTGTGTGTGGTTTCAAATTACTGCCTGACGTTACTTGCTTTCAGCTTGAAATACTTCATTAGTGTTTCTTGTATGGTGGGTCTGCTAGCAAGAAATTCCCATTTTTTAAAAATCTGGAAATGTTTTATTTTCACCTCCACTTTTGAAAGTGATATTTTTGGAAAGTTTGCTGATTATAAGATTCTGGGTTGACAGTTTTATTTTTTCTTTCAACATTTTGAATATATCATACCACTATGCTGACATACATTTTTTCTGATGAGAAGTCAGCTGTTATTATTATTATTGGAGTTTCCTTGTATATGACGTCAGTTCTGCTTGCTGCTTTCAAGATTTTTATCTTTGTCCTTGATTTTCAACAATTTTATCACAATGTGTCTGGTGTAGATCTGTTTGTGTTTATCCTATTAAATTTCATTAAACTTCTTGGATATGTAGAATAATGTATTTGATCAAATTTGGAAAGTATTCAGCCATTATTTCTTGCAATATTTTTTCTTTTCCACTCGCTCCTCTCTTTCATTTACTTCCATTATGCATGTACTGCTTCACTTAATGGTATCACACATTTCTCTGAGGCTGTGTTCATTTTTCCTTATTATTTTTTCTCTCTGTTCTTCACATTGCATAATATTTATCAATCTATCTTCAAGTTCACTGATTTTTATTTCTGCCCACTCAAAACTACTGTTGAACCTCTCTAATAAGTTCTTCATTTTGGTTATAATACTTGTGAATTCCAGAATTTTTATTTAATTCTTTTTTTTTGGTAACAATTGCCATCTCTTTGTTCACTATTTGATGAGACATTGTTATCATGCCTTCTTCTACTTCTTTAAGCATGGTTGTTTTTATTTCTTTGAAAATACTTATAATAGCTGCTTTGAAGGTTTCATCTGCTAAGTGCATCATTTGTGTATCCTCAAAAGCAATTTCTATTGCCTATTTTTTTTCTTCTGTATAGATCATACTTTTCTGTTTCTTTGTATGGCTCAATTTCTTCACTGAAACTGTATTTTAGATAATATATTGTAGCAATTTTGGATCCTCACTCCTCCAGCCCCCTGGTCTTATTGTTTGTTTGTTTATTTGTTTAGTGACTTGGCTGAACTAATTCAGTGCAGTCTATTTCTCTCACAGTATGCAGCCTTTAATGTTGCTCTTCAGAAGGTACAGCCTTGGGTAGGTGCACAGTCTCCCCCTAATCTACGCAGAGATGGCTGTGGTTTTAACTGGGCTCTTTGACGGGCTCTTTACTTGATTTCCTTGTTAGGCTTTGGGTGGTCTTTCTCTAGTGGCATCACATTCAGTAGCCTCCACTAATTGCTAGATGATTGATGTATTGTTTTCAACAACTCTCTGGGGGCATAAATGTTTCCACGGTCTTATCCAAATAAAGTGAGGCCACCTCATTTGCAGGGGTAGACTCAAAACTTCTTTCAGGTCAATGTTTGAAACTTGCTTTAACCCCAGGATGGCTCTTCTTCTCCAATTATTTCCCTGGGTTTTTCTGTTAAACTTCTATCTGGTCTACCTGTTGCTGTCATGGAGCTTGTTGTCATAGCAATCTTCTCTTAATTGCTCTGCACCAAGATCTCCATTCATTTTAATCCTGGCCATCGGCATGAATGTCCCTCCTGTGTTCCGAATAAAGTCAATCCCTTTATAGAGAGCTATAGCACTTTCTATTCTTGTAGACTACATCTCCCCCTGTGCAGAAACTCTGTGCTGCTGCTCCAGAGCTGGAGGTAGGGACGGTGGCCTGCTTCTGCCCTAGGACTGGGCACTGGGGTGATAGTGGTGTGTGACAGCCTTTTCTTCTTGCTTGCCTCTACTGGCGTGTAACTTCCACCCTATGAGCAAGCTGGGGTAGGGAACAATTGGGTCCTAATACTCTTGGCCAGATACTCCTGGGTTAGAGTTTCCATTCTATAAGTGGAGGCTGGGTAAAGGAAGGGAACTCTAGAGCTCTTGGCTGTGTTTTCCTGGAATAGACCTTCTGCAACATGGAGCTGGGGGAAGGGATTAGTAATGGTCGCAGCTTGTCCTTCTTAGAGAGAAGTCATCACCTTAGACTGGGAACTTGGAGACGAGTGAATCCTGTCTTCTTGGTTGCATCTACCCAGAGTAGAGCTTTTGCCACACTGAGCTGAAGGAAGAGAAGAGCAAGTTGTGAATGAAGGGGCACAGACTAAGATTTCATAGATTTTCCTGATTAAATGTCTCTCCATTTGCTGTTTGCAAATTCCCAGAGGACAATTCCCAGAGATTTAAAAGGTTGTTTTTTATTATTTTCATGAGTCATGGTTGTTTTCCTGGGAAAAGGGTCCAAGGAGATCCTCACAGCACAATTCTACAAGTATTTCTCACCCTTGGTACATTTACATCTGGTAAGTTTATCTTTTGGTATTTGTATATTTTCCAGTTTCACCACTTCCACATTTGTTTTTGGAGAGCAGATCCTACTTTTCTGAGTTTTTCACACTGTTCTCAGCGGTTGTTTGTTAAATAAATATGCCATACTCTCCACATCCAATAGTCTGGCTAAACCTGCTTCCATTCAATATATGGTGTTTCTCTCTAACCGTCATCTTCCCTGCCCTGTGAACTATGTCTACGTTCTATATTTCTTTCTTGTCTACTCTGACAGATCTCAAAATCCCTGCAACTCTGTGAATGAAAGCAACGATTCTTAAAGATGCTCTATCTCCTCAATTACTCCTGTTGCACTACCTTGTATTCTCGACAAGTTCTTTAATTATGTTGAGATATGGTGACCTGAATTTCCAAATTACGGGTCTAAACCACCATTTTTATAAGGATGGGGATAGATTCACTATATATTTCCAACAATATTCCTAATGATAAATATGGCTATCTTTTCTTGAGCACTTACTATATGTTAAGCATTCTGCTAAATTCTTCACATGCATTTATCCACTTAATTCACAAAAATCTCTGCCAGTCAGATATTGGAAGTACAGTTTTACAAATAAGAAAAATAAGAAAGAGAAGATAAGTAACTTGCCCAATATCACACAGCTGAATTATATATTCCTGAACAGAAACTGTGAAATACTTTTTTGGTATTCCAAAGCACATGAAATCATGCTCCACATTTAGTTGACACTTTTAGTGTCAACAGCATATTAGGATATTTTTAGGAACCAGATAACAACAAAGCTGATGTGATATTAAGCTAGGAAACTCAAGCTATTGCAAACGTTCTGATCAAGTGACAGCCCAAATGCAAAACTTTTCAATTGCTGACAATAATAAATTTATAATTGTTTACTTAGAAAAACTCAAAATGAGCAGACAATAGGTTTTTATTCATGGTATTCTGTATTAAATATGGCAGAAAAGTAAAGTTACCATTTTTCTTCAGCCTGTTTTTTTCCCCCAAATCTGCCACATTCATGGTCTCAATCGACATCTTCTCTTTCATTATGTACATAAAGACCATGCTACATGGTTTACAGTAAGGAACCATTGTGATCTGAAATGCCAAACACAACATCATATTTCTTGGCTCTAATATCATTATACAGTCATATTTTATGGCTGTGACAGCAAGGTTATGACAGATGACACTTTGAGAGTGTTGGGGGAGAAAGCTCATATAGCACTTAATCAAATGGTTGCAATGTCTAAAAGGATTAAAGTCAAGTAGGCTATGACTCATAAGATTATGTTTCTTATTATTATCTCAAAACTGACAATGAAATACTGTCTATCTTAAATGTGTGCATATGTATGTCTTATTATTTTTCAAAAAATAATTCCACAGGAAAAAAAACATGTTTTCCCAGAGAGCTTTGTATGTCTAATTTTTTAAGAAAATGTGTGTATGTACTTATGTACTTTTTATGCTTTCTGAACATTTGAGATGATCTTGGCAAATTAGATATAAGTACTGTTTCCCAACTAGTGAGTATTAGACTGTTGCATGACTTTACAAACACCACATACACAAATAAGAACAAGAAAAAAAAAATTGCATTAGTGTTAAGTTTCAGAGACATTTATTAATACATTTTTGAGTATTGTCACTCTGCGAAACGGACAGAAGCAGTTACAATCCTAATTCATTGCCTTCAGTAACAATAGCATTTGTCCTGTGTTGCCATTAAAAAATATGATGTCCACTTACCATGGCTTACAAAAGCAAACTTAGTGGGAGGCTTATATGACAATTGAAAAGTCTTCTAGCAGGAGCTTAAGATATGTTTTCCTCCAAAACAAAATTGTCAAAACTCTTCCTGGCTACGCTAGACGTGTTTTCTTTCCAAATATTTTCTAAGAAAATATACTGTCAGATTTTAGCTTCTTGTAATAACCCTGAATTTTTCAATAGAAAACTATAGGCGTGATTGACTATGATCATCTGCAAAGTCTCTCTTTCATTGTTCCAGTCCCTTTGATAACCTTCACAGTCTGTGGTAATGAAGATCTGCTGTGGGTTACGGTGCTATTGTTTCTGATGAATTTAACTAGCCAGCAATTTCATCTACTAGAAACAAGTGACTCAAATAAAAAAAAAGTTATTTATAAACAGTGAAAATAGATCTCACAAACCTTACATAATGATTCATACAATAAGTGAGACACCTTGAATCCACAAGGAGTATTATGATTTCTCATATTTCCAGTAAGATGAAATAGGCTACAGGTTAGTCCATTCACAAAAGATGTCTGATTTTTAGGAACTGATTTTGACTTTGAGCAAGAAATGCCTGTATTTGTACAGACATTGCTAAAATTAAAGTCTATCTTGCTGGCTTTTGGCCCTGTATATATTGAACTATTTCATAAATTCCCTCTTCACAATGTTTCTGGGGAGCCAATGCTTTAGTGTCATGTATCAAAAAGACAAGAACTCTTTGAATTGGTCCAAAACTGTGGTTCAAACGCAAATGTTTATAGGTCTCAGAGGAATGTAAAAGAGGAGTGCGAAACAGAAGCCTTCTTCCAGCTCCATATCATTTCTGGTTCCCAAAAAGAGAGTAATACCTGGATAGTCACATGGAAATTTCTGATTTTTATTGTTGGCTCAAAAATTTTTAGAACTCTGAGATCAGAAAACACACACACACACACACACACCATCTAGGTCCTACCAAGGCCTGCCCACAAGTCTATGAAA
Source organism: Ceratotherium simum simum (assembly GCF_057802395.1). Classification (NCBI taxonomy): domain Eukaryota; kingdom Metazoa; phylum Chordata; class Mammalia; order Perissodactyla; family Rhinocerotidae; genus Ceratotherium; species Ceratotherium simum. The sequence goes on along the minus strand of NC_141926.1, from coordinate 41,723,900 downwards.
CTTTAGTTACATGACCAACTCTGAGATATTTCAATCTATATACCTGGAAATTTAATTTTCAAGAGTGAACATCTGGATTTTGACATCTATATTTTATTACACCCCCATTGACTATACTTTGATTAGGCCCTCTTTGAGACAATCTTACTCAACTCAAACAACGAAAATTATAATGTTTGGTTGGAGAGACAGTGGAAACATTTATTTTTGCTGAAGTGGGGAAACCATAGTGAATACACTTGTAGTTTTAAAAAATAGTATACAAAATCAAAATGTTCATATTTTTTGTAATAAAATATTACCTTTTCTAAGGCATACTTACATTTTTGAAATGCACATTAATCCTTGGCTTCAAGGATCACAAAAAATGCTCAGTTTATCTTAGCTGTGATCCTAGCTGTCACAGACTCTCGAAAGCTTTATTCTAGTGTTATTGAAACATGCAAATTGCTCAGCCACTGCAAGCATCCCTATATACTGGAAAGAATATATGCAAGCATATGGCTTGCAATTGACATGGTATAAACAGTAGATGTCTAGAAGAAATTTCATATAAAGTTCCTATATTTTCTAAGCCTGCAGTTACTAACAAGTCATCAGAGTTTATGGTTCCCTAAGGAAAAAGGTTTTAGTGTCAAAACATAAATTTAAAATCTGCAATATTATTTTTTCTTAAACATTAAAGTGTAACGTTTGAGGGAAATACTTAGGTCATAGTCAGATAAGGCAAATTCACCACCATCTCGTTGGTTTGGGAATAATGTTAGATTGGAAAGGTTTACAGTACACTAGGATGCTATATTTCCCTGGGTAATAAACCTCTCATGTATAATTGAAATAATATTTAAAAATTGAAATTTTAATATCGTACATAAAATAAGTATCTATCAGAGTTAAATATTTTTAATAATTGTATTATATAACATTTATAAAGGAGCTGGACGATCCATAAAATGCCATGAAGCTTAGTTTGATCTTGATGCTCTGGGTTTTTATGCATGTATTTTAAAATAACTATTTCATTTTTATCTAAAATTACCATTCCAAAGATCCAAAGACTTGTGTCATTTTTTCCATGATAAAATAAGTTCAATTCCAGCATTTGAAACTGTTGGCACACATATATTACATTTTATGCACAACTAAATAGAAATGGTCTTAGATGATTAAGAATGTATGTAGGGCCGGCCCCGTGGCTTGGTGGTTAAGTGAGCGCGCTCCACTGCTGGCGGCCCGGGTTCGGATCCCGGGCTCGCACCGACGCGCTGCTTCTCCGGCCATGCTGAGGCCGCGTCCCACATACAGCAACTAGAAGGATGTGCAACTATGACATACAACTATCTACTGGGGCTTTGGGGGGAAAAATAAATAAATAAAATCTTTAAAAAAAAAAAAAAAGAATGTATGTAAAAGAAATCTCAATGGCATTTTTTACAGAAATAGAAGGAAATATCAGTATCCCGAAGAGATATCTGCAGTTCCATGAGCATTATTTACAATAGCCAAAGTATGGAAACAACCTGAATGGAAGACTGATGAATGGATTAAGAAAATGTGGTAGGTATACACAATGGAATGTTATTCAGCCTTTAGAAAAAGGATACTCCGCAATATGTGATAACATGAATGAACCTGCAGGATACTATGTTGAGTGAAATAAGCCAGTCACAGAAAGACAAATATTGCATGAGTCCACTTCTATGAAGTATCTAAAATAGTCAAAGTCACAGAAGCAGAGAGTAGAATGGTGGTTTCCAAGAAATGGAGGAAAGCAGAGATGGAGAGTTGCCGTTCAGCAGGAAAAGGTTTCAGTTATGCAAGGTGAATAAGTTCTAGACAACTGCTGAACAACACTGTGTTTGTAGTTAACAATACTGTGTTATACACCTGACAATTTGTTGAATGGGTAGATCTCATGTTAACCGTTCTTACCACAATAAAAATAGCAACAAAGAATTAGCTTTGCATCTCAGCAAAGAGAAGTTCAGGGAAATTTAGGTGGAATGTTAAGTGGTTAAAAACAGACATCAACAGTTTTTAGTATTTCATTATTGCATTTTTCATTACTAAATGGTCTATATATTTATAAATTTATACATGATTAGAATCCAAAAACTCATAGTAATCCAGAACTGAAAAGAATTTTAAATGTCATCTAATTTATCCTATCTGAAGTCCGAAAAAGTTGAGCATATTTTGTTATACTGCCAGTAGAAGAAACTAAAAATCAAACCCATATATTTTGATTTTAAGTCCAGGCTCTTTTGTTATTTAATATAGCTCACCTATAACATAAAATTTAGAATTATTGATTTTAATATAAGACAAACTAACAGAAGGCAGAATTTCAGTTACTCTCTAGGAGTAACATTTTGATTTCTTATTCACAATATGCCAGATTTTGTTCCTTTTGATCTATAAATGTTCATTTCAGTGCCTTCCTCTATTTCTTAAAATAATTTTCTTTCTTTATATACAGGTTCTATTAGAGAAAATCTGTCAAACAACGACAAATGTAGAATCAGGAAAAGTTGAGTTTTTTGCTAATATAATATTTTTGTATAAATGGTCAAACCACCCTTAAAATTGAATAACAACCCACAAAAGCACTAGTCCTTCCTTATGCTTGGTAAGTAAACACTGGTTTAAAGGGAAAATTTCTTACAAAATCTCACTCTTGAAGTTAATCATAAAAAGGTGTTTAGAATATGATGCTCCGTTTCTGAATTTCCTATTTACTTAATACATAAGCTTATTTGGTGAAGGTATCTTCTCTTGATTCAGGTTTATCCATACCTGACGGAGTCCACTACATTCCTCATCTGGAAATTGTGAGTTAATTTAAAGCAATAAAGGAGAAATCACACTTTCCTAAGTTTAAAAGAGAGCAGGCAAGCTTATAAAGTAAAGTGTTATATTTAAACAAACATGATAAGTTAACGGAATTCAACATAATCTTACAGTCGCCACTTTAAAAAGAAATAAATCCTTGCCGTTAAGGCACTTATTTCTCTGTCTACGTAGAATCTAACATCCTCCTAGGTATCAAGATTCACATCTGATAATAGTGACACGTGACATTCACCCAATTATTGATTTTTTGGCAGATGTGCGAAGGAATGGATATATTGAACTGAAAATCATCCCCCTTAAAATAGTTCACGTGGGAGGACATGCACATATCTTGATCGTGTTTCCACTGGAAGCCGTGGAAGACTGAGCTGCTGTATTGTAAACGTCCGGGCTGCAGGTCAGAACAACTGTGTCCCAGATGTTGTCCCTGCTGTCTTCCCCTGCCCTCAGATTCTTGACCAAACCTCAGTCTGCATGCCTGGACATCCCACCCATCACTTTTCATGACCACCCCTTGCAACCATCCCATCCCATTTTTCAAAGTAATATTTTGGAAAATTTTTTGAGCAACAAAACCAATAAGTCTCATGCTGCCAATGTTTTATCCAGCGCAGGTTTCATAGTTCTCTCTTACAACCCACTTGTGTCACTCTCTAACTTGATCATGGGATAGTTAACTATATCTACCACTCTATTCTTCAGTGACCCAGATCACTTCAACTTTATTTAAATCAAATCAGGTGATGGGCTGAGTAATAGTAACCTTGAAGCCAGATGTTGCCTTTCCCTTGCTTTAGGTCAAGTAATGTTGCCTGCCTCATGTACAAAAGGAAAGTCTGTCTCAAAACATTCTCCAACAAGAACGCTCAGGGCCTGGAAGTTCTCACACTTGCGGGAGCTCTCTGTGGTATAAGGCACAATGACTTCCTTGCTTTCCCTAAAGAGGCAGTTTACTAATCTACAGGTATTCACTAATGCGTCAATAGAAAATAGCTAGAGCGAAACACTGAGTAAAGTGCTATGAAGAAATAGTGACACTCGAGGAAGAAGAAGAAACACATTTTTAATGTCCTAAGGAAAACACCAGGGATGGTGCAATCTGGTGAGAGGTGGATGCAGCATGATCATAGGCAATTAAAAAAAAAAAACAAACAGTTTTCCAAAACCAAACTGTACTTACAGTGTTGCCTTATTTCCTCTATTATTCTTCCAGCAATTTAGTAGATGTCCTCCCCCTTATTTCAAATTCAAATTTTATAAAATACTTTAGTGGTTACAGGAGTAAGTCAAGTGACCACACTCAATTACTATCAGGTCGAAAATACCTATGATCCTCTATCGAAGGAAAACAAATGCCTGGTCAAAAGTAGTACTAGTATTACTGATAGCAGCATATCTTTGCAGTTCTCCAGATATTTATATTTCTATATATCTGATCGTGGTCGAGTCTGTATGTACTAGTTATTATAATAAAAAGTCGACAGCAAAAATATCAAAGGAGGGATTTTCTGGCTAATTTACAAACAATAAGACATATTATACTCTGTCTTCTTTGCAGCAAGTCTTTAGACACTATATGAACATCGGCAACAATTGCAGTCACCGAAATACCAACTGTTATCAGAACTTTATGACATCTATTTAAATAGGTGATTCTACATTTTATAGTTTATCTGAATTCATAGGTGCTTCAACTAGAACCTATTAATAGGGTTTCAGTCAATAATGCAATCAGAAGGAAAGGGATAATTAGAAATATTTCTATTAATTAATTAATTTACTTTGTACTGTTTCCTCTTCAAGATTTTTACTCTCATATCTCACTTGGAAAAGTAAAAATTTCAAAACCAAACCATACCTACTCACAGTTTCCTTATTTCTTTCAGTACATTTCCAGCAACTTAATGGCTCTGCATTATATTTTTTAAATCTAGATACATGTCTGACTCAACTTGAAACTGAATTTTGCATCATAAGTTAAAACAGCTCTAGATCATTCCTAAATAAATCATTTCTATCTAAAACTAAAAATGTTACTTATAATTTAAAGAACTGAAAATATTAAAATATATTTGACTATTCCATATTGTTTTATTGCACTTATTATAACGTTAGATGTTATATTAAGATAGCAAAATATTATTAAATTATTCTGTTTAAAAAAGTACATTTTATGTGTTAGGATTTTTTCCCTAGAGTTTGAGCAAAATATCTTTAAATTTTTATATCTTGCCACCAATATTCTGAAGTCTCTCTTCAGAGTTCAAAAACAATGAAAAAAGTGTAAAAAATGAATATAGAAGAAACACGATGCTATCTGACATGAATTCTTTTCAGTTTTTGGAAGGAGAATTTCTTTTAGATTCTTGTTGTGACACCAAAAAACCAAGCAGATCTCTTCAATCCCACAATTTAGAAAAACCTTATTGGAATGAGCGCTCTTGGATTTACTGCTCATTCCTTCAGTGCTGGATTCTGAAGCCAGTGGTTTAATTGTGTCGATGACTAACTTCCATTGTGCAAAGAACTTAATTACATGCTGTGTTTCAGTTTCTATTTTGCCAGGCAGTCGTTCATCCATAAAAGAATGCTGTAGAAAGTAAGTGGTAAAATGCAAAAGAAATTGAAAGCACATGATTGTAGTCAAGAAGCAAATAAGTAGCTTTCACAGAAAAGCCAGAATACTGTAACTGGGAGCTGGATTGTACTTCTAAAACAATGAAAAGTTGGCAGCCAAGGAGAAATATTTTGTAATTTTGCTTCCTGTTCAACATTATAAAATATTTGAACCTACTTTTGTGCTTTTGTTTAGTGATCAATTAGTGAAATTCATCAAGTGGAACTAAATTATTTTGTAAGATCATAAAAATTTTAAAAACAATGATATTGCCTTTCAGAAGTATATGGCTATTCTCCATCTCATCTGTTGTGAGACAGTTATTCTGATTTTAAATTTATAACAGTGGCTCTTTGGGAATTAACAGGACAGCTTTGCAATAACCCCCGGTTATTAAGGCAGACAGGGTTGAAAAATCTGGATAGCTTCTAAAACTTCATATTGCTTACTGCTGCTTTGAGTCTAACTTATAATATCAAGACACAATCTTGAAAATATTAGATGTTCTGTCCGTGACAGTATTGGCTTCAAATCATTAACTCTGAAATATGTCTATAAGTGTAAATGCTTAGTTTAAGCAGAAGAATTTAATCTGAGAACGAGCTATACTTCCTGGTTAGAGCTGACCTCTGGCGGAGGTGGGGGAGCGCAATGTACCTGCAGTCGATAATCACTTTACATCACTCAGTATTTTTTGTTTTAGTAAAACAACTGCAGCTTAGCACAATTGCATTTCAGGTGTTTTATTTCAGCACTTGATGTTTGCCATTTAAATTGTGTTAATTATAGTTTGGGGGATTAAAAAAAATCTTTTATTTCATTTTTGTACAAAGTTGTTACGTCTTCAGTTTAAAATGTGTTGAAATTTAGCAAATTGAGATGTTAAACAATAAATTCCCAGGAGTTGTCACTAGGTCTGAGGCGAGGAATGACATGACGAGAGGAACAAACGTGGTGTGACCCAGGAAGTATTCACAGAGCATGGGCAGTAGAGCATGAGGGGCAAAGACGTGGACTTCTCGTCAAACAGACCTAGGATTTGCATTCTGACTCAGCCGTGTGCTGGCTGTGTGACCTTGGATAATGCAAGGCCTCCAAACATTTCTTTCCTCGTATATGAATTTACGATTACTGTGACGTATGCTGGGGCTGACATGAGCATTACATGAGATAATGTGTATGCCATGTGTGACATCTGGTAAATGCCCCATCGGTGTGGGCTGAAGTGGTTTTAGCAGTGGGCCTGCAGTGAGAAGGGGTCAATACTGGCAGCTGTGTGCGCAGTGCTGCCAGTGACCCTCTTCCTGAAGGGTCTTAGGAAGGACTAGAGAAACAATACACTTATTATTTTTTTTTTTTTTTAATTTTATTTTTCCCCCAAAGCCCCAGTAGATAGTTGTATGTCATAGCTGCACATCCTTCTAGCTGCTGTATGTGGGACGCGGCCTCAGCATGGCCGGAGAAGCGGTGCGTCAGTGCACGCCTGGGATCCGAACCCGGGCCGCCAGCAGTGGAGAGCACGCACTTAACCGCTAAGCCACGGGGCCGGCCCTGAGAAACAATACACTTATATTTCAAGGACTTCCAGAATCAAGGAACTCCCTGATCCTGAACTCACTTTTCCTTTTGTTTATGAATCCACACATTTACCTGCTGTGTACAAGATTTTTGTGAGTGCAGCCTTGTTATATAATCTCAAGGATCACTTTTACTATATGTCCTCTCCATGAAGTTAAGCAAGCTCTCTAAGTGGGAGGGCAAGATATTGTCTGTGTTTTTTACTAGATTTTCCCAGGAAGTGAAGTGGCAAGTGAAGGTAATACTTAAGAACTAGTGAGCTGAAGGCTGTGGAAAAGGCTAACGTGCACAAATTGGAGTACTGGTATTGAATACAGTGAAGTAATCTCTTTTATCCTAGAATTCACACGGGACTGCAGTTCACAAATTAAGAAGAAATGAGAAAAACTTCAAACGGCACAAAAAAAAGCATTTTGTTAACCATCTAAACATTGAAAAAATAGAAATTAAAATTATTTTGCTTGGTGATGGGAAAAGAGGTGTGATCTAACATGGAGGTTAAGGATTCTAAAATTTATGTATTACTTAATATTTCATCAAAACATGCAAAATAATGGTGTATTTTAACTTGATTAATTTAGATTATTAGTGAGGAATAACTTCCCTAAAAATAAAGATCTATAATCAAGAAAGTTCCCTAACGATGATAAAGGAATTATCCTTAACTGTTTTAAAAATCACAGAATATAAAATTTATGAGTCTGGGGGCAGGAGAAATAATTTCAATTGTCTTCGATTTTATCTATGAACTCTTAGTATTTTTAGAAATTAATCCATCTCTCCATTATGCTTAAATTATAATCCAGCCTAGAGACAAATAGGTGAATTTCATATTTACTAGATGAAAAAACAGACCATATTTTCTTGATAAGCTTAAGGAGATTCAAAAGAACACATTGATTTATTTAAAAATCCATCTTAGACATATAGCAAGGTGACCTTAGAAAACTGCTCATAATAGACTGATATCATCCTCCAGAGGATTTTATTGGAGAATGTGAAACTTGCTCCTGAAATAAAAAAGGATAGAAACAGGCAGGCTTGTTTGCTCTAATAAAGACCTAAATTGCTAAGAAAGACACAGATCAGAAGGAAACTCTTCAGGGAAAATTTGCCGACGTCATCATCTAATCAGATAATCAGTATAAGTAGGTCATGAAAATACTCCAGATACTTGCCCTCTAGAAAGTCTGACCTAGAAGAATCCTTTTTTTTTTTCTTGGGTGATAATAACTTAGAGCTGGAAACACATCATTACTGAGTATATCAAATGGAAATTGAGAACGGATGAACAAGTAAATGTTATGGATCTAATATCACCAGATGAAAGCCTTCAAGATAAATGAGCTTGGCTTCTTTACCCCACTATGAATAATTCCTGTTGAGATCTTAGCTTAACCATTAAAGATTTTGTGGCATTGACAATAAATGAATATGAAACAAGCTTGATAACAACAAAAAGTTGCAGATATTTTATTCTACTTTCCTACAAAAATCCTCTTTATTACCCTGTTCCATCAACCTTGAATTGCTAAAGAAAACCAAGGAGTCCTCAGAGAAGTGCTTTAAGTGCTTATAGCATAGGAAAAAATTGGTCTTCCTTTCTCCCCAAGAATGCATTATTAAAAAATCTGTAAGATGCGTTTTAAATGTGCACCCACGCAGCCAGACAACCACTGCCACCACAAAGAAGGAAAAAGCCCAGAAAAGACTGGAGCAAAGATCCTTGTATATCCTGCAGAAAGCCGGGGCCTTTCCACATATTTGTGGCTTCGTTGCCGCAAGCAGACTCTGATTTGTTGATGAAGCTATTATGTAGTTATGAAGCATTGCTCTCTCACTGAGGCCATGCAGTGTTTTTTTTACTATTGGTTAAAATATAGCAAATTTAAATTCTTCATCAAAAAGTGGAAATCCAAAGAATCAGATCAATCTCCCACCCAGTTTTCTAGCAAATGTTGCCACCTCCAAGATCAGAGGACACAATATGTTTCCATTTATAATTTCCTCATGCTTAAAACTTGGCTGTGAAAAGCGAAGTCCCTTCAAACTGATGGAATTTGGCATAGAAACCAGCGAATTGTCTGTATTAAAAAAAAAAAAATTAAAATACCTCAGTTGCTTCTGTGGAACAGGAATGCCAAAATTCCAAGTTTTCTTATAATCATATTTCTTCTCTTCTAACTTATATGTATAATGTGATCATGACGCTGAAGATGAATGGTTTTCAGCTGTTTTTACATTATGCCTAATAGCAGACTAGAGAGGAATATTTTATCTCCTTTTATTAATTGATGTGATATGTTATATGAAAAGATAATTTTCAAATGAATAGAAATGTAGACTAGCAGAACTTTAACTTGTAGATTCTACTTTGTAATGTGGTATATTAATTAAAATATGGACATACTAATTTTTCATTATAACATAAATGTATATATAGTTCTATGATCAGCAGTGATATGTGTGTATATATGTGAATGTGTGTGTGTAAACATTTACAATATATTTAGAACTGGATGCATTATATTACAGATTGGATTTGTGTTTAAAGTAGCTAGTAGTTGGGCCGGCTCCGTGGCTTAGCGGTTAAGTGCGCGCGCTCTGATGCTGGCGGCCCGGGTTCGGATCCCCGGAGCGCCCCGAGGCACCACTTCTCCGTCCAACGTGAGGCCGAGTCCCACGTACAGCAACTAGAAGGATGTGAACCTATGACATACAACTATCTACTGGGGCTTTGGGGGGAAAAAACTGAATAAATAAAATCTTTAAAAAAAAAAAAAAAAAAAAAAAAATAAAGTAGCTAGTAGATATTAGATTTGCTTACCAATAGTTCTCATACATGGGAGGATTGCATTTCTCCACTGCCCTAAAATTAGGCATAGCCTTGGGTTTTGTTTTGTCATTAAAATGAATCTTCAAGAGCTTGCGCACAGTTCTCTATTCTCGCTCTCCCTGCTGCCCAGATCTAGGAGGCAGTGTGTTTAAGATGCAGCAGTTACAGAATGCTAGACCCTCTCCGCTGAGTCTCTAAATGGAGGGCAGTTGCCTTGGAAAGTTGCCCAGACCCACAGCAGACATTGTATTGTAGGATCTCAAAAAGGGAACCCCAACTCTAGCCTCGGGAAGGCGCGGACCTACAGACACAGAAGACCGAGCTTGATGCAAACGCAAGAGGTAAGAGGTTTATTAAGCGGAGCTCCGGGTCGACACATATCTCTCGCAGGAGACAGAGGAGTCGACCCCGAACCTTAAGGGGAAAGCTCTTTTATAGGATTCGGAAGCATAAAGCGGGAAAAGGTTGGCACGGTCTTACATGATTGGCTAATTTAAAACATTTAAACAGTTACATTTTATGGCGCGAATTGCTATGGCGCGAAGCAATTATCAGGTTACACACACGCGTCCCCATCTGGACCCCCTCCACCCCGACCCTCCCAAACTTATCCCTCTGGAGCACTCTCTTGTTCTCAATTTTCCCCGAACAGTTTAGGGCGAGTCTTCTATGAATAGAGTCAGTCAGGATCGATAAACGTTTCCCCTTATACCAGGAATCTTTAGGGTGTGGAGGTGCCTGTCTCTAAGGTATTAACTTTTAAATTTTTAATATAATTTACTTCCTTCATTCCCCACTTCTTCTTTTGTCTCTAGTTCTAATCTTAGAACTTAGTTTTCGGTGTCTACTATTAGTGGCTCATTGCGTGGGAGAGCTTGGTAATGGCGTTGGAGCATCATAGCATGTACTGCATTGACTCTTTTTTTTATGAAAGCAGTAATTTTATTGAAAACACACGGTCCGAAGACCAAAAGTAGAAAAAAAATCAGCAAGGGTCCTGCTAGGGAGGATAGTAAGGTCATCATCCAGGGGACTTAGTGAACCAGGATTCAAACCAGCTTTGTTGCGCCTCCCTGCTTTGCTGCCTCATGTCTAATCTTTTTTTTAATTTTTGCATTGAATCTCGGACTACCCCTGTGTGATCTGCATAGAAACAGCAGTCTTCTTTAAGGGCCGCACAAAGTCTTCTCTCTCTTAAAAAGAGCAGATCTAATCTTTTTTTATTCTGGAGCACTATTTTAGACAGGGAGGTGAGGGACTCTTTTAATTTAGAGATGGACTGTTTTAAAGTCCTGAGGTCTTTATTTATAGCATTGTTTAAGGCAGTTAATCTCCTTTTTTCTGTGACTAAGGCCGTAGTGCCAGTCCCTACGCCCGCGGCAACTCCCAGTCCCAGGAGTACAGCCAGGGTGAGGGATATTGGTTTTTTTTTTTATAATCTGGATCTCTGGTCAAATTTATCTTCGAAACTATTGGCAGTATGATAATAAATTTTAGGCACCAACTGCACAAGTACGCAAAAATTTTGTGACGAATTAAATGTGCCAGTTGAGATGCAGGGGGTCAGGCCTGTGGAGCAAGCCCACCATCTATTGGGCCCTGGTATCAGAAAATAACCAGGTGTGGTCGGAAGGCTGACCTCAGTCTTATTACATAGAGCCTGGTAGCCCGGGGGAATTTTTTCTAAGCATAGTCCTGAACCGGTCCCCGACACATCCGTTAGGGTTAGCCGCCCTTCTTTGCCCCAAAGACAAGTCGTGTGGTCTGTGGTGTTATTATAGACCCCCATGGTGGCAATTTTTTTATAATAAGGGGGGCTGACCGCTAGGCATAGCCAGCATGTTTCAGTCATTTCAGGGTTGGAGCCATTTAAGGCGTAGTAAGCTCCCCGTACTAAGTTAAACAGTCTGTGCCATTTTTGCTCAGTAGGTACTGCGGGAGGTGGCGTAGATGGTGGTCGCAGAGCAGATCTGGTGACCATATTTACGGTCCCATTTAGGGTTATGGATTTTGCCTGGGGGGGTTTGGGGCTATTTAACCCTATCGGTCTGCTGGCGGGGGATTTTTGGGACAGAGGGGGCCTCTGATCGGCTAGGATCCCGTTTGGCCCTATTGGTCTGCTGGCGGGGGGTTTTATTTTTAATCTAATAGAGAAGGTCAGGCCATCATTGTATCGTTTTTTGTACAATCTTATTTCCCATGAATGACCATTCCCGATCCAGGTTTTAATTGTTTTTCTCTTCCCTGTGAACTGAATGGTTAAGGGGTGGCACCAGGTATTGCATTTTGGGCCCCAATTAGTTGCTCGCCCTCCCTTCCATGTCCACTGACTTATCTGGTGGCTGTAGTTTGCTCTAAACCTGATTAAATCCCAAGAAGAGGAGGGTTTTTAATAAGTAGTCCCACTGGTTTTACATCTCCAGTTTTTACAGTATAAGTCTTCTTTGTCCCCGCACCAGGAGTTAATTGAACGAGGTCTGTGGTAACCGGGGCACACGTAAAAGGGCACTGCCTGTAGTTTAGTCCGGCGACCGGGGCCGCCGCACCCTCCGACCCGTCTCGACGACTTAGGGGGTCCCGGAGGGGGTGTGGCCCCCCCCGTCGAGCCTTTCTAAGTCCCATACCTCCCCGTCCGGAGCACCAATAGCTAGTTTACAAAGGTCAGGGTATAAGTCTGGCCACCATGTCCAAGGGGGAGCAGTTTTTTGGATTGACCAGGTTATATCTCTTACCTGGGAGACGACCTGCCACGTGAGCAGTTGAGGTGCGTGGGGATTAGGATTGGACGACCTGCTCGTCGTTCCCATGACGCAAACGCAGCTTAAGAGGGTTATCAGTCTTTTTTACTTTCCAGAGATCTGCTGCATTCTGGGGTGTCTTTTTTACGTGTGTGGCGTGAACCCAAGAGGTTATACCGTCTACCTTGACTGCTGTGGGCGTAGTGAGGAGCACCACGTAGGGCCCCTTCTAACGTGGCTCTAATGACCCCGTCCGATGTCGTCTCACAAGGACAGAGTCCCCAACCTGGAATTGGTGCGGGATGAGCAGATCACCAGGCTGGTAGGCCTCTTTTAGCTGGTTCCAGATGTCGCGCCTGACGGCCTCAAGTGTTTTTAAGCGGGCTGACAAAGGTATAGAAGGTATAATGTCAGGGTCATGTATCCCTATTTGTGCCAAAGGGGGAGGGGTTCCATAGAGGATTTCAAAGGGTGTAAGTTTTAAGGGTCCCTGTGGGGTGTTCCGGGCGCGGAACAGGGCAAAGGGCAGGAGGGCTGTCCAGTCACTATCGCCGGTCTCTATGGACAATTTAGTTAGGGTCTCTTTAATTGTTCTATTCATCCTCTCTACCTGGCCTGAGCTCTGGGGTCTATAAGCACAATGTAATTTCCAATTGATCCCCAGTTGACTGGCCAGTCCCTGACTTACCTGGGCAACGAATGCAGGACCATTGTCAGATCCAATTACCTTTGGGATCCCGAATCTCGGGAGGATTTCTTCCAATATCTTCTTGGCTACTACAGAGGCAGTCTCTTTTCGGGTGGGGAAAGCCTCTACCTATCCCGAGAAGGTATCTACAAATACTAGAAGATATTTATTTCCATACCGGGCCGGTTTGATGTCAGTAAAGTCTACCTCCCAAAAGGTTCCGGGCCTGTCTCCCCGGAGTCTATGTCCAGTGCGGTATTTGGTAACTGCAGCATTTGTGAGAGCGCAAGCTCTATAATCTTTATAAATTTTTTCAGCCGCCTTTTTTAAATCTGGTACCTGGTACGGGGAGGCCTCAATAATTTTAATTAGTTTCTGAGGGCTCAAGTGGGTTAGCCGGTGTAGATGTGATAGATATTCTCGCCCCTCTGCAACGGAAAGGACTTTCTCTTCTTTAGTTAGTTCCCCACCGGAGACAGTTTTGTTGACCTTAGCTCCCTGGAGAGTCAGGACCATAGGTCCTAGTGCCGCCCGCTTGGCTTCCAAATCTGCTAAGCGGTTCCCTTGAGCTATGGGGTCGGTGCCTTTCTGATGACCTGGGCAATGGATGATTGCCACCTTTTTAGGCAAATGTATAGCCTCTAGGAGGCCCAGAATCTCTTTTTTATTTTTGATATTTTTTCCGGCCGAGGTAAGCAGCCCTCTTTGTTTATAAATAGCCCCATGAACATGGGCAGTAGCAAAGGCATACCGGCTGTCCGTGTATATATTCACAGTCTTATTTTCAGCTAACTTTAACGCGTGTGTCAGGGCGATAAGCTCAGCCTTTTGTGCAGAAGTCTCTTCCGGCAAGCTGTTTGTCCACAGAGTCTTTTTCCCGTCTACCACAGCAGCCCCAGCCATCTTCTTACCTTCTGCCATAAAGCTGCTGCCGTCGGTGTACCAATTAGGGGCCCCAGCCCATGGCTTATCCGGCAGATCGGGTCGGGTCCCCGTTTCTGATGCCAAGATGTCGCCGCATTGGTGAACAGGTATTTTATCATCCGCTTCGGGCAGTAGTGTGGCCGGGTTTAAGATGGCCGGTGGGGCAAAGGTAATTTTCTCAGTTAGGAGCAGACTTTGGTAGTGAGTCATCCGGGCGTTAGTCATCTATCGATCTGGAGGCTGTCTGATAATGTTTTCTAAGGCATGGGGGGCTACTACGGTTATCTGTTGGCCCAGAGTTAACTTATCTGCATCTTTCACCAGCTGTGCAGTTGCGGCGATTGCCCTTAAGGAGGAGGGCCATCTACTGGCTACCGGATCCAGTTTTTTTGATAGATATGTGACTGGGCGCTTTCAGGGCCCAAGGGCTTGAGTTAGGACTCCCCGGGCGATTCTCTTTTTTTCATCTACATACAAGGTGAAGGGCTTGGTCAAATCTGGTAGGGCCAACGCGGGTGCCTCTAATAATGTCCTTTTTAGAGTCTCAAAAGCCTTCTGGTGTTCTAGAGTCCAGACAAAGTTCTCACTTTTCTTAGTCAATGGGTACAGTGGAGCAGCCAGGGTAGCAAACCCAGGGATCTACAATCGGCAGAAGCCGGCTGTCTCCAGGAATTTTCTTACCTGGCGAGCAGAGGTTGGGGCCGGAATCTGGGTCACAGTCTTTTTCCGTGCGTCGGTTAACCACCTTTGGCCGTCCTTTAGTGTGTAGCCTAAGTAGACTACTTTTTTCTGGCACAACTGTGCCTTTTTTTTCGACGCCCGGTATCTCAACTCACCCAACTCGGCCAGGAGGCGCTTGGTCCTTTCTTCACAGTCTCCCGGGGTTTCCGCCGCCAATAGTAGATCATCTACATACTGTAAAAGAGTCACTTGAGGGTTTTTAACCCTATAATCAGTCAAGTCTCTGTGGAGGGCTTTATCAAACAGGGTAGGGGAGTTTTTAAACCCTTGAGGCAGTCTCGTCCAAGTCAGTTGTCCAACGATCCCCATATCAGGGTCGCGCCACTTGAAAGCAAAAAGTAATTGGCTTTTTGGGTGAAGCCGTAGACAGAAGAATGTATCTTTCAGGTCCAAGACAGTGTACTATTTTCGTGATGGGGGGAGGGAGCTGAGTAGGTTATATGGGTTTGGCACGGTAGGGTGTAAATCCTGCACTCTCTTATTTATCTCTCTCAAATCCTGGACCGGCCTATAATCATTAGTTCCAGGCTTTTTTACAGGCAGGAGGGGGGTGTTCTAAGGAGACTGGCAAGGAACCAGGATTCCTTGTTGGAGCAGCCTCTGGATATGGGGGCGGATTTTTTCTCTGGCCTCTTTGCTTATCGGGTATTGACGCACCCTTATCGGGAGGGCTCCGGCCTTAAGATCTATCACGACTGGGGGAATTCTCGTAGCCGTCCCTAGTCCCCCGGTTTCAGCCCATGCCGTTGGAAATTCGATCAGCCACTTATCGGTATTGAGCCGAGCTCTAGGCTTAGGCTGCTGATGGAGCCGATATTTTTTTTCTAGCTCCAGGGCCAATATCATGGTGGTAGGTGTGGACCAGGATACTGTAGGCCGAGGTTGAGCAAAATCTATTTGAGCTTTCAGTATGGTTAAAAGGTCTCGACCTAGCAACGGGGTCGGGCATTCAGGAATCACTAGGAAGGAATGGGACACCCTTTTTTTCCCCAAGTCCACTGTCCGGGAGGTAGTCCATGAGTATTGTTTCTGCCCAGTGGCTCCAACAACCAGAGTCTTTTTAGTTTTTAATTTCCCCAAAGGTTGCTTCAGTACTGAATATTCAGCCCCAGTATCAATCAGAAAACTCATAGGGGTCCCCTCAACAGTTAGGGTTACCCTAGGCTCGGGGAGGGGGCCCGAGCCCCGTCCCCGCTATTCTTCGTCCTCTCCTAAAGACAACACCTTGGGTGTGGCCCTTTTCTTGGGGCATTCTCTTGCCCAGTGTCCTCTCTCTTTACAATAGGCACATTGGTCCTTGTCCAAGGGTTGCCCTCTGCGTGAGCCTGGTCGTGGGGCGTTGCCCAGGTTCCCTGACTGTCTGTGATCTGGCCCTGTCGCTTTATCACTGCGGCCAGTATTTTAGTTAGTTTTTTTTTTCGTCTCCTGTCTCTCCTGTCTTCCCTCTCCTCAGCCTCCCTTCTCTCTCTCTCTCGCTTTTTCTCTTCACTTTCCCTTTTATGATACACCTTTTCAGCCTCTTTTATTACGTCCCGCAGGTCGTAGTCTTGCAGCCCCTCTAGCCTTTGCAATCTCCTCTTTATATCTGGGGCTGACTGTCCAATAAAGGCCATAATGACAGAGGCCTGCCCTTCTGAGGACGGATCAAAGGGCGTGTACCTGCGGTAAGCCTCTATCAATCGTTCTAGAAAAACGGAGGGGGGTTCAGTGGGTCTTTGCTGAATCTCTCTTACCTTAGCCAAATTGGTGGGCCGCCTTGCGGCTCCCCGGAGACCCGCCACTAGAGCCCGGCGGTAAGCGGACAGCGACCCCCTACCTTCAGCCGTGTTATAGTCCCAGTTGGGTCGGTTGTGCGGAAACCCTTTTTCCGCCTCAGCTATCGTTGCCGGCTGCCCGTTGGTGCCTCGGATGTTCTTTCTTGCTTCCTGTGTGATTCTTTCTCTCTCCTCCGTGGTGAAGAGCGCCTGTAAGAGCTGTTGACAGTCATCCCAAGTGGGCTGATGGGAAAACATTAGGGACTCTATCAGGGCGGTTAATCTGGTGGGGTTTTCTGAAAAGGGGGGATGGTTATTTTTCTAGTTATACAGGTCTGAGGAAGAGAAAACCCAGTACTGGAGGGGTGACAGCTGGTTGGGTCCCGCAGGAGCTCCATACTCTCTTAGCGGGAGCGCCACCGTGGTATCAGGCCCGTCCGGAGTGGCTCCGCGGCGGCTTCGGGTTCCAGCGGAGGGACCCGAGCCAGTCGCCCTCCGTCCTGATTGCGATCTTGGAGCGGGGGAGGGGTAAGGGGGAGGCGAGAAAGGGGGCCATTCGGGAGGAGGCTCAATCTCATGGTAGACCCCGGGGGGGGGCCGAAGGGGTCTCCGACTCTGCTGTTCGAGTTGATTTCGATTTCTTTCGTGTCTCCGCATCTTGTAGCGCCAGGACTCGGGGGCCTAGTTTTTCCGCTTTTACCCATGGCTTAACCCACGGGAGTGGGTTCTGCACTAGATCCTGCCACACTGTAATATATGGTCATTGGTCAGGATGGGACCCCGGTCTCTCCTGGAAAACAATAGCCCTCACCGCGAGAATAACAGTTAGATTAAACGTCCCCTCAGGGGGCCAACCCACATTGAGGGTGGGCCACTCAGAGGTGCAAAAAGTCTGCCAACGCCCTTTTTTTATTTCTACCGACAAATCGTGCGCTCTCGCTCTCACTTCAGTCCAGTGGTCTAAGGTCAAAGAGAGGGGGGTCGTCATAGTCTGTCCCATCCCGTCAAATGAGGTCCACGTAACGAACAAAAACAGAACAATGAACACCGAAAACACAGCAAGACATAAACAACTTTGCCCGGTTGGTGTCTCTACAAGCCAACCGAAGGCGGTTTCAGACGGGAGGGGTTTTCGTGTCCTCCCTGGGAAAAAGAGTGCCGTTTCTTTTTCCACCTGAAAGGGGGTGGTCAGGCTTTCCTGACTCCCCTTGTCCCTTGGGGCGTCCCCCAGGGTTGCAGCCTGCAGTTCCCAGCACGTCTGCCACTGCAGCCGCTCGGCCCTCACGGCCCGAAGCGGCGGCTGCCCAGATACGGAAACCAAAACAATGCTTCGCGGCGCCGCACACACTCACACACTCAGTCACTCAGGCTTACTTCCAAGGGGTCTTCAAAGTCTGGGGTGACCGCGCAGATCCCGGACGAGCCCCCAAATGTAGGATCTCAAAAAGGGAACCCCAACTCCAGCCTCGGGAAGGCGCGGACCCACAGACACAGAAGACCGAGCTTGATGCAAACGCAAGAGGTAAGAGGTTTATTAAGCGGAGCTCCGGGTCGACACATATCTCTCGCAGGAGACAGAGGAGTCGACCCCGAACCTTAAGGGGAAAGCTCTTTTATAGGATTCGGAAGCATAAAGCGGGAAAAGGTTGGCGCGGTCTTACATGATTGGCTAATTTAAAACATTTAAACAGTTACATTTTACGGCGCGAATTGCTATGGCGCGAAGCAATTATCAGGTTACACACACGCGTCCCCATCTGGACCCCCTCCACCCCGACCCTCCCAAACTTATCCCTCTGGAGCACTCTCTTGTTCTCAATTTTCCCCGAACAGTTTAGGGCGAGTCTTCTATGAATAGAGTCAGTCAGGATCGATAAACGTTTCCCCTTATACCAGGAATCTTTAGGGTGTGGAGGTGCCTGTCTCTAAGGTATTAACTTTTAAATTTTTAATATAATTTACTTCCTTCAGTATGACATAGAAACAGTACTTTGTGGAGTTAAGGATCTGAACTTTTATGTTGTTTATTGTGGAAGCATAACCTAGACTGGTAGAATCTATAGCAGCAATTTCCAAACATTTGAAATTGTTCTCATCATCAGTAAAATCTTGAGTATGCACTTCCAACGTATATATTTATTTATTTACAAATATCACAGCTTATTTTACTTATGTATTTTTTGCATCATAAAACATAGTCAAAAAGTAAAAACAAAAAAGGATAAATTAAAAAACTGAATTGAGTTCTCTAATATTTTTCCTACACTCCAATCATTGTCTTTGCGCCTTCATTATCTGCACCCCACTCTGGAGATCAGTGACCCAGAATTTAGTGAGACCGGTGAAGCTGATATAGAGATAAGGGAAAAGTTCACTACCAAATATAAAAAGCCACTGTAATTTTGGGTTCTAAACATTGTCTCATCTCTGTAGAACACCGTGTTTGAGAGTGCGGCCGAGAACCACGAGTGCCCTAGAGAGACCACGGTCTCTGGGGCGTAGGAATCTCTATTCCACCAAGTCCACTATCCGATCCTGACACGTTTTAAGGTGTTAAAACTTTTGGCTTAAAGTGTTCTAGAATAAAGAATTCAGGTTTTACTCCCTTGGTGAATACCTGGAGGTGAAAATGTAGATGCCGTTGAGACTTTTGTATGTTAATCTCTACGCTCATCAGTAACGGCTCCTTTGAAGCTGAGGCTCCAAGACAGCGGCCGTGTAACCAGCGTTCCTTCCGGAAACAATCTTATTGAAAGCCTCATTGAGAGAGGAAGTCAAACGTTGTCCCAAATCCAAGCCAATGGAATCATTTTATGAAGGGACAGCATAATGTAAATCTCTGTGAAACTTTAAGTATATAAATACTTGCCACTTAAGAGATATATGTGCAAAAACAAAAAACTAACTATCAAGATGTGTAGGTTTATAAAACGGTAATTGTTTATTTCCAAAAGACTTAATCGCTAACCTCTGTTAACTGATCCCATATTTTATTGGCTTAAAGAAATGACATCATAAATATCTTGGCCAAATATTTTCAACCACGACACAGGGTTGAAATGGAATGACAGGTCCACTATTTTGTAACATGATTCTTGACCAGTCAGATGTTTCAAAGGCTATTCAAAGAAAAGTTTCCAAATTCAATGCAATTAAATTTCTCATCCCATAATGTATAAACGACTCTCTAGTGTAAAGAAATCAACTACATAGGTCAAGTCAATTGTTTTTTTAAACACTAGGATCTCATTTAGTAAGCTACGCAAAGTAGATTAATAAATGGCTTCCAAAATCCATGATAATATTAATTAATCTCTTGTGATTGTAATGTTAAGTTCATGAGGTACTTTTATAGTTGTTGAATAAAATGCTGGCAATAATAAAGATAATAATTGTTGCTATTTCCAGAGTGCATTATCTCAGGTGGCAAACGATACATTATAGGAACTTACATATGAATGTAATGAATTACCGCTAATGATGAGATGAGTCGGGTACACAGGCCAACAGCTCACTGAATTCAAGCGTAGGGGCATTCTACTGTGTAGTGTTCAATGAAGAGGTTTGTTATTGAGTATGATGACAAAATATAGAGAGAACCTTATTTTCATGGATGGTAACTGAACCAAATTCTCATCATTAGGATTACTTGCCAAACAACTTATCAGTCAAATGGAGATCAACTCTGAACAAATTTGCTGGGTTTAGGTTGTAATCAGGAAGGGCATGACCCAAGGTAAAGCTCTAAGTAAGTGATCTTTCCTCAGCAAGGGCCAGATATAAATGCTGAATTTTTCAAAATTCTAGAAACAGCAAATCGTCCTTTCATTTATTCAACAATCCTTATAAAAATTCTTGCTCTCATCTCCAACAGATGAGGGAGATATCCCTGAGGAAGGCCATAGCCTAAGTAAGGTTCATTTATTATTCAACTTGTTTCAGTTTGTAGTTGTGTATCATTCACGCCATTCTTTGACAGTTACATCCCTCTTCAGTGACTGGTGTAATATCTGGCATAGTGTGGGCACACACATAAATATTTACTGCTTGAATGAATGCATGCTTACTTAAAAATATATTCTGGTTTGATTTAAAGGCAAGTCCAGGTAGAATTAACTGCTTTCCCTTCTATGTTCCCCTGGTGATTCATGCTTTCCACTATTATAGATTTTACCATGGTAACTTTTATTCATTTATCTTATGTGTCCATCTCACAAACTGTGACCTCCATAAGAGTAAGGGTCATGACTTAATTGAGCCTTATGTTCCCAAACCTTGCATCATGTCTGGAACCTACTAGACACTCAATAAATATTTGTTCAACTGAATTATGTAGAAATCACAGAAGTTTCCATCCCTCAGCTGGTATGGCTTACAACTGACATGGAAGGGCAGGAGATGACCTCATCAATCAGAGGCAAGAGAGGGTATCAGTCAGAATGGCCCATTGGCATTATGGAGCAATATGTGGCTACCTGTGAAGAACTTCCTGACCCATGGCACAAAACTGGTGGAGGGGATGGGCAAACTTCCTTAGCTTCCAGTGGTGAAGGGTATACAGGATGCCTGCTACCAATTCTGCCACGCTCAAGTGCTTCAGAGCAGAGAGAGTACCACTGCGGAAGTCAGAATACAGATGAGCAAGAGTTAACAGAAGGGCAAAAGCCAACAGAGGGCAATCTATGCATGGCTCAAGGTCCAGCTATAGGTAGCCTAGAAGTCTGAACTTGTCCTGTGTCCAGTGTGAGTGAGAGTCACCTTAAATCAGGGTGCTGGCTCTATTGTAGCAGCCCCACCTCACATGATCACAAGAAGGAAATACTGGGGCCATTGAACAACCCCAGGTACAAGCCCTGGAACTCCTTGGGATATATGTTGAACCCACAACTGTGGTAAGGGGTTGAAGAGGATCCTGAAGGGGAGAGGCTGGGACCAAAGCCCACATGCGTCCCAGTATGTGCCGTACTGCCAGCCCAGCTGATCCCAGGCATTGCAGGGGAGCTTGGAAAGTTTTAAGACAGGCACTCCAAAGTACAGGAAGCCTCACCTAAGAGTGAGGGCCTGGAGTAGGGATCTAAGAGTAGTATTGATCTGAATCAAAATCTCCTGAGGTACTTGCTAAATGTGCGTATTTACTAGTCCACCCTAGACATACTGAATCAGAACCTCTGTGGATAGATTTGCAAATTTACCTTTAACAAGCTCCCTGGTTGTTCTTAGGGACACTAATGTTTGAGAGCCACTGGTTTAACTTATAAGGTATATAGATTATTATATAATCTGGCTCATTGGTGTGCATTCAGATTGATACTCAGGCTCATTTACCGCTCAAAATCTTTGAATATCCGTGGCTGACCAACCAGGCCAGATGGAATCATTTTCTATTCTCCAAACATTCCACACACTTTCATGTAGTCACAGCTTTTTTCACTGTCGTCCTTCTGCGTGGATTATTTATCCAATTTTATACAAGTATTATATTCTAGCTCATGCTTGATGGCACATCCTCTATAATGCCTCTTGTTTTTGTGTGTCTTTTGTATATTGTTTTTTATTTATTGCTTTTATGGCTGTCCTTCCTTTCAGAGTTGAACTTTGAATGTAGGAAAGACGTGATTTTTATTTTAATTATTTTGTCACACTGTAGGTGCTCAACTAATGGACTAAGCATAATGCCAATTCAAGGCTTAGCTTTACATTCTCTGTTCAGATCACCAAATCTTGCAGAAAGAGTTCAGGCTTACTTAAGCAGAGTTATTTACTTCTAAAATCAAGCCCATTCCTAGAACAGAGTTTAGACAGACAGGGAATCTGCAGCCTAAAATTCAAATTAACATAATGGCTCCAGCTTCGGTCAGGTCCTACTGACATTGCAGAGTGATTTAGCCCAGGGGAAAAGCAGACCTGGATGTCCCATTAGTGCTACTAAGTAAGCCGTGTTCCGATAGTGGGGGCTGATCTAAAACAGGAGAATGTGGCTAATGTATGACTAATGCAAGTCTGGAGTGAAGAGATGGGCGTCTTTTGGTTCTGAATGCATTTTCCAGATGCATTCATCACACCATATAAATAAAGAGCAAAGCATGGAACTGACACTATGATTTCTATTCCCACAACCCAAGGATAAGAAAAGTCAATTCACGTGGGAGAAACTTGGAGCTAATGTGCCAATCAAACATCACTCACAACACTGGCCAGAATTTTGTAAGTCACACAAAGAGAAAACTGAGTTGTTTGGGGCACAATAATTGGTCATAGAAAGTTATTTTGAAAATTTTGTATTTTTAAATTGAAAAAAAAATCCCTTCAAGACTGCCTCAACTATATCCATCCATCAGAAGCAGAATATAAAAGCTTCAAAAAAACAAGATTTCTCTTTCTCTGAACCATGAAAGTCGTTAGAACCCTGGACAAATTCAAAAGTAAAATAGAAAAAATTGTTTTATTCTGTGCTAGTTTAATAAAAGCCTAGAAGGGCAATTCTGAATTTGAGGCTCACATGTATTTTAGCCTTGAGTTTATTATCATTTTCAGTAAAGAATTTCACTCATAGCGTCTGAAAATTGAGCAGCTGGTTTCAGTTGATTGATGGGTATGTTTTATGAAAACAACAAACGGCAAATGAGCTAGCTTATTGCAGTTGGTTCTGTTTCATTCACTGTCTTATGCAAAGATTCCATCTGTAACTCTGTCAGTCACTGAAATTGTACCCCCCCCATTTCAACTATGGAAGATATTACACATTTCTGAAAGAACATCCTTTCACCTGACTCTTAATTCTATAAAATATATATTTGTAATGTGTTGTGGTTACAGAAGAAAAGCCCTAGTAGGCAGGAAAGTCCCCTTTTTCTGAAATATTAACAGCTGGCAGAGATAGCCTCTTGCCATTTCAGTGACTTGTGTGATTCATCCACTTATTTGATAAATCATTACTGATCCCCTGCTCTTCTCTCTGCACGAGGCACGGAGACGCACAGAACATAGCTCCTGCCCTCAAGGTGCTATGTGCAGTCTAATTGGGAGATAGGTAATAAAAAGAAGGCATTACAGCGTTATTCACAATAGCCAAGAATTGGAAGCAACCTAAGTTCCCATCAAGGGACGAATGGATAAAGAAGATGTGGTATATATACACAATGGAATACTACTCAGCCATAAGAAATGATGAAATCCAGGCATTTGTGACAACATGGATGGACATTGAGGGTATTATGCAAAGTGAAATAAGTCAGAGGGAGAAGGTCAAATACTGTATGCTCTCCCTCATTAAGTAGTAGATAATAACAACAACAAGCAAACACATAGAGACAGAGATTGGATTGGTGGTTACCAGAGGGGAAGCGGGGAGGGAGGAGGGCGAAAGGGATAATTTGGCACATGTGTGTGGTGATGGGTTGTAGTTAGTATTTGAGTGGTGAACATGATGTAATCTATGCAGAAATAGAAGTATAATGATGTACACCTGAAATTTATACAATGTTATAAACCAATGTTACTGCAATAAACAAATAAACAAGCAAAAAAGAAGGCAGATGAATATGTCTTGCTTTAAAATATTTTCAATTACTGAGAAGAAAAATCCAGGAAGCGGGGGCTAGTGAGGGCCTGGGTAGAGCCTCTGTTTCATAAGCTAGTCAGGGAAGAGCTCCCTGAGGAGAGGGCAGCCACGCAGAGACTAATAAAGGGAAGGAGTAACCCTCTCCAGACCTCAAGGAAGGACATTCTAGGCAGAAGAAGAAGCAAGGCCAATGGCCCAGAAGAGGGACCACACGAAACTGGAGTGTTTTGTCTGTTTTTAAGAAACCTGAGAGCGCCAAAGTGGCTGAAACAGGATGAACATAGGGACGACTAAGGAAAGTGACTTGCATTTTCCGCCAGTTAGGAGAGCGCTGAATCTGCAGTATCTAGAACACATCTATTGAACTGGTTCATTGTTAAAACCTGCAGAACGTTTTAGAAATAACTACAATACACTGAGATGTATTAGGAGTATTAACTGAGATAAATATATGTGAATAGTACCCGAACATGTTACCTAAATGTTGATATCATTCGTCATACAAGTTCCCTTATCTTTACAACCAGTATTTAATTTTGTTTACTATAGACGAGACATCTGATTTTATTACATAATCTTGAGGTGCATACACAATTCCAATATTAAGTTATATATAACTTCTGAAGCAAGTTCAATGAAAATGCTTGAGAAAATTTCATGTTTATGTTAATATGTTAATGACATTTTAAGTATAGAAGGGAGTAGGGCAGAGGAGTTTGGAAGATGGCGGTGTAGGAGGATCTAGAACTCACCTCCCCCACGGATACAACAAACCTACAACTACCTTTGGAACAATTTCCTCTGAGAGAGATCTGGAAACTGCATAAA
Source organism: Ceratotherium simum simum (assembly GCF_057802395.1). Lineage (NCBI taxonomy): Eukaryota > Metazoa > Chordata > Mammalia > Perissodactyla > Rhinocerotidae > Ceratotherium > Ceratotherium simum. Next base: position 41,698,782 of record NC_141926.1, on the reverse strand, counting down.
AAGAACCCCCGCAACAACGGACCACACAGACAATGGTGGAAGAGACAGACATACAGGCCCACTGAGGAACCAAAACACACCCTAGCCTCAGTGCTTGGCCGGGAGCAATCTCACAGGTACAGAGCTTTTCCCAGAGGAGCAGGGGATTCGGGGTCCACATTAGGCAGCCAGCCCTTAGATAGAGCACAAGAGAGATGAGAGCCCATAATACCTGGCTTTGCTGGCTTTGAAAACCAATGGGAAATACGTCCAGGAATACTATAGAACTTCAGGGAAAGAAAAACCTGCTTTTAAAGGGCCCACACAGACTCACTAAATCTGGAAACCAGCAAAGAACACCAGATCGAAAAGTGCATAGTCAGAGTGCATTCTGGAGAGGCAGGAGGTGGCTAGCCCCACCCCCAGGGATGGAGACACTGGCAGCAGCCATTATTGTGACCTAATTCAGTCCTGCTGATACACATGCTGGCAGGCGCCATGGGAATCCTTCCTCTAGCCTGTTAGTGCAGGGGCTGTCCCGCCCACTGAAGCACCTGAGGTAGTTGGGCATGCCTAGGCAGCAGTCAGCCTTCTCCAAGGACTGGCTCCACCCACCAATGAGCCCACAGCAGACTTTGGGCCTCCCAAAGAGCCACACAGGGAATCTGTCGCGCCTACCAAAGCCTGAAGGGACTGTGCATTGCCTCACCTGGGGCCTGCCCCTCCCTCAGCTCTCCTGAGGCAGCTGTGCACCACAGGGCAGCACAGCCAGTTCCTGCCAGAGGCTGCCTTGCCCAAGAGCAAGCTGACAATAGCCACATGCCACAAGCTAGCCTCACCTGAAGCCTGCCCCACTCCCCAATGCAGAGGCAGCCAATCACCATAGGGAGCTGCACTGGGGGCCTGCAGCAATGGTGTGCCCCTGAGCCTAGCAACCAGCCGTGGGGGGTGTCTGCCTCGCTTCCAGCAAAACTGCCATAGTTGTGTGCTGTCAGACCTCACAGTCAGCCATGCCCGGGGATTGCCCCACCCAATAAAGTGCTCAGAGTAGCAGCTGCATGTGGCCAAGCCTCACAACCAGCCTGCTCGTGGCTGGCCTAGCCTACCTGTGTCCTACAGCAGTAGCAACCCTGCCACAACAGAAGGGCACATGCAGCCCACACTGGGGCCATGCCTGGGGCATCTGGCATGGGTGATGAGAGGGTAGCATACTGCTGGGCCTTGTAAGTTATCTCTTACAAAAGGCCACATGTCCAAGATCTGGAGATGTAGCTGACCTACCTAATATATGGAAATAAACACAGAGAAGTAGGCAAAATGAGCAGACAAAGTAATACTGTCTAAATAGAGGAACAGGACAAATCTTCAGCAAAAGAACTAAATGAAACAGTTAATCTACCTGGAAAAGAGTACAAACTAATAGTTGTAAGGATGCTCACTGGTCTCACTGAACTGGGGAGAAGAAGAGATGAACACAGTGAGAATTTCAACAAAAAATTAGAAAATATCTAAAAGAACCAACTAGAGCTGAAGAATACAATAATGGAAATGAAAAATTCACTAGAAGGAATCAATAGCAGAGTAGATGACACAGAAGAATGGATCAGTGAAAAGGATGAAAGAGTAGAGGAAATCACTCAAGCTGAACAGAAAAAACAAAAAAGAGTTAAAAAGAATGAAGATGGTCTAAGGGACCTCTGAGACATCATCAAGCATGCTAACATCCACATTATAGGTGTCCTAGAAGGTGAAGAGAGACACAAAATGGTGGAGAACTTATTTGAAGAAATAATAGCTGAAACCTTCCCTAACCTGGGGAAGGAAACAGACATCAAGGTACAGGAAGCACAGAGAGATTCAAACAAGATGAACCCAAAGAGGCCCATACCAACCCACATTATAATTAAAATGTCAAGAATTAAAGCTAATGGGAGAATCTTAAAAGCTACAAGAGAAAAGCAGCAAGTTATGTACAAGGGAAACTCCATAAGGCCATAAGCTGACTTCTCAGCAGAAACCTTACAGGATAGAAGGAAGTGGCACAATATACTCAAAGTGCTGAAAGGCAAAAACCTACAACCAAGAATACTCTACCTGGCAAGGTTATCATTCAGAATGGAAGGAGAGATAAAATGTTTTCCAAAGAAGCAAAAACTAAAGGCCAACTAAACTGGCCTTTCAAGAAATGTTACAGGGACTTAGTTAAATGGAAAGAAAAGGCTACAAATAGAAATAATAAAATTATCAAAGAAAAAATATCACTGGTAAAGGCAAATATGCAGTAAAGATACCTATAAAGCTAGTATGAAGGTCAAAAGACAAAAGTACAAAAATCATCTATTCTTATGATAAGAGGTTAAGGGACACACAAAAACAAAAGGCATAAAATGTGCTATAAAAAATATAAAACCTAGGGGTGAGAGTAAATGTGCAGGGTTTTTAGTAAGAGGTCAAACTTAAGAGACAATCAATATAAAATAGATTATTAATTAATTAATTAATTTGATATAATAATTTATATATTTTATATAATAATTAATATCTATTATTTTACATTTATCAATAATTAATAACGAATTATTGTCTGTAATATAGATAATTAATTAATTATTAATTGTTAATATTGATTGCTCTTTACATAGGTTATTATATGTGAACCTCATGGTAACCACAAGCCCAAAACCTAAAATAAATACACAAAGAATAAAGAGAAAGCAACTCAAACATAACACTAAAGAAAAGCCATCAAATCACAAGGGAAGAGAGCAAGAGAAGAAGAAAGGAACAGAAAAGAACTACAAAAACATCCAGAAAAAAGTAACAAAATGGAAATAAGGGCATACTTATTAATAGTTACTTTAAATGTAAATGGACTAAATGTTCCAATCAAAAGATATAGGGTGGCTGAATGGATAAAAAAAACACAGGACCCATTTATGTGCTGCATACAAGAGACACACTTCAGACCTAGAGACACTTACAAACTGAAAGTGAGGGGAAGGAAAAAGACATTCCATGCAAATGGAAATGAAAAGAAAGCTTGAGTAGCAATACTTAAATCAGACAAAATAGATTTTAAGTCAAAAACTGTAACAAGAGACAAAGAAGGGCATTACATAATGATAAAAGGAACAATCCAACAAGCGGATATGACACTTGCAAATATCTATGTGCCCAACATATGAGCACCTAAATACATAAAGCAAATATTAACAGACATAAAAGAAGAAATTCACAGTAACACAATAATAGTAGGGCACATCAACACTCCACTTATGTCAATGCATAAATCATCCAGACAGAAGATCAATAAGGAAAAATTAGCCTTAAAGGACACATTAGACCAGATGGCCTTAGATATATTCAGAACATTCCATCCAAAAACTACAGAACACACATTCTTTTTTAATGCACATGGAACGGTCTCTAGGATAGATCACATTAGGCCAAAAAATAAGTCTGAATAACTTTAAGAAGATTGAAATAATATCAAGCATCTTTTCTGAACACAACAGCATGAAACTGGAAGTCAACTGCAAGAAGAAAACTGAAAAGTCACAAATATGTGGAGATTAAACAAATTGCTGCTGAACAAATATTGGGTCAAAAAGAAATCAAAGGAGAAATTAAACAGTGCCTGGAGACAAATGAAAATGAAAATACAACATAACAAAATGTATGGGATACAGCAAAAGCAGTATAAGAGGGAACTTTATAGTAGTACAGGACTACCTCAAAAGACAAGAAAAATAGCACATAAACAATCTAACAATATACCTAAAAGAACTAGAAAAAGAAAAGCAAAGGAAGCCCCAAATCAATAGACAGAAAGAAATAATAAAAGTCAGAAATAAATAAGATAGAGACTAAAAAGACAATAAAAAAGATCAATGAAACTAAGACCTCATTCTTTGGAAAGATAAACAAAATTGACAAAACTTTAGCTAGATTCACCAAAAAAAAAAAGAGAGAGAGAAAGCTCAAATAAATAAAATGAGACATGAAAGAGGACAAATTACAGTGGATACCATAGAAATACATAGGATTATGAGAGAATACTATGAAAAGCTATATACTAACAAATTGGATAGTTAGAAGAAATAGATAAATTCTTAGAATCATATGACCTTCCAAAACTGAATCAAGAAGAAATAGAGAATCTGACTAGACCAATCACTAGTAAGGAGATTGAAACAGTAATCAAAAATCTCCCAAAAAACAAAAGTCCAGGACCAGATGGCTTCCCTGGTGAATTCTACCAAGCATTCAAAGAAGATTTAACGTGTACTCATCTCAAACTCTTCCAAAAAAAATTGAAGAGGAGAGGAAGCTTCCTAACTCGTTTTGTGAGGTCAACATTACCCTGATACCAAAACCAGACAAAGACAGCACACAAAAAAGAAAATCACAGGTCAATATCACTGATGAACACTGATGCAAAAATCCTCAACAAAAAATTAGCAAATCAAAGACAACAATACATTAAAAGGATCATAAACCATGATTAAGTGGAATTTATTCCAGGGATGCAGGGATGGTTCAACAACCTCAGATCAATCAGCGTCATATACTGCATTAAAAAAATGAAGAATAAAAATTACATGATCATCTCAATAGATGTAGAGAAAGCATTTGACAAGACACAGCATCTATTTATGACAAAAACTCTGAATAAAATGGGTATAGAAGGAAGGTACCTCTGCGTAATAAAGGCCATATATGACAAACCCACAGCTAACATCATACTCTGTGTTGAAAAACTGAAAGCTGTCCCTCTAAGACCAGGAATAAGGCAATGATGCCAACTTTCACAACTCTTATTTAACACAGTATTGGCAGTCCTATCCAGAGCAATTAGGCAAGAAAAAGAAATAAAAGGGATCCAAATTGGAAAGGAAGAAGTAAAACTGTCACTATTTGCAGATGACATGATTTTATATACAGAAAACTTGCTAAAGAATCCAGCAAAAAACTGTTACAAATAATAAATGAATACATTATAGCTGCAGGGTACAAAATCAATATACAAAATTCAGTTTCATTTCTATACATGAACAATGAAATAGCAGAAAAGAAATCAAGGATACAATTCAATTTACAATTGTAACAAAAAGAATAAAATACATAGGAATAAATTTAACTTAAGAGGTGCAAGACCTGTACACTGAAAACTATAAAACATTATTGAAAGAAATCAAAGAAGACACAAAGAAATGGAAAGATATTCCAGGCTCCTGGATTGGAAAAATTAACATAGTTAAAATGTCCATACTTCCTAAAACAATACACAGATTCAATGCAATCCCTATCAAAGTCCCAATGACATTTTTCATAGAAGTAGAACAAAGAATCCTAAAATTTTTATGGAACAGCAGAAAACTCCAAATAGCCAAAGAAATCCTGAGAAAAAGGAAAAAGCTGTAGGTATCACACTCCCTGATTTCAAAATATACTACAAAGCTATAAAAATCAAAATCAGATTGTACTGGCACAAAAAAAAGATGCAAAGATCAATGGACCGGAATCAAGAGCCCAGAAATAAACCCACACATCTATGGACAGTTAATTTTTGATAAAGAAGCCAAGAACATACAGTGGAGAAAGGAAAATCTTTTCAGTAGATTGTGTTGGGATAACTAGACAGCCACATGCAAAAAAATACCACACACAAAAATTAACTCAAAATGGATTAAAGACTTTAATGTAAGACCTGAAACCATAAAACTCCTAAAAGAAAACATAGGCAGTACAGTACACTCTTTGACATCAGTGTTAGCAGTATCTTTTTGAACATCATGTCTCACCAGGCAAGGGAAACCAAAGAAACAATAAACAAACAGGACTACATCAAACTAAAAATCTTCTGCACAGCAAAGGAAACTATCAACAGAATGAAAACTGTGTACACACACACACACACACACACACACACCCATGGAATACTACTCAGCCATAAAAAAGATGAAATCCTGCCATTTGTGACAACATAGATGATGGACATTGAGGGCATTATGCTAAGTGAACTAAGGCAGACAGAGAAAGCCAAATGCTTATATGTGGAAGATAAAAACAACAACAACAAACAAACACATAGACACAGAGATTAGATTGGTGGTTACCAGAGGGGAAGGGGATAAGGAGGAGGATGAAAGGGGCAATAGGGCACATGTGTACAGTGATGGATGGTAATTAGACTTTGGGTGGTGAACACTATGTAATCTATGTAGAAATCAAAATATAACTATGTATACCTGAAATTTACATGATGTTATAAACCAATGTTACCTGAATAAAATTTAATTGCTTAAAAAAGGAAGTAGAGCATATTTTTATACCAAAAAATCACACAAAGAGTATAACAGAAACATAAGCTGATGTGAAACATCAACATAAATATCAAAATAACATTAATGTGAAAATTTTTATCACACCTTAGAGCATAATGACTAAAAGGGATGTTTGTTTTCCTTAATTTTTTTGAATGTTTTCATTGTAGTAAAATACTCATTACATAAAATTTACCATCTTAATCATTTTTAAATGTACACGTCAGTGGCATTAAGTATATTTATATTGTTCCACAACCATCACCACCACCTGTCTCCAGAACTCTTGTCATCTTGCAAAACTGAAACTCTATACCTTTGAAATACTAACTCCCCTCTCCCTCCCTCCCCCAGCACCTGGCAACCACCAATCTACTTTCTGTTTCTATGATTTTGATTACTCTAACTACCTCATATAAAGTGGAATCATACAGTATTTTTCTTTTTGTGATTGGGTTATTCCTCTTAGCATAATGTCCTTAAGGTTCATCCATGTTGTACCATATGTCAGAATTTCCTTCCTTTTTAGGACTGAATGATAATTACATTGTATGTATATACCACATTTTGCTTATCCATTCATCTGTCAAATATACTTGGATTGCTTCCACATTTTAGCTATTGTGAATGATGCTGCCATGAACATGAATGCACAAATACCTCTTCAAGACCTCACTTTAAATTCTTTTGGGTACATATCCAGAAGTGAAATTGCTGGATCATATGGTAATTCTATTTTTAGTTTTTTGAGGAAACACTACACTATTTTCCACAGAAATTTCACCATTTGACATTCGCATCAACAGTGCACAAGGGTTCCAATTTCTTCACATCCTCACCAATGCTTGTTATATTTTTCTTTATAAGAGTAGACATCTTAATAGGCATGAGGTGATATCTCGTTGTGGTTTTGATCTCAATTTCCCTGATAATTAGTGATTTTGAGCATCTTTTCATATGCTTATTGGCCGCTTGTATGTTTTCTTTGCATAAATATCTATTCAAATTCTTTGCCTCTTTTTGAATCAGGTAGGGATTTTTGTTGTTGAGTTTTAGGAGTTCTTTATACATCCTAGATATGAATCCTTTATCAGATATGTGATTTGCAAATACTTTCTCTTATTCTGCAGGTTGCCTTTTTATTCTATTGATAGTGTCTTTTGATGTACAAAATTTCTTTCAATGTTCATGAAATCCAATTTGTCTATTTTTTCTTGTGTTTCCTATGCCTTCAGTGTCATATACAAGAAATCATTACAAAATTCAATGTCATGAAGCTTTTGCCCTATGTTTTCTCCTAAGAGTTTTACAGCTTTAGGTCTTATAGTTAGATCCTTGGTCCATTTTACATTAATTTTGTATATAGTATTAGGTAAGTGTCCAATTTCACTATTTTGCATGTGAATATCCAGTTTTCCTAGCACTACTTTTTGAAAAGATTGTCCCTTCCTCACTGAGTAATCTCAGCCCCCTTGTCAACAATCATTTGGTCGTATAAATGAGGGTTTATTTCTGGGTTTTCTATTTATTCTATCGGTCCATATGTCTGTCTTTACACCAGTACCACACTGTGTCAATTACTGTAACTTTGTAGTAAGTTTTGAAATGAGGAAGTATGTCTCCAGCTTTGTTCTTCTTTTTCAGGATTGTTTTCTAGTTTGTTGAGTATTTTTATCATTAAAGTTTTGAATTTTGTCAAGTATTTTTTCTACATCAACTGAGATGGTAATGTGGGTCCCCCCCCCTTCATTCTGTTAATGTGGTGTATTACATTGATCAATTTTCACGTGTTGAAGCATCCCTGCATTCCAGGAATAAACCCCACTTGGTTGTGATATATAATCCTTTTAATATGCTGCTGAATTCTGTTTGCTATTCTGTTGAGCATTTTTGCATCAATGTTCATAAGGGATATTGGTCTGTAGTTCTCTTATTGTGTCTTTGTCTGACTTTGGTATCAGAATAATGCAGGACTCACAGAATGAATTAAGATGTGTTCCCTCCACTTCAACTTTTTTTGGAAGAGTTTGAGAAGAATTGGTGTTAGTTCTTTAAATGTTTGGTAGACTTCACCAGTGAAGCCATCAGGTCCAGGTCTATTCTTTGTTGGGATATTATTGATTACTGATTCAATTTCTTTACTAATTATAGTCTGTTCAGATTTTGTATTTTTTCATGACTTATTTTTGGTATATATTTTGTTTCTAGGCATTTGTCCATTTCATCTAAGTTATCCAATTTGTTGGTGTACAATTGTTCGTGATACTGTCTTACCCTTTTCATTTCTGTAGAATTGGTATTCATGTCCCCACTTCCATTTCTTAATTTACTAATTTGAGTCTTCTTTCTTTTTCTTAATCTAGCTAAAGGTTTGGCAATTTTGTTGATACTTTTAAGAACTAACTTTTGGTTTTGTTGATTTTCTCTATTATTTTTCTAGTCTCGAAATAATTTATCTCTGCTCCAATCTTTATTATTTCCTTCTTTCTGGTAGCATTGAGTTTAGTTTTTTCTTTTTTCTATTTCCTTAAGTTTAAAGATAGATTGTTGATTTGAGGTTGTTGATTTGAGATCTTTCTTCTTTTTTAAGCATTTATAGCTATAAATTTCCCCTTTAGCATTTCTTTTTCTGTATTTCATAAGTTTTAGTATGTTGTGTTTTCTTTTTCATTTGTCTCTAAATAATTCCTAATTTCCCTTGTGATTTCTTCTTTGATCCATTGGTTGTTTAAGGGTGTTTTGTTTAATTTCCAAAAATTTGTGACTTTTCCAGTTTTCTTTCTGTTACTGATTTCTAACTTCATCTCATTGTGGTCAGAGAAGATACTTTGTATAATACTTATCTTTTTAAATCTATTGAGACTTAATTTGTGGCCTAACATATGATTTATCCTAGAAAATGTTCCATGTGCACTTGAGAAGAATGTATATGGTGTTTTTGTTGGGTAGAGTGTTCTGTTCATGTCTGTAGACCTGGTTGGTTCATTGTGTTGTTCATGTCCTCTGCTCTCTCACTCATCTTTTATGTGGTTACTCCACCCATTATTGAGAGTGAGGTACTGACATCTCCAATTATTACTGTAGAACAGTCTATTTCTTCAATTCTGTCAATTTTTGCATCAGATATTTTAATGGTTTATTGTTAGGTGTGTAAATGTTTATAATTGTTATGTTTAACCTTTTGTTAATGCATAATGCCTTTCTTTGTCTTTGTGATCTTTTTTGATTTAAAGTCTATTTTTGTCTGATTTTAGTAAAGCCACCCTGCTCTCTTCTGGTTACAATTTGCATGGAATATCTTTTTCCTTACCTTCAATTTTGACCTATTTGTTTCTTTGGATCTAAAGTGAGTCTCATGTAAACAGTATATAGTTGAAACATTTTTTTTAAATCCATTCTGCCAATTTCTGTGCTTTGACTGGAGAGTTTAATCCATTTACATTTAAAGTAATTACTTATGAGAAACTTACTTCTGTCATTTGCTATTTGTTTTCCTTATGCTATGTTTTCTACTGGAGCTTTTTTGTTCCTCATTTCCTGCATCACTGTCTTCTTTTGTGTTTAGTTAATTTCTTGTAATGAAGTGTTTTAATTCTCTTCTCATTTCCTTTTGTTTATATTTTGCTGCTATTTTCTTTCTGCTTACCCTGGAGATTACATTTGACATACTAAAGTTATAACACTGACTAGAATTTACACCTTTTTAACTTCAATAGAATACAAGAACTTTGCTCCTTTCAGCTCCTCCCCTACTTTTTCATTTGTTGATGTCACAAAGTTACACTTTTATGCATTGTATGTCCAAAAACATAAGCTAATAATTTTTTAATGCATTAGCCTCTTAAATTATGTGGAAAACAAAATGTGAATTTAGTAACCAAAGGTTAAAAAGTATTAACTTATATAATTGTATATATACTTATATATTTACTTATATATTTACTTTTTCTGTGCCCCTTATTTCTTATATAGCTTTGAGTTACCATCTGGTGTCCTTTCATTTCAACTTGCAAGACTCCCTTTAGAATTTCATACAGGGCAGGTCTAGTGGTAATGAACTCTTCAACTTTTGTTCATCTGAGAATGTCTTATATCTCTCTCATGTTTGAAGGACAGTGTTGCCAGATATAGTATTTTGGGTTAATAGTTTTTCATTTCTTTTTTGCACTTGGATATATTGGCCTACTGCTTTCTGCCCTCCAAAGTTTCTGATAAGAAGTCTATCTTGTCTAAGAGTCACTTGTCTCTTGCTACTTTCAAGATTCTCTATTTTTGGCTTTCCACAGTTTGATTAGAACATGTCTTGGTGTGAGTCTCTTGAGTTTGTCCTACTTCATCCTTCACTGAGCTTCTTGGATATTTATATTCATGTCTTTTATAAATTTGGGAAATTTTCAATTATTATTTCTTCATATGTTGTCTCTGCCTCTTTCTCTCTCTTCTCTTTCTGAGAGTCCCATGGTGTGTATGTTGGTATACTTAAAGGTGTTCTACAAATCCTTTAGTCTGTCTTCACTTTTCTTCAATCTTTTTTCTTTCCATTACTCAGAGTCAATAATTTCAGTTGTCCTATCTTCAAGTTTGCTGACTCTTTCTTCTGCCTGCTCAAATCTGCCTTTGAATCCCTCTAGTGATTTTTTTCATTTAATTTACTGTACTTTTGAGCTGCACAATTTCTTTTTGGTTTCTTTTTAGGTCTTCTATATCTTTCTATTTCTTTTCTATAAGGCTATTTCCATTTTGTTTATACATAATTTTCTTGACTTTTTCCATATACCCATGTTCTTTGAGCATCTTCAAGAGAATTGTTTTTAAAGTCTTTGGTAGATCTGCCATCAGGCCTTTTGAAGGGTCTGTTGAATTTTTTTCCTTTGAATGGGCCATACTTTTCTGTTTCTTTGTATGTCTTGTGATTTTTTTGTTGAAAACGGAACACTTAAATCTAGAATGTGGTAAATCCAGAAATTAGATTCTGCCCCTGCAGCGTTTTTGGTGGTTCTGTTGTTCTTGCTGTAAGCTGTCTCCATGTGGGGGTCAGCCTGAGACATACACTCAAGGTCTCTCTAGGTCTTTTCTGTACCTGCACCTGTCCCTGAGCATGTGTGGTGATTTTCTAATTCCCCCTGTGTGTGCAGTTGCTTTAAAACGTCTTAGTGTTTAATGTCAGGTTCTCAAAAGGGGAAGTAGAAAAAATAAAGAGGGAGGTTTAAGGCATTGGCCCTTTAAGTCCTCTGGAAGTCACTTCAGCTAGAGGGGAGGGACTTGCAACAGTGAGAGAAGGTGCAACAGCAATGGCTGCCAGTCTCTGTGTCTGTACCTCTGTGATCAGAAGCAGCAACCAGCGATCAGAACACAGGTCTCCTGCATTTGGAGGATAGAGTCCTTCTTGCCCATCCTGGCTCCCACAATCTGTGTGCAAGCTGCTGTAGGAATATGTGCGCAGGGCTGGGTGTGGAGTGGGTAGCCATGACTTAAGTAAGGGCTGAAATTGACTGAAATTAATTGCAATTTAAAATCTAAGCCTTCCCTGGAATTTGCCAGCCTTCAATAGACTCCAGAGTTCCATAGTTATATCAGACAGATTAAGCCTGTGTAATTTTTGTCTGGGTGGGGAGACTGATTCTTAGTGCTTCTTACTCTGCTATCTTTCCAGAATTGCTTCCTTTGATACTTTTAACTTTGGATTTAGTTCCCTAACCCCCTAAGACCTATGAAGATGATTATATAGGGAGGCTGTGTCCCTCCTTCCCTTTTCTGAAATTAAAAAGATAATTTAACAATAAAAAGCATCCTTAATTGTGTCCACTTACCAGGAAGTGGCAAAATGCAAGACTGTTTTCGGTTTACAGACCACGCAGTTGGGTTCATTTTCAACCCTCCAAGGAGTTCAAGGCATATTTGCTTCCTTTAGAAACTGTGTTGAACAGACCAAGAAAAGTATAGCCCAATGCTTCCTTATAGCCTCTATAATGATTTACTAAGTGAAAAATGAGTCAGAAACATATGCAGTGCATTCATTGGACTCCCTCCAGGATTGAAACTTAAGGGAGGGAAGTTTTGGGTAAAAGTCATTTGCATTTTTTCCCTGAATATAATTATTTTAAAATTTTGAGAGTTGCAAGGCAAAACACAGTTGGCTTCACACATTCTTAAAAATTGCTATGGACATATTTTTAAGAACTTCCTTATGAAGAAGTGTTACAGGTATATCCTTCTCCCTGTCCAGTGTTAAACTCCTTAGAAGTCTTTGCTTAAATCATTACTGCTACTGAATCATCCATCTGATTCCAGAAAGCTTCTCATTCTGCTCTATTTCAATGGATAGACTCCTGGAAGCAGAAATTATAAGTTCTGCAAAATTTTAAAGTTCAGCCTGTAGTGCCACGCTCCCAGGATACTTACCATGAATCAGTGGTGATGATAAATCACTTTTATTAAAGTCATCCTGGGAATCAGCTGCTTTAAAGTGAAGCAAATAAACTCTTCCAAAATATTTTATAGACTGTGTCCACATACTGAATGGAAATAGAGATTTTGGGCAATTATCTAGATGAGTTTGTTTTAAAATTTCCCTTGCTTGAATCAGGATGGATGACTGAGCCACAGTGTACTTCAGACCTCACCTATTCTAGGAACAGAATAAGTGAGTAAGCCTTTCTTGACTAGACTGTTGGAAAATGGTTTTACTGTAGCCCATAGAGGAAAGTGGAAATTTGAAGGAAAGGAAGTTCACATCCTACTTTGCTTTCAAATGAAACAACTCAGATAGGTCCAACATGTTCTATTGCCCAGTCCTACATCTCAAACCTCCTACATCCTCGGTATAGTACTAATGCTGATGATAATGACCCTAAGTGTCACAAGATTTTCTTAATAAAATTTGCATTGGTAATTTTGTTTAGTATGGTAGGAAGTTTCCCCAAAGCAGTTTAGAAAATACACTTAACAAGGATTAAAGAGGAAAAAGAGAATGTGAGATATTCCATATATCTATATTTATATCTCTCACATTCTCTTTTTCCTCTTTAATATATAAATATAATTATATTTATATTAATATAAAAATATATAATTAATATTAATTAATTAATAAAATATAAAATTAATATAAAAATAATAAATGTAAATAAATATTATATATATTTTTGCTGAGAAATGTTCGCTCTGAGCTAACATCTGTTGCCAATCTTCCTCTCTCTTTTTTCTTTTCCTTTTTTGCCTCCCCAAAGCCCCAGTATCTAGTTGTATATTCTGGTTGTAAGTCCTTCTAGTTATTCTATGTGAGCCACCACCATAGCATGGCTACTGACAGATGAGTGGTGTGGTTCCATGCCCAGGAACCAAACCTGGACTGCAGAAGCCGAGCATGCTGAACTTTAAACAATAGGCCATCAAGACTGGCTCCTAATATATATATATATATTTTTTTTTGATGTTTTAATAGTTTATAACATTGTGAAATTTTGGGTTGTACATTTTTGTTTGTCCTTCACCATATATATGACTCCCTTCACCCCTTGTGCCCGCCCCCTACCCCCATTGCCCCTGGTAACCACAATACAGATTTCTCTGTCTATGTGTTGGTTTATATTCCACATATGAGTGAGATCATACAGTGTTTGTCTTTCTCTTTCTGGCTTATTTCGCTTAACATAATACCCTCCAGGCCCATCCATGTTGTTGCAAATGGGATGATTTTGTCTTTTTTTATGGCTGAGTAGTGTTCCATTGTATATATATACCACATCTTCTTGATCCAATCATCAGTCGAGGGACATATAGGTTGCTTCCACTTCTTGGCTATAGTGAATAATGCTATAAGGAACATAGGGGTGCATAAGCCTCTTTGGATTGTTGATTTCATGTTTGTTGGATAGATTCTCAGTAATGGGATAGCTGGATCATAGGGTATTTCTATTTTTAATTCTTTGAGGAATCTCCATACCGTTTTCCACAGAGGCTGCACCACTTTGCATTCCCACCAGCTGTGTATGAGTGTTCCTGTTTCTCCACATCCTCTCCAACATTTGTTGTTTTTTGTCTTGGAGATTATAGCCATTCTAACGGGCGTGAGGTGATATCTTAGTGTTGTTTTGATTTGCATTTCCCTGATGGTTAGTGATGTTGAACATCTTTTCATGTGCCTATTGGCCATCTGTATACCTTCTTCAGAGAAGTGTCTGTTCATTTCCTCTGCCCATTTTTTGATCGGGTTTTTTTTTTTTATTGTTTGGTTGTGTGAGTTCTTTATGTTATGGAAATTAACCCCTTGTCAGATATATGTTTTGCAAATATTTTCTCCCAGCTGGTGGGTTGTCTGTTCATCTTCATTCTGGTTTCGTTTGTCTTGTAGAAGCTCTTTAATCTGATAAAGTCCCACTTGCTTACTTTTTCTTTAGTTTCCCTAGTCTGGGTAGGCATGTCATCCGAAAAGATTCCTTTATGACCAATGTCAAATAGTGTGTTGCGTATATTTTCTTCTATAAGTTTTATAGTTTCAGGTCTCACCTTCAGGTCTTTGATCCATTTTGAGTTAATTTTTGTGAATGGCGATAGCAGATGGTCCACTTTCATTCTTTTGCATGTGGCTGTCCAGTTTTCCCAACACCATTTATTGAAGAGACTTTCCTTTCTCCATTGTATGTTCTTAGCTCCTTTGTCAAAAATTAGCTGTCTGTACATGTGTGGTTTTATTTCTGGGCTTTCAATTCTGTTCCATTGTTCTGTGTGTCTGTTTTTGTAACAGTACCATGCAGTTTTGATTACTATTGCTTTGTAGTATCTTTTGAAGTCAGGGATTGTGATGCCTCCAGGTTTGTTCTTTTTTCTTAGGATTGCTTTAGCTATTCGGGGTCTTTTGTTTGCCCCATATGAATTTTAGTATTCTTTCTTCTATTTCCGTGAAGAATGTCATTGGGATTCTGATTGGGATGGCATTGAATCTGTAGATTGCTTTAGGTAGTATAGACATTTTAACTATGTTTATCCTTCCAATCCCTGTGCATGGGATGTCTTTCCATTTCTTTATGTCATCACTGATTTCTTTCAATAGTGTCTTGTAGTTTTCATTGTATAGGTCATTCACCTCCTTGGTAAGATTTATTCCTAGTTGTTTTATTCTTTTTGGTGCATTTGTAAATGGTATTATCTTTTTGAGCTCTCTTTCTGCTAGTTCGTTATTAGCATACAGAAATGCAACTGATTTTTGTAGATTGATTTTGTACCCTGCGACTTTGCTGTAGTTGTTAATTATTTCTAACAGTTTTCTAACGGATTCTTTAGGGTTTTCTATATATAAAATCGTGTCATCTGCAAATAGTGAGAGTTTCACTTCTTTGTTGCCTATTTGGATTCCTTTTATTCCTTTTTCTTGCCTAATTGCCCTGGCCAATACCTCCAGTACTGTGTTGAATAGGAGTGGTGAGAGTGGGAAGCCCTGTCTCATTCCTGTTCTCAGAGGAATGGCTTTCAGTCTTTCCCCATTGAGTATGATTTTGGCTGTGGGTTTGTCATAAATAGCCTTTATTATGTTGACATACTTTCCTTCTATACCCATTTCGTTGAGAGTTTTTATCATAAATGGATGTCGTATCTTGTCAAATGCCTTCTCGGCATCTATTGAGATGACCGTGTGGTTTTTATTCTTTGTTTTGTTGATGTGATGTATCACGTTGATTGATTTGCGGATGTTGAACCATCCCTGCGTCCCTGGTATAAATCCCACTTGATCATGGTGTATGATCTTTTTAAAGTATTGCTGTATTCGGTTTGCCAATATTTTGTTGAGGATCTTTGCATCTATGTTCATCAGCGATATTGGCTTGTAATTTTCCTTCTTTGTGTTGTCTTTGTCTTGCTTGGGTATCAGGGTGATGTTGGCCTCCTAGAATGATTTAGGAAGTGTTCCATCTTCCTCTATTTTTTGGAATATTTTGAGAAGGATGGGTATTAAATCTTCTTTGAATGTTTGGTAAAATTTACTGGAGAAGCCATCTGGTCATGGACTTTTATTTTTTGGGAGGTTTTTGATTACTATTTCAATCTCTTTACTTGTGATTGCTCTATTCAGATTCTCCATTTCTTCTTGGTTCAGTTTTGGGAGGTTGTATGAGTCTAACAATTTATCCATTTCTTCCAGATTGTCCAATTTGTTGGCATATAATTTCTTATAGTATTCTGTTATAATCCTTTGTGTTTCTGTGGTATCCATTGTAATTTCTCCTCTTTCATTTCTAATTTTATTTACTTTAGTCTTTTCTCTTTTTTTCTTAGTAAGTCTGGCTAAGGGTTTGTCAATTTTGTTTATCTTCTCAAAGAACCAACTCTTTGTTTCATTAATCCTTTCTACTGTTTTTTTGGTCTAAATTTCATTTATTTCTGCTCTGAGTTTTATTATATCTCTCCTTCTGCTGAATTTTGGCTTTGTTTGTTCTTCTTTTTCTAGTTCTGTTAGGTGTAATTTAAGGTTGCTTATTTGGGTTTTTTCTTGTTTGTTAAGGTGGGCTTGTATTGCTATGAGTTTCCCTCTCATGACCACTTTTGCTGCATCCCATACGATTTGGTATGGCACATTTTCATTTTCGTTTGTTTCGATGGTTTTTGATTTCTCCTTTAATTTCATCAATGATCCATTGGTTGTTCAGTAGCATGTTGTTTAATCTCCACATTTTTGTCACTTTCCCAGTTTTTTTTTTCATGGTTGATTTCCAGTTTCATAGCATTATGGTCTGAAAAGATGCTTGTTATGATTTCAATCTTCTTAAATTTATTGAGGCTTGCTTTGTTTCCCAACATATGGTCTATCTTTGAGAATGTGCCATGCATGCTTGAGAAGAATGTGTAGTAGGATGTTTTTGGATGGAGTGCTCTGTATATGTCTACTAGGTCCATCTTGTCCAGTTTTTCCTTTAAGTCCACTATTTCTTTATTGACTTTTTGTCTGGAAGATCTATCCATTGGCGTAAGTGGGGTATTAAGATCCCCTACTATTATTGTGTTGTTGTTAATGTCTCCTTTTAGGTTTGTTAACAGTTGCTTTATGTACATTGCTGCTCCTATGTTGGGTGCATATATATTTATAAGTGATGTCTTCTTGGTGGAGTGTCCCTTTTATCATTATATATTTCCCTTCTTTGTCTCTCTTAACCTGTTTTATCTTGAAGTCTACTTTGTCTGATATGAGTATGGCAACACCTGCTTTCTTTTGTTTGCCATTAGCTTGGAGTATTGTCTTCCATCCTTTCACTCTGAGCCTGTGCTTGTCTTTAGAGCTGAGATGTGTTTCCTGGAGGCAGCATATTGTTGGGTCTTGCTTTTTAATCCATTCTGCCACTCTGTATCTTTTGATTGGAGAGTTCAATCCATTTACATTTAGGGTAATTATTGATATATGCAGGCTTAATGTTGCTGCTTTGTCTCTTATTTTCCGGTTCTTTTGGATTTCCTTTGTTTCTTGTCCCATTTGTTTCGGACTGCCAATTCAGTTTGGTTGTTCTATCTTATGACTCTTCTAGTTTTCTCTTTGTTTATCATATGTGATTTTTTTTTGATTATTTGTTTAGTGGTTACCTTGAGGTTTGTATAAAAAATCTTGTGTATGAGATAGTCTATTATCTGATGGCCTCTTATTTCCTTACACTAAGTCAATTCAATCACTTTCCTCTTCCCCTTCTAAGTTGTTCTTGTTATACCTTATTCTGTCTTGTGTTGTGGATGTGTGTTTACAGTGATGAGGTTATATTGATTTTTGGTGAATTCCTTCCTTTGATCTTTGATTTTGGTATTTAAGTGGTTGCTAACCTATTCCGGTAAAGATCTACTATTTTTCTGATTTCGTCTACCTATTATTCTGCTTGCTCCAAGCTTTGTATTCCCTTTCTTTTCTTTTTTTTTAGGCCTGAGGGCCTTCTTGAGTATTTCTTGTAGTGGGGGTCTTGTGGCCATGAACTCCCTTAGCTTTTGTTTATCTGGGTACATTACTATTTCTCCATCATATATGAAGGAAATTTTTGCTGGATAGAGTATTCTTGGCTGAAAGTTTTTGTCTTTCAGTATTTTGAATATATCATTCCAGTCGCTCCTAGCCTGTAAAGTTTCTGTTGAGAAATCTGCTGAGACCCTGATGGGAGTTCCTTTGTATGTTATTTTTTGTTTTTGTCTAGTTGCCCTTAATATTGTTTCTTCATCATTGACTTTGGCCAGCCTTACCACTACATGTCGTGGAGTGGGCCTTTGCCTGTTGACGTATTTAGGTGACCTGTGGGCTTCACTTACTGGTATTTCCTGCTCCTGTCCCAGATTTGGGAAGTTCTCAGCTGTTATTTCCTTGAATAGGCTCTCTGTTCATCTTTCCCTCTCTCCTCCCTCAGGAATACCTATAATTCTTATGTTACATATCCTAATAGAGTCAGATATTTCTTGGAGACTTTCTTCTTTTCTTTTTAGTCTTAGTTCTCTCTCCTCTTTCATCTGAAGCGTATCTGTATTCCTATCCTCTATAATGCTAATTCTTTCCTCCATATTGTCAGCTCTGTTCTTTAAAGACTCCAGATTCTCCTTTATCTCCTCCATTGTGTTCTTCATCTCTATCAGTACTGATTGGTTTTTCTTTATGATTTCAATCTCTTTTGTGAAGAAACTCCTAATCCCATTGAATTGTTTTTCTGTGTTATCTCGTATTTCATTGAGTTTTTTTATGATAGCTATTTTGAAATCTCTGTCATTTAGGTTATGGATTTCTGTGTCTTCAGTGTTGGTTTCTGGGTGCTTGTCATTTCCCTTCTGGTCTGGTGATTTCATGTACCTTCGCATTATGGTTCCTGTATTGGCTTTATTTTTCCTCATCCTGGAAATATCTGGTTGCAATTTCCACCGCCACTGTGTGGGGGTTAAGAGCTGTGTAATCTGAGCTACCTGTGCTCTGCCCTGGCTGTTCGCTGCAATCAGCCAGCCGCTTGGTCTGGTCTGGTTGGCTGAGCTGCAGTGACTAGCTTGCGGGGAGGGGGGCTCTCTCTTTTGCCTGCTGGGTCCCTGGCGTGGGGGCTTCTTGCTCACCCCTTGTTATCTGCTCTCCTGGGGTGCTCAGATGTTGATGGTAGCCCTGTAGTTGTTCTGAGTCCTCTGTGTGGGAGTTTCCCACTGGCTGAGAGAGCCCGAAGAGCTACGGCTTCCCGCAGAGGGCTGCCCCTCCCCCAACTCTGGGAGCCACATGGACTGGGATCACTGATCTGATGAGGAGGGAGAGGAGTTCTCCTTACCTCTCCCCACTTCCTCCGGGGGCCCAGCATATTCCACTCTCAGATGTGCAGCAGTGTGGATCTTTCCAACCTTGCTTTTCACTGTCTAGGAGTCCGTTGTTGGTCTGTGACTGTTCCTTTTGTTGTATCTTATCAGGGGAAGAGTTTACGGGAATGCTCACTCCTCCATGACGCTGACGTCACTCCCTAATATTTTTTAATGAATAAATTTTTCCTAATATGTTTGTAAATGTGTAATTTTTATACTTAATAAAAATATCTCATACTTATTTTTGGAAAATTGGGTGGTGTTGATGCTACAGTCATAAGAATGTAGGGCCTGGATGAAGAATATTTGAAGAAGCCTGAGATCTTGGTATCTGAGAAGAAAGAAAGCATGAAATAAGAGGATGTGACGCTTAAAGACCTGCAAAGCAGTATACGTTCACAGAAAGACAAGAAAAAGAAATGAAGGCAAGTAGAGAAAATGAGGAGGAATGAAGGTAGCAAACAAAAATAAGTAAGTCTGTGCATGTAAGGATGTCTGAAAAGAAGTTCCAAAGATCCTAAGTAGTAGCCATCATGTGAGGTAGCCAATTTAGAGGCACAACTGCAGCTTTAACCCAGAAGTTTTATTTGGAGGCCCACCAAGGATAATAGCTAAGAAAGATTGCCTAACCTGCTATGGTGGGGCTGGAGCAGGAGAGAGCTGTAAAGTCAGCTCGTGTTAAATCAAAATGAACTCTAAGGAAAGTGAATTCATATATTAGCATTTCTGAAAAGTTTGTATTCCATGATTCGTTCTAATTTAGATGATTACTTCATGCCCAATGAATGGTTGGCTATCTGTGTAATATTCTGATAATGGTTAGGGAGGAGTCACAGAGAAGATAGAGGGACTGGATCGATCTAGTTCTGACTGTTGCCCAGGCCAAGAGGCTACGTGTAATTGGGTTACAAGTAACAGTAATCAAAGAGCATTCTTTTAGCTCCTCACACCAATAAACTGTAGATGCAAACCATATCCAGGTTGTTTTCTTCCTTCCTTCATTTATTTCCTCATATTCATTCCTTCATTCACTTCCTTATTCCATGAATACATCTTGAGTATCTACTATGTGACAGACACTGCCTTACGCATTGAGAATAGAATGATGAATGAAAATGATCCCTGTTCCGTGGTGTTTTGGACATGTGATTTCAGAGAAAGAAAATGACAAAGAACACAGAAATACATTATTTTTTAACTGCGATAAGTCCTCTGTAAGGTGAGGAAAGAGAGGGGCAGAATAATAGGAAGAATCTCGCAGACAGGCTGGTCACGCGGATAATGTGTTCAGGTTGAGATCTCTGAGACTGTCAATTTGGATAAGTAACAATGAAGCTCAGAAACACGGTGGTGGAAATATAAAGTCTGGGTCACAAACAGTGTTATATCCTCTGTGTTCATGAGCCATGAGATGTAATCTTTGGGTGAGCCTGCTGGTATTAGAAATTCTGGTGGCATTGATTTCAGCATCACAGCAACACACAGCAGCCACAGTATGACAATTGACGGATGGGTGGTGTGGTTCCCTGACCGAGAAACGAACCCAGGCTGAGGCAGTGGGAGTGCTGAATCTTAACCACTAGACCACCAGGGCTGGCTGAGATGTAATCCTAACTCCACTTAAATCCAACTCTTTGCCTACTCCACATCTGCAACCATGCAGTTGACTATGTCAGGATAAAAATGTACCACTAAGGTTATAAACCTTGAAATCATGACCAGGAACTGAAAATGCGCTCCTAATGCTGCAAAGCAATGAAATTTCACTTCCCGATCCTTCCATTCTTCCACTAACTTGGAAGATTTCATACCCCTCTTCTTTCCTCAACCTCCAAGGTTTTTTCCACATCTTCACTCTTAGTTGATGACTTCACTTCTAACATCACTGAGAAAATTAAAAGAATCAGAATAGAACTTCCATAAGGCCCAAGAACATCAATTCAGCATCTGTGCCCCCAAGGGATTTTAGAAGTAATTGTTCACTGGTGAAAATGAGAGTATTCAAGACAGGTGTTTAGAGAGGTGGCATACGTCTTACTCCTATATGAATGGCCTAAATTTTTCATGCAAGGGTCAAGGTCTAGATCGCTCTCATTCCTGCAAATCATTGATTCCTGACAGACTCTGTCACCTAACTAAATGACAAGGCTGAATGCTCCAAATCCTCAGAATAGAGAGTCATACATATCTGGAGGGCAGAGAGAGGAACTTTCCCCATGCTACATGAAGAGACTGAGTCACCTTATATACCCAAGTGCTGAGAGATCCTAGGCAGCCTTTAGTCCAACATTGCTTTCATTGTAAAATACCACCTGTGGCCAGCTTGTAGAAGAACCGTAAAGCCTCCATAAAGTCATTCAAATTTTCAGAGGCTATTTGTCCAAAGTAGGAGATAATTGCTTCAATGCTAAATAGGTTGACAATAAAAAAATAGTTAGATTTGTTTTTTGTTTGTTTTGAAATCATAATAGCTACTCACATGGAGCAAAAGCATACAGAGAAAAGAGGGTCCTATGGAAAAAACAATATAACTCTAATATTGGGAAGCTGTTGGAAGAACTATATCTCAGAAAACATAGCATCGTCCCTAACTTGAAGTGTGCAGCTCACCGGAAGGAGTCCTGACAGCTGACAGCTGCTGCAATGGTCTCTGGAGGCCAGAGTCCACTTCTTGGAGAAAAAACATGGAAGGTTTCCTCTTTATGTCAGGTAGGTGACAAAATACTGTCTTCTTTTAGTTTCAAACAAAATTTCCAATGATACAGTTTATATTATATTGTCCCATTCTATGCTCTCCCTCTCCCCCAACACACACACACACACACACACACACACACACACTGGCACTTCAAAACAAATGAGAGGGCCGGCCCCGTGGCTTAGCGGTTAAGTGCGTGCGCCCCACTACTGGCGGCCCAGGTTTGGATCCCAGGTGCGCACCGGCGCACCGCTTCTCCGGCCATGCTGAGGCCGCGTCCCACATACAGCAACTAGGAGGATGTGCAACTAAGACATACAACTATCTACTGGGGCTTTGGGGGGAAAACAAAAAAAAGGAGGAGGATTGGCAATAGATGTTAGCTCAGAGCCGGTCTTCCTCAGCAAAAAGAGGAGGATTAGCATGGATGTTAGCTCAGGGCTGATCTTCCTTACAAAAAAAACCCAAAAAAACAAAAAAAACAAATGAGAATTGCATTATAAGCCTATCTGGGTTTCACCTCATTAACATGCACAGATAGATCTTACTTAACAGGTTATTTCCACATAAGGCTGGTGCTCACATCTGAATGAGAACGTTTTTCAACCAGCACAGAGATTTAAAGGGTGACCTGTGTCCCTAAAACAATATAGCTGGCAACTTATTTCTTTTTCTTTTTTTTGAAGTTTCTGATTCTTCAAGAAGTTAGACTTACCTGAGGCCAGGACTCCCAGCTATACCAACTTGCCCAGACAGGTCTGAGCTGGCTGACATTTTAGGCTAGACAGGCTTTCTGGGCACCTCAGTATATTAAGAGACAACATGAGGCACAGATGGAGCACTGGACAGATCCAGCAGAGAGCCAGGGTGCTCCTGGGGAGAAGGTGTTCCCGGGTGGGCAGGTGTCATATCCCTTTTGGGGAAAAAAAAGCTTCAATTTCCATAACACAGCTCCTTGGGGCAATTTTGGCAAATGAAAATTTTTCTACAACTGTCAATCCAACCTTTGTTTATTATCTTCTCTGTGGAAAAGCACATTCTATACAACACGTCTTCCATATCATTTGTAGGTCATGTTGTTTTGCATGTTTGCACAACTAATCCACCTGCATTTACCTGGCAGTTCTGATGTCTGTTTAATGATGATGTACCAACAAGGAAAACAAAACTGGTAGAGAAAATTGCAAAGTGACGGAGAATGAGAATAAAGAGAGTTTTAGGCTGACCTACAATAACCCATGAAGGAGCATTTAGCATGGCGCTGTCAATGGTTTCCTAAGAATGCCAGAGACTCTTTCTTCCTTGACGCTGACAAACTGGGGAGCCCTGGGTTCAAGGGAGTGAGTTGCTACTTGCATACTAAGTGTATTGCCTGTCTCTGGTGCAGCTTTCATCAGAGAGGTTAGACAGAAAGAGTGCTCTGTCTCTCTCTCTCTCACTGTGTTTATCTCCATTGTATTCCCACATGTGCTGTTAGTAGAGAAAATATAATTATTTATCACTGTAATTTTGCTTCCAGCAAGTTCTAATTATAGCACTTCTGCAGAGTAGGCTGACAGGGTTTTATTGTTGAATAGTCCACGGAAGGGACTGAGTTATTCTGTTACATCAACTATTATATAAAAGTTGAGATGAAGGAGGACTGAAATTTCTTCCGATAAGTGTAATGACTTATTAGGTGAAACAAGGTCACACGATTCACATTTTCTTGTTTCTCTATTCTACATAGCATTGCATTGTATCTGTTGCATTCATTTCAGGCTTATGTATGATTATGCCTTTTAAATAATATATAAATTCTGAATATTATTTTCTGTTTATCCATTGAAGTTAAAGGTTAAAATAATTTAGTTTAAAACATAGAAATTTTTAATCTGTGGATTCAATGACTCGGAAAGAAAGTCAACTTGACATTTTCCTAGTGGTGTTTAATTGTCCTCTTCTCATTACAATTTTTAATTTGTAAAATCATTGTGTGTGCTACAGTAATCTCTGCTAAAGACTAGAGATTATGGTAGACTATTCCATTATTTTTTGTGATTATTATACCAAATAACATACCATATACAAGAGGGACTGATATGAAAACATCTCAAATACAAAATAATAATGCAGAGGTGGACTGAACCTGCATTTGGAATACTGAATGTACAACTTGAACAAACGAACTGAACAAACCAAAATTTTCTAAGAGAAATATCACCTAAAATGACTACTGTTATTTCTGTTGGGTTTTGTGTGTGTTTTTATGTCTCCTTCTAATTGATTCTTGATTTCTAATTTTGTCTTTTAATGCAATCTTATAGATAGCCTGGTTTCTTGGGACAAGAGAGAAGTGATAACGTTTTTTGAATTTCAAATGAATGCGTTTCCTACCTAGAATAGAGTGACCAAGTTTGGGCTTGATAGAGAAATCATAGATAGCCCAGGGGTATGAGAATTAAGGTTTTAATGAGCAAGAATTTAGCAAGGGCCTTTTGGTAGAAAAATCAAGATATGCCACCATCAAGAATTTTAGTTACCTACTCTCACTAAGAGTTTTTCTAGGAGCCAGAATAAATTAGCAACTGAAATTCCTGAGAGATTTGCTTCTTTGGGTGTAAAAGCAGTCATTTTCTTTGGTTCCATTTGTTTTTATTGCAAAATGTTACATTAAGATGCCTCTCTTAAGATGTCTCTTTCTTTATGCCTCTGTTTTCCTGATATTTGTTAATCTTTCTTAACTGTAAAATTCACCAATTGATGTTTTGTTGTAAACTCCAGATTACCATACTCAATACTAATTACCATATTTAATTACAAATTAATTAATATAATTACTAACTCAAATTCCATTTTTCGACTATTTCATGGGAAAACCTCAGATTTCATTTTGTTAACTTTATTCCGGCTTTACCCATGAAACCAGCCTCTATCATTCATGTATAAATTCCAAGAATATTTTTTGGCTCCTTCATGTGCAATATTTTAAAATGCATACTCTATGTCAGGAATTTATAAACCAATATAGAACATTAAAAAGTATACAAATATTAAAACAGAATATTGCAATTTCTATAAATTATTAAAATTAATTAGAGTATATGATAAAGAAATCATATCTTCTTTGTGATATAATGTTAGGAATCTGATAAGTCCTCATGAGCAGATGGATATTTCAGTTGTGCCTTAAAGCATGAGTAGCAATTCAATACATAAACAGAGATGGACTTCTAGGGAGTGAAGATTGGTTCCTTGGAAGCGTATTCTAGTCAGAGTAAAGAATATGAGAGGCAGTGTGACACTGGTAAGACTAGGCAATGTGTAGAGAATAGGAGCACTCCAGTTTGGCAAAACCTGCAATATCTGCATCAGAATAGCCAAAGAGAACTTTGAAAGGTGCCAGAAGATCAAAAGATCACGGAAGATCTTAATCATACACTACTAGAGTTTGCAATTGATTTAGGAGGTCGTGGGAGAGACCTGAATGTTTCTGAGAGGAGCGGTGTCACAATTCTGTGTGCAAAAGTGTACTATCAGAGTATAGTCCAGAAAACTTGTGAAGAGAAGATTAGAGGGCAAGTCTTCGCATTTGAAAACACAGTGTTCTTCCTCTTGTCAGAGTGGCCGCATAGTCTGTATATAACTATTTCTCTAAAGGTACAGTTACCGTTAGCCAAGAACATGAAATAGTATCCCTTACATATACATATACTTCCACATTGTGCTCCTGTTGTTTTTGCTCAGAAACTCTGCTTCCTGCCCTCTCCCTCACGCCCCTCCCAACACCAGCTCTCTAAGTTTCTCATGTGGCGTCTATTCTACCAGATTCTTCCTTACTTCTACTTCTCAATTTCTTCCCATTTAAAAATATTCATTGCCACAGAACGGTAAACTTAGAAGGATTGTGAGATTCATTTGATTTCATTATCCTGGATATTCTCCATGTGACAAAGATGAGGGAAACAAAAATTCTAAATATTAAGCTAATATAATCTAGTCAGGGAGTAAAGGCATATAGATAAACTAAAACTAAGACAGAATATGGTAATTGCCATAAGATATATGTGTGTGTGTGTGTGTGTGTGTGTGTGTGTGTATGTATATATGTGTGTGAGTGTATATATAGTCTGACATGGAAATTCAGAGTAGAAAACAGAACAGTTTTTCTCAGGATCGTTCATGAGGGAAATCTTTCTATAGGACATTGCATTTGAGCTAGATTATGAGGGACGCATAGAATTCTGACAAACAAATAGAAGCAGGGAGTCAGGCTGTTCCAGGTGGGGGTGTCATTCCATAGAGAGAGTTTGGCTTAAGCAAAAAAATATAGGGACACTCAAGACATGTTTAGAGAAGGAAAATCAGCATAATTTGGCTGATATATAAGGGATGTGTACAGGAATATCTAGAAATAAGGGTTGTGAATTTTAGAGCCAGGTGCTGAAAGAGAAGGGACTGATATATTCAATGGGATATGAGGAGTCTTTAAATGCATTTGAGCAGAGAATTCCAAGATCATTGTTGAACTTTATAATATTAATAATAGTGATATAAAAATGAATTGCAGAGGACCAGGCTACACGATATTCAGGTAAAAACATTTGAGAATCTCAAATTGTTGGCAATAGAAATACAAAAAAATTTAATACAAGAGATATAAAGCTTCTAACACTATACTATGCACTAAATTTTACCTGCTGTTACATAGAAAATGTATTTGGGGGCCATCAAAGTACATTTTGCGTATTTCAAAAGATTGCTGATGATTAGCAGATACAGAAGTAAAGTTACTCGCACAACTACTTGCGAACCAATGTACTTGGTATTTTACAAGCCTACTTAATTTTTGTGTTACACCTTGAATGGATATTTGCTTTTTAAATGAGAAAGAATTAATATTTGTGGGACACTACTAGACATTTTGCTTTCACATATATTATTTAGTTAGATTCTTAAAATACCTCTGTGAGAAAACTATTAATCTAATTTCTAGATGAGAAAACAGAAACTCCAGAAAGTAAAGTGAATAGCCAAAGTAACACAGCTATTAAGTGGCCTGGATGGGATTTAAAACCATATAAAATGCTGCTACCAGGAGATTGGGGACAGTGTTACTTGATGCAAAGAAATAAATATCTAAGCATGCAAATTTTTGTCCTCAGGAAAAATATAGTAGTGTGAAAATAAAAGATGAGGCCTACTGGAATTGACTTTTGTGTTTCTATTAAGGATTAATCTTCAAATGTAAATATTGGAAATTGAATACATTCAAATTAAGTTTAATGTTTCTACAATATAATATCAACCCCTTTGAGGTTAAAATTATCTTCAAACTTTTTCATAAATTTTCCCTTTACTCACGGTATAACTCTCGCCTTCCCTCTGGGACTCTCCCAGAATTTTTAAGTGCCTCTTGGTCTCCTTCCTGAATAACTGGACAAAGATCTTGGTCCTGTTTTGATAACAAGAACAGCGGAAGAAACATTTACTGTTGTCAGGATACCACAAAATGCTTGTGTGGCACCCTGTTGAGAATTTCTGTTCTAATTTCAAAACTTTCATAATAAGCTGATGGCTCCATCTCCCACCATAGCCATTACAAGGATTTATTATAAAACCATGAAGAAAAAGAGTGGATTCTCTAGTGTCAGCGTTCTTGCTGTTTGCAAGAAGAGAGAGAACACGCTTGGTAATATGGATTGAAACAGCTAAAGGGAGCACATAAATACAAACCCAATTTCTAAGGTAAGCGATGAATTACTTGATCTTCTCCAGGCATGTGGCAGCCTTTCAGCTTTCTTCACCTCATATAATAAGAGTAAAATGTCGACGTTATTTGGCTGCTTCTGGAAGGTGGTACAAAAAAAGAGACTGCTGTAGCTCACCCTTTTCACAGGATGCTTTTTAACTAATCATTTCAGGGTGCTCTTTGCAAGGAAAGCTAATGTTGTTAACACCAAACTAAAAAGGAACTTGACGATTTACAGCTCACAATTAAAAGATTTATCAAATTATCAAGGTTTCAAGCATAATTTCAGTTCAGAGGAAAGTACAAAGTGCCAGTGTCCCAAAGGAATAGAGAACAATGGCCTGAGGCAGGGGGCTAACAGCATGGCTGCTAACAGCATGGCTGCTATTCAGAGTGAATCACAGTAAGGTTGTGGGCACCTAAGGTTTACACACGTTGTTCTAACAAGGAGACTGGGCGAGAGGGAGGGAACTTGTTGTTGAGAAAGTGATACTTCCTGGTAGACAGACTCCAAATTATTATGCATTTTTGAATAACTGTGAAAAATCAATTTTTATTTTTTAAAGAGATTTGCTTTAGTGATTTGATCGTTACCCAATCTAACTGTACCTCCCGAGGTTTGAGGATGGTGGTAACTTGGAAAAAGCAAGAATGTGTGTGACCAGGAAAAAAAACAGCTTTTCTCTCCAACTGAATAAGCCTGCAAATCAAAATTGAATTCAAAATTCATCCAGAACCTTTACAAAAGAGAGCTAGTCAAGAGTGGAGGTTGGTATCATCACATAATAAAAACCTTAATTAGTGTTATTTAAGGAAACTTTGAAGAGTCTTATGCCAATCTAGAGCTAATGCCAAGCCCTACATCAGGAACGTGTGTAGCTCGCCGGCATCCCTCTGTGGAAAAGTGGCAGCTCATCCATCTCACCTCTGCTCTTACCCTATGGGGAAAATAGAAGACAAATGACTGGGATAACTAGACAGAGATTCATTCCTATGCTCAAAACGTGTAATAGTATAGCTATACCAAAGCATAATTGAGGGCTGGAGTATAAGATTTTATGGATTAATACATAGTCCAGTTTCTACGTGAAATTGAAAACGTTTTCCTCGTAAAGCCACATAATTTGACTCCTTGAAAATAATTTTAAGGATACATTCTAGGTCATACAGCTGGCCACCTATTCACACACAAAATAAAAACATAACAATAACAGTATATGAAGCCTGGGAAGAATCAGCTGGCAGCTGTTGGCTCAGCTTTATTGCCACTTTTGAATCACGTTGAGCATCATGAAATATTTGTGATTTGCTTTTTAAATTTTATAAAACTCCTGCCTGACACAATGCAATTACTAATTTTTATTGTCACCCAGATGTTATTATTCTGAAGATGACTTACTGAGATGAAGTTGAAACTCTCTCAGAACATTTGTACTGAAACTGGTAATTTTCCAATAAAACTTTGTTATACCACAAAATTATCTCTTGAGGTAAAGTCACCATAATATATACAAATGATGGCTAATTAATTATTTTAATTAGACTATACTATCAATCAAGGTCAACCTTCAAACTCAATTAATATATGTGCAGCATATTCCACATAGCAATTTTAACTTGTGTTTTAATTGTATTGGCTGTTTCTCAAAACCTACTGCAAATGTATTAGTTTAGAGTAAATAAGAGGTACTTTGAATGACCTGTATTATAGAAAGAAAGTAAACCAAAAACTTCCTAATGATCTTGCATAATTACTGTTATTTTGGTAGTAGCTGTACTTTTAAATGTTTACAGTGCAAATGAGCAGCTTAATTGTGGCTATGTTTTCAGATAACAATTTTCACCCAGAGTGGGAAAAATATTTACGAATGGTATAATGTTACATATTGGTTGATTAACATAGATTATTTGCTTTGAAATCACCAACTTAAAGGTTAAAAATAAAACACCATACAAAATCAAAAGCCAAAATACAAACTGACTCAGTTTTGTATTTGAGATCAAATTCAAAATTTAACAGGCTTAGTTTGGTTTGAGAGGTTGTTTGGAGTATAAAAACCTTCTAAGAGAAGAGTGAAATGGGGATATATTTGGATTCATGTGAGAAAATAATACTTTAACATTGATAAATAAAAATGAAAGTGATAGATTTAAAAAAATAAATTATTGGTCTTTAAGTGTATCTTTAACTATTTTGCAGTTAAGGAGACTTAGCTAGTAATCTGCCTTATCAAGTTTGGGTCTTTTTCCCTTATCATTGTTATTGTTTTATCTTCTCTTTCATGTCTCTCAAAAGATGATCTTTAGTGGAAAAAATAGGGAAGAAAGTACTATTTTTAGATCTAGTGTGTCCATGCAAGAAAGAGGCTTCCAAGAGTGTTTATATCGAGCACTGATGAAGTTAAAGTTTTTAGTAGAAGCCTCTCTGCATTGTTGTGTCTGGGATGTGAGGATTTAAATGAACATTCAATCTGGGTAAAATTGGACTTGGTGTGGGTGGTTTCTCTTCACATTTTCTACTCTACCTTAAGGATGAATGCTGGCGGCTCACAAGGTATTACAATATTTACAGTAGGATAGGAGATAACAGTGCCTAATGTAATGCTTATTATTTAAGGTATAAAATAATGTTCAGAGAGCTCTGAATAGTTGGAGTTCCACCAAAAATACTTTCAAAGTGAATTTTTTTGCATGCATAAACATATGTATAATCAGTTTTGTCAACTGCTTAATAATATCATGCTTAATAATATAGTTATAATTTAGTAGAATGCAATTCTTGGGCAAAAAGCTGACCTCCATGATGTGATAAAGATACATTATTCAAGAAACAAAAAGACAATTAAAAACTCCAGGAAAAACAAAGGGGTATGAAAAAAAGATTGAGTTAAATACAAAGCAAACTAACATGTGATATGATTTTAAGAATATGTAGAGTAAGAAGAGAAAAATCCATTTGACGTTCAAACTAGGAATGTTCTTTTGCTAGCTCAAGTGGCATGGCTTTATCATTCCAGCACATTCATAGCAATATTAACTTACATGTTAGATTCCTGCTCTAAGATTAAATGTAAGTATAAAACACAAACATATGTTTGTTGTTGTGTAATAGTTACACATATATTAATATTCAGATCTATATACATATTCCTATATATTTATATTAATCTATATTTAACTAAGTAAAATAAAAAGTATATTTGATAAGATGGCAAAAGCAGAAAGGCAAGTGGAAAGGTGAAAGAGAAGACAGGAACAACAAACATGCATTCTTCTTATTTTAAGGGGAATAGAAATACAGACTAAAATCAATCAACTGAGAAACAGAGTTATGTGTATATAATTAAAAGGGTACAAAAGTAATCAATAGACATACTAAAATTATACACTTTGTTATGTAAATTAAATACTAAATGATACAATAAAATTTTGGAGAGTGAGAAGAGCATAATAAAAGTGAATGAAATCTTCCGCTTTCACATCAAGTAATCAAATGGTATTGTGTTTTGGCAGTTTTCAAATCTCTACAAGGCACACTTCTTGTGTTTAATTTTTTCCCGTTCATTTCCTATCTCCATTCTCTTTCTCTTCCTTGAAAAGTTATCCCCTTTAAGATGGTTGATTTATGTTTGAATAAAATTTGTTTAAATTTGATAAAATTCATACATTTGGTATGAATTTTTAGAAAAGTTTTTTTTTAAACTCAGATGTGCTATTTTAATCTACCTTAATTGTATTGAGCTATATTGCTTGTTTCATTTTTACCTTTATTTTATTCAACATTATGTTTTTAAAGATGTATCCATTTTGCTGTGAGTATATTTATTAAATTTTTTGGAAATTGTGACAACATTTATGAGCATTATTTAGATAAATATTAAAATTAAACTTAGATAAATATTAAAATTAAATCAATGGAATTCAAAGAGAAATCTTTTGCCTTGGGTCTGGTGAAATATGTACCTTTAGGTACTACTGACTTCATGTCTCAACCAACAACTTCTCTGGAGTATCCATAGGACAGTATTGGCTGAGTAGTAGGCTGGGCCATGTTTCTATTATCTATACAAATAAGATTTTATTAAAATAAAATTAGAGAGAGAGATGCTTGCATGCTTTCATTTTAAGGGAAGTTATTTTATCCAGTATTTATGCTTGAAACAAGTGACCCAATATTTGGGACTTTGATAGGCTTTAACTATACAAAACTGTTCCTGGTTAGAATGCTTGCTATGGCAGGATTTGACGTGTAATAACAACCACACACTTGTAAACTTCACATCATATATTTTCATGAACTAAATACCTGAATCTTTTTTTTTTTTTTTTTTTTTTTACAGAGTATCACTATAGACACAGAACATACTAACATAATCTGAGTCCATAGCTTATTCTTAAAGATTTTCCAAGTCTTTTGTATTGTTTTCCAGAGGAACATTCCTGGGTGGCTAAGCTAACTCTGCTTAATTCCAAACTGACAAACATGACATTTTGGTGGTTATGAGATGATTTATCAGAGTTTCAATGTTTCCTTCTTCACCTCCTCCCTAATTTGGATGGCAGTGGGGCTACAAGAATGTTGTCTGGAAATGATGAGCTAATTTAATTTTGGAAGATTTCTCTTCCCACCCAATCTGTTTGTGTAGGACATGGTACGGAACTTGTTGATGTCAGCTATTCACTCAGTGTGGGTTTCAGCCATGTTTATCTTCCAAAGACCTCACAGCAACAACTAATGTCTCCCTGACCACAAGATTTGATTACTGTAATTTCTAGTCTTCAGATCCTCCCACTTAAACCTTCTCTTTCTTTGAAGATTGCTTCAAGGTTTATTGCACGCCGATTGCTCAATAATTAGCTCTAGGGATTTAGTAAAATGTTTTAAATACTGGAGCTGACTCACATAAAAATGTTAAATTCTCATACTGAGTAATAATGTGCTATATATAATAGACGATTCCTCTGGTAACAATTCCTTGTGATTAAAATTGTGGATTTATGGGTGGGAAAGGATGCCAAAAAGTCATTTGGACAAGCATCCTGGCTTCAGTTGAACCATCCCAGACAGATGTGATTAATTGCATTGAACGATAGCCTTGCTTTTATAACTGGTAAGCCAAAGGCTTTTTCAGTCTAAGCATTCAAAATTTGAACAAATTTGTTTTTAATTCCCAATTATAGTGACTCAAATCCCAGAAGCTTGACTAAAAGAAACCTTCACCCTCCAGAATAACCCAAAGGAGTGTCTCACATGTTCTAACAAATCAATCTATCTGCTAATGTTAGGGTGTCCCATGTTCTTTCTTGCTAGATAGCTCCCCTTAGCAAATGTCTCTGACTTTGAAGCTGCCCGAAGGAGCTTCCCTGCTGCTGCTGCTTTCGTGCCCTGGATGGGTTTGCCAGAATCTATATTCAGAATATGGTCTACTGATGCACTCAGAGTTGCCTGTTCCTGAGAAGCTGGAGCAGTGTTGGTTCTCATGGGATATTAACACTAGGCTTTAAAAACCATTCAAGAAAATCATCTGTGTCAGTTGGCTGTTGCCATGTAACAAGTCACTCTAAAACTGAATGGCTTAAAATAATAAGTATTTTTAATGAGACTCATGAGTCTATGGGTCAGCTTGGCAATTATTTGGGTCTCATTTGTGCTCACTCATATATCATGTCTGCACACAGCTGAGGGAAGGGTAGGTGGATTTGCTGACTTGTTCTGGTCTATCACATACGTTTGGAGTCATCTTGCTATAGGGTGGTCCAGGATGGCCTTGAATGAGATAACTGCGCTCTGCTCCATGTGATGTCTCGTCATCTAGTAGCCAGTCCAGGCTCCTTCTCAAGGAGGTAGCAGCGTCTAAAGAGGAGGCAGGAAAGACAAGGAAGGCACACAATGACTCCTGCAGCATTCATTGACCAAAGCAAGTCACAAGGCCAGTTCAGAGTCAGGTCAGAGAAAGACTACAAAGTTACAGGGCCAAAAGCTGGGCTACAAGGAGGCCATTAAATGAGGCCAACTATGTAGTCAATTACTCTACCATATCACCACCTCAGCTTTGTCTTTCATTCCAGCACAGTAGTCTTCCGGAGCCTCTGAAAGAGTAATAAAATAACAATACTTCACACATATGTATTGTTGCTATTATAAATTACAATATTATAGGCCCCCAGTTTTTTTACATAAGGCCTGAGACCCTGGAAAAACAAGTTTGTAACAAAAGAATTTCTATTCAAACATCGTTTTTGTAAGCTCATACAATTCAGTTGATGACGTTGGATGCTGGAGCAGTGCTTCGTTGTCTTCCTCCTGTAGGGGGAGGGATGTGAACTTGGGAGTTCAGTGCAAGGTGTCTGACTCCTGGCTCCATCACTCACTAATATGTCGAACTTGTACGAATTATTTAATCTCTCTGAGTTTCAGTTTTCTCAGTGGTAAGAAAGAGAATTACTGTGTTAAATTGAAAAGTATAAGAAGACTACCTAGGGCTGGCCTGGTGGTCTAGTGGTTAAGTTCACACACTCTGCTTTGGTGGCCCAGGGTTCGTGGGTTTGGATCCTGGGCTCGGATCTACTCACCACTCATCAAGTCATGCTGTGGCAGCGTCCCACATACAAAATAGAGGAAGATGGGCAGAGATGTTAGCTGAGGGCCAATCTTCCTCACCAAAAAAAAAGGGGGGGGGGCTACCTACATTTGTATCTGAAACAGAGCAGGCACTTTCCCCACACTTGTTCCTTTTCCTTTGCATTTCCCTTAAGGTGGTCATCATACAGATTCAATAGTGTTGACTGTAGGGTCTTCTTTTCTACACTCTCCACTGCCCCTACCAATTTACATCCTTCAGGGTTTCTTCACAGGGACAGTATTAGCATTTTGGGTGGGACAGTTTTTCATAGTAGAGGATTTCCCTCACCTTTGAAAAACATCCTGTGGGCTTGGCCCCGTCCACTAGTGCCAGCACCCACTCCAAGTATGTGTTATTTCTAAATTACCTCCCACATTCCCAACATCCCTGTAGGGGGTGCTAAGAACCCTGCTGAGATTAATATCCCTTACCATCTACTTCCACGATAGTGATCCACTAAAACTGTGTATAAAATCCCCAGCTTATTGAAGTTTTTTCCCCACTACATTGTACTGCAATTCAAATTTCTGGGAGTGAGAGAGAAAAAAAAATTGAAGAGGGAAGTATTTCCTACAGAATGGGACCTAGGGAGTGAAGCCTTTATGTTCTGTCCAGAGCCGTGAATTTAAAGCACATCTACTTTCTAAAATGTCTCCTGTATATCTATTATTATCCTCTTTATCCATCTGGATTAAAACATGCAAGACCTTTGCAAAAATGTGAGCATATTATTTAGAACAAATTATAATATTCTTATCTATATGTCCTTTTGTGCAAAATAATTGATCAAATTAGCACCTAGATCCTAGCCTGGACCTATAAGATTTATTTACAGGGTGGGAGGAAGAGGAGATTTAACCTCTAAGGCCTGGGGCAGTTTGGGGAGGTGAACTGCATTAGGCATCCAGGGATTGTGGATGCAGAGGGAGCGACCCAAAAACATCAAAAATAAACATTGATTAAATTTAAATTATGCCTTCGGGAGCACTTTCTATGTTTTACACCAAATAAATCAATAGCCGTTCTAAAAAGCCAGCTGGATACAAGAGCAATTTTTTACACCTTGATTACTAGGATTGATCACTGGCTATTTTGGTTGGTAACATGGGTGAAGCCTTCCTCTTGCTGTCTCTCTTCCTCAGTTGCCTTTGTCTTTAGTAGAAGACATCCTTTTCCAAAAAACAGGGCTTCTATTCCATCCAGTTGGAAAGCTAAGTGTGTCAGGAACAGAATTGATTGGGCAGAGCTCAGAGGCAGGCATAATAGCTTGAAGAAACCTAGAACTAGTCATAATTTTAGGAAAAAATCAATTTGCATGGTGATTTTTAACACAAAGCAGAAACTGAAAGCTACCATTCAAGATATTTAATGGAAAAAAAAAGATTTTTTTAACATAGTTTAATAAAATATATGATTATTTTATAGAATATTTAACAAGTATATTTCAATATTTCATGAAGGGTGTTTAACATCTCAAAAGGCCACACTTGCAGTACCATTAGGAGAGAGGTGATGTCTTTGCTTCAGCATCCCTGCAACGGGAGGCAGCCCAAATCCCCTGTTTATAGCTGTACCCCGCCTGTACTCCTGCTCTCCACTTCCCTGCCTTACATTTGCCTTTCTCTTTTTTTTCCACAGGACTTATCAACTGCTAAGAGACTATGTAATTTATTTCTTTATTATATTTATTATTTCCTGTTTGTCTCCCTTTATATGGTGGCTTTCTTGATACTATTTGTCTCTTGACTATATTTATTGTTTGCTGTTTAAACTCCTTGAGGGCAGGAATATTTGCTAAGCACAGAGCCCTGCGCATTTCATTCACTGATACATTCCAAGCACGTAGAACAACATTTGTTAAAAGTGTAACAGAATAAAGAAAGAGAAATATAGAAGAAACAACAGTGCCTGGAAACTGTAAAAGACGAACAAAGATTTTTTAAATTCTTCTTCTGTGTCTGGGTTTAAATT
Source organism: Ceratotherium simum simum (assembly GCF_057802395.1). Lineage (NCBI taxonomy): Eukaryota > Metazoa > Chordata > Mammalia > Perissodactyla > Rhinocerotidae > Ceratotherium > Ceratotherium simum. The sequence goes on along the minus strand of NC_141926.1, from coordinate 41,662,170 downwards.
AAAAACAAAAATGAGAAGGTAAATTTGTCTCCTTAAATATCGTGGTTTTGGTGCCCTACCTCCTCTTTTGTTGCTCCTTAACTAGAGTCTTCCTAATTCTCCTGCCACCTCCTATTAACATAAACATCTGTCAGGTAAGTACGTGATCTTCCCTTTAGGAATGTTCTTCCTGATCTGCCCCTATGTTAGTTGCCTCAAATATAGGCCTTGCCCCATCAGTGTTCTAAATTCCCCTAAAGATCGTTTACCTGCCTTGAGTTCCATTCTCATAGGAAATTAAATATAAATTAGTTAATTTGGCAAATTGCCTAGATGCTGTTGGTTGTCTTCCCAACCCTCTTCTTTCTTGATGGCAATATCCCCTTTGTGACTCTGGGAAGGACAGCGCTGTCCTGAGGTCCAAGGGTGCTGATTTGCTGAAGCCAATCATGGTGGTCCTGTTCTCCTTGTCAGTGATTGGTTTAAAATTGATGATGTGATACAATACCAGTCAATGAAATAAGAAGAGGTGTTTCTGGATTGTCCTGGAAAAGGTTTCATTTTTTCTCTTTACTGGGTAGGGCAATGCTGGCATATATTGGCTGAAATTGTAGCACCCATTTTCCTGTCGTAATGGCAGCTAAGCTGACATATTGAGAATGGCAAGGTGCTTCGTCCTGCCTTCAGACTACTCGGTTAAGCAACCATGAAGCTGCCTTACCTGATGACTTTTTGTTAGAATAGAGAATATGTATTTTTTGTTGCTGAGTCAGAATTTTCTGTGATTTACAGTTGAAAACTTCTTAAAGAATAACTACAGATATTATGAAACTGTGGAGTTTATAAAACAACTTCCAATAACATATGTTAACAGAGACATTTTTTGAAATGTTTGCTCCTTAATCCATGTTTCAGACTTATTAGAAGAAAAAGATTATGTGGTGCTTTTCAACCATTTTCAGAGCACAGAATCTGACAGACTGTCTATAGTTTCATGGAACTATTTGGACTCTAGGCTACAAAATTAAACACTCTCTGTCCTATATCCTTGCCCGGTTGTAGATAAGTTTTAAGAAAGAATAAAGTTCTGGACCAGACATAGTGGACAATAAAATGGGCAGTATGCTTTAAGATGCTAAACAATAGCTTTAAAAGAATATTGCCAGGGTGTTCACCTAAGGCCATTATGTAACCTATTGGATAATTATCTTTTCATATTATTTAATTAAATGCATTGTCATGAGCTAGATATTCTCCTTTTTAGTGGTTCCCAATGCAGGATAAACTGTGATATGCATCTGACTTCATGCAGGATGCCAGGATGAAACACTTCTCAAACATTTAAACCCGGGAAGGGAGATCCTCGGCAGAAAGGATGATGTGATAGGTAGAGGGAGAGTTTGGGAAAGAGAATAAAGCAAAGCTGTCATAGAGGGAAGAAAGAGAACGGAGCTTCACTTGCGGTTTTCAAATTGGGGATAGTCTCTTAACGTGTGAATTATTTGTGTGGAGAAAGGGACGGAGGATAGAAAGGACAGAATAAAATTTAGAGTGCTCTCAATTCTACAGCACTGACTTTTCTCTGTAGGAGGAATTCTAGACCAAACACAAGCAAGCAGATCATATACTGTCTCTACATACTGCTGTGCCAGTGAATTCCTCCCTGATCTGAATGGTCAGAGCAAATTCATGGCGAATGAATGATAGCGTGACACAGCTAATTAATCCAGTTGAGTCCAGGCCTCTCAGGCAGTCATGCCAAATTGTACAGTGCAATGGGGTGTTTTTTATGAGACCGTGGTGTGTGGGGGATTGATCTGCGAATGGAGTGATGGCATCAAACTGCGGGACCAGAACTAACTGCTCAGCACTACTGTCGGCAATGAATTACAGCTTTTTGATCTGGCAAAACTGCCACCAGACTTGATATTTCTGAAATACCATCATAAAATGGAATTCTGAAATAACCAGCTCATCAATCACTGAGAGTCCACGCTGCTCCCCAGAATCTGAAGCACATTTGCAACTATTTTGAATCTCCTTTGCAGAAAAAGTCCTTTTGAAATACCTCATTTTATACAATCACGCACGCCAGGTCTAAAAGGCCAGGTGAAAACGTCCTAGGTTTTAAGGCATTAGTATGATAATTGAGTGAAATAATTAAAAATATGAAGGAGACAAATGAGGGCTTTGTTTCAGAGAAATTGTTTAGGTAACATACAGGAAAGACGTCTCAATTGTATATTGATTAACTATTTCTGAACAGCAGATTATTTTTCTACCCCGCCAATTTCAAGCTAAACCTATTTAATATATGTTTCCTGGACTCTTGAGAAGATGTATTTCCTGTTGTTTGCATGTAGAGTTTGTTATATTTCTTTCAAATCAACCATATTAATTATATTATTCAGATCCTTATTTACTTTTGTGTTTATTCTAAGAATTAATAGAAATGTATTCATATACATAAAATATCTGTATTATATATCTACTCTTGTATATCTGGCAATTTTCTTCATATTTTCAAGATTTGAGTAAAATTTTGATACTGTATGTTTTGGGACATATTAATGACAGTTATATGTTGTTTTTAGACACTCTCTCTCATCAAAGTACTCTTCTTTGGTCCAATTAATACACTTTTTCTTGAATGCCACTTTTTCAGATCTTAATATTACCAGCTGATTTATATTTGTATGCATTATGTTTGTTTGTTATACTCTTGCCTGTGCATTTCTTCTAATCTTTTTGGGTGACTTTAAACATGTCACTTGTATACTACCTACCATTGGTTTATTTTTTTAAAACATAAACTTTTCCTTTTAACTGGTAAATTTGTCCCACTTATACTTTCTATTTTGTTTATTTACAATAGTTGTCACATCAGAATTTCATTATTTTGACTAGTATCTCAGTTGTATAAATTACATAAAGATTTGCTTGCAGGTAATATGTCTCCCAGATCCCAGGCAGTCTGAGAATGTCTTTTTGTTTCTTTTACACATTAGTGGTGACTTGGCTAGGAATGGGATTTCAAAATCTTTTTCTTTGGAAACCTCCTAGGCTTGACTCCCATCCACAGTGTGATTGCCTTGAAGAAGTCTGAGGCTCTCCTGATTTTCTTCTTTAGAGGTGACTTGCTTTTTTTTGCCTGAATGCCTTTGGCATTATTTTTTTTATCCTTATAATTCAATAATTTCAACAGGATATGGTTTGGTTTTAAATGTTCTGTACTAACTTTTCTGAGAACAAAGTGAACCTTGTCAATGTGTAAATTCAGATATTTTCTCATTTGGAGAAAGTATTTATCTTTAATTTTTTCCCCTATTCTATTTGTTCTGCTTTCTGCATCAGGGAGGCTCTAATTTTCCATATGTTTCTGTTCTCAAAATGGAGCATTTATCTACAACCGCTTTTCCTGCTTTGTCTGTCCTCTCTTCACTCTGCATGATATCTCTGGCCAGATACCGTATCATTGGAAATGGTCTTCCGATTCCTCCTTCCTGTTTCTAAAGTATCCGTCATTGCTGAGAGGGCGCCCTTTTCCCTACTTTGTGTTCTAACTCCTGCTAGGTCTCCTACCACCTCCCCTTTTCACCAGTTATCTCGTCACTAATCTTTTCTAGACCCCATGCTCTACTTGATTTAATGCTTGATGCATCTGTTTACTAAATTTCCTTTAATCCTTGATAAATTTGCTGTCTGTATTTTTCTTGTTTCTGTTCACTCAGATTTCTCTCTCCATGAATCTTTTGATTGCTGCATTCCTTTCTTTGTTTCTCTGTAGGATAGCCATTTGGAACACATGTGGATTACTTTTTTGCTTCCTCTTCAGATTGGAGACAGTTTTATCTACAGTTAGTTTTCAGAAATAGAATGAGTAGATTCTCTGTAAGCCCCTCGCCATTCACCTGGATGGCCAGATGTGGATAGTTTGCAATATTTTTTTTCCTATATTTTGGGCACCTGAATGAAGTAGGATATGAACTTGAGCTGTTTTTAAGAGACTTGTCTTTGATATTTTCTAGGTCATTTTTATTATCAGCAGGCAAACTTCCCATTCAGCTCAAACCCACCCCTAGGCTTCAGTGCACACACCCAGTGCAGGAAGAGCCAGACGAGACTTTGGGAAAAGGCCTTTGGCCTCAGGTGGTTTGATTTAGTGTGGACTGGGATCTTTCTTCCTTTCTTTCTTCTCCTTCTCTTTTTATTCTTCTTTCTCCCCTAGTCAACAGAACTTTTCTGCCAAAAAAATTTGGCCGTTGTTAAGATGATTAAAGAAGACAATTTAGATAATACAAACTTTATTTAACGCTTCATAAAGCAGGCAGTTCTCCCAATACTTGAGAGTGGAGACTGCCCGCTTCATGGAGCGTTAAATAAAGTTTGTTTGAATTGTCAAATTGATCTCACTTTAGCATTTCCTTGGTAGGCTGGACTCCACTGATCCTGAGAAACCACGTCAGCAAATGAAACTTAACTTTAGGTTTCATGTTCTTGTAAACATTCCAGCTGCTCAGGAGTCAGACAATGTGGGTAACAAATCCGTGATGGCCAAGTAACAGAGGTGATCGCCCCATTCCTACGATACCTCAGATATAGTCAGACAGGTAACCCCAGGCAATCAAGTCTTTTTATTCCTTCTCTTCCTTGTCCCCTATTCTTTATCCTGTAAAACCTTCCTGCCTTCCTCCTCCCTTTGCAGTTCTCCCAGCTCTTGAGGGTGGAGACTGCCCACTTCATGGAGCCTTAAAGTTTGTTTGTATTACCTGAATGGTCTTCTTTAGTCATTTTAACACCCTGGAAGATTATCTCTGAGATCTTCTCTACTCTTTTGTCCAGAAGAGAAAATCAACAATCATAAAAATAGAAAGAGTGAACCTAGGTTTATCCTCTAATACTTGGGGAACATCAGCAAGATGTTTTATAACTAAGTTACTTTTGAGAAGATGATTTCCACAGGGGGGATGGGGGGTATTTGTAGCACATAACATCCCAATTAAGAATATTTCCAGCCTATCCCACTCACTTCGAATCCTGGGTGAACTCCATACTGTCCATGTGAAAATGGGCAAGCTGTTTAACCATTTACTTTACTGTCATCTGTAAAACTTGGTGAAATCATAGTATTCTACCTCCTAGGATTTTTGTTAGGCCAAGGTTCTTAGACATACTTATTTTGTTGGGCCAAGTAAGTGATTGCTATCTGTAAAGCACTTGGCAATAAGCACTCAAAAAAAGGTACAATTTCTTTGTAATGTCTGTTTATAACTTAATAGAGAGCTAGAGAATTATTCTACCAGGTGACACCTTTAAAATTCTTTTATATCCACATGCATATTCAGTGATAGATCACATTATAAAAACTAGAAATAACATTCTATTTAATTTGAAAAGACATAACACAACATGAAATAGTGAAACATTCCAGAGGAGAGCAGTGGAATCTCATTGCATACAATCTACAGTGATTGGATTTCTTTGGGTTATTGTTATCTAGGCTGTGAATACCCAGGTGGCATCTAATAGAAATATTCATTTTTCTGCTTATTATGCAGTACCTGCTAAAGTGTATCTATTTTCTTGAATAGCACAAAATGAATTAAAATAAACATGAATACAATGTTATTTTTACCATATAATTCCATTTTCAGTGGATTTGAAATGGCTATGTATCATTTATATTTCTTTTGTGCATGGATGATTGTTGTAATGACACCATTGTTTAAGATGTAGTTTTCATAGATTGTTACTTGTATACATGATTACTATTTTCCAACATCAGTTTTCCATGGCAATAAAATATAACATACATATTTTCCTGCGCCAGAATTGATTTGTACAAATAGATTTGGTCTAAAGACCCAATCAGCTTTGTGAATATTTCACTTGGTAACTGTTCAATGGGCAATCTATTTAGCTGAACTGCCACAATCAAGCATGTTATAAAGATTTCACTTTAGTAAATGAAATGGGAGAAAAATGTTACAATCTTTTAACAAGGATGCCAATCTCTTTATAGTCCTCTTAGGAAACTTGGTTTTTCTGGGGTGAGTTTAACACCAATCTCATCTGTTTGTTAGCGACCATGGTTGGAATCTAGTCTCTTGATTACGTGGCCAAAATTTTAACATTCTTATTGTACTTTTTAAACATGGAGTGGACAACATAATTCTACAGAGTGCACTGTAGTCACATGTAGCGAGGTGGACATGAACTTCAAAGTAATTTTATATATCAATAACTTAATCATGTGTGAAAACCTGCTACTATGCACCTCACTGTTTTGTTCCCCCTTGGGGCTGCTGTTTATTTTAATCTACAAGAACTACTCCGAATTTTTTTTCTTGATTTAATTCTCTGTCATCTTGCCACATTAGACTAGTTTAAATGATATGAAACTATTTTATTTCCAACTATGTGTGTATAAAAAATATGAAGCAATTTTCTGAAATTTTAATTCTTGAACAGATAAAGATCTTGTTGTATATTCCCTAGCCGGGACTGCTTTTTAAAGTACGTTCTAGAAAATATAATACTTGGTTCAAGAATAATTGATATTTTTATCCTAAAAACAAATCCAGATAAATAATTTTTTTTAAATTTTTTATTTTTATGTTTTTAAATTTTTTGTTTATTGCAGTAACATTGGTTTATAACATTGTATAAATTTCAGGTGTACATCATTATACTTCTATTTCTGCATAGATTACATCATGTTCACCACCCAAATACTAATTACAACCGATCACCACACACTTGAATTATCCTTTTCCCCCTCCTCCCTCCCCCTTCCCCTCTGGTAACCACCAATCCAATCTCTGTCTCTATGTGTTTGTTTATTGTTGTTATTATCTACTGCTTAATGAAGGAAATCATACGGTATTTGACCTTCTCCCTCTGACTTATTTCACTTTGCATAATACCCTCAATGTCCATCCATGTTGTCACAAATGACTGGATTTCATCGTTTCTTATGGCTGAGTAGTATTCCATTGTGTATATATACCACATCTTCTTTATCCATTCGTCCCTTGATGGGCACTTAGGTTGCTTCCAAGTCTTGGCTATTGGGAATAATGCTGCAATGAACACAGGGGTGCATGTATCTTTATGCATTGGTGTTTTCAAGTTCTTTGGATAAATACCCAGCTGTGGAATAGCTGGATCGTAGGGTAGTTCTATCCTTGATTTTTTGAGGAATCTCCATACTGTTTTCCATAGTGGCTGCACAAGTTTGCACTCCCACCAGCAGTGTATGAGAGTTCCCTTCTCTCCACATCCTCTCCAACGCATGTTGTTTCCTGTCTTGTCAATTATAGCCATTCTGAGAGTCATGAGGTGATATCTCGTAGTTTTGATTTGCATTTCCCTGCTAGTTAATGATTTTGAACATCTTTTCATGTGTCTGTTGGCCATCTGTATATCTTCTTTGGAGAAATGTCTGTTCAGGTTTTTTGCCCATTTTTTAATTGGGTTGTTAGTATTTTGTTGTTGAGATGCATGAGTTCTTTATATATTTTTGAGATTAAGCCCTTATCAGAAGTATGGTTTGCAAATATCTTCTCCCAATTGTTAGGTTGTCTTTTCGTTTTGTTGGTGGTTTCCTTTGCTGTGCAGAAGGTTTTTAGTTTGATGTAGTCCCATTTGTTTATTTTTTCTATTGTTTCTCTTGCCGAGTCAGACATGGTGCTTGAAAATATGTTGCTAAGACCGATGTCGAAGAGCGTACTGCCTATGTGTCCTTCTGGAAGTTTCATAGTTTCAGGTCTTACATTCAAGTCTTTAACGCATTTTGAGTTACTTTTTGTGTATGGTGTAAGGTAAGGGTCTACTTTCATTTTTTTGCATGTGGCTGTCCAGTTTTCTCAACACCATTTGTTGAAGAGACTGTCTTTTCTCCATTGTATGTTCTTGGCTCCTTTGTCAAAGATTAGCTGTCCATAGATGTGTGGGTTTATTTCTGGGCTTTTGATTCTATTCCATTGATCTGTGTGTCTGTTTTTATGCCAGTACCATGCTGTTTTGGTTACTATAGCTTTGTGGTATATTTTGAAATCAGGGAGTGTGATACCTCCAGCTTTGTTCTTTTTTCTCAGGATTCCTTTAGCTATTCGGGGTCTTTTGTTGTTCCATATAAATTTTAGGATTCTTTGTTCTATTTCTGTGAAAAATGTTGTTGGAACTTTGATAGGGATTGCACTGAATCCATAGATTGCTTTAGGAAGTGTGGACATCTTAACTATGTTAATTCTTCCAATAGGAAGAGCACGGAATATCTTTCCATTTCTTTGTGTCTTCTTCAATTTCTTTCAGCAATGTTTTATAGTTTTCGGTGTACAGATCTTTCACCTCTGTGATTAAGTTTATTCCTAGGTATTTTATTCTTTTTGTTGCAATTGTAAATGGAATGGTATTCTTAATTTTCTGCTACATTGTTGTTAGTGTATAGAAATGCCACTGATTTTTGTATGTTGATTTTGTATCCTGCAACTTTACCGTATTTGTTTATTACTTCTAAAAGTTTTCTGGTGGATTCTTTAGGGTTTTTTATATATAAAATCATGTCATCTGCAAATAGTGAGAATTTCACTTCTTCTTTTCCAATTTGGATCCCTTTTATTTCTTTCTCTTGCCTGATTGCTCTGGCTAGGACTTCCAGTACTATGTTAAATAGGAGTGGTGACAGTGGGCATCCTTGTCTGGTTCCTGTCCTTAGAGGGATAGCTTTCAGTTTTTCACCATTGAGGATGATATTAGCTGTGGGTTTGTCATATATGGCCTTTATTATGTTGAGGTACTTTCCTTCTATACCCATTTTATTCAGAGTTTTTATCATAAATGGATGCTGTATCTTGTCAAATGCTTTCTCTGCATCTATTGAGATGATCATGTGATTTTTATTCTTCATTTTATTAACGTGGTGTATTACGTTGATTGATTTGTGAATGTTGAACCATCCCTGTGTACCTGGAATAAATCCCACTTGATCATGGTGTATAATCTTTTTAACGCATTGTTGTATGTGATTTGCTAGTATTTTGTTGAGGATTTTTGCATCGATGTTTATCAGTGATATTGGCCTGTAATTTTCTTTTTTTGTGTTGTCCTTGTCTGGTTTTGGTATCAGGGTAATGTCAGCTTTGTAGAATGAGTTAGGGAGCTTCCCCCCTCCTCAATTTTTGGGAAGAGTTTGAGAAGGATAGGTATTACGTCTTCTTTGAATGTTTGGTAGAATTCACCAGGGAAGCTGTCTGGTCCTGGACTTTTATTTTTGGGGAGGTTTCTGATTACTGTTTCGATGTCCTTACTGGTGATTGGTCTATTCAAATTCTCTACTTCTTCTTGATCCAGTTTTGGAAGGTTGTATGATTCTAAGAATTTATCCATTTCTTCCAGATTGTTGAATTAGTTGGCATATAGCTTTTCATAGTATTCTTTTATAATTTTTGTATTTCTGAGGTGTCTTGTAATTTCTCCTCTTTCTTTTCTGATTTTAGTTATTTGTGCCTTCTCTCTTTTTTTCTTGGTGAGTCTAGCTAAAGGTTTTTCAATTTTGTTTATCTTTTCAAAGAACCAGCTCTTGGTTTTATTAATTTTTTCTATTTTTTTTTAGTCTCTATTTCATTTATTTCTGCTCTGATTTTTATTATTTTCCTTCTTCTACTGATTCTTTGTTTGTTCTTCTTTTTCCAGTTCCTTTAGGTGCATTGTTAGATTGTTTATTTGAGATTTTTCTTGTTTGTTGAGATAGGCCTGTATTGCTATAAACTTCCCTCTTAGAACCGCTTTTGCTGTATCCCATACATTCTGGCAAGTCGTATTTGTATTTTCATTAGTCTCCAGGTATTTTTTGATTTCTTCTTTGATTTCCTTGTTGACCCAGTTGTTGTTCAGTAGCATTTTGTTTAATCTCCACGTATTTGTCGCTTTTCTGATTTTCTTCCTATAGTTGATTTCTAGTTTCATACCACTGTGGTCAGAAAAGATGCTTGGTATTATTTCAATCTTCTTAAATTCATGGAGACTTGTTTTGTGGCCTAATATGTGACCAATCCTGGAGAATGTTCCATGTGCATTTGAAAATACGTGTATTCTTCGGTTTTTGGATGGAATGCTCTGTATATATCTACTAGGTCCATCTGTTCTAGTGTGTCGTTTAAGGCCAATGTTTCCTTATTGATCTTCTGTTTGGATGATCTATCCGTTGGTGTAAGTGGAGGGTTAAAGTCCCCTACTATTATTGTGTTACTGTCTATTTCTGTTTTTATGTCTGTTAATAATTGCTTTATATATTTAGGTGCACCTACATTGGGTGCGTAGATATTTACAAGTGTTATATCCTCTTGTTGGATTTTTCCCTTGATCATTATGTAATGCCCTTCTTTGTCTCTTTTTACAGTTTTTGTTTTAAAGTCTATTTTGTCTGATATGAATATTGCTACCCCAGCTTTCTTTTCATTGCCATTTGCGTGGAGTATCTTTTTCCATCTCTTCACTTTCAGTTTGTGAGTGTCTTTAGGTCTGAAGTGTGTCTCTTGTATGCAGCATATATATGGGTCTTGTGTTTTTATCCAATCAGCCACCCTATGCCTTTTAAAGATTTTATTTATTCAGTTTTTTCCCCCCAAAGCCCCAGTAGATAGTTGTATGTCATAGGTTCACATCCTTCTAGTTGCTGTACGTGGGACTCGGCCTCGCGTTGGACGGAGAAGTGGTGCCTCGGGGCGCTCCCGGGATCCGAACCCGGGCCGTCAGCATCAGAGCGCGCGCACTTAACCGCTAAGCCACGGAGCCGGGCCGCACCCTATGCCTTTTAATTGGAACATTTAGTCCATTGGCATTTAAAGTACCTATGGATAAGTATGTACTTACTGTTATTTCTAAACTTTTTTTTTCTCCGTGTTTTAGTAGTACTTCTCTGTTCCTTTCTCCTTCTATACAGAATTGATGGTCTCTTTAGTTTGACCTCTGTCTGAAAGCTCTACTCTTTAACTCCCCTCCTCCCTCATTTTATGTTTTAGACATCATATCTAACCTATTTTTTGTGCATTTGTATCCATTACCCTCTTATCATGGAAATAGATAATTTTTCCTATTTGTGGTCTTCTCTTTTCCCCTTAAATCAGTCCCTTTAACATTTCTTGTAGCACTGGTTTCTTGGTGACAAACTCCTTTAATTTTTGCTTGTCTGGGAAATTTTTGATCTCTCCTTCCATTTTGAATGATAACCTTCCTGGGTAGAGTATTCTTAGCTGTAAGTTTTTCCCTTTTAGCACTTTAAATATATCGTGCCACTCTCTTCTAGCCTGTAAGGTTTCTGCTGAGAAGTCAGCTGATAGCCTTATGGGGTTTCCTTTGTATGTAACTTGTCTGTCTCTTGTGGCTTTTAGGATTCTCTCTTTATCTTTAATTCTGGACATTTTGATTATGATGTGTCTTGGTGTGCGCCTCTGGGTTTATCTTGTTTGGGGCTCTCTGCACTTCCTGTACCTGGATGTCTGTTTCCTTCCTTAGGTTAGGGAAGTTTTCATCTATTATTTCTTGAAATAGATTCTCTGCCCCTTTGTCTCACTCTTCTCCTTCCAGGACACCTATAACACGGATGTTAGTGTGCCTGATGTTGTCCCAGATGTCCCTTAGACTGTCCTCACTTGTTTTAATTCTTTTCTCTTTTACCTGTTCAGCTTGGGTAATTTCTTCTAGTCTTTCGTCCAGCTCACAGATCCGTTCATCTGTATTCCCTACTCCGCTTTTGAGTCCCTCTAGTGAATTTTTCATTTCCAGTATTGTATTCTTCATTTCTGATTGGTTCTTTTTTATATCTTCCATTTCTTTGTTGACATTCTCACTGAGTTCATCTATTCTCCTCTCCAGATCAGTGAGTATCCTTAACACTCTTTGTTTGAACTCTGTCAAGTAGGTTGCTCATTTCTGTTTCACTTAGTTCCTTTTCTGGGGTTTTGTCCTGTTCCCTTACTTGGAATGTATTCCTTTGCCTCCTCATTTTGCCTCTTTCCCTGTGCTTGTGTCTACGTATCAGGTACGTCAGCTATGTCTCCTGCTCTTGGATAGGTGACCTTATATAAGTCATGTCTTAGGAGGCCTGCAGTGTGCTTCCCTCAGTTCTCAATGTTCCAGGGGTGATCCCTATGTGGGCTACTTGTGTCCTTCTGTTGTGGCCTGTTTGCGCCACGGGGAAGGCCGAGTTATGTCCTCCCTGTATGTGCCTAGGGATGCCGAGTTATGCTCCTGGCCAGCTGTTGTAATGCTCAGCTGCTTGTAGTTGTTGTGGTCCCTTCAGTCTCTTTATCAGGTGTGGGAAGCCCTAGCACAGTTGGCTGCAAGTTCTAATACCACATTTGTGTTGCAGTATTTCTTTTATGTGGTAGGCCCCCAGTGTGGCACGTTGTTATGCTCAGGCCCTTACAATTGCTATAAGTCTCCAGCCTTTAGTTCTCTTCTCAGCTCTCTGAGGATTGCAGCTGGTTGGGGCTGGCCTCAGGCATGGGAGCACCCAATTGTTTCAGGCTTTGGAAGGTGGGGCAAACCCCCTATGTGGGTCTTTGAGAAGCACGAGTCTTCTGCAGCTGACAAGCCCTGCCGCCCACAGGTCCACACACACAGTCAACACAGTCCTGCCCTGTTTGCATGCCCCGACCTCTTGAACTGGACCCAGTCCCTCCATGGCGGGAGCCCCACACACTCCACCACTGCCCCACACTCTCCACCCGCTCCTTGTGCACGCCCTGCCCCACTGAAGTTGGCTCAGTTGCCAGGCTGCAGAGAATCCAGTCACAGATCTATGCAGGCCCACAAGTTGTCTGAGGGCTTGTTGTTGGGTGGGGCCAGTCTCTAGGGTGGGCTGCCCACTCTGGCTGAGCTGGATTAAATTGGTGCTCTAGTGGGTGGGGCAGACCTGGGCTAGCAGGCCCCAGTGAGAACTCCAATGGCGTCTGCTTCAGCACACCCACACCAGGCTACAACAATGGCCCCCGCCAACCTCCCAGTCCCTGGAGAGGTCCCACCTCTCAGCGAGATGCACTCAGGGCTTATCAGGTGAGTTTCTTTTCACCAAAACACTGTGCACCTTTCTTTGTGGTGATTTTAGGCAGCTTTCTGACAGGTGAGTTTGCGCGTGGGCGCTTTAAGAGCCGGTTTTACTCTCTTTGTGAACCAGCTTTTTTGGGGGTACTCTCCAATGTTTTAGTAGCAGGCAAAGCCAGATATTATGCCACTCATCTCAATTGTGCTGGGTCCACACAATGCCCACAGCAGGGGCACTCCCCGGCTCGGGGCCTTGTTCCTCCAGGGAGGGCTATGGACTTTTGGGCTGCTCCCGGGCTGCCGTGAGGCGCTGCGGCTTGTGAAGGCGGCGTTTTTCCTCTCCTGAAGGGAGTTTCTGCCTCTTCCACCTCAATTAGGATTGCCCTTTGTTGCAGGAGTTCCTCTTATCCAGTTTTCAATTCTGTCTCAGGGGTAATTTTTCCACGAGTAGTTGTAAATTGGCTGTGTCCGTGGGAGGAGGTGAGTTCAGAGTCTGCTTACGCCACCATCTTGACTTCTCTCCTCCAGATAAATCATTTGAATAGCTATTGATTCAGTTAAACTAAATGGTCAGCTTAATTTTTCTAAAAATCTATTTTGAAAACTATGTAATTAATATGTAGAAGCCAAAAGTTATAAAAATAACATATATTAGCATAAATATGCTATAAATTAGAATGTAAATGCATTCTATTACTTGAATAATCAGTTTGAGGTTTAAATTAAGTATAATGTAGAATATAGACAGGATAATTTGTTTCCATCACCATAAACCTGCAACCTGTGTGTCATTAAACACAGGCACACTCACAACTGCTTTGCACACATAGATTAACATTTGAATACAATCTAAATGCATGGAAACATATAGAAGAAAAGTAATACTGTTAGGTTTCTTTATTTTTTATTCATTAATAGCATATTCTGGTTGAAAAAATATTTAGTTTTAAGCTTACTGGTGTACTATATTTTAAAAATACTTATAGTTGCTGCTTTTCTAATAGAATGATACTTCCAAAAAACTAAAAAGAAACATCTGCAACATGTTGGAGATTTTGTCTTATACTTCTGAGACACTGGTTGGAACACCACCAACTTCAAAGGAAACCTGGCTCAGTCCACGCAGCTGGAAGAGAAGAGAGAAACTGACCCATTCCCAAAACAGCCCTCTCGTGATCACTGAGAGCCTTGCAGGGTGCTGTCAAACACTTGTGATGAGCGTGTAGAATGAGCAGCAAGCACATGAGAACTACTTTAATTCACTGGATGAAGATGGCCATACATAAAATTCTCTAAAGCTTGCCAGAGCTAGGAAAAGACAACTTCTCTTTATTATTTCTGTTCCCTTTTCCACCCTGTCCTAGGTTTATTTTAATGATTATTTTTGTATTTTCATTGTCTATTTTAGTTAATTGTTTCTACATTAATCTCTCCCATTAAGTTGTGACCAGCTTAAGAATAGAGACTCTAGTTCACGTTCAAATCATCTCACATAGACTTTTACAAGTATCACAAGTTATGTTTGTTGGGACTGAATTGTGGCAAAAATAAGAGATCTCTCCTTGGTCACTTTTTTTTTGTGAGGAAGATCAGCCCTGAGCTAACATCTGCCAATCCTCCTCTTTTTGCTGAGGAAGACTGGCCCTGGACTAACATCCGTGCTCATCTTCCTCCACTTTATATGGGATGCCGCCACAGCATGGCCTGACAATCGGTGCGTCGGTGCGCACCCAGAATCCGAACCAGCGAACCCTGGGCCGCCGCAGCAGAGCACGCGCACTTAAGCGCTTGCTTGCACCACTGGGCCGGCCCCCTCTCCTTGGTCACTTTTGATCTTGCCTTTTGATGCTGTGTCCTCCTTATTCTTAGATGGTTATGAACAGTCCTGGGCAGGATTTGCCTCTAGTTTGGGCAAGTAGACAAGTCAACTTGTTTATAGGTTGAGCTTACGTGGTTGCCTTCTGCCTTCATCCTGGAAAACAGGAAAAAATGATTCCTTGCCTATAATCCCCAGGACATTTGCTCTCTTGAGTCTTAGCTGTTTCCAAGACAGATGTTAATTTTTGTTGGCATATTAAGCGATTCTCTTTATCAGCCTTGGTTCACGTTTTAGCATCTAAACTTCACTATAAATGTTAGTAATATATTCAAAAACTTTGCTTGGGATTTAAGTAATTTTTGTTGCTCAGCAAGAGATAAGATTTCATTGTCCTAGAAGATGCTTTTTAAACCACCCAAGTAGTTTTCATTTAAGTTAAATATTCAACTTATATAAAGTATATATTTCAGCATTTCTGGGAACATTTATGCTCAGTATTTGATCTGAGTATTTAGTTGCTACTGGAACTGTGAATTTCTAAGCTAAAAATAACTACCACTCTCCTAGACTTCTCACAGAGCCATTCAAAACCCAGGGCTGCTGTTGAGTTATTCTGATGATTCCTCATGTGGGGACCTGCTGTGGGTCTTATTCATTTCTATTGTAGAATTGCATATGTTTGTGGTTTTCCTGGACGTGTCCCCAGATGGTTAAATTAAGTGACATTTCTCACCAGATAACAAGAACTAATTCAATTTGACTCTCACAACTGAGAATTTTGTGTTCCATTAAGAGTTTTATTTTGAAGAGCTCACTAAGCCTAGTCTTGTTCAAGTACATTTTTTCTATTGCCTTTTATATAAAAGGACTTTTATGTGAAATCCCTTCCTATCTACCTGGAATGTGGCAGCAACCTTGGTACAGCATGATGTCTCCACACTGGAGTTCACTTTCTAATTTCTTTGAGTTTCAGGGAAGTGTCACTGCATTTTGATGTTTAGTTTGGAGTTTGAAATTGTAGCAAGAAGGATGTGATAGCAAAGCCTGCACTGTGTCCTCAGGTGAGTGAGTCAACAAGAGCGGATTATGCCATAGGAACTTGGTGCCAAGCGTTGTTTCACGGCATAGACATAAATGTTACACCGGTATAACCTCTGACTTCAAGGACCTGGAAGATTTTTAGATAGCTATTTTTTTTAAAGTATGATCGTTGTTCTACCAGTAACATCAGTTTTTGTCTTCAGATTTAACTCTTGTGTTATTCCACAATAGGATGTCAAAGTTTGGGCCACATGTTTTAGCTTCACTGTCCTGTTTTCATCTTGGCCCTATTCTCATCACCTCTCCTTGCCATTCCTAGGCTCTCCGTTTTCCTTCAGGCAAGAATGGGGTGTGGCCTAATCAACTAATGTCAAATTCATTGTCAAATACATTATTACTGAATGAAATATTTTAAAAAGCATAAGAAGTTTTAAAAAGACAAACCACAACACTACAATAGTAGCATTTACTAGTCTTCCTTTTTTGAACAGATTGTAACAGATTGTGAGTAGAGGGCAACATGCTATTCATTTTTGAATCTCTAATGCTCTTTACTTGGCAACAAAATAAAATACAAAATATTTATTAATTAAATTAGTAGTTCCCAACCTGGGGTTATTTTGCCCCCAAGGGGATATTTGGCAACATTTAGAAACATTTTTGGTTGACACAAATGAGGGAGTTGCTGCTGGCATCTAGTGGGTAGAGGCCAGTGATGCTGCTAACATTCTACAATGCACAGGACAACCCACCTGCAGCAAAGAATTATCTGGCCCCAAATATCATTAGTGCCTAAACTGAAAAAACATAAATTAAATTGTATGTTCATATTCTTGAGAAATTCAATTTTTATCCATCTATAGTCACAAATTTTCATAAATTACCATCGTCAGCTCAATGACAATATCCAAAACAGTGTAGGGTAGGATTTGAGATATGAAAAAAAAATATATTTCTTAACTGGAATTTTAAATAATTTTCAATTTATGAAGTGATTAATTTCTCGTTTGAGTAGTTTAGAGCTAATAGAAAATGCCATCCTGATCTTTCCTATAGTCTGTGTAGTAGTTAGTAATTATCTATGTCTGGCTAGTTCAGTTTGTTAGAAGAGAATGCAGATGAAGTTAATAATGCTTTGTAGCAACTTGGTCTTAGTTTGTTCTACAGTCATAGAAGTGTCTGTTCTTGACAGTCATAGAAGTGTCTGTTCTTGATCTTGACCTGGCTTAAGCGCCATTGATCACAAGAGGCAGAGATCAAAAGAAGGTGAACAGATTCTTTGTAAACTATCATCACCATCGTATCAACAGTCTCAATGGCAGCTCCTCCTGCCAGCAGGTCAACATCAGTGTCTTTGCTCTGGAATGACAGCTCATAAATTAAGCAGTTGACCTTTATGTCAGTCAGTCAACATTGGGCCATCCAGGGCTGCCAAAACCATTAACTTTGAGCAATGGCCATTTCACCAAAGCACAAATGCAGTATTTATGAACCTTACATTGTTGTCTTTGGCAAAATCTCAATGATGTTGTCTATTGCTCATTTTCTCCCCATCCATTAAAAGGTAGGAAATGATAATCAATAGCCTAGAACATTATCTGTGAAAAATTCAATGACTTGGAAGTTAAAGGGCATACAAAATAAAAGTTCCAAGCAACATGCTCATTTTACAACTTTCTGTATCAGAGAACTACAAATTATTAGAGTTGGAAAGAATTCAGTGATACTTTACCCCTTTTACTTATTGCATATGAAGAAACAAGGCCCTGAGAAACCAAGCAACTTCTACCGGGTCAGACAATAGTGGACTATCTTCTCATGATCCAGTTCAATGGTGTCTGCCTTCTCTAATAAAGCCTAAGTAACTGGGAATCTGAGTTAGCCATATATTTATTTACAACTAAAATATGCAGTAAATTTTGCCTCTTTTAAGACGTTCTCTCCAACCTTGTCAAAATAGGAAGTAATCGGAACCCAAATGGTATTAGTATTGACATAAATAAAAATCCTATGTATATGCTTGAAAGACTGGCTCATTTAACGCAATTACTGCATGCCTAGAGAACACTTAGAGCAGCTGAGAGACACAGAGACAAATTAGGCACAGATGTAACCCTAAGGGGGTTTACAGACTACTGATAATATTAGGAAAGATGTTTGTATACATCAGGGTCCTAATAAGGAACAAAGGGTACACTCAAGTTAGAATAACTTGAGAAGGGTGTATTTGTGGACGGACTTATTATGAAGGTGGGAGCAGTGTGTAGGAAGCACACATATAGTGCAAGAACCAGCAGTCTAGGAGCAGGTGCCAGCTGCTCTGAGTGGTGGGGGAAGGAGAAGTCACTACTAGCAAGAAAGAGAATCATTTGAGTTCGCTGCCTTTCTTAAGGTGGTGATTTGCTCTCAAGTGAGGGAACTAGGAGAATCAATAGGCAGAATTTCATGTTTGCTCTCTCTTCAATCTTTACCTGGGCCCTCCTTTGGCTAACTACAACCAGAAACCAAGTGGAATTAGGGGGGCAAAAAGAGGATATTTGGCGTGAACGTCTTATTTTTAATACAGTTTGAGGATTTTCTGTTTTGTTTTTTTTTTGGCATTAAAACTAAGTAGCAATGTTACATACTAGTTTGGTAGATGCTGTGCTACCACCATCCAGGTTTTCTTATCGGAATGAAAATTTATTCTGTACTGCCTTTCTACAGACCTCAGCGCTCAGCCTCCTTTGGGGTTGCCACGGCTGAAGACAGCCATGTTGCCCAAAGGTCTGCCCCCAATGTGAGGTGTCCCATAGTCAATGACTGATCAATGTGGGGCTTTCAAGACCTATCCCACTTTTCTCTAACTTGGGACCACTCTGAAAATCATCTCGGTGTAGTCTTCCATGCAGGGTACACTGAAGCCTCCACTGACACTGTATCAGATCTCACCTTCCTCCTGTGACCAACCCTGCTTCCTTCACTTCCCTTTCCCAGGAGCCAATCTCAAGAGCACTCTAGTAAATCTTCCCTCTCAGAGTCTGTTTCCTGGGAAACCCAAGTAGGGGCAATTTGTGCTAGTAGTAACAGCAGTCACCCGAGAAAGCAGACTCAAGATGGGCTTTTGGAACTAGATTACCTGCTTCTTGGCTGGCAATGACCCCACCAGTGGTAGTAGGTGGAGTACAGATAGCCCCCGGTATAAAGTACCATTGCGATTGTTAAAATTTTTACCTGGGGTGGTGTACTGGTAGAAGGGATTGCACTAGCTGGTTCCATGTCTCAGGTGTGTGAGAAATAGAGCGTAAAAAGTGGCTATAAGGACTTGTAATTGAGTGGGTGTGCTAACAGTTAATGCCTTAGGAAAGCAAAAGGAAAGGTTGCAGAGTAATTAGTTGACAATTGAAGCCAAGTGTGAAAGCTAGGGGCCTTTTTAACATATAAAGAGGCTGTCACCTCCTGCAGCTAGTCAGAGAAATCTGGGGCTAGGTCCAGGACTTATTCAAAGGAGTAACATAATTCCAAAGATGGTTTAACTCTCAACCTAATCAGGTCTGCTATGCTAAGACCAAGGCCTTCATTAGGAAAGAACAAGACCTTGACACCTTGGTTAGGAACATCTGGATTAATTAAACCTGTGAACTTTGAATCTCCAGATTCCCCTGAACCCTCAGAGCTGAAGAAATGACACACTCCCTATTTAGAGCTGTCAGTCCTCCCTTTCTTGAAGATGGTGGAGAGGCTTCTGTCGTGCAAATTAACATGCACTCCGTCCTCAGGATCTGTCCCTGGTTCCCCTCTTGGCCACTAGAGTTGTCAGGACGTAACCCAGCAGGAGACATGCTGGCCAAAACCCTCAAGGATCTGTAGAAGCTACTCAGGGTGAGGGTGCATGGGATGGGAATCCGAGGGTGCTTGCTCAAGGAGCAGGATGGGGGAAGACAAGAGGCAGGAGGGAGAGTCACCACTTTGGCAGAGTTACTTGAATCTGATCATGAGAATACAGAGGGTCTGTTGTTATTCAGTGGGGGCAGGAGGAAATGTATTTAACATCCAGATGTTGTACTTGGGTTATCTTGATACTGCCCTGCCCAACTTTGATGGTGAATGGACGAGCGCAACAACCCCCACTTGATAAGGATATGAGGACTGAGGGCTCAAACTTCTCATGGATTAGAATATGCATCATGCCTCTGAGACCAGCAAAAATGCTAGTTGATGTTGAGGGGAATAGATAGAATGGACAGTAGAGGAGGAAAACAAAAGTAATGTTCGTGGCTCCAATACCATCTGCAGCAGTAATGCCTATAGTTTTTCTCACTAATCCTCTTCGTCTAAGATTTCCCCAAAGGGAGAGGCTTACCAGAGCCCTGAGCTAACTTTCCCTAAATTTATGTAAGAAGTGGTTCCAAGTGGTGTAAGGGGGAGACTCTTCCCGGTTCCCCTCTAAGAATGAAGCTGCTAGGAGATCTGCCACTGTACAGCTAATCCTCATCGACCAGCTCTGTTTTGAGATTGCCTGGGCTGAACACCTAAAGCCGTGACGTCTTTCTGGGGCAGTCTGCATCTGATGATTACTACAGCTATAAAGATATGGTTCTTTCAGTCCAATTCAGGATAAATATGAAGGGTTATGTAGCTTCAGTTGATTTGGCTGACACCTCCGTCAAGGCTGCATCACAGCTCAACTTCTCTCTCTACCCAGTCTGCTTCATTTATTACCAGAGGAGTTGGACCCAAGAGCTCTCCCTAATAAAACTCCTGCACTTTAATCTCCATCTCAGAATCTTTTTCCAAGGGATCCCAACTTACAACAGCTGGTGAGAGGTACATTTGTACTGTTAGGTGGAAATATCAGAGATACTGGTGAAATATCAGAGATACTGGTAAAACATCATTATACATTGGGCAGTTTTTACAAGGTTGTTCTATAAATAATTGCTAGTCTGCATTGCTTTAAAGTACTAAACTATTTTTACTTTTCATTTTCTCACAATGAATACTTAATACTTAATCCTTAATTCTATTTTATAATTTTTTTTCTGGTTTACTTAATGGAATATATTTGAATTTATAGTTTTCATATTGTACGCGTGGAAATTTTCGCTTGTATTGACAAATAATGACAAAATTAGAGAAGTGAATATACTCAATAATCTACTGTCTCTGTCAGCCTTCTTTACCTTTTTTGAGAAAAAAAATTCTCTCTTTTTTTTGCTGAGAAAGATTCTCCCTGAGCTAACATCTGTGCCGATCTTCCTCCATTTTGTATGTGGGCCACTGCCACAGCATGGCCACCACCGAGTGCTGTAGGTCTGCACCCAGGAGCCAAACCCGAGCTGCTGAAGCAGAGCATGCTGAACTTAGCCATCAGGCCATGGGACCAGCCCCTCAATCTATTCTTAAATCAAGGAAAATCAGTTTTCAATTGCTTTCTTCAAAAACATCAGAACTGAGTTTCAAATGGAAGAGCCATAGTTGAACAGAAATGCTGTGGATGACATGGACAGGAAATGAGAATGAAACAAGCTAACTTCAAGTCCTATTTGGACTCTTATGTAACTATTTGGACTGGAGTTAACTAAGTTAGTAGCGAGTTAACCAAATATTAAAAATTTACATCTTTCTAAGTCTATCATTATCTATAGTTATCCCATTTATATTGATTTATTGCTAGTGTTTCCCCCTAGAATAGAAGCTCCATGACATATTGGTGACATTGCCAATCTTGTTTATTGCTGTACCTCAAATACCTAGCATGCTTCCCGGCACATAATAGCTGTTCGAGGAATTTGTTGAATGAAGGATGGGTTGATTCATAAAGAGAAAGCTTAATTCTATGATGCAGTTATATGTGAAGAGTTCTTTCACAATAGCCCAGACACCGGGGAGCAATCCATCTACTGAAATACGTCATAGGTTACAAGTTGACCCTACCTAAGCCTAAGCGCTTATCTTATCACCACTTGGACACAGGAGTTCACGGATCTCTTGCAATCATGTTAAATTCACAACTTTCCATCCTGGACCACTTTTTGTGGTAACACCATTACCTCTTGTAAAACTTTTCTCTACCTTATGGTGTCAGTGGTAGAAATATAAGCTAAAGAGATGAGCTAAATTGAGCATTTCTGTAAAATCCTGATGTTGCTGTTTGAGGAGAATGTAACATTGATTGTTAATATTCATGAAAAATGAATCATTTGTTTGCCTTCATTTCATGCACAGAATTCACCATGACATCAGTGGGAGCTTTTTACAACAATAAATCTGTGCCAAATAATAAATTACCTTCCCTTATATTAAATTAAAATGTGCACATTGGAAAGGTTTAATTTCAAATTTTCATGACAAATGGAAATTTGGACACTAAAAAAACTGAAATAAAACTCAACTACAAAGAAAAGCCTCCAGCTGTGACTGTCCTAGGATCTTCTCTCTGCTTTCTCTGTCATGCAGCACATCATGCACAAACCTTTAATATCCGGTGCTGCTGTTACAGTGCTGCTTATGCTTTCTAAAAGGAGTCTTATCTTGGTAATCAGTGTTTACATTATTTTTGATAATTGAATATACACATAATATTTCCCACATGCAAAAGAAAAGTAAGAAAAAAATGGCATAAGAAAACAAATGAAATTAAGCATCCTAACAACCCTCTCCCCAATGTGTAAATGTAACTAGAATTACCGAACTTTTATATTTTCTAGCAAATGCTGGCATATTGTCTACACTGAGTTCATACAGCAATTTCTTAGATTCTGGGATACTATCACGTTCCTGCCCACAGAAGTCCTGTAAACTCAACAGTTCTTGAAAGGGTCAGATAAAATCTTCAGATATTCTTTTATCACCATCATAAAACATCAGCTAAAGGTACTAAATGCCATGTCTCTATTCTCTTATCAGTGTGAGGTTCTCCAAATAGTCTCCCCAGTGCAGGAAGCATCATGAAAATAGCGTGCTCTCATTCACTCCTAATCAGAAGGGAAAATGTCAGGTGTTTCTCCTGTCCTATCCCTGGTCCACTGCTGTAGGCATCATGGTGATTGATTTCATCCTGCAGTCTTCAGTTTACAGGAAATCCATACAAATCAACTAGAATATGGAAATTCATACCTCCCAGGAGTAACAGATTAACTGATTCTACATTGGAGGAAAAAAGAAAGGTCAATAAGAAAGCATCAGTGAGGAACACAGGAAAAATATGCCAGACATTGAGTGCTTTCTTCGGAGGGCTGTGCTGTGGGTTATTTTTCTGGCTCTAGACAGCACATCTGGCACATCCTAGAGCTTGCAGCCACAAATGTGAACACTTGGGAGCCCATACGGTGACGGCGATGCTGTGAAGGGGTCTTTGGTCTTTTTTCATTCAGATATGAGATAAGCCAGGGAAACTCTCCCTCCAGACATCCCTGTATTCAGACAGTTTTTCATACAACTTCAGAGAATTCAGCCTTGAAACTGTAGTCACTGCAGGTTAGCCTGGCTTCCCGTCAGGGAGAGAACCTAGAGTAAGAAGGGGCTCCAAGAAATCAGGTGGAGGCCAGCTGGAAACAACCAGAATTGGGTCCTTATTGGCACTTCCATGAGGTCTAAACTTTTCCACTCTTTTCAGAATATTCCCTAAAGACACAGTATCTCTAAATGATCCCTTTTACCCTAAGGCCAATCTGAGGGAAGCTGGAGCCAGGCCTCCTGAAGACTATGAATCCAACAGGAATTAGAAACACACGTTACTCTCGAAATGAGCCCTGCTTTGATCTCTTGGGTTGGAGTTAGTACAACAAGGGATGAAAGGTAGAAAAAGACGTTTATATGAAAACAAATTTATAACTTTGCATATACAAAAGAGCAAGTTACTTTGTGGGCAAACCAGCATGGACACTGGCCAAATAGCCCTGATTAGTCCAAAGTAAGTTTTCTGAACAATAGCAGGAAATTGAAGGAAGCTATTTTTTGAACTAGATGCCACTGAAACAATTGTTCATACTTCATGGAAACAACTATTTCTAAGTTAGGTCATTGACCAGTGGATATGTGTCAGAATTGAGCATAGATCTTACTGGGTAATGATATTGGACTAACTGATTAAGAAAGAAAACTGGCAGAGCCATTTCTAGGACAGAAAAAAATAGGGCCGTCAGCTTTGGCTTGTTCTGGGGTTGGGGTTACAGGTAGGCTCTCAAATGCACTGTAGGCAAAAGAGATGACGGAAGCAGCACTGTCAGCCAGTTCAAAAGAAGCCTGAGAAAGTCTCTGGTAAAGAAAAAGATAAGTGATAGGTCCATGCAGCTGACACGCACTTCACCCTTCTCTGCAGAATCCTAACTCTGTGTGTCTTTCCTTTAGTTAAAGAATGCACTAGATGTTCATTTCACCTGCATAACTTTCCTTTCTAATGAGCAGGGCTCCCCTATAAGCAAAAGTGCTGGGTGGTTGGCAAGAATATGACGTAGGCTTGTGTTGAGCCCTGTTCATGTATAAAGGACTATTCTAGATACTTTACAAATAACGCCTTTGCTTCTTTCAAAAACCTGGCAAGGTTACTTTCTTTTGTGAAGTGAATGAACTGAGGGACATAGCGTCTAAATACCTCGCCCACAGCACGCAGCTCTGGGCGTTAGAGGCGGGTGGAGTCCAGGGGGGTCTGTTCCGTTAACCACTTTCCCGGTGTGGTTATGATAAACCAAAGGCTGAGGAGTCTCCAAATATTTGGGTTTTTTTGATCATAAAGATAAAATATAAAGCTTTTTCATATCAGGACAAAGGAAAGTTGAAAAGAGTAAGTTTCAGAACAATGAATTTCCAAGTACCAAAAAATTGGGCAGGTAGTAAAATTAGCTACCTGCTCCAAAGCAGGTTGAATAGATGACGACAAAATATTTGCTTTTTAACGATTTATTTCTCATATTAGTGTTGAAAATAGAGAATCCTCCTGGTAAGAATGCTTGTTTATGCACCTGGGCTGTGTGTAAACAAAGAACCCATCTTCATAGCCTTCAGAACAAATTATTTTATCTGAAGATATAGAGAACAGCCATGTATGTTAATAAAAAATGTTAAGAAAGAAAATGAATATCTGTGTCTATTCATTCTGAGAATGAAAAGGCTGAAAGTAGTTTGAAGGCTTGAAGCTCCACATTCACTGCTGGGGAAAGATACAGGTGTTTTTCCCAGAGCAGCAGCCCAAGGTTATTGAACATGACCTCAACAGTGGTAATATTCTTTGCTGAAAGAAATGAACCATCACAGGCCATCAGGGGGGCAATGGTGGATTTAATGGGGCAGTTTGAGCAGAGAACTTTAGTCTTATTGCCGTTCTTATCAATCTGTGCAGGGTCTTCTTTTATATTCATCCTGTTAAGTAAAAATCAGAAAAAAAAGCCACCTGGAGGGACTGCTTGCTCCTGAGAAACCTTAATAAATTGTTCAATAGCCTGTTTAAGACATACACACAAAACTCTTTAGTGGAGATACATTTTCAACTTTGTGTAACACGTGTCTAACATGGTTTAAAGGATGTCAGGAGAAAAGAAGACCAACTGATGGCAAAGACAGAAAGGGTACACAGGGTAGACGTTTGTACTACCGGCTCATTTCCATCCAGGCCAAGATGCAAACCAGGGTGCTGAGAACGATGTTGATTGTGACAAGATTAACGACCAATGCTTTTCTTCTCCTCTGACAGCTTGTGGATGCAGGACGGATTTATGAGTCCCTGGAGGACAGGAAGACATAAACAACCTCATGAAGTGCTGACATCACCAGAGCAAACCATCTGAGGGAGCTGGAAAATTAGAATCCAAAACTTGCTTTTGGAGCACACTGCCATGCGAATGAGGAAATGTGACAGATCTGGAAAGTGCTCCTAAGCCAGAGGCCCTTATCCATTGTCTTTTGTATTCTGCTTGAGTATATTCAAAGGGAGATAATATTGCAAACACATCCTGTGCAATTGGGAAAACAAGGGTTTGGCTATTGGCCCTGAAGTTGTAGATTAAGTGGCCACCAATACTTCATTATAATGATGATAAGCTCCAATCACGTGAAGGCAAAAGCCAGTCCTCCTAACCTCAAGAAAACAGACTTATTTATGTGGTGGAATCCTGCCACCTCGGGGCTTGGCAGCATCAGACTGACGAGCAAGCTGTGCTTGAGCTGTGAGATGCTATTCCACCACTGTCAGTCCCCCTTTTGACACTTGAGTTATGTCTATATTTGAGAAAGGGCAAAAGACCAGTGTTTCCCTCTGTTATCTGGCCCATGTTTTCATTTTGTCGTCAGCGATCTCATATATCAATATCTAGGAGAGCTATTGCTCTGTGTTGAAGGATGGAAAGGAATTCTGAAATATAATCAATTTATTTCAACATTTATTCTGTTTTTAGCTGGTGATCTTTACTATCTCTAAGAGCCATTTTTTCCCAAAAAATAGGTGATTCGTTTCATAAAACTAATTTATGGTGCCATTTTCACCAATATTGCTGTGCACTTTAGCATTTCAGGCTCAGCAATAGTTATTTCACTGTTTTCCGGTAGATAATCCATAGAAACAGTATATGTCTACAGCACCTATGTTTTATATTTGATTCTTTGTATCCAACATTAAGTACCTGCAAAATTAGTAAAATCTGTATTAGTAAGTACGTAAATGTAATATTTCCCTCAATGAATGTTTGTTTTTGTTTGTTTGTTTTGTTTTTGGTGAGGAAGATTGACCCTGGGCTAACATTTTCCTCTATTCTGTATTTGGAACACCTGCCACAGCACGGCTTGATGAGCGGTGTATAGGTCTGCACCTGGGATCCAAACCCACGAACCCCAGGCGACCAAAGCAGAGCACACAAACTTAACCACTACACCACTGGCCAGCCCTGAAGCTTTGTTTTTAATAAAATAAAATCAACAAATATGTGTAAAATACTTATACACACGTTCAGTATTTGGAGTATTATTAATAATTATATTGCTAACCAATAAAGATTAACTATTTATTGAGAGTCTACTATGTGCCCGACATGGGATCAGGCAAATTCCATGCAGAACATGCAGCTGTCTTCTGCCTGAGCTGGTCCTCAATTCCGGGGACTTCCACAGCAGTTTGCTGTTATGAGAGGAGTGGAGCTGAGGGGATCTGGTCCGTGCCTATTAAAATCAGTGTCCTCGGGATGCACAGATTCTTTCCATCATCCTGGAAGACCAACCCCTCATGCTGGCATCTGCTGTTATTTCTATGTTGTCATCTGCTAGCCAGTCTAAAGTACATCCTTTATCAAATACTCAGTCCCCATTGCAAGACTCTTTCATACCAACAGAAAGTTCTTTAACTCCCTTCCCAGGATCTGGAAAATCTTGCGTCCATCCACAGGGTGTGATGAGAAGAATTCAGATGCTCTCCCAGTTAACTCAGGAACCACGAGACACTTACTGGGGGCTGCCCAGACCTCTCTGCCCTTGGCCATCAGTGTAGCTATTACTGCTTTACTGCTCCCCCGTCTAGGCAATATGGAAACTTCTACCAGGCTGCTCTATTGCCAGATACCAGAGGGGTGTTCAACAACAGTTCTCTGCATGCTTGGATTCCCAAAATTATGTCGAGTTCTATAGGCAATTGGGGCATGTGGTTAGACAAAAGACTGTCGGCATCTAGGTGTCCTGCTTTTTCTTTCCTGTCAGTATCTCTTCTGTGATGCAAAATACACACATACATACATACACACATACATGCATGCATACATACATGCATACATAAATGCATATGCACACAATGCAAACATAAATTTAAAAACTGCTCTGCAGGTATTTTTTCAAATGTTATATTTGGAAAGAATTTCCCCTTGGGACTATAGTAACCTGATTAACTACTCAAGGGTGTGGGGAGTCTTTTAGTAGAAATGGAGAGGGGGAGCAATGTTGTAGTGTGGAAACGTGTTGATTATTATTTCATGATATTGTCTTATCACAAAAAACAGAGAGACAGGAAGAGAAGAAATATTCAAATTGAACTTTTTTCTTTTAGGATACGTTTCTTGTGATACATCCCCCAAGCTGGGTGCTGTAATAAAACGCACCAGAGCACTTGACTTGTCATGTCGTCCAACACCCATTACGTTTTTGATAAGGAAAAAAAGCCCAGAAAAATTAAGCAAGTTTTCTAAGGTTACACAGCTCCTCCTGTCAAAGCCCATTCTAGAATCTGCTTCTCCACTTCTCGCTCTAGCACGCTGCCCAGCTTCTGCCAGTTTAGAGTTTGAGGTGTTCCTGTGTGTTCCCGGACAAATCCTGGCCTGGCTTACCCAGCCTCTCTTACAGTTCCTTTCTAGTGTGTTCTCTGGGTCTACTCAGAGAGAACTCACACGCAGTCAAGTGTTCCCCTTTTCTCTCACGCAATTAAATCCTGACGGACTGACACCTTCTTTCCTATGCCCTGATAATAGTAATAAACACTAGGTAGAAACATTCCAGGGGGGAAGATGGCCCCTAAGTCTTTTAGAGGTTGATTTAATGTAGCAAATACAGTGTGTTTCGTCCTAATGGTGGTTGAATTGACTATTAAAAGATTTTATAGAGGTATAAAAATTGTGATATGATGTAATAGCCTTTGAAAGAATCACATAATTTCAAGCTGTTAATAAAAACATTATATTCATTCTATGAAAGCCATCATTAACACTTGAAATATAAAAGTAAAATATTTAATTTTTAAGGTCCTGGATCCAACAGACTTAGAGAAGTTTTCTTTTTTACAATGGAGAATTAGAGAATTTAAGATTATCTGTCCTCAGAAGAATGTGGTATAATGAAATGAGCATTTCCAATATACTCAAATAATATGAAGGAATCCAGAACGTTGAACTCAAAAAGATTTTCAAGTTCCGTTTGAAAATTATAAGATATAACATTTCTATGATTTGCTACCTAAAACACGTTTGAAAACTTTTAACTGCTGATTTTGAAAAGTTTTTTATTGGTGGTGGTGGTAGTGAGGTACCCTATGTAACACCTACAAAAGATATTAGCATTATCTATTATTACAATAAGTTCTTAAACATTTAAATTTTCTTTGTGACTGATATTGTAACATACTAATTATGTACATGATTGGTATAAGGGGGACTTCCAGATGTCAGCATTGTTTAAAGTTTTTTTGGTTGATATATTTTCCCCTCTGGGTACAATTCTCATTGATACTTAAGAGCTTCATATAAAAAGGCACTGAGTGAGCTTCTTCGGCTGTCTATGGGAACCTGTGACAAAAACCGTTGATCTCTCCTCTTGCAATGCACAGCCCATTTGATTCACTGTTTTTTAATATCTAGGGAGCATTGTAGCACACAGAATGCAGAAGTAGACATGAAGGGTTAGCAATTTGCCTTTTCAAGACATGCCCTGCTAAATCTGTTGTACTAATGTCTTTCACTGCACCACCCTGTAAGATATGAAACTTAAAGCCCTATTTTATTTTTTTTAAAAGTCAGGTTTTTTTTTTTTTTTGGTGAGGGAGATCAGCCCTGAGCTAACATCCGTGCTAATCCTCCTCTTTTTGCTGAGGAAGACCGGCTCTGAGCTAACATCTATTGCCAATCCTCTTCCTTTTTTTTTTTCTTCCCCAAAGCTCCAGTAGATAGTTGTATGTCATAGTTGCACATCCTTCTAGTTGCTGTATGTGGGACATGGCCTCAGCATGGCCGGAGAAGCGGTGTGTCAGTGCACGCCCGGGATCCGAACCCGGGCCGCCAGTATCAGAGCGCGTGCACTTAACCACTAAGCCATGCGGCAGGCCCTAAAGCCCTATTTTAATTATGCAGCCTCACTGAATATTCTAGAGGAAATCTCCAGTTGGAGTTATAGAGAGAAAACTGGATAATAGCTGGGGTCAATAAAATCAGAATTAATTATTTCAAAAGATGGTTTGAACCAATAGATTCGTGTAGTACATGTGCCTTGTTTCCCGCCTTAGCTGAAGAATCCATAAATCTTTTTTCTATTTAAGTCAGATGAATATCAAATCATATACATTCATGGATACAACAGTAATTATCATGGGTTGCACTGACAGTGTCATTTGTCACCAGTGGCTGTTGTCATAAGGCATTTACATTTGGCATCACAGTTAAATAGTTTTCATACCAGTCTTTTTGGTGGCCTAAAAACATTGACCCAATGAGTCATTTTGGAAATAATAAACATCCTGCTCTGTTTATTATTTCCAATGGCATATGGCAAGCTATGACTTAAAATGCTGTAGGATTGTATGATTACAATTACCTTGTAATATTAAACCTTGGCTCATAGGAGTAATGCAGACCAACTACTGCTTAACATTGTTGCATTTCAGGACTGTAAACGAATCTGCTGAACAGTATGAGTTGCCTACACTTACACAGCTTGAGAGTGCCACCTTGGGATTAATGCCAGGTTTCAAATGTGAGGAAAATTTTTGCTGTAGGTATAAGGTACCTATGTGTGTGTGTGCACATGCACGCATGTGTGTGAAAGGAGAGAGAGAATGAGAGAGATTCAGAAAGAAACAAAAAAAACAAAATGAGATAGAGGATGAGGAATGAGGAGAGAGATACATTTTGGGTTCACTTACTGGAAACTCCTTGCTCTCTGTAGAGCAGTCTAGCCTACCAAGCATGATGCGGTCCTCTTCTTTTGGAGAGGCTGCTGCACGACCTAGAGCTCTCGTTATTATACTGCTTTTCAAGGAGTTCCAATACATGGCTTTCCTCCACTCATATCTACCCAGGCCTCTTTATGACCAAAGGCATTTTCTTCTTTCCAAAATGACCAGTTGGGGTCACAGGTGCACTAAACAGACTCTACAGAGGCAATGGTTATGGTGTTGAGCCAGGGCTTGGCAAATGTTGGTAATTGCTATTACGCACCCTCTGACTTCTTACTGTGTTCAAGAAAAAGTATCATTTTATAATGTAAGTATCATTTCATTTTATAATAATAACAACCATAACATTTATAGTCAATATTTATTTGACCTGGCACTATAATAAAATATATATATATATAAAATATGAATAAATGACATGGATATAGGTATATAATTAACAAAAAGACCTACAAGCAGGTAATATTACAAATAGTTTATAGGTACAAAATAGATACATTACTGATAAGGAAACTGAAGCATAGAGATTAGATATTTTGCCTAAAGCATAATAAATTATGGGGATGTTTTTAAATGTCAAAAAATTATGTATTATTTTGATCCTTCTGTGTCTTTTAATCCATATTCCATTAATTTTAATGTACTGTAATTTTATTTTAATTTCCTAAGGATGCTCATATCGAACATTACCTGAAGCTCTTTCATTTCTACTATCAATCCTGTCCACACTGCATACACTCATGTTTCTACAGTGGCTGCCTAACTCGTTTTCCTGCCTTCTGTTGCTCCAACCTCTCTCTCACTGTTAATGGACTTACCTTCCTAAAATCACTACTTTCAGCTGACCTCCTAAAACGGGCAAAGGTGAGTGAAACTTGTAACTTGTGCTGCTTGCTGGCAGCACTGCCAGTCCCGCAGGCACGGCCTTTCGGAGTCTCATTTAGGAAACACACATCCAAGTTCTCAAGGTGTCCCTGTATGTCAAGGAGAAACTCAACACCTGGGAATCCACTATAATGTAATTTTCCTAAGTACACAGTAAAGCTTAATGCATGGCTATATTCATCACATCATCAATGTGACTCAAGTGACTGCTTGTGAATGTCCTTGGGGCTTGAATGGATCTTTCATGCAATGGTCCCCACTCCATATACTATGAGAACTCTGCTCCCCGGAATTGTTCACGATACTGAGGAGGCTTCTATTTCTCTTGAGCACGGATTGTTCCAATGACCTGTTTCCTTTGCATTCTCGGTTTCCATCCTGCATCTTGTCTCATAAAACTGTTTCTCTTTTCCACCATTTTCTCACATTCTGGATCCTATCCCTATCCTTCTTTATCTTACAGTACCAATTCTCTAAAATGTACCACTAATCTTAAAGTACCATTGTTCAGGAAAGGCATTTTTAACTGATATTTGGAGGCAGTGAAGGGAAATAGACACTGTTTAGTACCAGAAATAACTTAAACTGTGCAAAAAATTGTCAGGCATTTCCCACCGTCTGGGTGTCTGCTTACAGCCTCTGGCTTCTCGCTATAGTTTTGAAATGCTCCCTTATGATTTTTTCTCCTCTTCAGACTTGATCTGCTTTTCCAAAAGCCCCCTGAAAAACATCAAATTCTTTCTACATTTTTAAGCAAAGCATTGTCTTGATTCAGTAGATCCAGAGTGGGAACTAGAAATCTGCATTTTAACTAAGGTGACAGTAAGGTTTTCCTGGCTTAAACCTGCTCTCCTGGCATAGTTATCAAAGCTCCCTGCTGTCTTTCAGAAGCGTCCTGGTTTGGAAGATACATTACATGGTCGTCCTAAATTAACAGATATTTCTGGTGATTCTGGAGCAGTCAGTCCAGGAACCACATTCTGCTGTAATGCTCGTTCTCACTGAGGAAGGAGAAGAATGGATCGCTGTCTTTCCTCCTCAGATGGGACAACGTGTGGCTGGCTATCTTTTGAATTAGGAAGACAGATGACATAAAGGAGAGTATGAATGTGGAGCTGGAATGTTCAAAGTAGTTTCTCTTTCTCACTAGCATTTTGCTTATTTTCATGCATTTCACTCTTTTCATTCTTCTGTAAGCCCTTATGTCTGCAAAGGGCTTTACAGACTGGAAAGCCATTACTATTCCCTCCGGCCGTAAGATTGGGTGGGCAGTGATAACATCTCAACCTCAGGCAGGTGAAGCCACCTTGTTCACTGTCTCCAGGTATGTGAAACAGAGGCGTCCAGAGATCATTTTTATGGCCTTAAGTGGGCACTTCCATTTCAAATGATCTCTAAATATATGTTAACAGCATAGCATAACATGTGTGTTAACACATATGTTAACAAGGAATTACCTTATATTACCTCCTTTCTTCTCCATTTTGTTAACTGGTTGTAAAAACTGAAAATTCAAAAATTAAAAATACTTCAAAAGTTTCTAAGATTAGCCCCTTCAACAGTTTCAAGGAAAGGAAATACACACATATGGGAAGTGTAAGACACTTTTTAAGTCAAATATCTTGCCATGGATTTCCATATTAATTGAATGACGTAGTTAATATATTTCCAGTAAACCTAACTTGACCTACTGAAGCGGTAATGAACCTTGGGGGATAATGCTGATGTTGGTAAGACAATCTTAGCGATGTGTGGAGTGAGGAAAAATATCAGTTTTAAGTGGTATTTTCATGAGTCTCTACAGTATCTCGATATCTTTATGTAAAAAAATCTATTTCTCTGATTTGTCCAAACAATAAACTCCAATAAATCTCTCTTCTTTTATAAGCTAGGTAAAATTTTGACTGTGAGGAATGAGGAAAGTGTTGATTGGAAAAAATATTTCACGGTGCTCCTAAATACCAATTCAACACACATGATTTCTCAAGCACAGGGCTGTTCCTTGGATGGACGTAATGTAGCTCCAGAACATGAAGTTGCATAAATACTGGATACCCAGGGGGTAATTCACAATTTACTGCCCTGTTTTTCCTTTAGAGTTCATTTCAATGCTTAGGACGACACTGAGTTGCTGCCTGTGCCTGGCCTGTATCTATCTTCAGCTGCTGATCTGTGGGTTAATAACACCCAGGGGAAATCTGGCCCACTGCTAAATGTGTTTAGTCTTTTATATTCTTACATCCACTGAAAATCATTATTGGCACTTTCAATTCATTTATTAGGCAAAGCTTTAATGTCAACCCACAAGTTTAGGTAGGATATCTTATGTAAATCGTCTGTGCAGCCATGCTTGTATCACATGACTGCAGAGGGACAAATTGTTTGTACACAGCAGAGCACAGATATCTACCATATTGATAGCATACATAATGGTTGTGATACAAATATCCTGTTGTATTTAAGTAAGAAATAAATGTACTTCCAGAAGTCATGCTAGGACTGATTTTGTAGGATTCGTGGGACTGAAGTGATATGGAAAGAGAGCAGATTTTGAACCAAATCCTGAATTCTCTGTTTATATGTGTAATTTTCTTGAGGTGCAAAGTTTTCTCATCTCTAAAATGGAGACTATTACACCTACTACAAAATATTGTAGCAATTCTCTATCCACTCCATCAAAAAAAGAAGGAATCTGAACATTCTAGGAATAGATCTAGTTTCTCAGATCTCCTTGCTTCTGTCAACAGAGTCCGGTGAGATCTGCAGGCATTAGGTTTAGGACTGTGCTTCCCCACTGGCCTCAGCAGGGATCAAGGGGGGACCCCAAATGCTTAGGGTAAGACTGTCCCTCTCCAGCCACCAAACTTCTCTTTGCAACAATTAAAGAGGTTCCTAGACATTTAACCTCCCCAACCCCCTAATACTCAAATCCTTTCCAACGTTGTATGCCTTACCTTCACAGGATTCGTGTCGCTTATGCCTTTTACCGCCTGTTTGTATCAATCATCAAATGAGATGCTAGATTCCCAAATCATCCCTTGTCTCTCATATCATAACCTCCATCTAATTAGGTGCATCTGCTCTATTATCCCTATATCCCTCTCTACCCAAACCCCTGAAATTCTCCCACTCTGTCCACTGGAACTCATAGTCCACCATCAGCAAAAACCCTTCTATATTCAATATCTTCTCTGCAAGTTCCCTTCACCTCCATTCTCTAACTGAAATGTGGACAATGATTTCCCTGCATTTCTCTCAAAGGTGGTTGTTTTGTTTTATTCCACGGTCCTCATAACTTTGGGTCTAGAGTCAAATCAACTCCACTTCTCTGCTCCTTACAATCCTGACACCTTGAACCTCATCTCATCACATGGTGTCTCTCATAAACTCTCATTATTGCAGTCATCCACCAACCCCCACCTTCCACCCCATTATTTCTGGATGATATTAACTCCTTAAACCCTCACTGTTCTTAATTATTGCTGACTTCAACAAACAGATCAATAATCTTTGTAATATATTAGCCTTCTCAATTCCTGTAATTGTATTATTCCAATAATGCTGTCTTCAACTTATCTCTCATGGATATACTGGACATGTCCTTGTTATCGCCAATAACTGCTAATTGGCTATACCTGTCAAGATCAGTTAGTTTAGGTGCAGTAACAAACAATCCCTAAAGTTCATGTTAGTAAAACAACAGTTTATTTGTCGCTCACACAAATCCTATTATGTCTCCAGGCAGCTCTCCAGGGCACTTCTCTGCACGTGCTGGCGCCATGTTGCACTTCCATCACTTGTGCTTCCATGACTAGTACATCATGGGGAGACAGATGGTCGCACTGAAAATTAAACTCTCCCTTCTGGATAGTGTGCCCATCCAGAATCACCACATCACGTATCCAACTCTACAACTACTCCCTCCAATTTTTGCAGCTTACTCCCTCATCATTCCTTCAAAAACAGTGGGACTAAAATTTATAGATCTCACAACATTTTCACGGTCTCTTTCACTTTCAAGATACCCCTCCTTCTCCACTCAAACCCAGGTGACATGCCACAGTAAGTGGCGAACACTTCCCTCTACATGCCTTCATCTCTTTTCCGCGTCTGTCAGTCTTCACAGTCGCTTGACTGTGTTCTCAGTTCTGCTTAAATATGGCTCTTTATATACATCACACTTATTCCAGGTACAGAGAATACAAGCAGCTATTTTTACTGGCTTAACTTAGAATGTATCACCAGAAAAATCAAGTTGACTTATAATGCTGTCTGGCAATGAAACTACATTTCCTTAATTTATTAATTCTCCCACTCTTCTAGAGTACTATTTATCTCACTCTTGTTCTTCTTTCCTCACGACAAAACACATTGTTTCCCATCCTCACTCTCAAATCGTAACTGTTTCTACTTCACTAAGGGAAGTGAGTTCATCAGAAGAAAACTTCCTCAAACTCACACCATCCTACCTATCCTCCTACCGTCATCGGTATCCATGGTCCTGTCTTCTAATCCATTTCAAAAGATGAAGTTTATCCACCTGTATCTGAGGCAAAGCTCTATTCTTGTGCACTAGATTCTCTTATCTATTGTGGGAGGTTTTTTTTTTTTTTTTTTTAGCTATCCTCCTTTCTTTATCCTTTAATTTTTAGTTTGAGTTTTCCACTGCATCCTCATGTTAGTATACAAAGCTGTTATTGGAATCCTACATAACTGCAAATCCTGTTGGCTCCACTTTCAATACAGTTTTAGAATCACTTTGTTCTCGGTACTTTGCCTTAACATACATGATTTGCTCCCTGAATCCTGTAACGTCTGCTAACATGTTTCTGGTCCTCCCGTAGTACCTCTCAGAATACCGCTAATTTTCATCATCTCCATGCCACAACCACATCCAAGTCACAATCGATTCCTGCTGGAAATGTTCTCTTGCCCCCCGGGAATGGTGCAATAGGATGTTAACCGGGCTTACTCTTTGTATGTTTGCTGTCCTTTATTTATGACAGAGCAGACATCATGTTCCTTTTAAAGTTTAAATAGATTCAGGTAACTCTTTGGCACAAAATTTTCCTTATCTGAAAACAATCCGAACTGCTTACTCTGGCCTTGAAGGTCTTACTTTGTCTGGCTTCCTCCTGTCACCTGCCTCAGCTCATCCTGCTCTGCCCCTCTGTCGCTCATCCTGTCCACCCTGTCCTCAGCTGCTACTGGAACATGCCAGACACACACTGTCTCAAGGTCTCTGCACAGTTTCTACATTCTGCCTGGCATCCTTTTGGCCATGCTTGTGCTGACTTCCTCACTGGTTTCATGTCTTTGCTCAGGTGTCATCTTCTCAGGAAGGCCTCCTCCAACCACGCTCTTAAAGTTACAACACTCCCACGAGAGCAGGCCCCTCCCTGCTCTAGATTCCTTAATGCTGTAAACTTCTGATTACATAGTTTTCTTATTTATCTTGTTTATGCTTAGTTTCCACTAAATCAGATGCAAGCTCCACGAAGGCTGAAACTTTTGCCTATTTTGTTTACTGATATATTGCCTGAGTCTATGTTAGCTTCATAGTATTAGATTATTAGTAATAATTCAGAAAGCATATACTGAACAAATGATTAGGTGAATGAAATCTGCCACCTAAGTCAGACTCTTCTCCTTTACTTTACAGACAATACATAGTCAATTCCTTTAGATTCTTTTTCCTTAAAATGACTTTATCCTCAGTACCTTAACTTACATTATTTGCTTCTTGAATGCTTGTGATTGTCTCCTCACAATAGAAATCTATTCCTCCAGTAGTATCTCCTTCAATTCACTCTTTTCATAGCTACAGAAGCATCTTCCAAACATGCAATTTCACTGCTTGTTCCTCTACTTAAATTCAGTCGTTGCCAGCTATGATTGCCCACTGCATTGAATGTAAGTCCCTTAGGCTGACAGGTTAGGCTTCTACACTCGCATCCCTGCCGGCTCTGTAGCTTCGTCTCTTCCCAGGCTCTCATCTTCACATTGATCCCCAGCTGTAAGCATTGTAAGATGCATTCAGGTCTCCTGCATACTGATCAACACCTGTGATGGTAGAGACTGTTCTCTTTATAAATTGTTGCACAATTAGAACCTAAAGTATAGGTGATGGTCTTAGTTCATTCAGGCTACGATAATAAAATACCATAGACTGTGTGGCTTATAAACAACAGAAATTTATTTCTTATTGTTCTAGAGGCTGGAAGTGCGAGATCAGTATGCCAGCATGGTTAGATGAGGGCCCTCTTCAGGGTTGAAAATTTCTACTTGTATCCTTACATGGCGGAAGGAGCTAGGAAGCTCTGTGGGATTCCTTTCATAAAACCACTAATCCCATTCATGAGGGTTCCACACTCATGACCTAATCACCTCCCAAAGGACCCACCTATTAATATCATCACTTTTGGGGGTTAGGATTTCAACACATGAATTTTGGAAGGACACAAACATTCAGACAATAGCAGTGATCAATAAATATTTGTTGGAAAATAAAAAATGAATGTACTACTCTTCTGCCTGTATCATGTTCTCTTGCCTCCATAGTTTAGCATGTTCTATTCCCTTTGCCTGGGATTCCATCTTCTGCTTTCTTCACCTGACTAGTGACTTGTGTCTTTCAAACTTTAGCTTGTGTGCCGACGTCTCTCCAAGGATTTTCTCATCCTAAATGTGCTGCCTATTCCTCATGTGCATTTTCATGGCATCTACAAGGCCCTTCTGTGTACTAACAGTAAAACCACAATAATACTTATCACAATCTCTGAGTTATTAATAACTGGATGACTGTCTTCTCCATCAGACCCTGAGTTCCTTGAGTGCAGTAATTATGTTTCCTTCAGGTTACCCCAGCACAGAGCATAGTGCTTGGTATATTACATAATTAGTTAATGTTTTTAGGATGAATGAAATAATAACAAATTATATGCCAGATGTAAAAAATGCAATAGCCAGGAAAAGTGTTCATTTTACCCTTGAATCCAACCCCTGTGGGAGCTGTGGACAAGAGAGATGACAACTTGCCCAAATCACAAAGTTAGCAGCGTAGGAGAAAACTGGTCCACATCCTCTGGCTCCAAGGCCAGTGATGGCAAAAGGGATGTTTCCCTCTATTTCTTGCACCCCAAAAAGGTCACCACACAGCTAGCCCTTTAGGGAGCACATCACACAGTGAAAGCCAAATAAGGATTATCCCCAATGTGGGTAAGGTATTGTTACATAGCCTTTTCTAGCCTCAACATAACCAATCAATTTTCCCCAACAGGTGGAAATATCTTTTTGTGTGTTTCTGTTAAAAAAATGTTGATCTATTCGCTTATATGACAAGCAGTCGCAATATAAGTTCAAAGAGACAGATATGGTATATTCGACAGTTTGATTTCACTAGAGAACGTACCTATTCTGTCTCATTCATTTAAATGGTTCCAGGAATATGCAGGAGGCATGAAGACAACATTAGGGATTTAATTTCTTTATAATTCATAGAATTTATAGCGCCTCAGAATGGAAGACCCAGAACAGTGTCCTAGAGAAGAATGCTCACAGACATAGACATAGCATTTAAAGTTGAGGAGTCAGAATATCCAACACAAAGATGATCCAAGGAATTAGCCCAAAGAGCAAGAACGAGGAGGGATCAATTATTTATGGAATCTAGTAGTTATGAATAAAAGTCAAAGATAGGGAGTGCTTTGGATAAAGGGCTCCAAAATGGAAATATAGCTTCAAGAGGAAAATTGACACTTTTAAGTCATCCTTTGATCAGAGATTTATATATCAGCATGTAAAAGGAATTATGTTGGTGCTGGTGAAAAGTATCTAACAATTTATTTCCTAAATTAATTTACAGTCTGGTTAGATTTGATTGAATAATTGGCATTTTAACAGATCATGAAGGTTAGTAGGAAATGAACGGGAAGTGATGGAAAGAAGAGCATGGTGAGCTAAATGAACAGTTTAAAAAGGATTCAAAGTGCAGAAATGCAGGGCTTATGTATGGAATGTCAGGGGGTTCACTGCAATAATCAAAGGGCGTGCAAAAGAGAATAAACAGGTGACATAGGTTTTGAAGTTCTGCAGATAGATCCATGTTAATTGGCATCTCTATATCACATTTACTGAATTCCTCCCATAAACCTGACAAGGGTGGAGGCCCAGATGCTCTCTGTCTCAGTAATGTGGAATTAGGGCTGGAAAAGCTTCCTTAGTTCTTTGAGTCTATTAACTAAGATGCAGTAGGCTGTATGGTAGCCTCCTCAAAAAGATATATCCACATCCTAATCCCACAACCTCTGAATGCTACCTTATATGGTAAAAGAGGGAATATTACTTTCTATGGCAAAAGATATGAGTAAGTTAAGGATTTTGAGAGGAAGAGCCTGTCTTAGGCTATCCTTGTGGATAGTAAACATAATTACAGGTGTCCTTATAGGAGATAGACCTTGGGAAATAAGACAAACACACAGAGGAGATCACAGACACACAGAGGAGAAGGGGATATGAAACAGTGTAGAAAGAGACGCCACTATAAACCAAGGAATGTTGACGTCCACAAGAGAACGGAAGAGGTAAAATCGCCCCAGATTCTCCAGGGGGAGTTCAGCAACCCTGCTGACAACTTGATTCAGACTTCTGCCTTCCAGAATTGTGAAAGAATAAATTTCTGTTATTTAATCCACTAAATTTGTGGTAATTTGTTACGGCAGCCTCAGGAAACTAATATATAAGAGAAATTTCTTTTCCCCCCTTAGGTTAGAACCTTTGAGGAACAAGAAAATAGGTTTTTTTTTCCTCCCTTAGGTTAGAAGCTTTGAGGAACAAGAAAATAGGTCATTTTGTTAAATGCTGGTTGAATATTATTGTGGCATAGCATTAATATTCATCAGGATGTCTACTGGGCAAGAAGATTACAAAAAATTTGAAAGGGAAATGAAAATGACTGCTTTGACTGCAAGGAATAATAGTCTACAATCTTATCATTTAGATAACACCCATAATCTGAAATTATTGAAAATACCTACTTCTGGTCATGTGCATTTTTCTTACAAGTTTTTGTCTCTGCTGCAGTCACTCTGTAGAATTAGAGTGGAACTCCCCCAAAATGTGGTTTAGATGTCAAGACTAATGATGCTACGCATACACCAAGAGTGTATGAAAATGTTCATTACTTACATAATGAGGCTTTCTAGGGAGAACAGGGCAGGCCCCCTAGGCTGGTTCAAAAGTGGCATGAGAGAGCAGAGAGGGTGGGGATTCAGGGTTTGGACGGTAGTAAGGCGATGGGTTCATAGTGAGGATTCTGTGTGCGGCAGGGCTTGTGTTGTGTGTCTCCCGTCAGCATCAGAAGAGGAATCACCAGGATTTCTCATCAGGTTGCCCAGATGTGGGACAGCAGGGGCAGAGGGAGGAGTGGGACTTAAAAGTTATCAGCAGTCAAATATCAAAGAATGGAATGAGATTATTATCATCTCCATAAAATTAATAGTTAGATGTAATAAAGATTGGTTGTTACTCTTTCTCTATTCTTTCCTCTATAGTAGTTGATTTTTTTCCTCTGCAGTTCATCCTCCTCAGTGTATTTTCTTTTGTTTTCCTCTGACTATGGATTCAGCCATCCACAACCACTGGCATTCTAATTAAGCAATTGAGGCTGAAGGAGATCCTGACTTCACTTATAAATGATGAGTACTGTTTCCCTAGAATCAGGGGGTCTTCGATTTTCTCTTGTTTACACATGAATGTTTACACTCATATTCACACACTTATCAAAAACACAAGTAATCTGGTAATGTCTAACTATCCGGCTGACTATACCTTTCAGTCCTGTCTTGAAAGTGAGTATTGCAAGGTGGCATAAATATGTACCTGATCAAGTGCGAGGTCTCTGGGGTGCAGGATTCCAATTTTATAAAATGATGTTCAGTCACTATCTGATGCCAGTCTGTTTTATCAGCCTCAGAAGATACCCCGAGGCATTTTTCTATCTTCTCTAATAGCTGTCCTGTCAGACAAGTGATTGTATCTCATTGGGCAAAAAGTAAAGAAGGAACTGACTCTGTATTCCTCAAAGATTCTAACATTGTCTGATTTAGAATAAACTAGATGGTTAGGCTATCTTGCTTGCTATAATGATGCCGCCAGGGAGAGCTTCTAGTAGAACTTTGTAAGAAAAATGAGTTAAATAGATTGCTTCTGGAGTGGTTTTTGTAATTACATGATGTGTGTATCAAGATGGGTTTATGCATTGCATTTCATATTACCATTCTTGTTCCTGCAAAAACATTTTATTAACCTAAAAGCAAATAATTGACATTTTAATGCCCA
Organism: Ceratotherium simum simum; assembly: GCF_057802395.1. Classification (NCBI taxonomy): domain Eukaryota; kingdom Metazoa; phylum Chordata; class Mammalia; order Perissodactyla; family Rhinocerotidae; genus Ceratotherium; species Ceratotherium simum. Next base: position 41,620,450 of record NC_141926.1, on the reverse strand, counting down.
ACATCACAGTCAAATGACATTTATAACACTCAGTAAATCTGTAAAACTTCACTACACTAACATAATTAAATTGGAAGGTAAGAGCAACAATGTAGTACAGGATGCCTGCTGATTTCATCCATTTAGAGGCAAAGATACTCTTCAATTTTAGAACTAGAACCAAAGAAAATACAAAGACATATTTAAGTAAATATAGGTTGTTTGCAAATCTTTGTCCTTTAAAACATTTATTTTTATAGTAAAAATGTTATATTTAAATATTATTCAATATTCAGAAAAAGAGGGAAGGACATCAATAACATGTTTTCAATTTTGTATTTTCTCTTTTAGTAATCTCTTTTAGTAATTATTTGTCTGCTCTTTTTTTTGTCATTGTATAATCTTTATTTAGGTAAAAACTTCATTTTATTTTTTCTTTTAATCTTATATATTCTTTTGCTATTTTATCATGTAGCATTCATATTCTCATTTTAGTGATTCTTGTAATTTATTCCTAAGAATGTCTTTTTTCCCAGAGGAAAGTTAGAAAAAATGATTAACAGGAATCTACAGTGGATATTCAGAGGGCTTTATAATTACACATAATTGAGAGAAAAGCCACAGAAATTTCATAAATAAAACTGAAAATATTGGCCAGTGAATGCATAGGCATTAACAGACAAAATATTACAATTCAATGTAGGGGCAACCACTTAGAAAATCACATGTAATTTGGTAGAGTCTGTGGTATAGATAAAGCATCCTCACTCTCTTATTTATTGATTGTATCATATCTGAAATGATCATGTAAATTAAGTCCTGGACTCTTTGACGATATTTTAGTTAAGCACAGATACATTACACAAGAAGGAAAAACACTGGTAATAATATATTAAACCATCTAACTTATATACTCATAGAATTTTAGAGCTAGAAAGGAATGAGCAATTATATAGTTTAGGAGACTCATAAAAAGGTGTAGGGACTTGGTTAATGTCTCACGTTGATTAGGTGGCACAGCTAGGATTTGAAATCTTAACTTTATTGCTCTTTCAATAAGTTAGAGCTATCTGTTCAAACATGTTTAAATTCTGTGCTATTATATTTCACTCATCAAATAAATAAATCAAGGCCAAAATAATATTTATAAATAAATCAACATTTGAAGAAGATGACTAGAATAAATTTGAAGATAGAATGCCTTATTGGTGATTAACATGCCATGTGGACAATTATATACATAACTTAGTTCAAAGAGCTAAATATAATTCAAATTATTTCATTTGACTTTTTCTACATATGTGCCATATATCCACTCTCTTCCTGATCCTGTCTAAATCAAGCAGGATTGTGGCTTAAAAATTAATGGATAATAAATAAAGGAGGGTGGAAAGAAGGAAGGGAGGAAGGGAGGGAGGGAGGGAGGCTGGCAGGCAGACGTCTATCTCCAGAACAATATTCACATGCATGCAGGCACACATAAAAACATTTGAATGAAATTAAGGCAGTTCATATAAACTGATAAATCACAGATTAAAAGACTCTTTTATCTTACTCCCTTGATCAAAAATCCCAATGATTCAAACAGCTAATAATTGTATGATAATTTAGAATATATAAGCCGTTTTCCCACCTACTCAAGTCTAAATCCCTTAGTTTTCAAGATTCTCTACCGTTTATCCTGATTTTTTTCTGCCTAGTATTATTTGTGACTGCATAAGCTTTCACATTAATTAAAAGGTGAGATTCTAAAAGAATGTTCCTCTTTTTCATTGTATTACTATTATTCATTGTACTACTATTATTCATTGTATTACTATTATTCATTGTATTATTATTTTTAACCTGAAAGTTTCTCAATGTTTGGAGTACCTGACACACAGTAGTTGCCCAGTAAATATTTACTGAATAATCAGATAAATAAATAAATAAATAGTAAAGCTATACCAAGAACTGCTTTAACTTGTGTACTGAGTTTTCAAATCTATTTCAAAGTCATTTGGGGTTAGAATATTTGAACACGAGTTTGAACTCTGCAGTCTTTCACTATACTGCCAAACAACTCACTGAACTTCTCTGGACTTCTGTTTTCTCATCTGTAAACTGGAGACAATTGTGTAGTGGACTATTTTAATAATTAAACAAATCAGGCACAGGCTAAAAGACACATTTTGAGTTGTCCATTTCTAGCCACAGAGTCACTGTGTTTGTGTCCCCCACTACAAGGTCATAGTTGGCAGCCATATTCTGGGCATGTTTGGTGTGGTTTTGGTCTTTTCTGCTTTGCATTCTTATACTCAATAAGTTGAACCAACATTTAAGAATTGGAATATTTTACATACTAATCTCTATTCTAGTTTCTTTTTGTAAAAAAAGAATAATGTTTAAAAACATTTCAGGAACAAAGGCAGGACATATATTCCCCATTTCACTGTAATCTCCACAGTCCATTTTAGTATTTGAATTTGCAAACTTCAGTCACATTTGGTTGCAGGAACTCAAAAAGTACCATGAAAACATTATCTCTCTTGATCTCTTGACTGAGCTTTCAAAATCTGGTCTGATTCACTCCTATGCAAACCAGCATGGCTCCTGTAGATTTTTGAGGTTGCAACCTCTCTTTTCTGTTGTAATTTTCCTCTAACAGGCACCACATACATGTTTGTTCATATGAATCTGGTATGATTTGAAGGTCTCAAGGAGACACTGTCCCTGGTATAAAATTCTGAATAAGCAGAGAATTCTGCTAGCTGTGGATTCATTCTGTTAAGTTAACATATTGGTCCCCATTATATTGCAAATATCACTGGGAAAAATAGTGCTTAGTTTTCAATAATTTGTATAGTAATGCTAATAATAAGTATCGAGTTTCACATTCATCGTGGCATTTGATACACAAAATTATTCTGTGTAATACCTAAGACATTGCTTTTAAATTGGCTGACTTCTGTCACATTTGGATCCAGGGGATCAAATAATATCACCAAAGCGTGGTCTCCTTCCATTGCTCGGGTCAGCTTTGCTCTGGGTAGGTGCATTCTCAGTCAGATACTCTTCCTATGGGCCAGGAAGCATCTGGCTTACAGGCTTTCAGATTTCAACTCCCAATGTAAGAAAGACGCCATTTTCCCAGTGCGTTATAGAGTCATTTTGAGGATTGAAAAATCGAATGCGTGGAAAACACTTAGAGCAGGGCCTGGCATATAATAAGTCTGTATTTGTTATTATTATCACTCTAGCAAAAATTCTGTGTCTCAGTGATACTGGTCTGGCTCGGGCCATGTGTATATATCCACACATCTATGATCAGATTTCATCTTGCTTGCTAAGGAGTGGGATCCAGCACCCCAAGACCCTGTGAAATAGGAGAAAAGGAGGATTGGAAATCAGAGTCGTATTTTTTAAAAAGAGGAGGAAAGGAAGTTATGCAAGGAAAAAAAAAAAAAATATATATATATGTTAAAACTCCAACAAGGAGAGGAAAATAATTTTAGCATTCGTGCAATCCTAAAGAAGAGTCCCAAATACAAGAGAAACTTATTCTGTAACTGAAATGTTGACATAAATAGTAATGTGCGTGGGTATCTACTTCCAACACTCGTTTGTGCAGCAACATTGCATTTCCATTCCTGCTATTCCTCTTGCAGAAGACCATCATTATATTTGCTGGTAATGAGGTTTCATGGGATTCCGTTATCTTCTGGAGGCCAAAATGAGATACACTTTTCATCGCCATCTTAAATCTGGAGGAAGCTAATGGCTGGATCCTGACCTTTTGTGCTGGATGTGGAGATATGCAACATCCTCTACATACGTGGATTAGTGTTTGTGGAATATATGTAATGGTAGCAAGAACAGAATACACACTTTATAGATCTGGGAGGTGTAGAGTTATGTTATGATTCAATAGTGATTTATGAAACAGAAGCAAAAACTTTCCCAATGGTGGAACCATATCCTTCACAGGCAGGAGCTGTCTTTCTTCTCCAGATACTGGACAAAGTTACTTTCATTTCTATAAAGCAAACAATTGGCAGCAATATGGACAGATTGATTCTGAATCCAACATTAGTATGGCCAGAAAAAAAAAAAGTAAGAATACTGTGTATCTATTTGGCGTGTGGTTTAAACTGTTAAGTGACTTTCTGTGTGTCAACATGGAAATGATTGGCTATTTTTGGATCTTGAATAATGCTAGTAGACTTTTACCTGAATTTATTTTAATATTTTAACTCATATTTATCTGTCACTTTTTGCTGTTCAACGCTGCTACCAAATTTGTGCTTAGCTATTTCCATTATATTAAAATAAAAGTATTACTACATACACACTTGAGAAAAAATGTGTTTAATGGATTAAGAATATGGTTGATGCAAGCGTCTGGTTGATGTTAAGATATAAGTTCTAAAAAATTAAAGTTCTTTTTTTTAAAACCAAAAAGAATCCTGCTATAGCCACTGATTTTTATTTCAAGTAGCATTAGGAAAATAAAAGGTTTATTATTTTATCCTTTTCTGTAAGCACTCATTGCGGTATACTTGCTTATTAGGGAAATGTATTCTGTTACAGATTGTCTTTGATTAGGAATTATTTTATTAAAAATACTATTTCCTTTTTCCTCTGTTCTGAATTATTTCCAAGTATGCTACTTACTATTTTAAACCTATATTAATCCTCTCCAAAGGCATGTCAAAACTGTTTTAAATCATTGAAATAAAATTTTCACCATTGACTCCCATCAAGTCAAACATATGGACACTCTGCATAAAACATTTTTATTAACAATTTGTAAAACCCTTATATCTGCTGGTTTTAAGCTGAATAACAGCTTTCACATCTATAGTTCTTTATAGATTATAAAACACTTTTATATGTGTATTTTCTCCAACACCTGTGTCACGTCTGTGAAATTAAGTATTTGAGGGAGTATATTGCAGGCCTCATGTTCCACATTACAGACTGCTGCCCACCATGCACTCATGGTTAAAAGAATCCACATGTCTGCCTAACATCTACCATACTACAGTGATGTAAGATGGGACTCAACCATCGATTAATACACCCATTAAGATACTCTACTATTTCAGTCATGTAGCTCGATTTTCAATGTTTCATATCGCAATCTTATAAGTTTTTCCCCATTTAAGATGACTGAGTGAAGGCAATAAAATGTATGTACAAATATTCATGAGGCAACACTGTTTTTCTAAACTTACTCATATGTCTGTTAAACATTAATCGATGGGACTATAATCTTCATATCACTGTATTAGGTCTAGTACTGTTTACAAGTAAACTATCATTTTTACATACTTGCTGTAAATATTTTCAACACTTTTGATTATTTGGTTCTGCTTGGATACTTAAACTTAAGGAAACGAGTGTCCATTTCCTCCATGGCACAGAGAAGAAAGATCTTGCTTATATTCGGCAGCACAGATGTTACCAGTTTTTTCCTTTTTCCCTCATTAATAAGATAAAATATATCTGTAGATAAATATACAGCAATACTGTATGAGTCTTATCTGAGCTTCCACATTAAAATGATCAAATAGAAAAAAGAAAAAACCTTGCAAACTAAACTCATCTGCCATTAATAAACCCCATCTGCCATTTTATGGCACATACACAAACTGCTATAGGAAGATGCCAAGACAATTTAGAATTTCCTTCTACAAGATCCTGAGCCAGAACTAATTTCATTCAAAGGATAAACGAGCAAAGTATTCCTTTGCCAACTGACAAAACGTAATGATTCATGATTAATGGACCCTTGTTTTTTCTTCAAGACCTCTTCTTTCAGCATGGCGATACTGTAATCAATGCAGGAGGAAAACCTCAAACTTTGAGGGGAGGGCAGCAAAT